>NC_140082.1:7281707-7924413 GCF_964194135.1 Talpa europaea | reverse complement strand
GAGGAAAGAGAGAGGAAAAAAAAGACGATAGTTAAATGTTGCTTCTCCAGTGAAGAGCTCGGTTCGCTGCCAGAGGCCACGTGTGCAGGACGCAGATAGGAGCGGGTGGAACACGGCAGGGAGTGCAAGCTAAGATCCGACTGAGTAGTGCTAAAATCCTGGCTCTGCTCTTGTTAGCCGTGTGACCTGGAGTGAGTTACATCACCTTCCTGATTTTCTGTGGCCTTTTTTTGAAAACTGAGGAAAGAGTGGCCGATGATAACTGCAGGTGATGCCTGATGAATGTTAATGATGTGCTATGAGCTCACTTAATTCTCACAACAAATCTTGGAACTCGATCATATCATCCCAGATGATATTTTTTCCAGAAAACCAAGGCTCAGCGATTAAACAATTTGCTAAAATCACAGGGTAGATGTCAGAAGTGGGAAAGGACTCCTATGCAGCCTGGTGTGGACAGCAAGTTCCTGGACATGTATTGACACAACGGGTGGGTGAGAATTCAGTGAGGAGCTTGAAGCCAAGTGCTACTCCCAACGGAATTATCCACCAAACGCACAATGGCAAAAGTGGGACTATATCAAACCAAAAGGCTTTAGCTCCAGAAAAGAAACAATCAACAAAATGGAAAGGTAGGGCCTCCCTGGTGGCACAGGGGTTAAAGTCTCAGCGCTATCAAGCTATCACCAGCTACTGCGGCATGAGTTCAATCCCTGGCCAGGGAGCTACCCACATGGTGCAGCAGACCTCTCCTGTCTCGCCCACTGCCTCGGCAGTGTATTTCAGTGGCTCCACCTGTTCTGCTCCCCACTCTGTCTCTGGTGAATCCTCTCACCAGCCTCCACACCTCAGGCCTACACCCCAGTTCTTCTATGCATAAATAAATAAATAAACCTTAAAAAAAGAAGAAGGAAAAAAAAAAGATTCTGGCTACTTATACTCTAGATAGAAGAACTAGCTCCTAGGCATGATGTACTAAATTAAAGCAGATCAGAAGATAAATAGGTGGATCCATTAAAAGGCACACAAGCACAAACACACAGGTGCATGCACACATAAACACACTTCCACCTCCAGAGTTAAGGGAAAAAAGGAAGGTGAGCAGGAAGGAATTTTGCAGATAATGAGAGCTTACCACTACAATGAAACCATTGATACCAAACATTGAAAGGTCCGAGGGGGAAAGAGATTTGATGGAAATGTGATAGATGTGGGAAAAGATGAATAAAGCCTCTATTCTTCCTGAGACCCTGGTCACTGAGGCACCAGGATGTGACATGGGAACATCAGCTCCCAGTGGGCCAACAGGTCAAGGCTGTCAGGAAATACCTGGGGGTCAAGCTAACAGATACGTGGAGAACCTTCCATGTTAGGGACGGTGACAATGAACACCTGCACAGCGGCAATTAGACGCTTGGAGTTGAGATTTGGAAATGATCCCTTCTTACTCCAGAAAGCATTTTCACTTGTAGCCTTGTAGATGCAACACCTTTTCTGAGCTACTCTGATTTCCGAGACCCAACACCAGGGCTGTGGGAAACAGGATGTGGTCATTATCCCCATGGAAATTAGCATAAAAATGAAAATGACTTAGAATCCACTAGGCAGAGTTAGAAACAAGAGTGAAATGATGTCAAACTGTGAAGTCCATGAGTGACAAAACATCCTCTACACATAAACACTGCAAGCAATTAAAACATTTAACCAAAGTTCTTATAATCCAGAACCTTTGATTAATAGGAATTTCGGTCTCCTATTTTCTTTTCATGAAAGAAGGCTAGGTAGAAAAATAAATGAAGCTGGACTCAGAAATTTAGTCCAAAGTTATGCTCAGAGCATTTTCCACTTAATTTCTAATACCTTCTACATCTTTCCTCTATATTCATTAATTCATTACATCCATGAGGACAGAGGCTATACTCTGTTCATGGTTGCATCCTTGATATCTAACAGAAGGCATAGCATGTAGTAGGACTGCAGCAAATATTTATTGAATAAATGCTAGTTCCCCCCCCCATAATGTCTCTTAGATAGCTAACCATCAAAGGAAGATTTCAATTGTGGTTATCATTGGCCAAGGCAAGAAATAAGTTGCAATAATTTCAGGAAGATTTTCAAAAATAAGGTGTGGTAGATAAAAGATGGTCATAAATTCTTTGTTGCAATCCCATTGCAACTTAATTCCTTTCCTCGGAATCTGCACTAAATTCTAGGGAATTTATTGACTATCAGGAAATAGCAAAAGGGAATTCTCAAACTTCTGAAGCTAGGTCACAAGAAGTCTTTTGAGTTCCACATGGCCTCTTGGAACAATCTTTTATGAGTCTTCAGCTTCCATGGAAGAATCAAGTCCATGGGGTCTCTATATCGGCAAAAGGCCACCTGTAGGCAGTCCAGTTAACAGTCTTAGCTGAGTCAGCCTCCCAGGGGAGCAGAAAAGTGATAGAAGCCATTTTGGTACCCAGAGGCCAAAGGTCAGAACATTCTCTTTCTAAAGCACCAGATAGTAAATACTTGAGGCTTAGCAGATCATACACTCTCTGTCTCAGTGAATACACTCTGCTATTACAGCATGAAAGTAGCCATAGAGAGAATGTAGAAGAAAAATTGGCATGACTGTGTTCCAATAAAACTTTATTTATAAAGTAGGTTGCGGGCTTGCTCTGGTCCCCAGGCCAGCATTTTCAGCCCCCTGCTTTGAACCAACCCAAGTGACCTCTGTTGAGTGACCTACGCTACATGAAATAGAAGAATCGCCTGGCTGAGACCTGCCCAAATTTCTAACCTGAAAAATTGTTAAAAAGTAAAAACATAGGGCCTCCCCTGGTGGTTTAAATTGAAACCTCTCTGAAGCTCCTCATTTTACACAGTGCTTGGCTCCAAGGGTGCTTGTGAAGATTACATGAGGTTCTATATGTAAATTCTGGCATATACGAAGTCTTCAATTATTAGAGCTTTAATATATACCGTGTGTGTGTGTTGTGTGTGTGTGTGTGTGTGCGCGCACAAGCATTCAGAAACAAAGAGCAATAAATGATGCTACTGTGTGGGGTCAAGTATATTTGAAACCAAAAGTGTCCCAGTACATAAGTTCATAAAGGTCAGCACACCTGCAGCCCTCAGTCAAAAATCATGAAGTACTGGGGCCTCCCTGGTGGCACAGGGGTTAAATCTCAGCACTATGAAGCTATTGGCAGCCACTGCAGCACGAGTTCAATCCTGGCCAGGGAGGTGACCCACATGGCATAGCAGACCTCTCCTGTCTCACCCGCTGCTCCCCTCAGCAATGTACTTTGGTCAATCTGCCTGTTATGCTCCCCACTCTGTCTCTGATGAATCCTCTCACCACCCCCCACCCCCGCCCCACCGGAACTCTAGCTTACACCCCAGATCTTTTGTATGCATAAATAAATAAATCTTTAAAAAAAATCACGACGTGTTTTAACACATGACCCAATGTGCTTAAACACATGTCAATATGTTTAAGAATCACCTGGGGGCCCTTGCTGAAAATACGCACCCCCATCTTCTTCCGTCCCCAAAGAGATTCTGACTCAGCAGATCTGGGCTAGAATCCAGGGATCTGACTTATTAACAAGCGCCCCGGGGCTTGCTGATTCAAAAAGTCATGTGATCACACTCTGAAAACTTTCATTCTTGAAAGCCTCATGGCATGAGGTGAAGTGACTTGCCCAAGGTCACCTAGCTGGACAGCAGCAGAGACGGGTCTTGGGCTCATATCCAACAAGGCCTGCCTTCAAACCAGAGGTACTTTGTGCTCCTTGCTGTGTCCCCAGATCCCTAGCAAAATGCCAGGTAGTGAGCAACGAGTGACTCAAAGGGTAGTGTAGAAAGGAGTTTGGGGAACTTCTGAGCCCATGATCCTACCATACAGACAGACAAACAGGTTCCTTGGAGGAAGGCAGGTGTCCCCCTTCCTGCAGAGAACAAAGAGCTGGATTCTCTGTCCAGCCCACGTTCCTCTCACCATTTCAGACTTTGCACCAAAATGACACGCTCTGGATGAGGTCAACGGAAGCCGAGAGTGATTTAACCCCATCCGGTCCCGTCACTCCCTAAATCTCCGTATCACAGTCAAAGTGGCGAGGAAGCAGAATAACCAAAAATCGTCGTGAAATCAGCCTTTTTTTTTTGGTCTGGCATATGTTCTCAACCTGTCACTCTACTATGCCACATTATGGCCCGAAGACCAGTCTAAACAATCCTTTTCTATAATTAAAAAAAAAAAAAATCCATTGCTAATGTCCCCGGCCCCTGTTAGTGAAGGGAGCAGCTGCCAGGTGGGATAACAGGACACCGGACGCGCAAGTCGGCTGAGGCCAGCAGCACAAAGAGCCACCGGGAGTCCTGTTTATTTTATTTAAATGGACAACACTTTTTACAAAACGGGGACTGGAGATCAGAGTCTGCACCCTGTAAACTCTTCTGGACAATGCATGGTCCACCCCTTTTCATACAAAGGGATGTTGCATAGTGGGTTCCCCACCCTCCAACCTCAGAAGTCTGTTTTCTGGATGCCATGTCTCCATCAAGGACATATGTTTAAATCCAGCTACCATGGAATTTTTGGATAAGGTATAAAAAGCATCCGCTTTGACTTCTTAATCCCCAAAATGGGAAAAAAGAATCTATGGGATTTTCATGAAGAATCCAAAAGGACCAAGATTTTACTGGATTCCCGGCACATAGTAGATGCTAAATAAACCATAGCTTGTCACAGCATCCAGAGAGATGAGAGAGCATGAGTTTGAGATGCTAAGCATCAGGAGCCAGAGCTTGGGGTTATAACTGTAGCCATTACCCTCACTAGTTAGCAATCTTCGGAGAAATCCAGCTGCCTCGATTTCCTCCCATGTACAAAGCATTTGGTAGTAACAGTATCTACCTTCTCAGACGGGGAGGTTGGAAAGAATCACCGTGTACAGTGCCAGCCCGAGTAAACAGTGCTCAGTAAACGCTATGGCTACAGAGCCACGTGGACTTGTCCCGGAAATGGGGTCACTCCTGTAAACTGTAAACCCCAGTTTATAGATTTTCCAACGTAGGTGCATGTCGCTGGGTTTGAGAAAGCCGACCCCAGCTGTTGCTGAGGGCCCCCAAACAGCCACTGTGTAAAAATCGAAGGTAAATTTCTGTTTTGAAGCCAAAACCATTGAATTTCCTAGTCTTGCCTTCCCCTGGGGACACCCATAATGTTTTCTGTTGGAAGAGGCGGGGCGGTGGGGGGAAATCGGGAGCAGTTCTCAGGAGGATCTGAGACAGAGCCAAGAAGTCGAAGAGGGAACTATTTCTTCCAATAGAGAACAGAGAACCCAGAAATCTGTCCCCAAACCATTCTCACGGAATGCTAAGGATAAGAGGGCCCAGGGGCTGAGCTAGTTTGGTGATTTCCAAACCTGACTGAGATTAAGTATCTGGGGTGCCCAAAAAAATACCGATTCACAGGCACTGAGAGGATTATTTTCCTTCAGTAAGACCAGGGCCTGGGAATCTGCATTTAACCTCCTCTACCCCAGGTGCTTTCAATATGCTTTAGAATGATCTTAGGGGCTACAGCTCAGTTGCAATAAATAAGGAAATTGAGGCTCAGGGAAAGAAAATGGCTTGTCGAAGGCCAACCAGTGACATATATGGGACTCTAGCCCCGACCTGCAAATCCTGTGCATTCTGCCTTATATATCTAGTTTGGTTCTGTCTTTTGCACAAATAAGGATGAAATTCTAGCCCCTTTTCTTCAATCTCCAGGCCACCAAAAGCCATGCGACAGAGAGCGCCCTGAGAGAACAGCTGAGCCTCAGTGCAGCAACACTTGCCCATTTTTCTCAGCGCTACCTCTGCCACTCTCTCGCCTTCCCCTCACCCAAGAAGACTTCAGAAGACAGCTAAATCCAAACTGAGGAACAGAGGCTTTTTTTCAGAAACTATTAGCAGATCATTAACACTGACTTGGTTGGAAACTGTTTTTCTTTTAATGCTCCCGATTGAGGACACCACCTTGGAATTTCACTCTGCAACTGCTGGTACAACAGCTCAGTTAAATGACTTTTAGCCCCCCCACCCCAAACCCCCAGCTGGCATCTCTCAATGCTTTCAAAATCCTTCATCTCGAAAAGTCACAAGACAGGCTCTTTGCCCTCTTTTTTGCATGAGGTTACCCAGCACTTAGGAGCAAATGGGATTAATGTTTCAAAGCTTCAGAAGCTCTCTGGGTGAGTGGCTGTGATCGCCTGGATCCTGGGAGCTGGGGAGACAGTTTACGTGCCTGTACTTTACGCGATGGCCCTCACAATGGCGGCTGCAATCACGACAGGAAATAAGCTTGTATACAGAAACCCCGAGGTGGGGAGGTATCTGGTGACAGCCATTCTCTAAGTAAGGCTGGCACTCTCGCAGATTGTCTGGGAGGGAATAATAGCTAAAAGCTCAGAGTGAGGGCGTGACCTTTCTCTTGTCTGTTTGTTGACCTTCGCTAACATCTTGGTAATGAAGTTACACGAGATCGTTGTTCAGTGGGTGTTTAGCAAAGTTCGACTCCTATCTTTGTCCAGTGGGGAACTTGGAATTCCTAAGGCAGGAAGCAGAAGAAAGCCATGTGGACCAGGAGACAGAGGGCCCTGAGTTCAGCCGCTAGTTAGTTCCTCCACAGGTGAGTGGCCTCAGGCAAGTTGCTTAACTTCTCTGAGCCTTGTTTTTCCCATCTATGAAATGAGATTATTAATAGTGCCCAGAGATAGAGTACAATCAGGTATCAGCCACTGAAAGGTAATTGTCATTGAAGTTGTAGTGATTATTATTTGGGTGGCTCAAGACCCCAACATCTCAAAATCCTCTCCCCTAAAAAGAAGGACTATGGAGTGCTGTGAGCTAGGGCTATACCCCAAAAGCTTTATCAATATTTTCTTTTTAAAAAAATTATTTATTTGTATATATTTCACATCATTGTTCATTTTCGTATAATGTTTACTTTCTCCTCTCAGGTGTAAAGTTCCCACCACCAATTCATAGTCCCTTGTGCTCTTCCTGCCCCTGTTTTGATTAATATTTTCATTAGGACTTTTATGTTTGCCAGAGAGAGAAACCCAGCTCAAATGGGCTTAAAGGGAAAAAACAATTTCACATTATTTAAAAGTCTAAGCATAGACCTGTCTGCTTTCAGGCAAGATTAGAGTCAGGTTCTCAAATGATGTCATCAAGATTTAGTCTCTGTCCCCTTCTCTTGCCCTTATTTTCTTCTAGATTAAATTTTCTCTCAAGATGGCAACTTCACTCTTCTACCCTGCCAATCTGGCAGGCCCAGCAGAATAAGAACCCCGGTGGCCCAAAAGTTCCGGTGAAAACCCAGGGGCCTCCCCTCATGGGTTCTGACTGCAGCAGCCTGGAGCTTGTGCTCAGCTTTGTACCATCACCAGGCCAAAGGCAAGTGGAGCACCCATTGGCTAGGCTGGGTCATGGGCCTGATTATTGAGCCTATACCTGAAATCACGTGAGTTAAGAGTCAGGGAAAGAGAGTTCTGGAATAGATATCAAGGTATTTTTGGCAAAGGGAGACTAGATTTTGAGGAAACAAAAACAAGGGTAAAACCTTCTGCAGATAATCCAGGTAGGTGTCTCAGCTCTTACCCAAACACACTGGCACTTCCAGAATCTAGGGAGCAGGTGCAAATGCAGTGTTTTGGTCAGGTTAGTCAAATCCAAGTCCTCAGCCACATCAGAGTCAGAGAGAATGGTAATGGCATTGTAGACAAGACTACAGGAACCAAGGAGAAACGCTGAGCTAGAGTCGGGTTCTCACTGGCCAGACTTTGGTGATGTGCTACGCGTGAGGTACGCACAAGCAAAGAATGTTAGCTTTCTATATTAGGCAGGGTTCTCCAGAGAAGCGGAACTGATGGAATACATTGATAAGGAGATTAACAAAGGGATTTATTTCAAGAAAGTGACTCACACACTATGAGATGGATGAGCCCCAAAATACATAGGGTGAGCTGGCAAGCTGGACACCAAGGAGAAGTAGCAGTTTAGTTCCAAGCTAAGTCCAAAAACCTGAAGCTCAAAAGTTGATGATGTGGATCTCATCCAAAGACTGGTGGGCTTAAGACTCAGGGAGAGTCAATATTTTTAAGTCCAAAGTGAAAGAAAAAGGTGATATCCCAGTTCAAGGGTTGTCAAGGAGGAGAAGTTCATTCTTACTGGGTGGGGGGTCAACCCTTTATTATAGTCAGACCTTCAACTGATTGGGTGAGGCCCACCTACTTTTGGGAAGGCAATCTGGGTAGGCCAATTTAAACACCCTCCACAAACACATCTCACAGAAATACTGTCATCATCCATATCATCATCCACAAACACCCTCACAGAATACTCTGGATGATGTTTGACCAAATATCTGGACACACAAAACTGACCATCATGTTCATTTTCAAAAGGAGACTGGTTGGTCAGTGTTAACTAGAGCAACAGAATCAGTAGGAGGTAGATGTTAAGAGATTTATGGCAAGGAAATAATTTGCATGGTTGTGGGAGCCAGGTGGGCAGGGCTGAAATCTTAAGGCTCTCTATCTGGTTAAATCGGGTTGTCCAAATTACCTGAGATACTCTCCCTTCCTTAAAGTTAGTTCATTTTGGACTTTAATCACACCTAGAAAACACCTTCACAGCAGCCCTCAGATGAGTGCTTGAGTGATTCTCCAGGAACTGTAGTCTTGGCCAAGCTGACACGTGAAGCTGAGCATTGCAGAGGTATATATTTTTTTAGGACAGGGTAAGAGTCAATAGTACAGTCAAAACATACGATGTCTGGGGAACCAGAAGGCAGAAAGAATAGAGGAGGCAGGAAAAATAAACTAAGCGCAATTCGAGAGCAGGTATGTGGCAGATGCCAGCTGCCTTCCCAGGCTGAGTCACCCCAATGTCATCTCAGGGACATTAAATGGCAGTTGTCAGCCTTGGGACCATTACAAGCACCCCTCAGTCAAATCAGTCACCCTCTCCCCTTCATCTCTGCTATAACTGTCCTAATTCAGGCCTGCATATTGTCTTCGCTGTTCACCTTGCCTCTGCTCTTGCGCATGCCCATATCAGCCCTATCAGTGCCCTCCCTATATGCCCATAGTCCACCCCAGTGCACACATGAGCCTTTGGCAATTATCCCTATACCTGGTTTCCTACCTCACCCACTTTTTTCTGTCTGAGGGTGTTCAGTCCCCAGGCAGGACATGCAGAAGGTGTCAGGGAGTGAATGTCTCAGGAGCCTCCTTCAACCAGAGATGGAGAAATACCCCAGCCTCCTAACACACTGTGGAAAAAGCCTGAGATGTCCACAATGTCCCCTGGAGGTCCGGAGGAATGGAACCTCCTTCCCTGTTGTGCACTTCATTGGCTTTCTCTGTTTTCTTGATGCACTGCCCAGTGCATCCTCCCAGTGCTTCCTGGGAGTACATCCCAAATAAATGATTGCAACTGAAATCCTCATCCCTGAGTCAGATTTGGGGGAGCTGAGACCCAGTCACCCCCATACATGCAGTCATTCTGAGACACCATTTGGGTTCCTTCATTTCCTCTATCAACCAAATTGAGGCAGATCCTCAATAAGAAGAACTGGGCCCTCCAGTTCCAGCCCCTTGGGCATGCTGACATCACCTCTGCTCTCCCACATATTCAGCTGCACAGGCACTTAGAGTACCTGGCACATGCGGTGAAGGGTCCAGTCTCTAAGTCTTTAAACACACAGACCATCTGTCAAGAGCTCCCTTCCTGACTCCATCAGCCCACGGTGACCTAGTGAACTCTTAGTGTGGATGGATTTCCTCTTCTGAACACCATCCCACACCCAACCTGCAGGGCTGTAAGTATCTGCTTCTCCCTGTACCCCACACACAAATACCTGCTGTCACCCCCCACACACTGGGTTCTCCCATGTCCATCCTCCCCACTAGACAAAGAGACTCTGAGAATGATAACACCTTATTTTACCCTCAAATGGCCACACAGCTACTAGAACATTACAAGCAATCACACAATGCTTGTTGAATGAACTAATAAGTGAGCACTCTTAAAAGCCAGTGAGTATTAACACCACTCTCCACCCCCTCTGCTCACACTTTCTTCCTAACAAAAAGAAAGAAGACTCTTCTCACAGGACTCTGAATTTGATAGAATGTCGATGGATTAAATGTGTATTTATCAACTTCAACTCATCGGCTGGGTAGTTTGTGTAGAACAGTGACTATCAAAAGTGCTTTGTAAACTGCTAAGTACCAAGGAGATATATATATATATTATTACAAATAGTGTCGGCAATTTAGAAACTAGGAAAGGGAGCAGCTGAGTGCCATGTCCAAGGTCAAGAGAAGTACACAGGCAGGGTGAGAATGAAGTTTCTGACTTCTGACTCCATGCTTCCTACATACACAAGGGAATCTTCTAAGAGCAAGAAGACCTGAGAACAGGGCCAAGGCGTGGGAATGGTAGACAATTCAAGTCTTTTGTAGGGCATGGAGACAGAAGTCTGGAATTTCGTCAATCCCTAGAGCAGCTGTCTTTTGAGTGGCCTGGCCTGGCCCTGGCCCTTCCATTATCTGGAAGCTTGTGACAATAATTTTTGATGAATATTTTAAGTCCAATTTATAGATGAGGAAATGGACCCTTAAGTCACTCATCTAAGAAAAGGTTGAGCTCAGATTCCAGCCCAGAAATGACTCCTTCCAGAACCTATCACCTCCTACACACAACACCTCTCAGGAAACAGGAAAGCTGCCATTATTAGGCAGCTACTATATGCCAGGCTCTCCCTTTCTTTAGTCTTCATGACCCTACAAGGATTTCTCTGTGATAATTTCCCCAGTTTGGCAGATGAGGAAACTGTGCTTTCTACAAGGGAAGGTGCTTTTCCAAGATCAAACACAGAATGAGATCTTGGCCCTTTGGGGCCTCTGAGACCATTTCATCCCATGTCCTTCATGGTCCTTGGTTCTGGTCATACATCAGACACACAAAGAACTTTATAGAAACTCTACATCTCCAGAGGCCGTAAATTGAAAGTCTGAGGCAGTGTTTGGCTGACAAAGAATGTGGAAACATATTAGATGGATAAAGGTGAAGGGGAGAGAACTCTTTTGGTCAAGATGAAGCTTAACAGAGAAATCCAGATGGGTCTCTGAGCCTGCATAGCCACAGTCCCAAAGCCAGCAAGGTTGCAACTGACCAAGTAAGAAACTGTGACCTTGACTCAAAGTGGCCTGAAGACAGCAGAGGGAGGAAATCACAGGAGAAAAATGAAGGGCAATTCTACTTTCAGGTGGGGATTTCAATACCAGCTCTCTTGGCATGAGTAAGTGAGCGCACAGCTGCACAAATGTCTCTGTGGAAGCTGTGAAATGGGATTAATCTGTCCGATATTCATCAACATAAAAGATGTGCAGGGAAAGATGTGGTGGACAAAAGCAGGTTGTCAAATACCTTGAACAGTACCTGTTGGCAGGTATGCCATGAACATAATACTGTGCTTTTATTGAATTCATAGTGCAGTGAAGTATAGTAGATTATATATAAAATGTAGATGTGTATACTCACAGTGTGGATAGACTGCGTATCTAGTCGTATGGAGTCTGTATAATGTGTACACAGAAACTATATTTTTTACGCATATCCTGCTTGCGTATGTAGCTTGACTAAGCATGAACACAGAGATGGATATAATCCTAAACAGGGTTGAGACTTTGGGAGAGATTTTGCTTCTTGCACAAATATTCACTGAGCTTCTGCTTATACCAGACGCCACCTTTCTAACTCATACATATTTTGAAGTGCCCGAAAGCTTTAGAAGCATGTATTACTTGTCTCTTGATAAACAGTGAACTTGAAAATAAAATGACCTCCTATCAGTTCCCCCCAATAACCACAACAGGGGTGTGGGTGTCATTCACTAGTGACCCAACAGAAGAGGAGACTTAGGAGACACCACAGAGACAGAGGAAGGACAGACAAGGTCGGACACCCTGCCGCTTCCTTCCCGCCTCCCACATTATTTTGAGGAGAGGGGTCAGAGATCACCATCTGCAGATTTCTTCTGCACAAAAATGAACCATCCATCTCCCTCACATGGTCTCAAGGATGTTCACTGATGGCTGGGCGAGAGAAGTACTTACTGCCTCAGCACTTGGCGCTCCCCTGAAGTATCCTTCCCTAGGCCCTGGTGGGTTTTGTTTATCCCCTGGCACACAATGAAATGTTGGGAACACTCTATCAGGGGGAGGTGGGGCCCAATGAAGGTTAAAAATGGCACAGAGTCTTTGATCCCGAGCCAAAGCCAGTGACGCTCGGGGTGGCGTCAGAGCCAGACGTCACATCCCGCACAGTCCCCGTCTGACTTGGACAGCAGACAGGGCCCCGGACTGGACATGGAAGGAAGGCCCCAGATGGGGGAGTGCGTCAGGTTCCCTGGGAGTGGTGGGCGTCCTGTGGGCAACAGAGGGGGCTTTCTCCGTGTCCAGTATGAGAGCCTCGGTCACTGATATCTGATGCCACAGGGACCTGAAATGGAGCCATCTTGGAGGGCGCGCTGGAGAGAAGACAGATGTTACTAACTAACCAGAACTCTTAGTTCCTGTTTTACTCCTCTGTGATTGCCATTTTGTAATCACTTCCCTAAACTCTTACTAGGGTGCTCAGGGCTTCTATCCATCCCTGAGCCCTTTACTCAACCAGCAAATGTGTGTTGAGAGGCAGCTGTTCCAACACTGGGCTGGGTGTTGGGCATTCAGCAATGAAGAATCCCAGGTCCTGTCCTTCTGGATGTCGAGGTCTGGTGGGAAAGATGTATGGACAAGACCAGCATTCCGGGTGGGGTGAGCACAGCACACAGGAGCCCATGGTAAAGAAGTAGCCAGGCCTTGTGGGGCAAGAGAGAAGCCTGGAGAAGATGGAGGCATCAGAACAGGCCTGGAGAACAAAAGAGCTAGCTAAGCCAAGTGAAGGAAGCAGATCTTGGGTGAAGGGAATAGTATGTGCAAAAGGTCTAAAGAAAGACTAGTTGGGGCCCGCCTGGTAGCCTAGGGATTAAGTCTCAGCACTATCATCTCTATGGCCTGAGTTCCATCTCCAGTCAGGGAGGTGACCCACGTGGGGCAGCAGACCTATCCTGTCTCATCCGCTGCTCCTCTTAGCCGTGTATGTCAGTAGATCCGCCTGTTCTGCTTCCTACTCTGTCTCTGGTGAATCCTCTCACCCCCACACCTCTGGCCTGTACCCCAGTTCTTCTAAGCAAAAAAGAAAGGAAGGAAGGAAGGAAGGAAGGAAGGAAGGAAGGAAGGAAGGAAGGAAGGAAGGAAGGAAGGAAGGAAGGAAGGAAGGAAGGAAGGAAGGAAGGAAGGAAGGAAGGAAGGAAGGAAGGAAGGAAGGAAGGAAGGAAGAAAGAAAGAAAGAAAGAAAGAAAGAAAGAAAGAAAGAAAGAAAGAAAGAAAGAAAGAAAGAAAGAAAGAAAGAAAGAAAGACAAAGTGTAGATCAGAGGAAATGAGAAGACAAGACACAGATGTAAGGGAAGGGAAAAGATTTCTCTCTGAAGTACAGACTCTCTGCACCAAAGCTGAACTGGAGGTCACTGCCACTCCTGGTTACTTCTACTATTAAATTGGCCAGTGGCCTCTCAAGGAGGTGGAGGAAAAAATCATTGTCCTAATCATAGTCAACAATTTTTAGTGAGCAGCCACCATGAGCCAGTAACTCTTACACATATGAGCTCGTTACCTCGTCATGAAAAAGTTTCACCAACTGAATAATCCAAAAGTCCCAGCAGCTACTTCAGCCAATCAAGGCCACATATCAGTAGAAAGTAATTGTATATGGCAAGTGGGGGCAGGATTTGAATCTAGAGCTTTGAAACCACCTCTAGCATTACTTCTGTCTTAACAGAGGGAGAGATGCTTATTGAGGCCCTCTTAGATGGGGATGCTCAGAAATGAAGACTTCATCCATCCATCCGTCCATCTGCATATCTGTCCGTCCGTCCGTCCATCCATCCGTCCATCCATCCATCTATCCATCCTTCCATCCACCCATCCACATACCCACACAATCAGGTAATCATTGTACACTCATCAGGGGCCTCATCCACGCTTCTCTACATTTCTTGCCTGTCTCTAAAACTTGCCCCCAGAACATTTTCACACCCCAGATTATAGGAGACTACCTTAGTCTTCCAAAACAAAATGGTGCCTCAGAGATGGAACTGTTTAAGAGTTGTCTCTTCAAGTCCTATTTTGAAGTTCATCCAGGGGCTCTTACTGATATTATATGTCAAAGACCATTTGGAAGTCCCCATGAGTTAGGGCTTAGAATATCTTAAGGTCATGAAATGCTTTAAGGTTGAAGGTATCAAATTAAAATTTAGGAGTAAAAACGAACTTTAAGAGAGACACCATTTCGAGAAAGCATATGGGTGTCTGATACAATTAGCTGCACATATGATACTTGGGTTATACTTTGTAATACTAATTAACATGCACACACATGCACACACATGACTATTCAAATTCTTAAATGTTTTAGAGAATGAGGATCTAAAGTAACTCTTTTTATTTTTTTTGTTGTGATCACAGTACTAGTTAAAGTCTCCAGTCTTTCCTCAGAAGTCTAGAAATGCGAGAGAATTTAATAGCTCCAATAGTTCTCAAAACCCTAAGTTATAGTTACCATTTTGTAATGAAGATGTGAGAAACAGACTCGAATGAACACCACCCCTTCCCCCACCACAAAATACTCATATATAAAATAGAAGCACAGATCCAATTGCCATGGATGGAAATCAAACTTCAAGAAATATTTGCTGTCAAAGATTGGATATCGCTTCTCGTGTCAAGATGTGTTGGATGGTCCAGAGTCAGCAGGATCTACCCTCCCTGCCACGGTCATGGAATCTTCTGGGTTAGTGATTTAGGCTGTTAGATTTTACCATTTAAACTTGGGTCTAACAGAAGGAAGAAAAAGGACACGGTGCATTTTCTCTGACCCCTGAAGTTGGGCCCTCTCTGGATCAGCTTCCTTCCCACTATCCACCCTTCTTCATTGCACTCAAATTTATTAAATGCAATCTGGACATCTCTCCTCCCCAGTGCAGGACAGACTGGCAGGCAAATCTACTGCCTATCACAATGCAAGTGGGTACTCAATAAAGATTTGCGGAGTTGCAATACCAATACTTAGAATTACATATAAATAAAGGGTGCCTCAGAGGACATCTTCTCCACAATTTTAACATTGGCCTTTTGTTAATCATTAGCTTTTTAAAACTTTATCATGTTCTCATTGTTGCTATTGTTTGCTAGCTTTAAATAAAACTAGTTTTCATTTATTGGAGAGTTCCTGGAGGGAGGCAGATAAACAAGAAGGGCAGAAGCCCCAAAATTCTACCACAGGTGAAAAGAGAAAAGATGTCTATTCATTCACTCTGTTCTTTCTGTAAAAGCTGCCGGGTGGAGATCTAGCTCCCCACTGTGTGAACCCCATTTTCCAGGAGCAACAGGCAGAAAGATAAAGTCATGGAAGCTACTAGAAAGAGATATCCTAAAACTCCAAGTCTCCGTCATGAGAATGGTGTTCCCCCAAGGAAATCTGGAAATAAGCCTACAAAAAGCCTGGATCCTGTCAGACAAGAGGCGGGATTTGAGCAAACAAGGTCAGGCTCTCCAACAGAGCTGCCATTCATAGGGCCGGGACACGACCTTCTTTGTCTCCCAGTTAGGTGACACCATCCCGCAGCCGCCTCCCCAGCACTCAGCAAAAGCATCAGCTTCATTCTTCTGCGCCTAAGCCACCATCAGCCTTTTGGAAACAACTTTAACACCCAAGGAATTTGGCTTTAGGGGAAAATCTCATCTCCCTTCCATCGCAGGAGCTCAGTGGCATGGAAGCATGCCAAGGATGACACGTGAGAGAAAGAAAAAGGGACAGGAAAAAACAGGGTGATACCAAAGGAAAAAGATTTCCAGCAAAACTGGGAAACAAACAGATACTGGCCTTGAATGGTCCCTGGACAAGGGTCTTTGGGGTCCGGGTAGTTGAGCTATTCCTCAGCTGGGGTGCTCTGTTCGTCTGTGGAGAAGACAAGGAGAGTAAGTCAGCAGATCCCCCCGGGGGATGATGGTGTTCCTTTACTAGCTGCTCCTGGAAGCCACACCCTGAAAATCCACCCTGACTCTTGGGTGACGCCATCTTTCCTGGATGGAATGGAACACCTATTTTGCTTGTTATTTTTCTTACTGTTCCTTCCTGGAAGGATTGCACTGGGTTGGCACACGCAGCAAGCACCCAGCCTGATCACTTCTGGCTGTGCCTCATCAACCAAGAAACTCTGTCAGTTCTTAAAGTCCCAGTGTCCCCATCTGTAACGTGGACGTGACACTGCAAAGATCACTAGATTATTTTAAAGGTTTTAGGAAACTGATTAAGTAAAAGGGCTTGAGAGAAGGAGGCACATTTCCTGTTCTTTTCCCCTATTTGCTCCCTAGATCCAAGTTCTCCTTATTAACTGCCAGGGATAATGAGTGAAAGTTATCTCCATGGGCCAAATCTGAGAGACAAAAGACCGTCTCTCCTTGCCTTAGAGGTCAGAGGTCTGGGAACTCAGAATATAATAACCACTCTTGGATTCTTTGGGGCATATTTTCTTTTTTTTCACAATAATCAAAGTAATACTAGCAATGATATCCCACACGGAAAAACTACAAATCATTCCTGAAATAGCTGGAGATTTTTATAGAAAGTCTAATTCTGGAAACAAATTGTAAAGGGCTAAAACAGGGACAGAAATGGGGATTTTTACCTTATGAGAGATTAGAAGTTTCGTATAACTGGTGTATGGCGTTGATAGTAATAAAAAGAGAATAGAAATAGTAATAATAATGTAATGGTCATTTCTTAAATACTAATTCTGCACTGGGCATTCTTTTTGTATATTATCCCCTATAATTCTCAAAGCAAACCTCCGAGAAAGTATCGTCGTGAAGTATTTCACAGTAGAAGAGGGTATACCTTAAAGAACTAGCATGGCCCCCTAAGTCAGGTAGTGACAAGCAGTGGGTAAAAATCCAGGTCCTGCTTACTCTGGAGTCTGGGCAATTTTCCTGGGGGGTTTCAGATTCCCCAGGAGACTATCTTTATCTTTCCCCTTTTGGAACTTCTATTGCAAATTTCTCTGTCTTATTCTGCGAGTCTATTTCTGTGTCTCTCAAGTGTGTGTGTCTCTCTCATACACACACACTCCAAGACCCCCACACCACATATGCAAACACATGCACATGCATGTAACATTATCCACACACAGACACACAAACACACTCACACGTGCATCTGCCACTCTTCATGCTCAGACTCAACACACCCACACATCGTGCAGATCTATATCCAACACACACATCCACACAGCACCATCAACTACATACACACTCCACAGAGACATGCATACCCCACGCAAACACACTCACACCCCGTATAAATACCTTACCCACAACCACCACATACATACACACACACACACACACACTCCACCATCCACATCCTCCACACAGGAACCACACACGCACAAACCAACACCCACCATATACAAACCACATACACACATGTGCTGCACACACACACACATATACAGAGTGACTAGCTGGTGCATTTGTTCTCTGCATATTGATACCCCTGACTTATAGATTGACCCAGAGGAAGTAAAAGAGATAACTAAAATTTCCAAAATTCCCATTCAACATTCAGTATCAGCGATCACTACAGGGTGAATCTTGGAACACAGTTTTATTGGTCAGCTTTGAAGACTGGTTTGTGTTTTGCAACATTCTCTTAAATCTCAGAGTTATAAATATTTGTTTTCTCTAAGGACAGAAGACCAGAGTCTGGGTCCCGCTCTAGAGCTAACAGGCAGGGAAGGTCCTACCCCCTCCTGGGGGCTCAGTTTTATAATCTATACAATGCAAATCCTTCACCCCGCTGTCCTGCCTTCCACCCCGGGACTCTTCTCCAGAACCTTGGGCTTCACTAAACACAGACTGAAGATCATGAGAGGGACAAAACCCCAAATCCCTTCTAGCTCTGTAATTTTGCAATATTGTGATTTTACATAAAAATAAAGATAATGCTAATAATATTAAATGTGGAAAATCCAATGCAAAAAGCAACAGTCACAGCACATAATCCCAAATCAAAGCTAAATGACCCTAGGGTCTTCCTTTTTGTATTATCTCTGCTTAACTGCCTCTCAGAGGACAGGGGTCACTGGGGTTTCATGGTTGGGTTTTGGTGAGCCTACAGTCATCCGTACTTTCACACCCAAAAACTAAACCATTGCAATATCCCAGATCCCAGGCATCTGACCCAATGTCTTAGACTGGAGTTAATAAGCACTGAGAGACCATCCCCATTACAAAATGCCATTATAATTTCCTCATAAAGTGCTGTTTATCAGAGCTCAGTGCCAGTGCCCCCCAGCTCTGCCTGGGCATCTTCAGCTAACATAGCATTTGGGGTGTCCACTCCACTCTTGTCCTGCTTTCTTTCTGCCTCAGTTCATCTTCCACATTCGTTCAGTTGCCCAGCATCTGGCTTGAGAACATAAAGGGGTTCTGTGGAACCTCAAATGACTACATGGATTTGCCTGGGCTGGATCTCAGGTCACTATGGGGCCCCAAAATGAACCAAGTCAGGGAACCTGAAACCATATTCCTGGTTTGACCCTTCAGGATCTGAGCCCACTACCTTCGTCTCTGGCTTAGCCCAAGCTGGGGAAAAGCACTATCCTTGTGGAGCTGTTATGGAAAACTTGGCTGGTTGCAAGGAAAATGAAAACCTCAGATAAGCCAAGAGAACTCCAACTCAAAATCAAAATGGCAGGGCTCAGAGCAATCGATCAGAAGGCTCAGGAGACATATGCTGAATGTAGCACCTCAAAGTGAAAGCAGATGGGCTAATGTGCATTGATCTCCAAAGGCTTGTTGACACCCTTTTGAAACAGAGACAATAAGGGGCATTGGGGGAGAGCTTTAAGTGAAGAGGGTCAAGTCATGGGGGATCAAAAAATCTGGGACAAGGACTCTTGGGTAAACTCTGAGCCTCATTTTAGAATGTCACCCTCAATTCCTTAGAGCTGACAGAATGGAGGGAGGGGGAGAGGGGAGGGGCTTTGTCTCTGCCACTACCTGATCACCAAGTTCTTAATTTTCAGTTTATTTTTTCTTTCAGTATCTCAGCTGCCCCAGGTCCCCCAGCCTCTGGATACATCAATGCAGGTCCCATAGATTCTCTGTGCCCACCCCCCCATACAACACACTTTGCCCTTTTTTCGGTCTCTAATTTATTTCTCAGTGTGCCCAATTTCTGTCCAAGAAGCATTGCCACCTCCCTCCCTGAAGTTCTGGAGTCCTTGAAATACCAATACTAAGTGGGGGGCTAGAAAGAAGGGGGAAAACATGTCTTGGCTCCCTTGTTATGATACATCAACAAACAGTGCCTTCAGTTTAGCCTGGCTGACTTACAGCAACCTGGGGAACTAAACTATCCAGGGTGAGTGAGAGTGGTGGATTAACAATTCTCAACTAGTTAAAAAGACACCAAAACACACAACCGCTGCTCCCCTCAGCAGTGTATTTCAGTAGATCTGCCTGTTCTTCTCCCCACTCCGTCTCTGGTGAATCCTCTCACCCCACCCCCCACACACACACCCCTCCGGCCTACACCCTAGTTCTTGTATGCATAAATAAATATTTTAAAAGGGGGGTAATGAATGGAAAGTTATCCTCATGGAGATCTAATTTAGGTTTCCTCTCAAATCACAACTCTCAAGGCCAGTGTCAGCCAAGAAAGAGATTCTGGTCAGGCTCTTGTCTTCCATCTCTTCTATTTTCTTCCTATTGTTCAGTGACATGGGAAGCCCATTTCTTTAGTCTTCTGTCCGGTGTTGTCCCTAGGTTTGGTCAAGTGCTTGCAACAGAACCAACCAATACTGTCATGTTGGTTAGAGGGGTCTTGAAAGAAGAGGGTGAGCTGGAGTAACACTGGGGGCATCTGACTTAATTTGCTACCAAAAATGGACCAGGCCATTCATCTGGGCTGGGCACAGGAGAGGAAACCTTGGAACTTTCCTGAATGACAATATCCCCTAACTGAACCCCAACCATTGAGTCACTTCCCCCTATCCTAGAGCCCTGGAGCTTGTTTTATCATTTGCTAAATGTACAGAATAAACACTCAATATTCAGGGACAAGGGTTTCTCTGGGGTCTCTCCCGCCTCATCCCTCACTCAAGGAATTTTGCAGATAAATCACCATGTTAATCCCTGGCCTGAGAGTTATGGGCTGCAGGAGGCAGAAGGAGAATGAGGAAGTGGGACTTGGGGATAGAAGGAAGCCCTTGATGACAAATGAAGGGTGAACTCGGAGCTGGGAAGTCTGCAGTCGGGGTGGATCTTCCAGAGAGAAGAGGGTGATCTGGGAGTTGCTGAGGCAGGAGTGACCCACCCAGACAACCATGCTGCCCAGGCAGAGAGCTGTTAAGAGGAGTGGGGACCAGAAAGGAAAATGGCTTCAGGACAAGAACAGAAGGGGAAAGAAAGTGCCCTTCCTGTGACAGGTGACACTGAGGAGGCAGCAGCTTTATTGGATCAGATTTGGTCCCTTTAGACTTGGAATCAGAGGCCAAGGAGCAACCACTATGGAGGCCTTCACCGGGCCTGGGCCTTCCACGTGCTCCTCGTGCCGACAGCTTGGCTGGTGGACTCTGTGCTTGGGGCTGTGGGTTCCTCTCCACGGATACAGTGACTTGGGCTCAGATGAAGAGATGTCAGAGAGGAAAGGTGGGATTTATTGACTTCCATCTTTGCTGGGATTCTCTGCCATTGGGGGGTATGTGTGTGTGCATGTGCCTGTGCCTGTGTGTGTGTGTGTGTGTGTAGGTTATATGATATAGTGGAGAAACATTTCTATTTATCTGACATTAATTCAACTATTGAAAGATGATGAGAAGGGGCTTCCCTGGTGGCCTAGGGGTTAAGTCTCAGCACTGCACCAAGACAACCTGAGTTCAATCCCCAGTCAGGGAGCTACCCACATGGAGCAGCAGACCTCTCCTGACTCACCTGCTGCTTCCCTCAGCAGTGGATTTCAGTCTGTCTACCTGTTCTGTTCACCACCTGTCTCTGGTGAATCCTCTCAACCCCTGCACCTCTGGCCTGTACCCCAGCTCTTGTATGCATAAATAAATAAATAAATCTTTTAAAAAAAAAAAAGGGAGAGAGGATGAGAAGGGTGGGGGAAGATAGAAAGAGTAAATCACCTCAGGAGAAACTGCCCACCCTTCTACTCCACGAGCATCTGGGGAGAGAGGAGAGGGCAGAGGCTGCCAGCTGTGCCTCTGTTGCTCCCAAGCTTGACTCATTCCCCATGTGTCTCTCATAACGTAAAATAGATTTTCAAAGATAATTCCACCTTTAAGAGATTTCCTGATCTACCATCCACACGTTCATGTATGCAGGAAGGTGTGTTGTGTGTGTGTGTAGTTGCAGTTGTGTTGTGTTGAAGGGGCATGTTGCATCACAGGGGCATGTGTGTGTTGTGAATATGTGCATGCAAGTGTGTGGATATTGAATATTCCCGTTAGTGTGTGTGTGTGTGTGTGTGTGTGTGTATGCAGATGTGCAGTATGCTGTGTGCTCTGTTGTGAGTCTGTATGTATTACGTGTGTACCGGCTGCGAAGGTGTTCTGATTATTGGCCAAGCATATCTGTGCAAAGGGTAGAGGTAGCGGCATTTAACACTGATAATGGGGGGTGGGCAGCTTACAGGAAAGAAAATCCTGTGAAACTCTCAAATGGAGGTATCCCTTCCTCTGAACACTCAAGTGAATTTGTAGGGCTGACCAGCACTGCCTGGAAGGCCAGTTATGAGTACAGGCGTGTATGTGTGTGTGTGTATGTGAGAGAGGAGAGAGTGAGAAAGAGACAGACAGACAGACGGAGGGAGAGAGAGCGGGAGAGAGAGAGAGAGAGAGGATGGCTTTCTCAAATAGAACAGAAACAGATACAGCGGGCTGTGATGTGTCTCTCAGATCCCCGTCCACAAATGAATTATTCTCATCCTTTCTGGGAGTGCTACTAAAATGGGGCTCTCAGGAGTCAGCCCTGTGGGGAATTCCTAGATGGGACCAAGATGGATGGAGTGTCCACTCAGTCAGTGATCAGCAGAGGGTATAAGAGCCCGACTCCTTACCCAACTTGGCACGTCCACCCTGGCCATTCTGCTCCAGAGTGACCCCTGGGCTTGGCTGCAGCCATCCATGGAATTGCATTGCACCTCAACTTCTTTCTCCAGCGAATCCTGGTTTCTTCCCCATCCTCACACAGGCCTTGGTTGCAAAGCTTCCCCTAATAAACATCCTGCATGATCATCTCCACCTCCAGTGAACTTCCAGACAGCCTAATCTGCAGGCTGGAAAGAAGCAAGTCTGGAACCAATATGGCGAGTCATCTAGTCTAGTCCTGCGCCTCTATATTCAAACTGGTTCATCATCATGGTTATACGCTCAGACCCCAAAGTTACATGTTTGCTTCCAAATCCTAACTCTTAACAGTGGGCACAGACAGGCTTCAACCTTTCTGAATCTTGTTCTCTGGAAACTAAAATAATAATAGTGACTTCAGCCCAGGATGATGATGATAATTAAATGACATAAGGAAGACACCCCAGCGTGAGGGGCTCACTCAGCTCACACATACAACAGTTATCGGCAACTTTCACTATCCTGTGCTCACGAGGTGACTGTCGGTGGGAGAAAGGAGGAACTTGGTTCTCTTAGGAAGCAAGCTAATAAATTAATCAGTTAATAAACATCATATTCCTCTTGTCACAGCAGCTAAATCCTGGAGACTGAACAGCAAAGGACCTCAGTGCTTGCTGACACGGTCTATCCCTGCTCCTCCCTGTTTGCATGTTTTAAGGGCTCCTGGCTACCAGAGTGCAGGCAGGGAGAAAGGTGTGAGCAAGAGACCCAGCCTTCCGATGACATCAAGGTGCATCAGGTAGTGTGGCAAGGAAATGATGGAGGAAGCAGCAAACCATCACACTGCAGAGGAAGCAAGCCCTCTGTGGCAGCCAGCCTCCGAGATGAGACCTGCCATCTTTGCTTCTCCTACTTGCTAATCCTGAGCTGAATGAGGCTGGCCTGCATAGCCAGTAGAATGTTGTAGAAATGTCGGAGCATGACTTCCAAGGTCGGTCCTAAGAGAATGCAGATTCTTCCTTGCTCCCTCTGGGATTGTTCCTTCAGAGGGAAACCAGCTGCAGTGGTATGAAGGCCCACCCACCCCCCACCCCGGGCAGACCTGTGAGAGGCCCACTGGTCCAGGAGCTGAGGCCTCCTGCCAACAGCCACATGAGTGAATCATCTGGAAAGAGGAGCCTCCAACCTCGGTCAAGCCTTCAAGTGAAACTGCAGCCCTGAAGTTGTTACCACACCCTCGAGGGAGCAGGAGGCAGACCCCAAATCCCTGACTGACAGAAACTGAGAGGATTTGTGTTTGCTGTTGAAAGCCCCTGACTTTGGGGATTATCTGTTCCACAGCAAAGATAATAAGGGGACATACCTCCCCTTCTGTTTTAGAGAAGATATGATTTATCCCAATACAGTTATTAGCTTATATGAAGGTGCTGATATTTGGCCATTTTTAACCCACAAAAATGGCAACTACCTGCAGGACAGTTTCTACACTGACTTAGGGAGGGACTCGAAGGTCTGGATAATGCAGGCCGGTGCAAGGGGTGATGGACACTTTGTCTCCAGGAAGACCCAAGAGTAGGCACTTCAGCAGGAACCGGCTGTGTTTCTGGGAGCGAGAGTAGCCGTGGGAGGGAACGTCCCCCGACCCCTGGCTACCTCGCTCTCCTCTTCCCGTGAGGCCGGGGCCTTCGGAGGCCCTCCAGCAACTCCCCTGTCTCTGATCCACTGCTTTTTACAAGCTCCCAAGTTCAATGAAGCTCCAGGTCCTATGGAGAGGCGGAAAGGCGTCCCGCGGCAGATAATTAGAGAGATTGGTTCAAGCGCCCAGACTCAGCTCTCCAGCCCAGCCTCAGAGAGTCCCCGGTGAACCATTTGCCGGCTCTCATTTCTCAGGGGCTGCTTCAGCAGGTGGTCACGGGCAGGTAGTCAATAGGGACCTTCTGGCCAAGGACCAGGGGCTCTTTGGAAAGGTCAAATCCAGGGGCCGGAGGGCACGGCTCAAGAGGCCACGGGGTCGGGACCCGTCACAATGACAGATGAATCTCGGCATGTCTCCCCTCTCCCGGGAAGCGGGACGAAGCCTCTTGAGACAAGGGAGGTGGGAGGGGGTGGTGTTGGGGGCTCACAAAGAAAGGCGAGTCTGGTGTCTGGCCGGCACCTCTCAACTGGTCTTCATTAGGCAGCCCGACAACCCTCTCTTCTGCCGCCCTCTGCCCCTCGCTGATGGGGTGCTGTCTCCAGACCTCTCAACTGTTCCTCATTAGGTGAAACAGTGCGCTTTTGTCCTGCATGAAGCCTTCTTTGTTCCGCCAGCCCAGCCAAGCTAGAAAGCCAGAAACTGATACAAAACAATGCCACTCTATCCTGAGGGGACCCCTCCTCCTCCGTCTTCCTCCCCTGGCCGGACAGGGAAGAGCAACGTTCCCGTCACATCCCTGGATGTCTAGCTGAGAACACGTTTGCTGGAGCAGAAGAAAGAGCCTGATGAGACCTGGGCTTCCTAAACTTGATGCACATGGGCTTCACCCAGAGAGCTTGCAAACGCCCCCGGCCCCCACCCCCAACGTTCTGCTTTGATGGATCTGGCCAGCAACCCAAGCAGTGGGATTTGCAAAACCTCCCCCGTGTCTGGAAGGCTCAGGAAAGTGCGAGGACCACAGGCCGAGACGCAGTCCACACCTTCCAACATCCTTGTCCACCTGCCCCCTCAGGTCAAATCAGGGATGGCACACAGCAGATCTCACTTCTGGGGTACCTGGTGCCATCCTCAGAACACGTGCCTGCTGCCAATGTCCAGGATGGCCACAGCTGTAGCCTGGACCACATACCTGCCAGACGAAGACGTGTGAGCAAGCGGCGTGGACACAGCCAGCCAGCACCTTAAATCATGCCCAGATGATTTAAGATCCCTGGAGGCTCTGTTCTCCTTCTCTCTGATTCTTAGCACCAGGCTCTTGAACCAAAACTCCACATCCTGAAAGATATTTCTGATGCCTGGAGACTCGGTCGGCTCTGACCGGATGTCTTGCCGGCTGCCGTCCCAAAAGCAAGACTGAAAGAGTTATTTATCCAAACGCTGTTGAGCTGCGTGAGCCCCATGTGTCTCCACACCCGCCACTTGCCCTACAGGCTGAGAAGGAAGATGGGGTGTAATTTCAAGACAAAGAGAGGCTCTCTTCCCCGCAGCACAGCAGGCACCAAACAACTCCCCTCCCAAGATCTACTAGTAAAAGTCTCACCTCTTTGTCACCCAGGCCTGAAATAGCAACGTGACAGGTTTATATAGGTTAGAGCCTGTCGACCCTGCTTTTAAAAGTAGATGTTAGGTGGTAGGGCCAGATTTCACAAGTGAAAATACAGGACCCCAGCTACATTGGAATTACAGATGAACGACGGATCATTTTTTAGTCTAAGAATGTCTCATGAAGTATTTGGGGCATACTTTGACTAAAAAAAATCCACTCGTTCATCGGAAATCCAAATTTAACTGGACACCCTGTATTTTATCTGGCAACTCTAAAGTTGGCAGAAAAGGTTGAGAGTTGTTGGCACTTTGGTGTAAGTGAACTCGACTGGTTTGCTCTTGGCGTAGCATAGTTTCTCCAAGAAGGGCGCTTTCACGAGACAGGAGGTAACATTTTTGACTCCGGAATGCTCTTCTGAGAAAGACTCAAGCCACAGCAGCAATGGGAGGGCAAGTGTGTCACAGTGGTCCACAGCATCTGCCGTGGCTTCTGGCCGTCGAATGAGGATGTGCCAGCCACCTACTCACGGCCACGGATCCGACTCGGAGCCACGTGTAGTGTGTGGCCCCACCGAGGTGTTGAACTCAGGGGCGTATATTTTTTTTTGTAATAAAGAAGAGGTGGAGAAGCAGAGTGTGTCAGCGAAGGTGCAAAAGAAATAGAAATACAGCTGAGTCTGAAAATATTGGGAACGTTTCACTACCTTGACACACTTTCTCAGTCTTCTGCTCCCTGCTTTCCCCTGGCTGCAGCTCTTCTGCCCCCAGGGGCCCAGCAGGAGCTGAAGCCTGAGCACTCACTCAGCACTCTGAGTGGGAAGCCACAAAGGAGGACAGCCACGTGGAAATGGATTTTATTTTTATTGTATGTTTTTGTGCAGCGCATGCTTTCTCATCTCAGTTATAGTCCCCATGGATTCCCACCACCCATTCACCCGTGTCCCACCACCCTAGTCCCTTGAGCTCTCCCCACCCCTGTTTTGACCCTACTCCCTTCTTCCCCCCTGCAGAATGTCTCTGGTTTATAGTTGCTTGTTGATTTTGATTTTCACTTCATTATAATTACTTTTTTCCCCCGATCCCTTATTTGGATCCTCTACATTCCTCCTATAAATGAAACCATCCGGTATTTTTCTTTTTCTTTCTGGTTTATTTCACTGAGCATGATCCCTTCCAGCGCCATCCATGTTGCTGCGAATGGCATGAGTTTATCTTTTTTGATTGCTGAGTAATACTCCATGGTGTATATGTACCACATCTTCTTGATCCAGTCATCTTATTTTGGGGCTCTTGGGTTGTTTCCATAGCTTAGCTATTGTAAATAGTGCTGCAATAATCAGGGGTGCAGGTGCCCTTTTGAATTAATGTTTTTGTGTCCTTTGGGTAGATCCCTAGGAGTGCAATTGCTGGCTCATATGGAAGCTCCATTTTTAGCAGGGAAATGGATCTTGACCCTTCATACCCTTTTGCCCACAACCTCCAGGCAGTAGTTCGATGCACGGCTGGTGGATCTTTAGCAAAAGTCTTTCTGTGTATCCACGTCATTGACTTTTCCTGCTCTCCCAGAAATGTGAAGTCTGTGTCTCCTCACCTACACGCCACCTTCTCCTGCCCCATGGAGAACCATGGCCCCTTCTGGGCTGCAGACGTTGGCCAGGGAGGAAGTCCAGAGCCACCCAGGGAAGGGAATGCCCACTTCCGTGCACATTCCAGATGGCAGAAGGAACCCATTCATCAAACTGGGAAAACTGCCCCGTTCTCCAGGAAGAACCATCATGAGGCACTTGTAAATACATGTCTGTAGGTTTAAACAAACTGCATCATTATTTTTATTTTGTGAGGGGAGGCCATGTGAAGGGAACAAGAGGCAAGCTTCGGTGTTTGTGCTGCAGACAATACGTGCCCGGGTCTCGGGCTGTTTCCGTGTCTTCTGCCCAAGCCAACTGGCCAGCCCCGTGGCCTCGCAACAGGAGAGGGGTGCCAATTCCTAACATTCTATTTTCATACTGTTTGATGATAAAAATCGCTCCAGTGGGACCAAGGGCCACGAACAAAAACAGGAAGCAGCCCCCTGATTAGATAGGGACCGAGTAGCTTATGGAGTGAAAAACAAAATGACTAAAATGACAAATGAGGGGGCCGTGAACACTGCCATCCCCTTCCCGGACAGGCCAAGAAGAAATGGCAAGAAGACTTCAGGGAAGCAGTCCCGGCTTGGGCTCTTAGTGGGGGTGACAGGGCCTGGCCCTGTGCCGTCCCCGGCACATGCCTTCCTTAAACTGCCTCTTAGGTTAAAGCCATGGGGAAAACCGCCAGGTCTATCGTAACTTCCTTTGAAAATCGGCCTAAGTGCTGTAGCTTCTTGCTCTGAACTGTGGAGTCTCCTTGAAATCTATGATCTTAAGGCCTTCACCAAAACTAAGCCTACGTGGGGCCTCACTCGTGGTGCAGGGGTTAAGTCTCAGCACTAGCAAGCCAACAGCAATGAGTTCCATCCCCGGCCAGGGAGCTACCCACATGGCGCAGCAGACCTCTCCTGTCTCTCCCACTGCTCCCCTCAGCAGTGTATTTCAATAGATCTGCCTGTTCTGCTGAATCCTCTCACCCCTGTATCTCTGGCCTACACCCCAGCTCTTGGATGCATAAATCAATAAAATAAATCTTTAAAAATAAAGAATATTCTTACTAAGAGAACAACAAAGGTTCTAAAAGAGATCACTCCTAGCCGCTGCCAAGCCCACCACACACCCTCCACCATAAAATGAGAAGGGTGTGAAATAACACTTCCAGTGGGACTTTAAAGGGACCGTTAAGGCGGTAATGGGAAGCAATGGTCCCATGGTCAAAATAATTAGTAAAACACTGAGCTAAAGAAAATAATTTTAGGTTCTTTATTATGACAGTGCTTCTCACAGCCTTCCATTGGTGAGTTTTACAACTGGATGCCCCAAGAGAGAAATAAAATCTTCACGTTCCTAATTTTAAAAAGAGTTTTGACAGGTTGACCAAGAACTTGTTTCCAGGCCAGTTCAGGGAAATTTTCACCTCCTACCTCAATTCTGGCACACCAGTTCATTGCTTATAACAAATGAAATCACACACTAAGCTGACAGTAGTGAGATTTGTAACTTGATGTTACTGATATTC
The DNA here is from genome assembly GCF_964194135.1 of Talpa europaea. Taxonomy (NCBI): domain Eukaryota; kingdom Metazoa; phylum Chordata; class Mammalia; order Eulipotyphla; family Talpidae; genus Talpa; species Talpa europaea. The sequence continues at coordinate 7,895,739 of NC_140082.1, read as the reverse complement.
GGGGCAGGTTAATGGGGGAGAGACAGCACAGGGCCCTGGGGGTGGGGGGAGATTCTACTTCCCCTCTTCTCTCAGTTACTTCTAATACAACAACGTAGCAGTAGCAGGCCCTCTGTGTCCACCATGTGCCAGGCACTGAAGGACACACCAGCAGTCCAGAAATAATCAAGACATAATCTTTGTGTCCAGGAAACTCTAGTTGGAGACTTGGATAAATAGAGATATCACAATACAGAGTGCGTACTGCTAGGAAGGGAAGAGAAAGCTCCCGGGGGAAGATTATTTCCGGGCTGTCAAAAAAAGAGAAGGCGAGTTGTTGGAGTTCATGTGAAAAATAACCCAGCCCACCCCAAAGCTATTCTAGTGTTAGGACTGGCAAGTCAGCCATCCTGATGCCCTGCTTCTGAAGGTATCTGCTGCTGCCCCTCTGTTGGCTTTCAAAGGCCACATGGTTACATTTTGCTGCAGAACAGTGATCAGTGGAAAGAATTGACATAGATTAAGATATGGACAGGCTATATAGATCATGGACCCAGATCTAATTCCTGCCTGGTCCACTCAATTACACAGAAGCTCCTTACTGGAGAAGCAGGTGTAGTCCCCGTAAATAAGGTCAACTTTGGGCACGGATGTCATTCAGTAACTGCATTTGCCATGTCTGGGTGATACATAAGGAAACCATCAATAGTACAGTGTCTGAGTTTGCAGAGACATGGCCAGCCTTTCCCGACAGTGTGGTATCTCCAAGTCAGGTGGGACTGGAGGACAGAAATACTCTGAGAGCAATCGGGAGGTCAGGGTTCTAGTTCTGGCTCTATCTATAAATCTGTCATCATGGCACATGGTTTAAGTTATTACTTCCCTTTGCCATGACTCAGTTTCCCTTCTATAAAATGGAATGAAATTTAAACTCCAAGGTACACAGAGAGGACAGATATCTGAATTCATATTTCCAAACATGAATGCTTTGAATATCATTCAATAACAGACATGGATTTGAATCCCAAATCAACTCATTTAACCACTTCAGGTCTCGGTTTTCTTATCTGTAAGATGGAAATAATATTGTACCTACTATTCTACCAGGCCTTGATTGAGGTGATGTCTCTTAATAGACATCTGGCACATAATAGTCACTCAATAAGTCATTATGGATCCTGAAGTTGTGCATTTATTTAACAAAAATTATTTAAAAAAATTATAGTTCAGGTAATAGACTAGTTTCCAGTGCTACTTACCTATTACTAGAGAACAAATCACCCCAAAACTTAGTGGCTTAAAATAAACACAAGCATGTGTTATCGCATAGATTTTGTGGGTCAGGAAACTGGATATGGCTTTGCTGTGTCTTCTGCTTCGAGGTCTTTCATGCACTGCAACCAAGGTAACTACTAGGGCCGCAGTCTCATCTGAAGGCTCAACAGGGGGGATGATTCAACACCTCACAAGTTGTAGGATTGAGGGTCTCAGGTCTTTGCTAGTTTTACATTGCCATGTGGGCCTCTCCTCAGGGCTGTTCATGATAGGTGTCCACAAAAGAAAGTGAGCAGGAAAACTAGAGAAGATTCACAAGATAGAAGCAACCAGCTCTTTGCAATCTCATTTTGAAAGTGACATCCTAGCATGTCAGTCATGTCGCTGCAGTAGGATGAGTAAGCCCACTCAGTACTCAAAGGGAAGTGTTTCTATAAGATTACTCCATATCATACAATAAAGAATATTCAGTAGCAACATAAGGGGGTCACTGAGGGCAATAGTAGAAGCTATCTACCACACAGGGATGTTGCCATGGAGTGGGGCACTTTTGATGCACTCAAGGAACTTATATTATAATGGAGGAGAGTAAGAAGAACATGAATAAAGGCAAACATGACGGTTTGCAGAGGATGTAGTCAGAGCACCAGCAGGAACATGGTCCTGCATGTTTGGAGATGCACCACCTATATGTCACGTGAGAGGTGAGTAGAGTAATGAGGTCTGACATCCAAAAGTGAAAGAAGCAAGATCAGAACCCAGCTCAATTGATAACTCTGAGATAAATACTGAGAAGGCATATGGATGAATATTACACTATTTCTGGCCTTCTTCTTCTCCACCCATTCCCTATTTTACAGATGAAGAAATTAAGACTCTGGATTGCTAATTCCCTTGCCCAAGGTCCCAGCATAAGAGCTGGCAGAACCAGAACTTCAACCCAGATCTGTGTGAAGCCAGAGTCCAAGCTCTGACTAACCTCAACATATTTCCCTTCCCTAACCCCCTCCCTGGCCTTTCTAGGAGACATACCCCAGATATGTTCTCAGCTCAGCCTAAAAAACCATTTTCTTAAATATGGGTGAAAGCCTTCTCATGGGGGTTGCATGCAATATAAAAGATACAATGCAGCTTACTCAAAATTTCCTTCCAGTTGCTGCATACTGAATCCAAAACAGCTTTTATGTTCTTCATCACTACAAAGCCCATGGTATTCTATCTGTGTCTAGTAGAAATCTTTCTCTTCAGATCAAACAGCTGCTCTTTCTTCTCTGATGCTGGGGAAGGAAAGTCTAGTCAGCCTGAAGCAGCAATGACACAAATAAGAGAAGAGACTTCAGGATCATGTGGTCAAAGTTTAATATTCTGCTGAAATATTTCCTAGCACCTCCTGCTATAGTGCCCTGGTGGTGTGGATTACAGGGATAAAGCCAGGAAGGATGGGCAAGATAGGCATCTGGTGAAGTAGAAGTAGATGGAGTTAATTATCTCCATCTTCCTAAAGTACGGAACAATGCAACTTGAACATATGCATCATCGGGAGTGGTTTATACCTCAGTACACCTTCTCTCCAACATACCTACTGAACCAAAAGGAACACACATAGAGCTACTTTACATGTAAGATTACTTTATAACCTGGGGGCAGAAGAGTCTGCCTCACCATCACTTAAAATCTAGAAATTATGAAATAAAAAACTAGATCATTTTGACTACTTATGCAAAATAGCATACACATGCACGCACACACACACACACACACACACATCTCATAAGCAAAGGCAAAAGACAAAGTAGGGAAATTTGAGCTTATGTCACAAACAAAATGGCAAACTTCATCATATGTAAAGAGCTCCTAGAAATAAAAAACACCAACCACTTAATAGGAAACAATGAGCAAAGAATATGCTCATTCTTTGAGCATATTCAAAAAAAAAAGTGAGAAAAGACTATGAACAGAGTTTATAAATAAAAAATACATGTGTTTCTTAACGGTTACATCACTCATGATCAAGGGTTTAAAATAAAATTGATAATGCACTTTTTGGCAAAGATATAAGGGAAACAAGAATTCTAAGTGGGGAGATGTATGATTGAACATTAGAGTCAGCTACACCACATATCTTTGTTAGAATCCTGGGTCCGCCATGCAGTAGAAGATCTCTGACTTTGGGTACATGGCTTGATTTTGTTTATCCTCAGTTTCTCATCTATAGATGGGTCCTGTGTAAGGGGTAAATGAGATAGTACATGGAAAGTTCTTCCCACATGCCTGGAACATAGTAGGCACCCAACTCCTTTTCTAGGTTTGCTCAACTTACAAGAATCAAAAGGGGATTTAGCATAAAGAAAATGCAGCCTATAAAGACAAAGGAAGATTACTCACCCTTTAAAAAAAAAGGAAGCCCTGTTACATCAAAAAAAAAAAAAAAAGTTTAAGTATAATATAAAAGGAAGCCCTGCCGTATGGGCCAACACGGATAACCTGGAGCCCAGGATGTTAAGTGAAATAAACCAGTCACAGAAGGACACTTATGACTTCATTTATGAGGTGTATTTAAAATAACCAAAACTGGGCCTCCCTGGTGGCCTAGGGGTTAAGTCTCAGCACTACAACCACTACGGCCTGAGTTTGATCCCCAGACAAGGTGTTGACCCATATATGGCACAGCAGACCTCTCCTATCTCACCTACTGCTCCCCTTAGCAGTGTATTTTTTTTTTTTTCAGTAAATCTGCCTGTTCTGCTCCCCACTCTATCTCTGGTGAATCCTCTCACCACCCACCCCACCCCCAGCACTTCTGGAATATACTCCAATTCTTCTGTGAAAATTAAAATAAAATTTTAAAATATAGCCAAAACTCACAGCCACAGAGTAGAATGGAGGTCCCCATGCCTGGGGGGAGGGTAGAGATAAGGAGTTGTTCCATGGGTATGAAGTTTCAGTTCTGCCAGATGAGTCAGTTCTAGAGAGCTGTTCACAGTATGTGCCTATAGCTAACAATACTTAAAAGTGTGCTAAATGACACGTCAAATATTCTTGCTACAATAAAAAGAGATGGGGATGGGGGAAAGTAGGGAAGATTCAGTCTTCCGAAGGACTCAATGTTGAACCTCAGGGGCAAAATATCTAACTTCACTAAACCTTTATACCTTCAACTGTTAAATGGGGATAAAATCAGTTACCTTAGAGGGTTATCTGAGGATTCTATGACATCACCCAGGCAAAGTGTTTGGCATGGTGCCTGGAACATAATAAAAGTCCAATTAATGCTTGTTGTGATTGTTTTGTTATCATCAGCAGCATCCCTATTACTCTAGTGCCCAGAAAGGCTGCCAAGAATTAATGTCCTACTATCGCACACTCCCCTGCACAGCAATCCCTTCCATCAGCTAAAGCGAAACGGCTGACAGGCAAGTCAAGATCTCCATTCCCACCTTGGATGCAGGACTGTTCAATAAATTTCACAATCTAATAAAACATTCAAGGGACCCTAGGGGGTTGAAACTCTTCAAACTCAAAATTATAAAAACAAGTTATTTTTATCATAGCTAACAACCATCTCACTAGATGTCAACCACATGCTCATTCTTAGAACGAACAAAGCTTGCATCAAGTTTTGGCAAGTTTTCCAAGACCAGATAGATAGATAGATAGATAGATAGATAGATAGATAGATAGATCGGTGGATAGATAGATAATGTGATACTAATATGACACATTACCTTCACATTTGACTTTTTGCAGCAGGATCATAGAGAGGGTAATTTTTCAGAAATACTAGAGGGCTTCATCAATTTTCCTAAGGGCCTCTGTTTAGCCTTTGATACACAAATCAGTCTCGTTTGAAGCACCTGTCATGTCACCTGGCCTGATGCTACCGCATTCTCATCCATCAAATGCTTGGCTTGTAATTAGAGCTGCTCTCCAGAAAAATTTTCATCCACTTTATGAAATCCTGCATCTTTTGCAAGATTTGCAATTCCACTTTGCAATGCATTTGCATCACGTTGGTGTCAAACTGTCAGATGCCCGCAGCATCTGGGCAGCTACGAGGGCATATCCATTCAAAGTATGGAGGTGCTGGTAGGTGGCTGAGCATGTGTAATGCAGGATAGGGTGTTGGGGTAGAGAATATGCCTATGAGTTTATTGATAATTAAATGAGTTTATTGGTCATCATCTGCAACATGATATTTGCTTCCCTAGCAACTTCGTACAAGATGGGCTCAAACAGTAAATTCTAAAATAATGGGATCTTCTGACCTTGTTTCTAGCCCCTGAGTGCACAGAGATGTCATCTGCTGTGGGTAACAGCTAAAGCTCTTGGCTTAAGTTAGACTAAGTTTCTGTCCACAAAAACAAATATTTCTTGACTCAAACCTCCAGACACTTGAGCTCTCATTTTTTTTATTGTTTCATATGAATTATTTAGTTCAGACTTGCAGGAATTGTGCAAATGTCAAAAAATCTGGATTTGGTAATAGTCTCTGTAATAATTCCTAATAGTTGAATAGCACTAAGCATGAAACAAAGAGTGATTATATGAATGGGTCTTCACTACATAAGAATTTATTATCCATCTCTAAGAGAGTAATGAGGTTTTATCTAGAAGCAAAAAGCCATTTATAATATAAAAAGAATTCATAAGTGAATGGCCACTTACAAAATTAATTCCCATTCAAACCTCACTCCCCACCTAATTGACTCATTTAGTGACCTGGAGCAAATCCTTTCACCCCTCTTGTCCTCAATTGCCTTATGTGTAAATTGAAAACAAAATTAGCCCAAAATGAAGATTTCCAATAGTTAAGATGAAACATGGAAAAAAACTTTCAATCAGTAAACTGATTGAAAAGCAAGGTACCTGCGAGCAGAACTCTACCATGTCCTTCAATGTCACTTTTCCTTTATCCTATACTGATAGAACAATTGGTTTTAGTGGGACAGTCTGTTTCCAGCCTCCCTTGCAGCTACATGGGAATAGTGACAAGAAGACAAGAGAAATGCCCACAGAATGGAGGTATTTTTTTTTTCCTGCCTTCATTTTCCTCTTTGCACCAGCTGCACTTGGTGGTGGAATACCTAGATAAGTGTCCACCATGAAAATACCCTAAGGATGATGAAGGATAAAAATAGAAGAAATCCACACCCTTAAGAACTCTGAGGATCAGAGCTACCATTCCAGCTGGCACAAAATCTGATGTGCAAGAGGAATAAGTGTCCACCTCACTTGGTGGTTACTCAAGTGGTTACTTGAGTACATGGTTACTCAGAGCTGCCCCACCAGCAGCTGCACTGTATTCTACCCACCTTCCTGTCATGCTTCTTTTATTGGCCACACAATTAAATACACCTTCATTACGCAACCCCCACATGCAAGACCAACAAATTGGAGTCATTATTGACGAGTGGCTCGAAACATGAAATCAGATTAACTTCCTCCAAATCCAGTTCTACTCCTTCCTGACAACATGATAAGTGAAAGGGATTTAACCTATCTAAACTTTGGATGGCAAATTATAAATTGGGAATAATAAGAGTGGCATCATAATAAGGTTGGAATAAGTTTTAATAAGATTATGCACAGAAAACACCTAACACAATGACAAACCAACCGCTCAAATGTTAGTTATTATTATAGGGAAAGGTGTTTTCAGGGCTTGGAGGAAGTCCCAAGACTAGGCTCATTGCAGGGAGTCAGGGAGGGGTATTTCTTCATCCATGTTTTGTTCACCCTTTAAATGGATTTTCTTCTGAAAGGTGAACTTGTTTTGCCCTTGGCGATGTCCCAAATTCTCAGTGAAAAAAACATCAAGACCATGGTGTCTCACTCTTTAGATTCGGTTTTGGTTTGGAAGATGGATGTCAAGAGTATGTGGAAAGCCAGGTGAGAGTGGATACCTACATCTTTCTGAGACAGCAGGGACACTGCTGGACCCTTTCACAGTGGGTGCCAGACAGGCACCTGCTCTAAAACAGAGGGACCTACATTTCTCAGGCTCCTTTGCCTTCTGGCATCCTGGTCCTCTCAGTCAATGGGACTGGTGAAAGTCTGGAGGGCAGAGGATCCTGCTAGATGACTTCTCACTCCACCTACCCATCCCAGTTTGGCAGCAGCGATGGCTACTCCATGACCTTGGCTCTACTTGGAAGTCCTGGCACCTGGGCTTTGGTAATACAAGCTGCTTCTTTTTGACACTTCTTCTCAGAGGTATTGGTGACTTCCTGCTACTAGTAATCTGTGAGTTGCCTTATTCTCTCCTATTTGCCTCTTCAGCATTTCCACTACCCAGGCATCAAATGCCCTGTATTAAATTCTCTCCACTTGAAGAACCTTTAATGATGCATGTTTTCTTCCAGACTCTGACACAACACGGTAATGCCAGTGCCAAATACATTGCATGTAGGTGCGAGGGCCATATTTGCTGCATGAATGACTACTTGGAGCAGGAAGATGTTAATATATGAACTTGTGCTTCCAACCACTAGAGGAACTATGAGGCTACAAACACCCCCTCTGGGTACTGACCTTGGTTCACAAAAGCTGGCCAACCCACCATACCAAAACATTCACTTTTCAAAGCCCCATTTCTAGTCTAGTCCCCCAAAGACCAAGCCTTCAGGTCCTGAACTCCCAAAAGCAGTGAAGAATTTCTTTGGGACACTGTCTCATGATAGGTTAGCCAGGCAGATGCAGGATAAAGGAGGAGTGTAGACAAGGGGAAGGTGTAGTGAAAAGTGAGACTTCTCTGAGAGGCCAGTTATCTCCAGTGAAGACACTTGTGCTTTCAATGTTTGTAAATATCTGTTTGGCCCAAGAGTTCTCTCCCATAGAAACAGCTAATAAACCAAGCTGCCTGAGTTTATTCCCCAAGCCAAGACACATTCCGGGGCCTGATTACATTGCGGTTTTATTATGGAAAAGAAGAGAGAGAGTGTAAGGGGTCAGGAAGGACAGACTCAGGGTAGAAAGCAGGAAACTGAGTCTTCAGGTTGATGATCTTTTGTCATAAGGAATCAGAACTACAGAGGAAAGTCAGAATCAGCCTCAGCTCTGCCCCCAAACAAGAGACCTCTCTTCACCTGGAGATGCAGGTCCTTTGGGCACATCATTTGAAGCAGGCAGCCACTTTACCATGAAACCAGACAAAACCTGGAATTGGCAAGTAGGTGGGAAGAGACTGAACTCTCTCCAAGAACAAGGTGACCCCCAGGTGATGTCAATGCAACTGACCTGCAGCCTTCACTGCAAGCAGCAAGGTGATGTGTTCCCATCTTGCTGGTGTTTGACAGTCAGGCACCCCAGGCCAGGCAGAGTGGTATTCCCCATGTGGTCGTAGCCAATGCATGTCCATGGTAGGACATGGGGCCAACCCAGGCTCCAGCCAGGGCCCCTTTCCAAGATGGTAACTCTCCTCCAAATGCTGACATGTGTGCCCTGCAGTTTTCTTGGAGGGTATTTGCCTCCAAGAATCCCACTGCTTGTGGCGATCTCAAGAGAAAGCAGCAAGGAAAGGCACATGCAGGTCAGTTTTGCTACTTGTAGGGACTGAATTTCAGTGACTAAGGAAACAGTATTGTCAACGTGTGGGTTTCGTTTTTCTTTTCATTTCCTCAAATCCAACAAACCCACATCACGTTTTTGTGACCTTGCTCTACAATCATAGATCTTTAAATTTGGCGGTGACTTTGACGTTCAACTCCTTCTGTAACAGCAGTGACTATACTGACTGTTCACCAAGCATTTACTATGTGCCTTTTGCACCATTTTATTTCATACGGTAACCCTTTGACCAAACCATTTCCCAAAACGTTCATCTCACAATATACTCCACAAGCTAAGGATTCCATGGTCCAAAAGAATTTGCAGAAATGTGGCCTCCCTGATCCTCAGGGGGGAAAAAAATCAGCATGGACATGAGTGTTGATACATTCTGGGAAGCTGTGCAGTTAAGAATACCAGTGCGTGTTGTTAAAGCAAGTTGTTTCCCAACTATTTCTGCCCGTGGAATCCTTATTTCCTGAAATCCAATTAGCATCCCATCCCATTCCAAACGGCGAGAAAGCTCGACCCCATAATACTACTCACTGACAAGTTTCATTAAGATGGAGACCTCCAGAGTCCTAGTCTCCAGCAATGAGAATTATTGATGAGGAGAAGCTCAACACTCTTAACTGGAAAAATGACGGTTAAGGGTCACTGTTTTATTTTTTTTTAAGAGATTTAGAGTCTCAATATGAATTTTCCAAATGGGTGTATGGAGGATCTTCCCACACATCACCCGCTCCTCACCCTTACCCACACCGGCCTCAGAGGCATTATCATGGATACTTAAACACCGACAAAGGTGCTGTTCACCCGCCCGGCCTCCCCCCTTCCTGGCAGTCGATGGGAGATATTATCGGCAAGGAGTAAACAGGCCCAACCCCGGAGTCTTGGCCACCCCAGTGTGACATCAAACAGCTGCTCAGAGGCCTCGCCGAGCTCCCATCTCTCTCCTGCTGCACTTACTTACGACAAGTCAAGTCTCCCGGAGGGGGCTTCTCTTTGAAGTTCAAGGGAGCGGAGCACTGTGTATGGATGTGTTGCAAGGAAAACTGACATTCATCTTGCATGCAGCCATCTTTTCCATGAGAACTGAAGAGGGGGAAGAAGAGACAGAATGGGGCACTTCAGATCATGAAAATAATAGCACCAGCAACCAACATGATATTTACAAAGCATTTATTATTAGTGGCACTAATAAAAGTAAGAACTGTAATGGCTCCTTTTTCACAGATGGGGAAACTGAGGCTCAGCGAAGCTAAGAGACTTGCCCAAGGCCACCAGGCAGGTGAGTGGTCGAGTTAGTTTGGCTCAGGACTAATTTCTCAGTTCTGAAAATCAGACAAGAGTGGGTTTCTTGGCCAAGCAAGAGGCAAAGACTTGTTTCTCCTAGAATTTTCTGCACCCCAAAGAAGACGAAGGTGCAAGCCATGAATGGCATGCCTGGAGCCGCTCCCCACTCTCCCGCCACGGTGGGAAGAGGGTCTATGCCCTGTAGCTGCCGGTGTCGGGATGCGGTCACTCCACCTGGTCCAGGCACAGCCAGGCCTTAGAGGCACAGCAGCCAACGCACACAACACAAGGGCCCGACCTTTGAAAAAGCGCTGGACATTCAAACACGCAAAGGCAGCGCAAGGAGAGTTGGCAGCATCCACTAGAATCACACCCCTCTCTCAGCCCCATCTGTGCTACCAGGATCCACGGCTTTCTGCCCTGCTCCTCCCACATGAGGACAGAGGGCACACGGCAAAATTCTGAAAGACCCGGACAGCCATGGAGAGAGCATACTTCAGGTGGGGTGCAGGTGGGGCCTGGCCAGCCTATAGAGGGGGACACTGGGGGAAACAAGGTGGCGAGGGGGTACCCAGCAAATCCAATAGTCATGCCAAATAAAAGAAATGCCTCCACCTGGGCATTCCCTCCAGCATTAACGGTCCGGCAAATTTCATCTTTTGTGGGCGTTTAAGTCAGCCTCCCAGTGGCCTCGCTAGTTGGGCTAATTCTGTGCTCTGCAAGGAAGACTTTTTTTAAATGTGCAATGGTGAACACCCAGATGAACTTATCAAAGTACTTCCCCAGGGGACAGCCGCCCAGAGCAGAAGGAAGACAGAAGGCAATCCTGGGGGAAGAGGATGGATGTGAGAAGTCCAGGAATGCAGGAGGAGAGAGGCAGCCCCCCAAGGAGGGGGTGCAGAGGGGGGAGGGGAAGGGAAGAAGAAAAAAACATCAGCCCTGAAGAGTGGCTGAGGCTGGGACAGAGGCAGAGGATGTCAAAGGCTCATCATTTACATGGCCCTTTCTCTCCCATAGCAGATTTGATCCCCATTTTGCACACATATATGTCTTTCACACTATAGTATAAATGCTTGCTTGTCTACTCCCACTCTAGGCTGTGAGCTCCTGGAAGGAGGCACCAAGGCTATTAGTTTGTGGCCTGGTGGTAATGCGTATGAGGGTAACTTCCAGCCACTGCAACATGAGTTCGATCCCCGGCCACGGAGCTGACCCACATGGCGCAGCCTCTCACCCCAGGCTCTCCAGGTGCCATTCCCCAAGCTTGATTATGCTGATGCCCATTCTGATTATTTAAGCCCATCCTTTGCTGGATGTTAAATATTTTTAATATGACCCTGCAAATCACTATGCTAAGGGCCCCTGCCTGTCTTTTCTGACTGAAGTGTTATAGAAACTCTTTGAGTGGCTACTGCTGCCAGCCCCACTTTACAGATGCAGATGCAGACGCTGAGGCCCAGAGAGACAAGGTCATATTATCCTGAAGTCATTCACTTTGTCCATGTGGATAGAGCTAGTTTCTAGGCCACTACAAGCAACCTGAAAAAGAATGCATTCATTCATACATTTAGTTATTCATCGGTTTCTTCACTCGCTCAAGAAATACATACCAAACTTACTATTCATTATCTATGACTGCTCAACAATTTACCTCAAAACTTAGAGGCTTAAAATATAAACAAATATTCATAAATTCATTTTGTGGATCAGTAATTTGGAAGAAGCTTGGCTGAATTGTTCTGGTTCTGGGGCCCTCATGAGGCTGAAGTCAAGATGTCAGCTGGGGCTTGACTGAGCTTGATCCACTTCTAAGATGGCACCCTCATGTAGCTAACAGTAGGAACAGGGGCCTCCCTGGTGGCACAAGGAGTTAAGTCTCAGCACTATGAAGCTATGGGCAGCCACTGCAGCATGAGTTCCATCCCCGGCCAGGGAGCTGACCCACATGGTGCAGCAGACCTCTCCTGTCTCCCCGCTGCTCCCCTCAGCAGTGTATTTCAGTAGATCCGCCTGTTCTGCTCCCCACTCTACCTCTGGTGAATCCTCTCACCTCCCCTCACCTCTGGCCTACACCCAGCTCTTGTACAAATAAATAAAAAAAAATTTGTTTAAAAGGCATTAAAAAATCTATTAGTAGGAAGTCTTAGTTTCTTGTTGTCTGTTGATTGATAGGAGGCCTCAGTTCTTCACAGCGTCTATGCTGGGTTGTTTGAGACTCCTCATAAAATGAACGTTAGCTTCCCCAGAGCAAGAGACCCAAGACAGAGTTGCAACGTCTTTTATGTGGCTCACCACAATTTTCTTAATGCCCTCTTGGATACACAGGCCAGCCCTATCCAACAAGCGAGGGCATTACACAAGGGCACGAATACTGGTAAGCAAGGATCATTGAAGGCCATTTTGAAAGACTCCCTACACAAGTACCTGCTCTGTACCACAGTTTCTGGCATCTGAACAGATTCGTGGAGTGACAGGAGCTATGTATATGATCACACACATACACACACACAGATATGTGGTTGTACTTGAGGCCAGGAGATAAATGACATAATTATCTTAAACATGGGACAGAAAAAAGGCCCAGCCATGCGAGAAAGGCATGGCCAGAGTTCCATTTTCTGCCTCTTATTTCCTGTGTGTCTTTCAGTGAGAATTGAGCTTTTTAGTACCATTAGCTTCAGTTGGAAGATGGGGTCAATGTTAGTGACCACAAGGATGTAAGTGTTGAACACATCCCAAGTTGTGATACAGCTATTTTGTGAATGCATGAATAGGAAATTAAGAAGCTATGAGCATTTCAAAGAATACTTTGGGGCAGGCAGATTCTGTCTTGAGGGTTCCTTTGCTGATGTTGGTTAACAATTTTGTCAGTGATTTGATGTAACTATTCAACAAGTATTTATTGAGCATCTATTATGTGCTCGAATCCCTAATCCCCTGAGTCAGGCACTGGAAATACATCAGTGGGCAAGACAAACAGCCCTACCCTAACAGAGTCTCTGATTTATTGAATGGCTAGTGTGGGGGCAGGATGGGGCTCACTCAGTCAACCTCAGCTCTCATGGAGGGTGAAATGGATCACAGTGGACCCCTCTGTTGCCAGGTATATTAACCAAAACCAGTCAGAAACTCTTATAGTGAAAAACTGCTGAACAAATCATCTTGTCACATGGGAGTTAAGGGACAGTGAGGCTCATGGACAGGAACACCCCAGGGCAGTGTGTAGGTCTCCTAATGTTTTAATAACCTGCAAGACAGCACCCCTGCACCCCAGCCTAAAGTCAGAAGTGGGCCAGAAAACCACAGCACGTGCGGTGCCAGCCAGCACCCTAAGTTGCTTAATACAGCTCTCTGCCCTTTTGCCCTGGTGCTTGTGAGCGCACTGGTACTTTCTAAGCCTCTGTTCCATTCCTTGAAGGGGAAGCAGAGTTTCTGCCTCAAGTGTCCATTGTAGGACACATAATTAGAGCTTTGTATGCCAGTGCTGGTGCCAAGAAGCCTGATTTTTGACAAGCCCAAAGAGCATGAAGGATGACCCAGGGCCCAGGGGAATGTTGCAGATAAAGAGCTGCTCAGCAGCACTGCAGTCTGCCCAGATGGGGGCTGAGCCACAAGTCAGCCCCTTGCAGAGAGCCTGGGCTGTGGGCACAAGGGGCCACTGCACCCATGCTGGCCTCCCTCACCTCCACCATGGTGTTGACCTTCAGAGAATGAGACCATGAAAACCTTATGCCTGTCCTTGTAGCCTGCGGCTGTGGTCTGAGAAGACGGGGCACTGCTCCCATTCAGGACACCCCCTGGGGTGGTCTGGCAAGCATACATTTTGCATGGTGAGGCTGACCCTGACTTTGAAGTCAAGGGGAGCCAAGTTTCAATCTCGACTCAGTGGCTAATTCGCTGTGGGATAAAGTCAGTTCACCCCTCTGAATTTCAGATTCTTTGTAAAATGGCAGAGCATTGCCTCCCATGAAGGGCTGTAACATGTAGCCCAGATGGGCTCCTCGCTGGCCCTGAAATCAGACAACCCATGGATACAGATCCTGCCTCTCACCCCCAGCCCCACCACCTGCCAGCTGCAGACCTTTGGGAAGACTCTAGACTCCTGTGGTTCAAGTTTCTAGTTCCTGGCATGGGCTCATGGGGACCCGCCCATACCCTCCACACCACAACCCCCCCAACCCTTGTGCAGGCCGACCCAATGGCTTCCAATGCAACACCTACTATTCTTTGCCGGAGGAGACCCTTTGGCCCCTGGCACCCACTAGCAGGCCATGGGGCAGGCCAGCCATGGCTGAGGTGCCTGGAGGGGCATCCCATCCTGCTTGCTGGAGCTGACATACACTATCCCCGCTCTTCACCCTCTGGTGAGCAACATGGGGCGTTCTGTGCATGCTTCCTAAAGCTTCCCATGGGACTTCACCCCCATTGTCCACAGTAGGGGTGCCAGTATTATGGGGGTGAGGACTGAGTCTTGACCTGCTTCTTCCATGTAAGGTCTTACTTCTTTGCTTCCCTAGCTGCTGGGGAAAGCTCTCACACCCACATCCTGCCCTGGGGTCTGCCCCTCAATCTTGGTATGGCCTCACAGAGTTCTAGGAGGACACCTGGCTGAACAGGTGCAGCACCACCTAGTCAGCTTATGATCAAGCCAATCTGATCCTGGGGAGGATTCCAATAAGCAGGCGGATGGCACATAGAACCACTGTCACACAGTAGGGCAGCACTTAACCATGCCTGTGTCATTTGACAGGTTCAGCAACAGAGGCTCAGAGAGGTCACTTTTCCCAGGATGTAATCAGTAATGGGGGGAGGAGCAGATCGGTCCTGAACCTCATAACCTTTGTATGGGGGACAGATCATGGCTGTTAGGCCCAAGTAGTATGTCCGCCCCCAAGACTCCCTGTCTTCCGTGGGCTGAGAATGCAGAGCTTGGACAAAGACAACTTTGGAGGCTCACGCCCTGCAGATAAGGGGCATGTACAAACAGAGCCGTGTCTCTGAGTCCTGGCCATTGACCCTTCTCTCGGTGATCCATCACCTCGAACGGGGATTTTATGCGCCTTATATGCCAATCACCTCTTCAATTACCTCTCCGGAGGAGGGAGAGGCCCAGTGGCATCTGATGTCACATTTGATTTAGGGCAAGTCACACTTAAGAGGGCATCTGAGGTTAAAGAACAGGGAATTCTGGGCCTGTTTATAAATCAACAGGCTTGAGGTTTTCATTATTCACCTTCTAGAGCATGGAGCGATATGACTCACGGATCATAAAAGAGATCAAATAGCTTGGTTGCTAATAATTCTTTCCCTGACCCATTCCCTGGCACATTTGGTTTGTAAACAGAGTTTTAATGGCATCCCTTGGACATAATAACATCATTTCTTTATAGCACCTTGGCCGCCTAGCCACTCTTGGCTGTAATCGGGTTTAGGTTTAAACCTCCCTCATTTGTGGGAGCTAATGTTGTTTGGTGTTTTAAGAACTACTTAAGGCCAGGGAGATTGCCCTTTGAAAGGGTGGGAAAAGTCCCTTTCTGAACACAGCACACAGGCTGGTGTGGCCTCAAAGTCACAGCCTTCCCCCCAAACCAGCCCCAGGATCCCAAAACCCTGATCCCTGATCCCTCCCCCATCCGGATCGCCAGGGAGGCTCGTTCCTGGGAGGGTCCTCAGCAACCACGAAGCTGGTCTCCGAACGTGTCGGGAATGTCAAACGAGCTCTTGGCGCCACATCTGATTTTATGGGGAAGACGGGATTGTTCATTAACTAACCATCATGCAGAGATTCTCTGGGTCTGGAGCAAAAAGAGGGCGTCTGGGTGATCACAGAGCAGAGTTAGGGAACACAAAAAAAAGAACTGGGGGTTATTAAGGGAATGGGAAGTGCCCCTCCAGACAGGCTTTCTAAACTTCAGTCACTTCTGAGCCATGTAACAATTTAAGCCAGAGCCGAGTCCTGTCCTTATCTTTACACACTTTATGGGAGAGGGGGGAGGTGTTTGTTTGTTTGTTTAAATTAACTCCCTTTATACACCTTTCAATGCTTGCCATAAAGAGGAAGAAAGCATAAACAGAAATACAGGACCACAGTCTCCAACACCAGCACCAGATGTAGTTCAGAACTCAGAACTTTCCAGAAAGTTCTTTTTTTTTTTCCAGAAAGGGAAAATGTGGGACATACACACCCTGGACTGCACCCCAGATTAGACACATTCATATTCTACACACAACAAATCTACAGGGATGCTGTCAGCTTTTGGAAAGTCCATCAATAATCCTTTGCCTGCTCTGGCCCAATATCATTACCCCATGGTCTATGTCGA
This sequence comes from Talpa europaea, assembly GCF_964194135.1. NCBI lineage: Eukaryota > Metazoa > Chordata > Mammalia > Eulipotyphla > Talpidae > Talpa > Talpa europaea. The sequence continues at coordinate 7,879,321 of NC_140082.1, read as the reverse complement.
GCAGGAGAGAGGATCCATTTTCAGAGAAAGTTGGATTTGGGTATTTTGCATAAGGGATGATGAACCGGTACAAGGAGGCCTGATGGAATCCTGGCTGGCTGTGGTGGAGGGCCCAAGGAAATGAGTGTTCTTGATATTCTAGCACCAACCTGAGTATCCCCCCTAGATGCCAATGGGAAATGTTTTGAAGAGAAACAAAAGGACAAGCATTTGCTGAGGGCAGATTCCCATGCTGTTTGATGCCAGGCAGAGATCCCCTTGGACACATCCAGGGAGCCGTTACCATATATGACAGGGCAAGGCGTGTCTCTAAGGAAAATTTGGTAACATTAGCTAAATATGGTGTGAATGTTCAAACTAAAAGATCCTTATAAAAAACATTTGTTGCAATGTGGTACATATACACAATGGACTATTACTCAGCAATCAAAAAAGATAAATCCATGCCATTCGCACCAACGTGAATGGAGCGAGAAGGGATTATGCTCAGGGAAATAAGCCAGAAAGGAAAAGAAAAATACTGTATGGTTTCACTTTTAGGTGGAATGTAGAGGATCCAAATAGGGAACCAGGGAAAAAAGTAATTATAATAAAGCAAATATTAAAATCAACTGGCAACTATTACCCAGAGACATTCTGCAGAGGGGGAGAAGAGAGTAGGATCAAAACAGGGGTGGGAAGAGCTCAAGGGACTAGGGTGATGGGACACGGGTGAATTGGTGGTGGGAATTTCATGGGGACTATAACCAAGATGAGAAAGCATGCACTGTACAAAAATGAAGAATGGTGTAAAAAATATATATAAAATAAAATTAAAAAAAAACAAAAGAATAGTGCTGCTATAAACATAGGAGGATAAGTCTCCTTTTGAATTCATGTTTTTGTGCTCTTTGGATTATTAAAAAAAAAAAAAAAACCTATTCCAGAGGAAGACAAACTTTCTGTAAAGGACCAGAGAGTAAATGTTTTAGACTTTCCAAGCCTACCCTCTCTCACAATTATCAGCACTGCCCTTTTAATACAAAAAGAGGCACAGGCAATATGTAAACAATGGACATGACTGTGTGCCAATAAAACTTTATTTATACAAACAAATTGTGGGCCACAGCTGGTAGATCCCTAATCTAATCCAGCTCTAACTTAAAATAAAGGAGGAGGGCCTCCCTGGTGGCACAGGCAGTTGAGCGCAGTGCTGTGCAGCTGTCTGCAGCCTTTGCAGTGCTGGTTCGATCCCTGCCGGCTGCGGAGATGCCTACATGGTGAGGCAGACCTCTCCTGTCTCGCCCACTGCTCCCCTCAGCAGTGTATTTCGTCAGTCTGCCTGTTCTGTTCCCTGCTCTGTCTCTGGTGAATCCTCTCGTCCTCCTGCGCATCTGGCCTGTACCCCAGTTCTTGTATAAAGAAATAAATCTTTATAAATACATAATAAAAAATACAGGAGGAAACTACCCCAGGCAAGGAAGAGATTTGCTCAGGGTGAATTAGGGAGGCCCAGAACAAGAAGCCAGTTCTCCTTTCTAGGTGGAGAGGCTGGTAGTGTGAAAAATGAGAGGAGAAAATATCTCAACCACTTTCTCCATCTCTAGGAATAATTTTAAGGGAAAACTAAGCAGTCATTCTCTATAACAAAACTAAGAAACAGTAAGTTTAAAGTTAAGCAGAGGTGCGGTGGGGGGAGGGGGCAGGCATGCATAGACATTTGGAAGAACACACTCAGGGCCAAAGATAAAGTATTCAAAAGCACAACTGAGTAAATCTGTGAAGACTTCACCTCTAGAGCAGGAAAATCAACCAAATTGACTAGGTGGATATTGTCCTACCCTGAACAAAGACAGTTTCAAGCTTCCTAATGGTTGTAGAATAATTGGATCTATTTTAGGAAGAGTAGGAACCAAAAAGATTTTGTCTGAAAAAAAAAAAAAAAACCCAACATGGAGGCCATTATTTCCCCATTCCATCCAACGCAACAAATGTCAACCATTCTGCCCAGGTACAGGGCAGATCTGTCAAAGATGTAACAGTGTATGAGATGGAGGCTATACCATTAAGAATTTACAGTCAAGGAACAATATGATCCCTTCTTTTCTTAGGGCATAAGATACTAAGTGATAAAGAAAAAGAAGTTACTAAACTTTCTCAAGAGAGAAGATACTGTTTGAGGTGCCATGTTCCTGGAGAAGAGGCTAAAGATGGCTGATGGAAAATGAGGGACAGTCCCAGGTCACTCTCCAATCAGAACTACATGGACAAACAGCCTTTGGAAGCTGCAATGGCTTCTCCAAAGCATGGCCATGTTGACATGACACTAACTCTGTGAGCCTCTTATCCTAATGTCCTTCCAATCACATTAAGAAGTGGTGGCACAAATAAGATTCCTTTTCATGTCACACCAGAGAATAAGTTTCCAGGTGAAGGATATGCAAGGAGTAAAGAGAGGGAGTTAAGGAGACAGAGAAAGAGTTTGAGGAGAAGGGAGAGAATAGACAAAGAGATGGGCACAGGAGAGTAGGAAGAGGAAGGAGGGAGAGAAAGGTCAAGCTGGATGGAGAGGTCTGGTGTGACCAGAGATGCCTGCTCCCGCTGGCAATCACTGGAGGGCTTTAAGTGGGCACGTGTTGTGATTCATTTTACAGCAGAAAAAGATTTCTGGTCTCTACAGAGAAGAAAGCAGAAGGTTGCAAATGAGCGCAGCGAAGAGGCCGCGCTTACTGCCTCAGCCTTGGGTGGGGCAGATGACGACAGAAGGGACACACTCGAGGGAGCACGAGAAAGCCTGTCCTCCAACAGGGAAGGGCTGCGGAGGTCAAATACATCCAGGAACTCCATGTTTACTGGGGTGGGACATATTGGAAAGAAATTGAAACTCACCAGGAGGACAACAAATCCCAGGAGCAGTCTTGGAAGTGGAGAAGGAGAGAGGAGAAGAGGAAAGAAGCCAAATGCAAGGCAATTTATGAGATGCACCATCTCATTAAATCTTCTCAAGCATCCTGTGTGGTCAGAATCACAGCCCCATTTCACAGGTGTGGAAAAAGTGATATCAGGTCAGTTAAGCACAAGGGCACCTGGTGATGGATTCAACCCATCTTCCTAGGATCAAAGCCTGTGACCTTTTCCCTCTATCAGAAATGCACAAACTGAAAGATATATGGAGCCCATACCTTCAACCTGGAGAGTCACATCTGGGGAGGAGGGTGATTGTGATCTGGGAGTGGATGGAAATAAATCCCAGGTCTCTCTGGATACAAGATGGTAGACACCTGGTCTCCAGTTCTAAGTCCTGGTCTTGCCAACAGGTGGGGGCCCTGAAAATAAGATCTAGAGGGACTCCCTCTTTGATCATGCCAGAAACAGGAAAAAGAGTCTATTCTCAGGCTGCCATGCACTGCGGGGCCTGGTTGGCATTTGAGAAAATCAAACCTTTTGGAAGGAAATGAGGCAGGGCAGCCAAGTTCCTAGGATTATATCCCTGTCACCTGGAAGCCTTCTGCCAAATGACTCCAGGGAAGAGTCAGTGCAATGAAAGACAAGCTCCCTCTCCGTGTAAAGTTTGCTTCGAGGGCACCAGGAGTCCCAGGAGGCTGAGAGGAACCACCCGTGTGGGAGGCAGAAGCAGTGAGAGGAAACCCAAGGTAACAAGGATAATAACAGCTCACCTCCGCGGCACCTTTCATCTGGAGATCTCAAAGCCGTTTACCACCACCCAATTAATTTTCTCAACACCCACTACACCACCAGCCCCCAAAGAAGGTGTCATTATCATTCTTTTATGAGCAAGGAAACCGAGAGGTTAGTTGGCTGGCTCAAAGCCACAAAACAGTTGTAAGGCAGAAGCCAAATTTGGGATGAGTGCCTTCCTCTGATCACAAAGAACCACAAGGGACTAGAGAAAAAGATCTGTTGGAATGAACTGATTGCTGCTCTAAGTCTACTCTCCATCTATTCGTCTATCCATCTGTCTACCCATTCACCCATCTATCCATTATTCCTTCCTTCTATCCATTAATTCACTTACCCATCCATCTTTTCATTCATGTATTCCATCATCTATCTCAATGTGTTCATTCATTCTTTTATTCAGTCATTTAGTAAGCATCGGTTGACATTCTGCTATGTGCCAGGCACTGTGCAAAATGCTGGGGATTTAAAAAGTCCTTGCTACCATCTAGTGAGTCTCCAAATATTTTTTCCACTACTACAGAACTTTTCAATTTACAAATGCAATATCTTTTATAGATTCAGTGAAATAGGGGTTTATGTCTATTTCATAGATAAACAACTAAGACTTAGACAGGCCAGCCAACTTCACAGAGATAAGATCTGGGCCCCATACACCTGGACCCTTCTGTACACTACAACATCCTTACTGAGCTGCTCTGCCCAGTTCCTGGAAAAATCTTCTTGATTTGGTGAAGGTCTTTTCAAATCCTTCTACAACAGAAGAGCAACTCACCAATAAACTTTGAGTTGGCCAGTCAAACAGGTAAGCTGATGAAGATTCTGGAGGGGACTTTCATGGAAGCATGAAAATAAAATGTGAGATATACTAGAAGAACTGCAAGTCCAGTGAAAACAATCAGGTCATTCAGATGTGTGACTTACACCATCAAGTAAGGCTGGAAGACCTATGAGGTCATCAGCTGATCTGGCACTTTGTTTTGTTTCTAATATCACTTCTGTTCTGATATGGGTCAGTGGTGATGGTGCCTTCCTCTCAAGGGACTGGGTCTTCCCACAGGGTGACCTGTTTTCATTTGTTGCAGTTAAAGAACATGGAGATAGTAAGTGAGTCAAGAAGCTTCCTGGTCATTCCAACATTTAATAGCAAGGAAGGCATCTCTTGATAAGATTATAACTGTCCAGGGGCCTAGGGGTTAAGTCTCTGTGCTATCACCACTGCGACATTAGTTTGATCTCCAGCCAGGGAGCTGACCCACATGGCACAGCAGACCTTTCCTGTCTCACTCGCTGCTCCCCTTAGCAGTACATTTCAGTAATCCACCTATTCTGCTTGCCAGTCTGTCTCTGGTGAATCCTCTCACCCCCCACACCTCTGGCCTGCACCCCAGTTCTTCTGTGCAAAAAATAAATTTTAAAAAATTCTTTAAAAAAGAAAAAAATATTTTTAAAAAGATGATAACTGTCTAATAAACCAGTTACCAAAAGATGGCCACATCAAACTTCTCTACTAGATTTGAGCTCCTTGGGAATGGAGCCATGTTTGTCTTGTTAAACAAAACTAAGGTCTATTACAATGCCTGACACACCGGGGGCACTCCGCCAGTGAGTGGAATGAAGAAATCAATGAAAGGTGGACCATGCAGGCAAAGTCCAAATTCACTGGGGAAAGAGGAATGAATCTACCAGTCAATGACCTCATTGTTTCAACCAATCAACCCACTCTCTTCCCTTGAGAGATGTGAATCAAGGAGAGCTTGGTACGAAAAGATCAAAATGAGGTAGTGCTGGCAAGGTAATAATGGTTCTTGTCCATTCCCTCCACTATGGGAAGAAACACCGCACATGGGTCTGATTGCCCCAGCCAGTTGGGTTGTCATTCTTCTCTAGACATTCTGAAGATATTAATGCATACATCCATCCATGCATCAAACATTGATGTGTTCTTTCTCTGAGACCATATTTTCCAAGTTCAACACGGATAATCCATCTTCTCTTAAGTTGTTGTTTTTTATTTAAGCCAAGGCTCATGTCCTGTCCATTTCTTGGCAAACATGGGAGAGTGGTGTGAAATAGCTTTCATGAAGGTGTTTAGTGAATACAGAGCTATGGACATCCTGAACAAGTCCTCATGGATGGAGTAATTAAACCATACTCTTTGCTATCGGCTTGAAATGGCTCATGACATAAAAATAAATGTAAACAATAATCAGCTACTGACAACACTACCGAATTCACATGTTAACAAGAACAATGATAATGTTGATAGACTGTGATGAGAACAGCAATTCACCTGTTGCGTGGCCTTTGTCCCCCAAAACCACAACCTTAGTCTAACCGTGAAAACACAGCAAAAGACCTTAATGGAGAGACAGTCTACAAAACACCTGAACAGCACTCCTCAAAACGGTCCAGGGCACCAAAGCAAGGAAAGGCTGGGAAACTGTCACCACCACAAGGAGTGTAAGGAGTCATGGCAATGACATGCAGTTGTCTTTACACACTGAGGCAGAAAACAGGACACTGATCAAGACTTAGTAGGTTTGAATAAAGCGTGGTTCTTAGCAATAATATGACAATATCGGTTCCTTGATTGCAATAAAGGCATACTTATGTAAGATGCTAACGGTAGGGAAAACTGGGTATATGGGAACTACCTGTCCTGACTTCTCGAGTTTTCTGTGAACCCACAACAATTCTAAAATCAAAAGTTTATTGAAAATACAATCCATTGTTTAATTGAACAATGCGACGAAAAAAGCAGCATAACAAAAAGGGACTTTCTTTTCAGCCTGTTTAGTTACAATCCCATGCAAGTGTTCCTTTCTGGGATTAAGTGGGACTTATTGCATAATATTGAGTCACTACTAGATTTTATCTAGTAGTTCCACTATAGGGAGCTATGGAGTTTTTCTGTTTTGTGCTTGTCTGATGTCCAGGTTCTTGAGCTACCGAAGGCATTGATTCTCATCATCATTCCGAGGCTAAAGTCATATTACTGTGAAGTCATTCTAGGGGCCCTGAGCCCATTCTGCTACTCCCCTCCAATTAAACCTGAGTCGCAGCCCAGCCTTGTGCCCTGGTGGAAGAATAGCTCTCAACATGGCAGGACAGACCACCAGCAAGGAATGAGGTGACATCCCCATCAATGCCAGCACGACCCATTTCCTGTGCTGTCAGAAGTCAGGCCTGATGCGGAGGTATCGCCTGGCCTGGTAAATATTTCCTGAGTCAGCGATCACCACAGAGGCTGCCAAGTGGGAAACATGGGGACTCCTAAATTAGGCATTGCAAATGCCTCTCGTTAATAACTCTTGGCACTTCCCTCGCACCTTTCATCCAGGGAATCTCAAAGAACATGTCCAAACGTTAATTAATCTGGCCCATAACACCCCTGGTATTATTAAGCCCATTTTACAGATGAAGAAACAAACATGAAGCTATGCCAATTGAGTAATCAGCTGGCGGCTCCGTCCGCAAGGCAATGGCAGGCTTGGGGAGTGGGAGCTGAGTCCACGATGGCGGTAGCTGGGCACTCAGTAATCAGAAGCCTGGTCCCTTGCTCCCTGGCCATCTGGAGAATCTTACATAGGTCCCAGGGGAACAAAGTGGCTTTGGCATCAGACAGCACTGGGGTCTGTGTCTATGGCTTCACTGTTCACTTGCTGTGTGACTCTAGGGGAGCTGGAGCTGCCTAACAGCTGTATGCCTCTGTTTCCCCAAATGTGGAATGGAGACAAGAAATGACCTCGCAGAGCACTGGGGAAGATCTGGAAGCCAGCAAGGTATAGCCAGCTGGGGAGCAAAGGAGCTGAGCTGCCTACGGAATGCCACGTTGGGGGCGTTGCCTGATCCTAAAGAGAACAGCTGAGGGGCAGGGGACAGGACACAGAGTGTGGGGAACCAAGAGGTAAACATGAGGGACAGAGTTTGGGGATGAGCAATGGTAGGGCATCCAGCCGTGACAGGGGAGACTCTGGGAAGAATGGTGCCCCAAGGGGAGGCCAATAGGGTGCGGTTGAAAAGTTTCCTGAGGAAGGACCTCCCTGGTGGTGCAGAGGTTAAAGTCTCAGCACTATCAAGCTATTGGCAGCCACTGCAGCACGAGTTCGATCCCTAGCCAGGGAGCTGACCCACATGGCACAGCACACCTCTTGCCTGCCGCTCCCCTCAGCAGTGTATTTCAGTAGATCTGCCTATTCTGCTCCCCACTCTGTCTCTGGTGAATCCTCTCACCCCCCACACCTCTGGCCTACACCCTAGTTCTTGTATGCATAAATAAATAAAAATAAATCTTTAAAAAAGGAGGGGGGTTGTTGAGAGTGAACAGGTAGAGCACATAGGACTTTTAGGGCAGTGAAATGCCTCTGTATAATAGGTGATAGGCATATGCATTCTACAAGAGCCAGAACCTACGGAAGGTCCAACACCAAGACCAAGGCCAGAAGGTCTTATTTTAGAAGTAAGCTGTGGACTTTGAGTGATAGTGATGTGTCTACGTAGGTTCATCGCTTGCAAAATCTACTGCAGCGAGAGATGACTGTAGAGAAGGCTGTGCATGGGGAAGGCGTGGCAGGGAGTACGTGGGCAGTGTCTATACTTCCAATTTTGCTGTGCACCTGAAATGTCTCTGAAAATTAAAGTTTACTGATTTTTTAAAGGGGAGGTTGAAATTGAGCAGGCAGACTCTGAGTAAGCAAGCTACATGCTCATTCATTCATCGGACATTTACTCATTGGAAACCTGTCTGTTAGGGTTTGGATGTATATAAGTAAGCCAGCGGGGGGTTCAGGGCAGGCAGAGGCTCACACATGTGCAAATAAATAGGTGGGTTAATTTCAGAGAGTGGCAAGTGCTGTGCGGAAGATACTAGGGCTATGGGGCAGAAAGTGTGACCAAGTCGGGTGCTAGGGTTGCCAAGGAGGTGACAGTGTGACATTGAAGAGAGGAAATTGGAGCTGAGATCTAAGTGATAAAAGAAGCTTTGCAAGAGGCTGGAAGAGGGTTTCAGACAGTGGGGAGAACAGATACAAACATCCTAGAACAACCCAGAACAAGTTTGGCAGGTCCGAAGGCCATGTGGGATGAGGAGAGGGGAGTCCTCATTTCTGAGTCAGCAGCTGGTAGCAGCCATCTTGTTCCCATGGCAACCCCAGCAGAGCAACCTGGGTACCTTGACAGGTGTAAGGTAGCAAGAGCTGCATCTGGGAGGATGGATGGGGTTTCATTGTGAGAACCCTAAAGTCAGTCAGTAACTCTGTTTCCAATCTAGGACACAGTGGTTTTCCATATGGGCAAAAGGTCCAAATTAACACCTATTGTTGCAGAAATGCCCCTTGCCACTTGCTCCATTTTAAAATCTGTAATGACAAAAACGTAAAGCTCTATCCCAAGAACTGGGCATGATAGGTTTTCCCCACCATCCAAAAGTAGCATGTTCCTGTGACCCAAAATGACATAAAGGAAGTGATTACAAAGAAGCGTTGATTTATATAGAAAAAAAAATTGAGCATTCTACAATCAAAAATAGACTGCTGAAAAATTCCAAATAACACATAAAATCTCAAATAGCGCTGCCCTATAGTAAAAACAGGAATGAGATGATAACTACATGGCCTGTATGAAGTGGTTCAGGGGAAGGAACTTGGTGCCTCTAGAGCCAACGCTGCAAAACCAATGCTATTTGCACTTTTTACCTTTTGCCATAAAAGCAAAAATCCTCTTTGGGTTTCTTTCAGTTAGCAAAAACAGGTGCAAACATATATCTTTCATAAAAGCAAAGGAGTGCAATGTGAACTTTCAAAAACTGGGGGATACCTGTATTTGAGAGCGCCCTCTTAGGAAGCGTGGTGTGGCAATTTAGTTTTCCCAGCAAGAAAATGATGTCGGGATCCTAAGGTTGTTCATTTGTTCACGCGGGAAAAGTGAGGTGGGAAGCTTGATGAAATGCCTTGTTAAAAGTAAAACTCACTTAAAAGTAAATTCCTCGTGGACCCAGACTAGCAGGCAAAGTGTGGGAATGAAAATGTTTTTGTCTTTGAGTGTTCAGATTACCAATGACTATTTTTCTTTCCTTTTTCAAAATATATTTTAATATTATCATACCATCTCTCTAATTTAAAAGGGACTCAAAATTTTAAACTCAACTCCAGCAAATCTCAGAGAAGAAATTGCAGCAAGGGGACCATTTCACAGCTTGCCTTAATTTTGTTTCATTCTTCTATACCCGAAGGAGGTTGTCCATCTTTACCTGGCTACAGAATTGAATAGGTGTGAAATCCAAGTTGATAGCAATACATCACTCCCTATTGAACTTCAAAGCTGAGGCCAAACTGCCTATAAAAATAGTTTTCATACCAAGCCCTAATCTCTTTCATACATTTTTGCCTCAGTTTTTTTTTTTTAAGTTTTACCATCCCCTGAGTAAGTACAAGGTGATAGCTATGGATAGCATGCCCTCTACCAGCCCCCATCAAAAAAAAAAAAAAAAAATTGCCAGAGTCCCCAAAGTGTTAGTTTTGGCTCATCGTAAGGCCAAGACTGAATCTCATCAGATCATTTTATTAGCACTAACAATGAATAAAAATTCACCCTGAATAAAAAGCATGAGAGGAACTTCTCACCATAAATGTGTGAACAAGTACTTCTCAACTACCTACTAAGAGCAAATCATCAAACTGTATTATAATGAATTGTTTCAATTTCCACTGCCTTGGGTCTTAAAATTGTGCAAAAAACGTTCTAGAAGAGCCTGGTGGAGTTAAGAGCTTGATTGCAAAGCTCTTTTTTTTTTTTTTTGTAAATGGTCATTTCTGAGGATAGAGGGATCCAGTTACTACCAACTCCTTGACATTACTAGTTTTTATGGTTAGCTAGAATAAATCACAAAATACAAGCTTCCTGAAACTAAAAGGACATTTTTAGCAGAGGAGGAAGTCAAGATTTCCACATGCAAATGTAAAGACAAGTTGTAAATATTAATAACAATGTTAATGTGTGTGTCTGCTCACAATGTGCTGAGCACTTCTGTATTCTAAGCAGTTCTGTGTTAATTGATCTAATTCTTATGACAACCCTTGAGGAAGACACCATCGCCTTCAAACAACTCAGGAAACTGAGGCACAGAGAGAGTAAAGAACCTCCCCAACATTATACAGCTATCAAATAGAGGAGGTAGGGCCTCCCGGGTGGCTTAAGGGTTAATTCTCAGCACTATCACCACTACAGCCTGAGTTCAATCCCCGGCCAGGGAGCTGACCCACATATGGTGCAGCAGATGTCTCCTGTCTTGCCCGCTGCTCCCCTCAGCAGTATATTTCAATAGATATGCCTGTTCTGCTCCCCAATCTGTCTCTGATGAATCCTGTTACCCCCCACACCTCTGACCTACACTCCATTTCTTCTATTAAAAAGATAAGAAAAGAAAAGAAAAGAAAAGAAAAGAAAAGAAAAGAAAAGAAGAAGTAGACATCAAATCCATGCAATCTGGCTCTTATCTAATGATAATTTTTCATTTCCAAGAACCATTATTATTATTGACTTGGCTACTGCTCGTATGACTATTGATACTTTATAGCTGTTGTTTGTGTCATGGTTTATGTTCACTGGATGTGACAGAGATGAGCTGAACAGGAATCATGTCTTCATTTCACCAGTGAAAAGAATGACACCCAAAAAGGTTAAATGAAGTCATATTCTTAGTCATGACTTGGAAGCTCGTGTTCATCACCCTTAATCCATCTCAACGTCACCAGACTTGGGCATGTGGTCAATTTTATAATGAAATTATAAAGAAATAAATCTCCATTTTCCTGGTTGAATGTGTAGAAAAGATATGGGAAGGTGCAAAATAAATTACACTGACTTCAAACTAAGGAAAGGAGGGAGCAGAAAAAGGATGTTTGCCCCCAGGGGCATCATTCCCGGATGAGATCCAAAATGGTGGCTGTTTTTAACAAGTAGAGAGGTGGCACACTTTCCCTTTAACTGGTCAGTTGCAAAGGGTCAGGAGAAAAGGGCTGAGAGAGGGTTTGCAGACAGCCTTTATGGAGTGAGTAATTACTGTGTGGAGTGGGCAACTCCCCCAGGAAGCAGAGAAAGTTGTAACCCTGAGCATATTTGAGGAAGAGGGAGACAGGCACTTATAGGAAATAAATGATGTGTTCCTGGGGCACGAGACAGGCTTATATGAATTGCAGAAACCACTGCTTTCTGCAAACACTGCTCCAAAACGGTGGGTAAGGGCTGCAACCAAAATGGCTGGATAAGAGACAGGCTGTTGTAGACATCCCCTTGGTTTTGAGTCTGTTTCAATTCCCCTGAAAGCAGCGGTGGAGAGATGAGCGCAGAGCATTTGATGGCGGACACACTCCCTTCTCAGTCGGCCCTGCGTATTTCTCCAGCATCCTTATCCATGATTTCTGCAGCAATTCAGGTCTGCTGCTAGTTCCCCTCATGTACCATTTCTTTCTAGTTTCTTCCCCTTTTTACCCTCTCCCCACCTCACCTCCACCAGGTATGACTCCTTTCTGTGACCAGTGAAGTCTAATTACTCAAAGAGTGCTTGAATTGTCACCACCTAAACCAAACAAACGAACAAAACAAAACAAAACAAAAAACCCTTCCCCTACCTCCTACAACAAAGTAGAGTAGAATCCCCTCCCACCCAGCACCTTCGAGTATTTGCATGGTCATATGACATCTGCTTGTTAGTCTGTCTCCCCCACTAGACTGAAAAAGGAGGGGAGGCAGTTAAGAGCCCCATGCAGTTAAGAGCAGACTGTGGTTAGGCCACCCAAGGGCCTGAACAAGTTCCTGAAGTCCTCATCTGAAACCGTGATTCCCTCATCCATAAAGTGGAGATAATAATAGTGCTTGACTTCTGTGATTGTTGCTAAAATCAAATGAGATTGTGTATTTGAGCAAAGCATTTAGCACAATGCCAAGCTGCAGTTATTATCAATCTATCTTTAACTCCCATGTCTAGCACTGTGCAAAGCCACCAGGAAATACTTAATATTAAACAAATATTAAGACTTACACAAATAAGCATAAATGGTACTTGTAAATATTACATAAAACTTTAATACTTAATATGCTAAGTGTAATTATTTTGGCCATTAATTTTAGCAGAAAATCTCTTGGTGCAAATGAAAACTTACGTAAAAACAGTAGAGAGAATTGTTTTTGAGAGTATCGATTCTGGAGCTAGAGTACCTGGGTTCGATTCTTGATTCTGCTGCTTATTAGTATGTAAGTTTGGGAAAGAATTTTAATCTCTGAATGCCTCAGTTTTCTCATTCTGTAAAATGGGGACAATAATAACACTTACCTCAAGGGTTGTGATGAGGAATAAATGCGTGTCGTGAGGAATAAATTTATAGCACGATCTTACGGGAGTGCATTTCACATAAGTATGTACCATATGACTGACCATTGACTATTAGTAGGATCCCAATATAGAAAAGAGATAAAGAAAAGGAAAGAAGGGAATCCAAAGCTCTCTCCCAGCATCTTCCACAACAATTTCCTAAAAAACTCCTACAGATAAAGCTGTTCTGAAAAAGTAACTTTCCGTGAAGGGGTATTTTTAAATTATTCATGCTCACCCAAGGCTTCCCAATGCTTATCTATCCTGACCCTGCTTCAGGAAGACAGACAACCAAGCTTGCAGAAGGAGAAACTTCTGTTCCAGTTTTCCTGCTGTATAAAAATCTTTAAAATGACAACAGTCATTATTTTGCTCAAAAAATCTGCGATACGGGACTCAGCAGAAATGTCTTGTCTGTCAGGTGAAGCATCAGTCAGATGGAAGAGCTCAGAACAGAGAATTCACTGACTATAGACTCATACCCATGCACAGCTGCCATGTCAGCTTTGGGCCTTGGTTCCTTCTTGCTACTGACCTCTCCAGCGCTGCTTGAGCTTCCTCACAGCATGGCTGCTGGTTCCAAGCACAAGCGTGTTCCCCTCTGTACAGAAGCTGGGGACCAGGGGAAACAATAAGATTCTTGTGAACTACACTTGCAAGTTACAAAATAGTACCCATCACACTCCATGGGTCAAGCAAGTGTCTAAAGTCAGGCCAGGTTCATGCAGAGGGGAATTCAATGCCACTTGTCAGAGTGGAAAGAGCAAAAAATTTGAGGCAATTATTCATCTACCACATCTTCTCCAGGTGACCTGATGAAGCTAGAGACCTATGAGCCCTAAAAGTCCATGGACAGCTTCCACTGCACTTCTGCTAATACTCTCTGCTTTTGATGAGGTCTCTCTGGAAACTTCTACAACAGCTCCTTCTTAGTTACCTTGCCCCATTTTGTGCAAGCAGTAATCTAGTTGTTTCTCAAATTAAAATAAAGGGAATTACAGTAAACAGAAATAGAGGAAAGATTATCATTGGATATAAGAAATAGTAAATATCCCCAGTGACAACACAGGGCCATTCATATAGTAAATTCTAGGAATATTTTTGTAGATGCTGATTACAAAGAAGTTAAAGAGTATTTTCTTGGCCCTTGGGAAATTTACAATCCAATGAAAAACACAATGTCCATGGACTGAAAGGCTATGAAAGATGGGGCGTTGCTGGGGAAGAGGGATGGGCTATGAGTCTGAGAGCCTGGATTGGAAACCTGGCTCCTCCCTGAGTAGCTGTGCAATCTCGAGGAATTGACTTAACCGCTCTGAACTGCAGTTCCTCCATGAAAAGCTTCAGTTAACATGAAATCAAACCATGCACAGCAACATGCCTACTTAGCACAGCACCTTACTTAAAGGAGAGGCCAAAAGCATGCCTTTACTGTTGTTAATCGGTTAGAATTAATAAAGCACCACGGGAGGTTGGCACGCAGCCAGGAGCATTAGAACACCAAAACAGGCTTTGGTAAAAGACGATGATATTTCCATCCTTGGAAAATTCCAGGAAAAAAAAAAAAAACAGAAAATATCCACGCTGGGTAGCTTGAAGGCCAGTGGATTCGTGGAAGCTCACGTAACTACTGAAAACGAAGTGTTGCCAGAGCCCAGCTTACAAATCCCTGGATTAAACTGTCATCCTATGAAAGATAAAGCATGGACCCTGGGGCCTCCCCCATCTCCCAGACTAGATTAGGTACCCCGTTTTATACCACATAGCTGCTGCCTTCCTTGTAACTTCTAGAAGGCTATGATTAAATAATAATTTGTGAAATGACTTATTTAATATACCGCACACAGGAGGCTGAGAGTTCCCCATGAAGGCAGAGGCCAAGCTTGTCTGGTTCCCCATCAGCTCCCCAACATCTCTCCCATGGCCACATAGCATGCCCTCAATCCGTATTTGTTGAATTAATTAAATGATCACTTGATGGTGCTTCCAGCTGTGGATTTCTGGGTTCCCACCCCAACCATCTGACCAGAATTAAGAACATGAACTTGATCCCAGGCAGAGGTTTCCAGACAGCATAACATGTAGGCGAAAACCCCACGGAGCTCTGCTGCTGCTGTCCTTCCTGGTCCCCGGGAGGCCACGTGTTTTGCACATGGCACCCCATTGACGTCACTGGGAATTTCACGGATGGAACAAACGAAGAGGCGGCAGTGGACGCCTGCAGCATGAAGCTGTCAAGAAGAGGTGCTTTGCAACCAGGAGACCAGAGTGTGTCCCTGCCCAGGAAGCGTCCAGGGGCTGGCCCACGGTGTGGTCACTGCTGTCCAGGGCGCACACAGAGTCCAGGCTGGCTCTGCCCACTGGGGCCCATGACCCTGGAAGCCTCAGAGGGTCCCGTCCCGGCAGCAGGGCCCTGCTTTCCAGCCCGCAGCCCCCTCCCCAGCCCGGCCCTGCCCTGCCCTCCACTTCCCTCCCTCCCACCCGCCCCAGACAAAAACAAAAGACCAGTTACAAGTTATTAGCTCCGTCTCGCATATCCCGTGGAGTGAGACAACAGCCAACCCCACTTCGACTTAAAATGTTTAACAGATTTGCCCACATCTAATTTCTGTCACTGTGTTTACAGTACAAGGAACCCAGAGAAAAAAGCCGTGGAGAAAAGTACTAGGGTTGGGATTGGGGGGGGGGGCGGGGGGGCAGCGGGGGGGGGGGGCACAAAATAAATGCCAAGCTCCTTCAAAGGGCGACATTCCTCCTTGCGGTTTGCAAACGCTTCCTCTTTCCCCAGCCGTCCTGTAATCACGCTCCAGCGTTCACCGGGGCAGTGTTTACATCCAACGCCATTACCGGCAGGGGAGACAGGCGAAATTAAGGCCTCTGGTCTCTGTTCTCTGAGGCCCCATTATCTTTTCCCTCCCCTTTACCCCCTTTCATCAAACGCCTCCAATATATGAAGGGGTAAAAGCCTTTAATGGGATTTTGAAGATCTTAAAAGCCAGGCGGTTTGTTTAAAAAGGAAAAAGACCAAGAGTAAAGCGGAGCCTGCATCCCGGGTCCACTTCTCGAAAAAGGGAGCAAACTTTCTTCTATTTTTTCCCGTCTGCCAAATCAAGTGTTGGGGTTGAGGTTTGTCTTGGATGGACGAGCAGACCACACAGAGCTGCCAGCGGACACCCCCCCCCCGCCCCCTTTCCAGCGATACTAAGAATTCCCATCCACAGCACGCCCCGGGCCTGGCACCTTCCCGCCGGCTCTGTCTTGGAGCTGCTTCCAAGGCCCAAACTGGCACCGACATCCCGGCCGTGATCAGCCAAGGCTAACGGTGGTCGAGGAAATAAGGGAGGGGAGACAGCAGTCCAGGTCAGAGGAAACGTCGCCTGTTGGCAAATTCAAGGGAGTGGGTTTGGTTTCTTCATCCCCCAGGGCTGGGAAAACCCCAGGCACACAAGGCCACAGGCTTTGGTTAGGAGAAAGACTGGGTTTTCCAAAGGCAAGGCTCTGGGTGTTCTCTTTCCATGTCACGGGGCCAATGTAACACTGCTGAATTGGCGTTGGGTGGTTTGGGGGTTGGTGGGCCCATCATTCTTGGGGAGTCGTGCTGGGTGGAAGAGCGATCTACTAGCTGTTCTTCATGTGAGACATGTGTTGCGTTGCGTGGTGCTAAAAACATGCAGCCGCAAAGCGGAATAGCGGTGTGTAAGCTTGTATTGTCACAGCGTTATTTTTATGCCTGATGCCCGAGCCGTGGTATTACTTCAGGAGACAGAGTGGGGTGCAATGTTGTGTTTCTCTAGGGGTGTCGTTGAGTCAGACTGCCATGTACCATCGGAGCAGGGAAATTCGGGCAGTGAGACCATCAAGTCTGGGTTTTGTTCACCAAGGGAACTGACTCCCCAAATAACAGAACCCAGCCTCCTCCCGCCACTGCCACGTGGCCCCTCCACACAGAAGCCGGGGGCTTTCAGGAGACATGAGACAGAACTGTGTCTCCTGAAATCCCAAGGGAGACTTTGAGGTCATCAAAGCACAATTACCCAAATTGACGATTGGCCGGACACCAAGTCCAAATCCCTGGATTCTCCTGCAAAGTGCAATAGGGTCTTTAATTACCACATTCCCTGGTTTCCCTCATTGCAACAGCCTCCCCTCCGACTACACAGAGCTTCCAGCCAAATCTCAAGTCCTGCCTCTTCCCTGTGTACTTCAAAAACATATTTTAAACTTTCTAGACCTTGAAGCAGGGGCAGTCCAGCCACCAGAGCTGGAGATGACAAAACACCTTCTTTCACAAGCACATTGTTCTCTGCACATCGGCAGGAAAAGCTCCTCTGTTGCCCAAAGTAGCTCTCAGCAAAGCACCTTACTCTGCAGGAATCGAATGTTCCAACATCGCTCTTATGATGGAAACAAGGCAGCCCACCTCAGAAGAAGACAACAACCGACACAAGAATAGCAGCTGCCATTCCCAGCAAATGCACCACGGGCCCATCAAGGGCCTGGCACTGCACATGCCTTCGTCTCATCCTCATGACAACGCAGAGAGGAAGCACTGTCTGCTTTGGCCAACAGATTCCTTCATCGAATATTCTCAAAACAGCAACCAAGCTCCAGGCATGGTCCTAAGCACTCAGGACACAGCAGCAAAGAAAGGAGATGAAAATCACTAACCTCCGGTCTCCATTCTAGGGGATGGGGAAACTGAGTCTCAGAGAAGTGAAGACTGTTGCACGATGCCACAGGGCTATGAACAGGAAAGCCTGGACTCCAGAATTGCCTGGCCCTAAGCCACGAACAACTCTAGCTCCTACTTTTAAAAAAAGTCACAAATTTGGCCTCCCTGGAGGCATGGACGGGCCAGGGTCTTCTGAGTTTCGTTTTGAGTTTCGTATCAGTGACTCTGGAGTGGATGTTTCTTGCTCGGTGGTAGCCCATTAGTTGCAAATATAAGCAACAGTGTACAGCCTCTGTAGGCTCCAGTGCTGAGATGCTGGTGGAAGGATTTGGGGGTGCAGAAGGAGAGGAGGAACAGAGAGAGGACCACTGCCTGCTTGAGTAGACAGCTGGCCCCTCTCTCAGCTGCCAGGGTCATTGCCAGCACGTGAGATGAAATAAAGGTAAAATCCTGGCTGACACAGCCTATTCCCAGGCCAGAGAGGGCTGTTGTTCTAGAAAATGTAGTATTTGGCTTTCAAAGAAGGGATAGTTGACATAGAAGGTCAGGACTTCTCCTCCTTCTTCCAGCGACTGCAGAAGGATGGATTTTATAAAGAGCAAGTTCTCCAAGCCAGGGGGACTAAGGTCCAAATCCTCATGTCACCTGAACTAATCAGTGTGTGTCTCAGTTTCTTTAAATGGAAATGTTCTTCGTCCCTGAGTGTCACGGGATTGTTGAGTGAGAATATTTACTGGACGGACTTCGTGTAACATTAAGAGCTACACCAGTATTACATACCCAGCAGCCTGGCAGGGACCAGCCCACATTTGGGGAGCCACAAAAGTGCACACCCAGGAACCCCCAGATGAGAATCAGGCCCTCTAAGTGGAGAAGATCTGGTAGGGTAGGGGAAAGAAAATGGAGTCTGTGTCGATGTATTTTATACATCTCAAGCCCTGTGTTTGGTATGTATATATAATTTCATTCTGGGTAAACTTGTCATCCCTCCTTTGATGGTTTAAAAAAAACAGATTTTTCAAGAGGTTAAACCAGTATTTCTGTGTCACCAGACATGAAAATGGAAACAGGGTCTCCTTGCTGGCGCAAGGGGTTAAGCACCACACTATGAAGAAATCCACAGCCTCTGCAGCACGAGTTCGATTCCAGGCCAGCGAGCTACCCACATGGCATGGCAGACCTCTCCTGTCTTACCTGCTGCTTCCCTCAGCAGTGTATTTCGTCAGTCTGCCTGTTCTGTTCCCCACTCTGTCTCTGGTGAATCCTCTCATCCCCCACACCTCTGGCCTACACCTCAGCTCTTGTATGCATAAATAAATAAATCTTTAAAAAAAAGAAAAGAAAATGGAAACATTGAGACCCAAAATTAGAATGTCTACTCCCAAGATCCCTATTTTCACCTCTTTTGCCCAAAGTACTTAAAAGGATTTACATTCAAGACCCTAACCTGTCTTCGGTGCTTGGCTCCTCAAAATAAATAGCCTCCCCCCTTCCCCAGGCCTCAGTCACATCATTTACAGAAGTCCCTAAGTGGAGTTAGTTGCCTCTGTGTGGGGCTTCCAGGGTTAGGCAGAGGATGAAATGACCCGCTGCTGGGCCTCCATCTCCTCCTGCCTCCTGACTCCTCACACGAAGCAATTCCCCACATGCTGACATCAGGGCTCCCTGCTGTATCTATTGATGTATCTAATCCTTTGAGACAAGGGACCTGAAGCAGTAGAGCTCCAGCTTGAGCTCTTTGGTCTCTAGCCTCTGGTTCTTGGGTCTTCTCCTCTATTTAGTGTGAGTTGTCTCCAGAACCACAGATTCCTGTCTTTGGTGCTTGAAATCCCACCTCCCGCAATTAGTAGCTTCGTGATCTTGGGCAGTTCATCCAACCGGCCCGTCATCTGAATACACGACTCCACCCTCCACTCAGCTGCCCAAGTCAACAGGCGATTTGCACATTGTCCTGTGTGTCTCCCTCCGGACCCAAGTCCCAGCCATGCAGCCTCCTCAGATCCATTCACTTCCCTCCATTCTCATAGTCACCAGCTCACCCTACCTTCAACTTTCTCCTGGATTTGGTTTCACAGCTTCCACTCCTGCCCCCTCTCTCCCTTCTCTTCACAGCAAAGTCTTTTAAAATTGCAAATCCCTTCCTGTGCCTCCCAACCTCCATCCACCTTTGTTCAGTGGCTTCCTATGGCTACAAATAGGCTAAAATGGTGAACCAGGTCAACTCTTCTCTCTGGATTTCCACCAGCCTTATGATCTTAGCCAGATGGCTCAACTTCTCCACGCTTCAGTTTTGTAATCCATACCTACACCTCAAGATTGTTGCAAAGATTAAATGAGTTAGTGAAAAACTCCGTGGAAAGGTGTCTGGCAAACAGTGAGGGCTCCAACCCATATTACATATTTTATCATCCTCATCTTCATGACTCTTGTTATTATTTCAGTAAAGTCCCAAACCTTTAGCATGGATTACGGGGGCTGGCAGGATCTATGTCTTGCCTACCTAACTGATCTATCCCTTGTCTCATCGCCTACATCCTGGGTACCAGCCATTCCAAACTTCTGTGGTCTTTGGATTCAACATACAGACAATGATTTCTGCTGAAAGATGGTCATTGCACTGAGCCTTAGAATAACGTTTTTTTCAAAGCTAAATATCCATCAATTAAAAATGGTTAAGTAAAATCATGGTATAACCGAATATTTCACTATCATTTTAAATTATAACTCTAATGAATATTTAATGACAGGAAAAATTGCTCGCCATATGACAGTACATGAAAAATGAACCCATATTGTATATACAGCATTATCTCAGCCAGAAGGAAATAAATCAAAACGTGTAACAGTGGTTATCTCTGTACTATTAGGTTAGAGGTGATGTTTTCTCTTTACACTTTGCCTATTTTCTAAAATGTATAGAGTCAGCGAGTCTCCCCCTCATAATGGGGGAGGAAAGAAAGAAAGAGAGCAAAAGAGAAACTTGCCTCCTTTTTTGGTTTCAAATTTAAATGCTCTGGTATTAAAAGTTAATTTCATCCAAACTCATTCCCCTACCCCCAACCCACATACATACAACTGCCTCCATTTCCTACCCGCCCCCAGGCCCCCACCGCCTTTGTCCATAAAAACAATATTTTCACTTCTGGTCTTAAACAATTTAACTAAAAACTTAAAAACCAAATTCCCCTCCACAAGCTAAATTAATTTGCTAGGCTCCTATCCTAGGATAAAAGAAATGTGAAATTCGAAGAAAAAGTTACAATCTGCTCCACTTTAGAATAAAATCCAAAACAGATTCAGTCACAGGGAGCAAACACACATGAAATTTACAGAAAAAAAAATGGAGACAAACAAAGTCACTTTAATCCTAGAATCTTGGAGTGCTGTCCCTATTTCTTAGGAATTATTAGCTGCTCAACACACTGCACCTCTCAGGAGCCCAGATATTCCTTAATGTGTTGTTCAGCGAGAATGGTGGGATATGGGTTCTGTGTCTGTGTGTGTGTGTGTGTGTGTGTGTTTCTTTCTCTCTAGAGCTGACCAGATGCTCTGAGGTAACTAAATGGCCCCCTCAGTTGAGTTGACCAGATGTCTAAGTTGTGTCTTTGTGTATGTGTGTGTCTGTGTGTCTGTGTGTGTTTCTCTTTCTCTAGGGCCGACCAGATGCTCTGAGGTAACCAAATGGCCCCTCAGTTGAGTTGACCAGATGTCTGAGCTGTGTGTGTGTGTGTCTGTGTGTGTGTGTCTGTGTGTGTGTGTGTGTTTCTCTCTCTCGGGTTGACCAGATGCTTTGAGGTACCCAAATGGTCACTCAGTTGAGTTGACCAGATGTCTGAGCTGTGTGTGTGTGTGTGTGTGTGTGTGTGTGTGTGTGTGTGTGTGTCTGTGTTTGTGTCTGTTTTTCTCTCTCTCTAGGGTTGACCAGAGACTCTGAGGTACCCAGTCAATCAGTTGCGCTGACCAGATGTCTGAACTCTGTGTGTGTGTGCGTGTATGCACGAACACGCATGCGTACAACAGGCACTGAAAGAGAAAATAAAAGAACAAAGTATACTAACAACTTTTTTCTTTTCAAAGTAACTTTGATAATTCTGCTCCAATAAATTATGTTTTCCTCCCAAGCTGCTTCCTTGATGGGAACAGTAGGTTCCCATGCCAACTGGGATGGGGGGCAGGGGGTCGGAATGAGAGTCATTTGATGGTTTGTCAAGATATGCACTGCAGCACCTCATTCTTTTAAAAATGTTTTTAAATGGAAAAGCTTGGCCACTCAGACACAAAGAGGAACTAATATTCTCGCAGAGAGGCAGAGAATCTCAAACTGAGGATGCACATGACATGGCTAATAGATCATTAGGAAGCCCTAATGCATGCAAATATTACTCACATTTTCCTGTGATTTTATGCTTGGTTATGAAGCTTTTCAAGGAGAGAGAGCGAAAGAGACGACGCTATAGCTGGCATTGTTACTCTGACATTACAAATAACTGTATTTATGATGTTATTATACACTTCATATATTTTCCTCTAATAGTGCCAATAAAAAGATGGCATTTTCCCAGTGTCTACTCTCTTCCTATGTTTTGTGTCTTGCTTTTCTCAAGGGTCTGTATGCTCTGAAGCAAAAGAGCTAATTTTTCACAGTGTGAGAATTTGGCTTTCCATCTTTCTAACACTAGAATTGCTATATTTTTTATTTTTTTTATTAGTCCCCACCAAGACAAAATGTCATTCTTTTTCTTGAAAGGGAAATGCCACACACACGCACATGGTACTAATAGTTCGTGTTTCTCAGGGTCCCCTACCAAGGGTGGTCTTTGTACATAGTCATCCAATTCACCTTCACAAAAAACTTGAAGCAGCTTCTCTGTGACCCTTTGAGGATGAAGCAACTGTGAGATTCGTCCCCTAAAGCCACTCGGTATGGCCCAGGACTCAGATCCCTCAAAGTCCATGATCCCAACAATGCTCTTTGGCTTTTCCAACCCTTGTCTCACTGTTCATGGTAGATAAATATTCTGATGGGTGAGGCAGGCTTCAATCTCACAGACTCTTTAATACGGCACATGCTTTTTGGAGAGGTAATTAACTCCCATCAGTAATACTTCTCTTGGTGTCTTCTTCCATGCACCTGGCAATGTGACATTCATTTAGTAACACACCCCACCCTTGAACATCAGTTTTCTTATCCATAAAGAGGAAACATCATCGCTTAATATTACTGGCACAGAACATGAACTTGAGAAATATGATCCAGTCTCTTAAATAATATTCACTGGTCCCTTCTCAGGTGGCTGGCAATCGTCTAGGTACTGAGGAGCAGCAGGTAAGTGGTAGACCCTCACCCTCCTGGCTCTGGGCCCAGAGTGAGACACACGATATAGACCAATGTATACAGTTGACTGGGTTTTGATCTTAGTACTCTACTGTCGTCTTTAAGATTCTGATCAGCCAGCAAAGCACTCACAGGCAAAAGAATAATGTTATCTAGAAATAGTTGATGACAAATACTCACCAACAAAACAAAAAACTTGTAGAAATCCACAGGGCTTGGATCAGGCAATTTAATGTATCAAATATGATATAAGCATCAAATATATTTACTAAAATAACAGTGATCAAAGAGTGTCACATCAAAACAGGGGTGGGAAGAGCACAAGGGACTATAGTGATAGGATACGGGTGAATGGGTGGTGAGAATTTCACGGGGACTATAACTGAGATGAGAAATCATGCATTGTACAAAAATGAAGATTGATGTAAAAAATATATAAAATACAAAAAATTAAAAAAAAATAAAAATATCAATTGAAGAGGGAAAAATTATCACATCAACCAATTACTGCTTCTGTTGATCAATATCTTTTTTTATAAATATGTACCTACATGTCTATGCATCAATCAGCAAAACTGAGATGTATAAAGGCTTGATAAATGATGGTCAGCCAGTAAGAAAAAGGTATTTTTAAGTACTCAGCAAGACTGCTCTCTTCAAGACAGCCTCAGACAGAACTTCTCTACCTGCTAGTCTCCATAACTGTACAATAGTTTAAAAACAGTTTCTCAACCTGGATGCTACTAACATTCTGGACCAGATAATTCTTTGTTGCCAGGCTGTTCTGTGCATTGGAAAACATCTAGAAACATCCGTGACTGGTATCACTAGACATCAGTATCACACCCTCCAATGAGGACAAGCAATAAAGTCACTATTTGGACATCGAGAAATGTTCCTTAGGAAAGAGGACAAAATCCCACACCAGGCAGCTGAGATTCATTGGTCTCAGACTAAAAGCACCCCTATATTTTGAAGAAGTTAAGGTCAACTTAGAAACAGTCCAAGCTGGCCAGATCCCCTCTAAGATAACTTTCCTTCCTTCAAGGGAATTAGTAATTCAAGAGATTAGGAAGCAAATCAAGTGTTTCATTCATTCATTCATTCATTCACTCCCTCACCAACTGACTCCCTGGTTCAGCAAGTATTGATGAAGTGGTAGGGCTTGAGGGTGCCCTGGGGAAAACCACTGGGCACTTCAAAGATGTGAAATATCACCCAGGATGTGCTCAGAATGCTGAGGTCTTACCTTGGTCTTGTACTATCTCTCGTGTTAGTGGCTTCCTCTCAAGGAATCATTTCATCCCCTGTAAAAAAATGGACTTGATGTGTATTTCCCAAACATCAGTCCTTAGGGTGCTACCTTCAAAACTTCCGCCGTACTCACCATTGGGATAATCATTTACTTGCTATGGTTTTTCTTAAATCAGTTTTGTATTTATTTAATCTCATAAGGAAATTATAAATCATTATATACACGTGAGCCAGTGTCACGTGCAAAAACAAAAGGTAACCTTCAAAAAGAAACACAGTGAACTCCAAACAAAGCTATTCAGTTTCAGCTCTACAGTGCTGTTGGCAGGAGGATCTATGTGTGATGTTTTTCCATATAACAAAGTGGAGAAAAGAAAGTATGAGCGAGGTGTTAGCGACGGGCCCGGCTGGGCCTGGATTTTCTCTGTGCCTGTGAAAATTGCAAGAGGTCTGCAGAGGGGTTACCCTCACTGTGTGATTCACAATCACTTACAGTCACATGCTGGGGCCAGTTGGTGGCATGCATACCACCTTGGGAAACACCCAACTCCCTGTGCCAGTCCAGTTCATGATGTCTTGTTCCCTTGGGCTAGCCGGGTGGCCTCATGTAAATGACTTGCTCATTTCAATCCTCAGTTTTCTCATCTATAGAAGAAAAATATCACAGCAGCTCTTCAGGCTGTTTTGAGCTGCTAACAGTTACATCTGACTAAGGTTCTACTTTAGACTTAACATCCCAGGAAAAAAATACAAGTTTCTCCATAGTCTTTTGAATCAGGCTTAGGAGATGACCTAGCAAAACAAAACTCCATAAAAGGCCTTTGGGATTGTTCTGGGCTGAATGTCTGTGTCCACTGCCCCCCACCCCCACCTCCAAAATTCCTATTTTGAAACCTAGTTCTTAAAATTTGAAGGTGGGGTCTTTGGGGGGTGATTAGATCATAAGGGTGGGGCCCTCCTGAATGGTATTAGTGCCCTATAAAAGAGACCCCCCCCACAGAGCTATCTGGCTCATTCTCCCATGTGAGGACCCTATAGAGGACAGCCATCCATGAGCCAGGAAGTGTGCTCTCCCCAGACATTGAATCTACCAGTGCTTTGATCTTGGGCTTTCTTAGCTTCCAGAACTATGTCAAATAAATGTGTGGTGTTCATAAGCCACCTAAACAACAGGGTTCTGTTAGAGCAAACCCACAGACTAAGACATGACTTTGCCTCCTTTGAGCCAATCTAGACAGCTTAGGCCCTTTGAGCCTCCAATTTCATGACTGGAAAATGGGAATCATAAAGGCCATCCTGCCTGTCCTTGTCCAAAACATCACATGGAAGGGACAAGAGTTCTCAGTGAACTGCCAGGTGAGGGAGACCACAGGTGGGTGCTGATTTCAGTGATACTGGGAATTCCTTGAACCTTTTCAGTGATTACACCCAAGCAGGTGAAGAGGCAGCCAGAGGTGAAAGGTCCAGGAGCCAAGGCTGAACAGAAACATGCTGGGAGCAGACGCCAATGCTCGGGATGGGGGTAGAAAGTCCTGCGAGGAAACCAGAGGGGCCAAGATTGGAGGGCGGGGTGGAGAAGGGGTGGGGGGAGAAGAAATGGAAGAAGGTGTCAGGAGTGAGAAAGGGGTGACATTGCAGAGTTGCCCTCTAGCATCAGGATCGTTGGCAAGCCGTGCACTTTTGAGGTTCAAGTTTGTTTATTCTTGGCAAAATGCAACTGCCTGTTTCTAAGAGAAAAGTCTTTAAAAGGCTTATAAAATCTACTCAAAAGGCTTTCTGGACATCAAATAGCTCATAAAAAGGAACATTTTGATGAGTTAAGTGTAAATGAATCAGAAACATACGGATTCCATTTCGTCTAATCTGCTTGTGGATTTAGAAACTGCTCAAAGCCAAATTGTTCAGGGGCTTTGCAGACCCCCGAAACCTTTGAAAGGATTCCTTAGGAGACTCCTGGACAGAACTCCATGTTGCCCTCCTGAACTTTCAGTCTGCAAGAAAGGAGGATTCATTCTAAGTAATAAAGGTAGGGAAGGGGCTAAATTACACATTTCCTGCACACAGACCTCTGCACTTCCCAGCTACCATCGAGGAAGGGGTTGAACTCTGTCACCCAGGAGACAAGAGGGTCCAGAGGATGGTGGGGACACCCCAGAGACAAGAGCTAATCCAGCTCCCCAAGGCCAAGCTCTGTGATCCTGGCCAAGCTAATATTCCCAAGCCTCAGTTTCCCCATCTGTAAAATAGATATTTAGCTAGAATTGTGGCAAGGGTAACATTTTTAAATTGTCATAAGACATCTCATCCAGGATGCAGTCAAGATCACCCATTATAAAGTCATGCAGCTTCTGCACACAGGCACAATTGTCATTCCCATGTTCAAGTCCAAGAACAGAGACCAAGAATGATTTAAAGGCCCATTCCAGCTCCCAAATCTGTTGGAGCAGTAGATCCATGACTTTGACAATCTTATGATTCCACAGCCAAGGGACTTGTTGCCACACTTGACTACTTTCCCCCAGGGACTTCAGAGACTCGCAGAAATAGACAGGGACAGGGAATGGATTTCCCAGGAAGGTGTCAGGAGCCTCACTCCAGCCCAGCCCCGTGGCATGGAGGTGAGCTGAGATGGGCCACTCTCCAGGACTCTCAAGGACTCCCCGGTGCCAAGACTGATCTAGCCCCACGCCCTCCATCAGAGGTGTTGAGAGATCTCCCTGGCTCCAGCGCTTTGTTTTCTTGGTGTGACGGGTTAATGGAATTACAGGGAAGAAGTCGAAGATGAAAGGAAGGAGGGAAATTTGGAATCACGCTACATTTTCCATTCACTGTCTCTCTGACTGACGCTGTATAATATGGCTATGAAAATACATGAAGCAAAATATAAAGCAGGAAAAAACTCGAGTCTATGTAAATTGGCCAGGTGGATAATACTTGGCGTGTTGTGTATGTTTTTGCACATGGTTTTATCAAAGAGGATAATTACAGCATATGGAAAATAGTACATATTGTTTCCATATGAGAGATAAAGAGAGAGTGTTATAAGTGATTAAAGGGACTTAAGGGTGTGGAATGTTCTCGTAATGAGAAGAACTGTTTGGGTCCTAGAATTGGAGTGTTTTTTGAGCAAGAGTAACAGATTTCTAGTATTCTGGGAAGGGAAGACTTCTAAACTCCTTTGCAAATTTGGCCAAAGTCAAAAAGTTAGCCCAAGCCTCTTGGGCAGCCTCCCTTCATTTTCTGACTCTGTTTTGTCCAGGGATAGTCCGGGCAGGTCTTTGCATCCGCCTCCTTCAGAAATGCATCCCACAGTGAAATTGTTGATGAGGTCAAGAAAGTCTGGAGTCCAGCAATAAGAAGACAAATAACCCAATTAACAAGTGGGTAAGAGATGTGAAAAGATATTTCTCCCAGGAAGGTCTGCAAATGAGCTACAATCACATGAAAAGATGCCCGATCCCTTGAGCCATTAGAGAAAAAAGCAAATGCAAATCAAAACACAGCAAGAGACCACTTCATAGCCACTAGGATGGCTATCATCAAGAAATGAAAAATAACAAATGTTGGTGAGGTTGTGGAGAAATCAGAACCCTTACACTTGGCTGGGAGGAATGCAAAATGGTGCAATCTTCCTGGAGCACAGTTTGACAGCTTCCCAACAAGCTAACTATACAGTCACCAGACGATCCACCAATTCTACTCTCAGGCATCAACCCCGAAGACTTGAAAATAGGTGCTCAAACCAATCTTGGATGTTCATAGCAGCAAAATTCACACTGGCCAAAAGGAGGAAGCAACCCAAGTGTCCCTCAACAGATGAATGGTGAGGATAAGTGGAATGTGTTGTGGCCAGACAGTAAAAAAGTATTCTTTGTAAACAGGAATAAAGTCCTGATACTTGCAAGAACACAGGAGAAACTCAAAATCATTATGCTATGGGAAAGAAGTCAGATATAAGTGGCCACATAGTGTGTGATTTCATTAATATGCAATATACAGAATAGGAGAGAGAGAAATGGATATTTGGATGGATGAGAGAGTGAACAAGAGAGAGCAAGAGAGAGACAGAAAGAGAGCAAGAAAAAGAGAGAGCTAGCGAGCAAGAGAGAGAGAGAGAGAGAAAGAGAGAGAGAGAGAGCTATAGCCATAGAAACAAAGAGCAAATTAGTGTTCACCGAACACTGGGGGTGAGGAGTTAAGGATGGGGGTCCCGGGTTTCCCTCCCGGACAAGAGTAAAACATCATTAAAAAAAAAAAAAAAAAAAAAAAACAAACAGGGCCTCCCCGGTGGCGCAGCGGTTGAGCGCTGGGTTGCGAAGCTGCCCGCGGCCTCTGCAGTGCCGGTTCGATCCCCGGCTGCTCCCCGGCCACCGGAGGAGGGTCCCACATGGCGCGCAGACCTCTCCTGTCGCCCACTGCTCCCCTCAGCAGTGTACTTCGGTCCTTCTGCCTGCTCTGCTCCCTGCTCTGGCTCTGGTGAATTCTCTCACCCTCCCGCGCTTCTGACTGTACCCAGTGCTTGTAGAAGCAAACAAACAAACAAGCAAATAAATAAATAAAACATGCCTCTATTAAAAAAAAAAAAAACAAAACATACAGGGCCTCCCCTAGTGGTGCAGGCGGTTGAGCGCAGCACTGTGAAGCTGTTCGCAGCCACTGCAGCGCCAGTTCTATCCCGGCCGGTTGGCGAGAGTCCCACATGGCGGGGCAGACCTCTCCTGTCGTGCCCACTGCTCCCCTCAGCAGTGTATTTCCTCAGTCTGCCTGTTCTGTTCCCCACTCTGTCTCTAGTGAATCCTCTCACCCTCCCACGCATCTGGCCTGTACCCCAGTTCTTGTATAAATATACCTTAAAACACACAAAAAACAAAAAACATACAACAGAGGCATTTGGGATCCGTTTGCTGCACAAAGCTGGGTTTTGAAAGGGTCATCTTGTTCTCTGTCACGTAGGCAGCTTTTCCTACCTGAAAGCTGGGGAGCTCACTCTCATAACCTCCCTGCTTCTTGGGTTATTTCCAAAGTGAACCAGCTCAGTCTTTTAAGAAATGAGGCCAGTGAACTGGGGAAAATCTTTTCCATTTCTGGTTTTGTCGTTATTGAAAGACCTGCCCCTGATGAGATGTTTCCTTCTCTCTGCAAAATTAAGAGGTGCAAAAAGATTCCCAGCGCCGACTGCCAGGCCTTTCATAAGCCACTGGTTTTAATATTGGTTTGGCAGCTCAGATAATGATTTCTTTTTTTAAAGTACAGACTTGGAGGCCAAATTCAGAATGTGGCCATGAACTTGGCCATGAACCTGGCCATGAACCCGGTTATGAACCTGGCCATGAACCTGATTATGGCTCTAGCTATGAACCTGGCCTGAGTTAGGATTGTTAAGAATACTTCACACATCCTGACCATCTTTCACCATGCCTCCTTCTGTGGCCATTCCTTTTGCCTCTCTATCCTCCTGGAGGAAAACCTCAAAGTTCCCAAATTATAGTAGAAAACAGAGGCAGATGTGCCCCACTTACAAAGACATTGGGGTTCAATAACACTAATAAAGACGTGGACTTGGTTGTGAGTGTCCTTTCAAATCTTTCCATGTAAGAGAAATACTATCTAACCCAGCTTAAAAAGGAGGAAATGGAAGTCCAGAGTGGGGTGAAGGGATGTCTTTGTCCCTGGTCACTCTAAGGTCAGGAGCATTATAAGAACTGGAGTGAGAACTTCTGGTGTACGGTTCATGTCCAATGGAAGAGTCTGCTCTTCTAGAAGGCTGCACTTCCATGTTCCCTTAAACATAACTCTCTAAGCCCCCCAGTTTCTTTGGGGATGGGAGAGGAACTTCTCAATCTTAAACCTGATCTGTAGGTTCTATGGAATGCTGGAGGGAAGAGGGAGTAAGGAGGGGGGACACAGCCTCAAGATTGTGAAGGGCCTACAAGGAGGACCCACAGAAATGCCTAAACACTCAGAAAATAAAAGCAACCTCCTTCTTCTTACATTAAAAAAAGTGGGTGAAGAAACAAAAGCAAAGGCTACTTGCTCAGGTAGGTTGACAAAGGCCCATTAGGTTCTTGAGACCCAGTGGCCCATTAGTTTCAGTTATTTTCCTGCTCTTGGTGGGCTTTGCCCCTCATTAATTGACTAATTGGCCCAGGCATTTACCTAATGTTTATTATCTACACCTAAAAGGCCAGGCATGGACCAGCATGTGGGCCTCTGTTATTCAATGCAAGGAACTGAAGAGGCTGGGTTGCCTTTTTCTCCAGCTCTTCCCTCCCCAAACCCCAGGCTTGCCATTTTTGCTGTCAGTCAACCAACGGGAAACTGCACAGTCCAGGAACCAAGAAAAACACCACCCAAGATCCACACCATGAAGGTTGTGGGCGCACCCTCTTTACTTAGACCCAAGAAGGGAGCAAGTGTACAATGAAACCTCAGAAAATGCCTGAAGAATCTTTGAAGAACTCTCCAGCTTCCCTAAGAGAGCTGTTGTACGCTGTGTCTCTGATTTGGGTGCCATGTCAGTTTACTGGAAGTAATGAGCCAGTCCCGACCTCAATTTTAGTCTCATTTTACAGATGAAGAAATTGAGTCTTAGGAAAACTAAGTGGCTTGCCCAAATTTCACAGCAAACAAGAGACAGAGTCAGAAATTCAAGCCAGGCCTGTCTGAAACCAGAACAACACAAGATCCAATATGGCAACCAATGGCCACCCAATGGCTACTCCTGAGCATGGGATACAGCTGTTCCAAACTGAGATATTATTAAGTGTAAAACACACACCAGATTTTTCAAGGCTTAGTGCACTAAAAAAGAAAATAAAATATCTTTTCTACATTTTTTATCTGTCTTATCTTTTTGTACTGGCTTTATAGTTTTCTATTGAGTTGGAATGATATTTTTGTTATTATGGGTAAAATAAAATAAATTGAAATGAAATTCACCTTCTTCAGTTTTACCTTTTTAGTGTGACCACTAGAAAATGTTCAGTTGCATTCACGGCTCACATGGTTTCATGGAACCGCACTGTTCTAAACTCTTGCTACTCAAGGGTTGGCCCATATACCAGCAGCACTGGAATCACCTAGAAACTTTTGAGAAGCAGGCTCTCAGGCTCCACCTGAGACCTACTGAAGCAGAATTTGCATTTTAACAAGACCTCCAATAAATTCATGCGCATATAGAAGTGTGAGAAGCATTGCACATCTCCGGTGTTTTCACCAAGTGATTTCCACCAGTATCGTGTGTTATAAGGTTCCATATTTTCTTAAAGGTTGGGTGAGTGTTATGGAGAGTCACAATTAAAGAAGCTTGACCAAGTTCAAGTTTAACAGAATCAAATGAAAGCCATTCCTGCAGGACCACAGGGTCTTTAATATCTAATGTAACTTCTAAATTCCCAGGAAGGACTACAAGACTCCCTCCACCTACTGCCTATGTTACTTGGCTTGAGCAAGCTACTTCCTGTCTCCGCATCTTGGTTTCCTCATCTGCAAAATCAGGGTCATAATCTCATTGACACTTCTTTTAACCAACCTCCTCTTTATCCACTGGCTAGATTTCCCCCCGCCCCGGAGTATTAACAGTTGCCCACAAGCCTCTGTACACGAGTTGGAGGACTCCTCTGTAGATCCTCATTCAAGTCAAACTCCACCCCCTGAGCTCACCAAGAGTTACCTGTGTTCACTTCCCAGTCTCAGCTTAGGCCTTGCACCACCCATCTTGTTTTTCTGGAGGAAAGAACAGTGCCTCGAAATCTCTAAAGAGAACATATCTTAGAGTGTCCAGTGCCCCTGCAGTGAGCAGAGAAGGGAGAGGAAGGAAAGTTTGGAGAATGTGCCAAAAGGGTGGAGGCTCGGGTCTGTGTCTCGGCCATTCATCCATGTCAAACAACAAGGAGCTTTTATTTGGAGAAATGAAAAGATGGGAGTACAGCTAACCAGGGGGTGAAGGGGGGGCAGAGGACCTGTAGGCAGAACCCTCAGAGCAGAAACCACATCTCAATGGTGCTAGTTGGCTCTCAGATCCTCCCCCAGCCAGCCCTCCTTCCCTGCACACCACCCCGTTTTACAGATGATAAAACTAAGCCCAACCTGGCTTCCCAAGGTCACCCATTCTCACATGCATCCAGTCAACATATATTAGCAGTCAACACATATCCAGGTTCACAGGGGACCCGGATCACCCAGGCACTGTTGGGGATATTCACAGACGAAAAAAGGCCAAAACAGGATCACACACAGTCCAGGGGCAAAGTGACATTTCCATGGAGCAGATTAACCCATTACACAGCATCCCGGGAGCAGCAAAGCTCATGGTGCTCGTCACAAGGTCACAGAAGCGTTTGTGAAAGACCAAAGGACGTGCGTGCAGAGCTCTGGCCAAGGGGTGCGCTCCAAGTGCAGGTCAGAGCTCAGAGTCGTGTGACACATCACCTCCTTTCCATGCCCTTGGGATAGTTCTGCTGGTGGACGTGCTGGCTGTTTGGGGACAACCTCAAAGGTCTAAATATGCAACCTTTCGGGAACATGGCACTGAATGAAATAGCCCCTTGGGAACGAGCTTTAAGCCCAGACATGACTGGATAAGAGAAAGTGGGGAATGGGAACGGGATTGTGGGTTCACAAGGCTACTGGAGAAATGGATGGTACCAGTAGGCGTGGGCAGCCCAGAAAACCTGATGGCTCAGCACTGTGATGGGGGACCCCTGTGCTGGGCAAAAAGAAGACAAAGCAAGAGCGACTCCAGGCCAGAAAGCTGCAATCGCCCCTTGCCCCCCAACCCAGCAGTCCTGGGAACTGATCCTGCTCCCTGCATGGGTGCAAGCTCACACAGCACCCTGGGATTTGACACCCCCACCCTCTGAAGCCATGATGAGTCCCAACAGGGACAGAGCTTTGGGGAGGCCAGACCAACAATTCTGCAGTCCGATGACTCAGTGCCATGTTGCCAAGACACAGGCTTCCTCCCTGAGAATCGAGACCCCCGTGCACCCCAACACACCCCACGTCAACAGAGTCAGAACAGATTAAAGTGAAGTTTTGCTCCCCAGAGCCTCTTGTCTCAGCAAAGCCAACTAATTCAGATTTAACCTCCCTCTTAATAGGCCGTGTTGCTGAGTCTTCTAATTAATGCCACATGTTCCCCTCAGCTGTCATCCTGAATAAATGTTTACAAAGCTATTAACGTACTGTATTTGTAAACCGGGACCGCTCGGCTTTGGGGAGTCATGTGGTATGCATTTTCTCCTCAAAGATGGAAAAGGCTTAGCAATAATAAATACATTGTTTTGCAGGGATGGGAGTGAGGCGTTGCCTGAAAAAAAAATTTATTGCGAGCTTCCTGAGACAGCGTGGCTATGTGTACGTGAGGAATGGGAGCTTTTCCGAGTTCAGAGGAGCTGTGAGGGGCCGGATTTGGCCCAGGTGGGGACTTGGGGTGGGAGAAGTCTGGGGACACAAAAACACATGGGTTGGAAGTCCTGAGACCTGGGCTCTGGGTCCAGCCTCTTCCCCCACCAGCTCGGTGACCTTGGGCAAGTCACTTCTCTTCCCAAGGACTCAGTTTTCCCATCCAGGAAATGGGAGGTGGGGGTCTTCGAGAATTTTCCATCTTGGATTCAGGATTCTAGTCTGATTTCTCCAGCCCCCAGAGGACACCCAAAATGGACTTGCGTAAAGGCTGCAAGGGACCCTAGAGCTGTAAAGATAAAATCTTAGTCTTAATATGAGGCCCCAGCACAGCCTTCCCCACTGATTTCTCCAGGCCTGTTTCTGGCCATTTCTGCCTCCTACTCCAGCTGTGCTAAATGTGTCACCACTTTCCTAAAGAGTCTGAACCTTTGCCAGTGCTGAGCTCTCTACCTGGCGCTCCCTCTCCTCACAGCCCCCTTTGCACCTGGTCCGTAGCTATGCTTTGTCCATGCCTCCATGCACAGCTGGCTTTTCCAGGCCATCCTCCCAGAGCGCCCAGTCTGGATCAGCTCCCCTGACAAATGTCCCCGCAATGCCCTGCATGGCTGCCTTTTTAGGACAGTTTTGTAATTATTCATTGATGGATCTGCCCACTAGAACGGCAGCTCCAAAGAGCAAGGAGGATGTCTATTTTGTTCAGTGCCGTATCCCCCATGATACTCGATGACTCCTCTCCATCGGTGCTGCTGAGCGAATGTCAAAGGCAAGTGATGGGCAAGTTACACGACACAAAGAATAACGCAGGATCTTTTAGACACTTTTCAACTCCAGGAACTTGGGCCCATAAACATCATCCTGAGGCTCTCTTTCCACTTCCCTAAGTACTAGCAGTAAGGGGCCTAGAGAAGTTAAGCCATCGGCCCCAAATCACACAGCTAGTCTGAGATGGGAGATGGGATTTGAACCCGAGACCTTTAAGACTCCGGATGCCTAAGAATTTAGTGGCTGTGATGTCCAATTCCCTAGCAGGGTCTCTGCCACCACTCCTGCCCATGCTGGCACCCCACCCCCACGCTCATCTAAGTCTGGGCTCTGATCCCTCATGGCTGCTGACATAAATGACTTTGGCCTGTGATTGCCAGTTCTTTTCCATGCGTTTGCCGTGATGGACCCAGTAGATGCTCCTCAGGGCTCCTTGAGTGTAAGCGACAGAAAGTCAGCTCAAGCTGAAATTAATCAAAGAGGAGAAGAGGAGGAAGAGCGATTCCTCCATCAAACCACAGACAGGGCAAGGGTGAAGCGGCCTCAGGGATGCTCAGAATCAGCGGCTCAGACACAGCCATCCTCCCTTTCTTCCAGGTCAGCTGCCACCAGGGAGCCGGCACTGTAGCTACATTTAAATGAACAATGACAAAAAGTTCTTCCCTTCCAGCTCCATCAAAAAAATCCTAGAGAAGCCATTCGATTGGCCAAGCCCAAGTTACATGCTCATGTCTGGACCAATCACTGCAGCCAGGGGGAATTCTGGGATCGACAGTTCCTGCTAGAGCCCCACACTGGAGTAGGGGAGTTGATGTTACTAGTACAGGGACAGTTCTAAATCTACAACCTTTCAGGAACATGGGACTGAGATGAAACAGCCCCTTGGGTATGTGTTTTAAGCCCAAACATGACATGGGTCACGATATGGGTCTTAGGTTCAGGCTGGGGTACAGCCCCTGGTTCTCTCGGGGTTCACCATTTGATGGAAAAGAGAAATAAATCAACATACAATTCAAGTCCAGTGTATAACTACACCCACAAAAGAAAACAAAAAAGGATTTCCATGTAAATCTGCAGAGTGGGGTTTGTGAGAAGGGGCACAGGCAAAGTGGGAGTTGGGGGGTGTCTACAGGGCAGTGAAGACAGAGGGTGTAGGGTTTTGCTCACCGGCACGTCAACAGTAACTAAGACAGTGCCTGGCACATAGTAGGTGCTCAATAAATATTTGTAGAAGGATTCAGTTAGTAAATGAGAGAGAGCACTGTGCCGTGGCTAATGAGATGAAAGAATCCCTGCTTCATTGGGGGTCTGGAGAGTCAGACACACACAGATTAAAAGATCAGGACCAGCACCTACAAATTGTGTGATCTGGGTGAGTGATGCCGTGCATGGAAACTTCAGTTTCGGCCTCTCAAGATGGGAAATAACATACCTTCCTCCTGCTGTCAAGAATGAATGAAATAGGGCCTCCTCGGTGGTGCAGCGGTTGAGCGCTAGGTTGCGAAGCTGCCGCAGCCTCTGCGGCGCCGGTTCAATCCCCGGCTGCTCCCCAGCCACTGGAGGAGGGTCCCACATGGCGCGCAGACCTCTCCTGCTGCCCGCTGCTCCCCTCAGCAGTGTACTTTGTCAGTCTGCCTGTTCTGCTCCCTGCTCTGACTCTGGTGAATTCTCTCACCCTCCCGCGCTTCTGACTGTACCCAGTGCTTGTATAAACAAAACAAACAAACAAATAAATAAATAAAACATGCCTCTATAAAAAAAAAAAAATGAATGAATGAAATAGCCTCACCAAAGCCCCTGGGATGGGGCGGAGACACCATGATGTCCCATTGGTGGCAGGGACAAATGACACTTTCTTTCCAAATGTCCCACTTCCTTTTCATTGGGTCATGCAGCCTGAATCCTCATTAAATAGCAACTGTGCATTTTTACTTGCTCCAGCAATGACAATAACAAGAATCAAGACAGAGGTTTTTGTAAGAGCTAAGGTCTGTTACCACAAAGCATGATTTTCCTACACAATCTCCAAGATGAATTGCCAACGGCTTTAACTGGTTTCATTCCAAGTGGCAGAAATGACTGAGCTGACCTCACGGCATTTCTGAGGGACAGCCAGCCCTGCGAGGGGTGCAGGGGTGTCTGGGTGCTGTGGGTTCTGCTGTCTCTAAACATGAGTGTGAAATACCAACCCTGTTGAAATAGCAAGTTCCTAAAATCGCTGGTGACGTCCAAGAACACAAAGCCCAAAGAACATCCAGGGTCCCCTGACACACTGCTCTAAGCGTGCAAGCGCCCCATATTTTGATGTATGAAGACACGATCCCAAGTTTTTCACAGATATTGGCAACCCCCTGAAGGTAACAGCAACAGCTCGGCCAAAAAGGATGTTGAAACTTATGCTGAGGGATCTATAAATCCATATCCAAACGTTTTCTTCTTTTGGGATCTGTCCTTCCCCAGCTGCTTCTCTGATCCCCTTCTGTTCTCCAGTTCTCTCCATCCCTCCCTGCTCCATGACAGGGGAAGGAAAATATTCATCCCCGCTTAGGAGTATTAACCACACAGATCTCAGCACCAAATGCACAGGCCAAGGGACACGCTCCTCCCCCGTCCCCGTTGGAGAGCATACCCCCCACAACCACCTTTTAGTTCCCTCCTGGCTTCGCTGAGAAAACGACCACTCAGAGGGGATCAGAATTCCTGAGCTAGAGGCTCAGTGAGGCCAAGTTTCTGGCTGCGCAGAAACCCCACAATTCACACACTCAGCCTTTCGATTCCTGGATTCCCCTCAAACACTGCTGGGGAGCGTGGCGTCTGTGTCCTTTGCTCCAGGAACCTGGACCCAACAGCTGGTCAGGCCTCTTCAAAACGGGGGTTCCCAAGGGCAGAGCCAGAGATGAAGGCGGTCTCTTGGGCACACGATGGCCCTGAGCTCAGGGACGCCGCCTCTGGCTCCATGTCATGCTGTTGCTGTGGTGAATTTCTTAATGATTTTTGAAGCAGGGGCCCCCCATTTTCCACTCTGCAAGGGCCTGAAGGGATACCGTCAGTCCCGCTCTCCCTGCCGCACGGCAGACGGTGTTCGGTGCTGCACAGCCAAACCTTTCCTTAATTTAGTAGTTACATATCCTTTTCTATATGTGTCCAAGCACGCGTAGAACCAGGTCAACACGCCCAGGCTTTTGTGGTTATTATTACTTGGGAGGGAGTGACATTTGCTTATGGAAAAAAAAGTGAGTCCATTTAAAGAAAAGTAGGAGATGAATTAATTGCACATGCTACTCAAGAATGGCAAAAGAATACAAGGAAGGAAAGTACATGAATAAATCAAAGTTGAGGATTGCCAAACATAAGACATGCCCCCACCTCAGGCTCTCTCCCCACTACCACCAAAGTCCTGATGCAAAAATATCACCCCCACGGACTGGCTTCAGTGCAGGCCACAGGTCTCTCACGAGGCACTCAAAAATATGTGCGCTTTGGGCCTCCCAAAGGGTTAAGTCTCAGCACTATCAGGCTCTCTGCAGCCACTGCAGCATGATTTCGATCCCAACCAGGGAGCTGACCCACATGGCGCAGCAGACCTCTCCTGTCTAGCCCACTGCTCCCCTCAGCAGCATACTTCAGTCAATCTGCCTGTTCTGCTCCCCACTCTGTCTCTGGTGAATCCTCTCACCACCCCACCACCCCTACCTCTGGCCTGCACCCTACCTCTTATATGCATACATAAATGGAATAAATCTTTAAAATAAAAAAATATGTGTGCCTCGAGGCAAGTTCTTCATCTCTGACATTCAGTTTGTCCACCTATAAAAGAGAGAATCAGTTTCTTTTTTTTTTTTTTTTTTTGCATAGAAGAACTGGGGTGTAGGACAGAGGTGCAGGAGGTGAGAGGATTCACCAGAGACAGAGTGGGGAGCAGAACAGGCAGATCTACTGAAATACACTGCCAAGGGGTGTGGCGGGTGAGGCAGGAGAGGTCTGCTGCACCATGTGGTCAGCTCCCTGGCTGGGGATCAAACTCAGGTTGTTGCAGCGAAAAGGGGGAAGTACTTTCATCCTAAGAATCTTGGTCCCTCTTGAGTTAAACCAATAGTATGGAAATGCTGCTCTTCACACTGGCCACATCTGAACCACTGGGGGAGGGTGGCGGGGTAGTCATAAAAATGCTTGTCCTCAGACCCCAGCTTTGGAGATTCTCATTCAGTAGGTCAAGGGTAAAACCTGAGGATCTTTTTCAACCAGCCTCCTCACTGATTTTGATCAGCGGCCAGATTTGAGCACCACTGGGTTAAAGTATTGAAAATCAGTCATTAATCATTCGACAGAGTCTTGCCGAGTATCCCCTCTGGGTCCTGCACAGTTCAGAGTAACAGAGAATTACAAGATCTCAAAGAGAATGATTGCCTTAAGGGAGCCTGCAATTCCTGGTTGCAAGAACTTGAACTTGAGATAACATCAACTTCCCGTGTGCCAGCTCCTAAACAAAGAACTGTGTGCATATTGACAGTGGCACATTGGATTCCCCCAAAAGGACCACAGCCAGTCCCCCCATGCCCTTCTGGAACTTGGCCACATCCCATCAACCAATGGGGTCTTTCTGCTCCCTTTGAACCTGGCCAGAATTGTGTGACTTCCCCCATAAGCAGAAAGCAGCAGAAGAGTCTCTTGTGACCTCCAGGTGAGGGCATGATGGCAATGAAATTGTCTCCTCCCTGGCCTTCTCCCTCAGGAGCAGCTGATCCTGGGAACCCAGCCACCATTTTGTAAGGAAGTCACATGGCCAGTGTGAAGCCATGTGTAGGTGTCCTGGCCACCTGACCCAGTGGCAGCCTCACCAGCACAGACACATGAGTGGTGAGTGCGGTGAACCTTCAGATGATCAAGTAGAGCAAAGAGAAAGTGTCCCCCGAATCCTACCAACCTTGCAAATTTATGAGCAAAGTAAAGGTAAGGCACTATCTTGGCCCACTAAGGTTGAGGGTGGTCAGTTACATAGCAATCCATATGCCTGACATGGGTCCATGAAAGCTCCTCACCCCACCAGAAATGTACAACAAGCAACACAGGCAGTGTGAGCCTAAGTCTGGCCAACCTCAGCATCTACTTCTTGGTTGCTGGTCACTCTGGAGGATATAGTTTGAGTTGAGAAAAAACAGGAAATGCAGCAGGATAGACCAAGGAATGAGCTGAGAAAAATAGCTAGGAATTCAAAGAAATAAGCAGGGTCGCCACTGGGATTAAGTTCCTTCAAGGCCAAACTCTTCAGCTGAATGAGTTAGGGGTGTTCCCTGCTATGCAAATACCAGGGGAGAATCCATTGTTCTGTACTCCACAGGCAGGTCATGGGGAAATCCATTGCTCGGTGCTCCAGCCAGGCCAGAAGACCTGGAAACTCCTTCATCTTATCCAGACTGTCTCTTCCTTCCATAGGGAAGGCGGTCTTGTCTTCGAGTCCTGGTTCCTCCTGCCCTCCCCTGCCCTCAGGGTTCTTTCTTCACACAGGCAGAGCCTGGTTCACATATGAGAAGCCAGGAAGCAAACACTGCACCAGAGCGTATTCCTTCCAGTTACACACTATTTCCATCTCCCTTTGGCCTGAAAGGTGGGACTGTGCAAAGTGGGAGGTTTGGGGTGTTCTCAGCAATGTGGTTTTCTGGCTTTCACTCTTCCTAGTGTCCCCCGAATCACCCTAAGGAGATGTGTTGCACAGATCATCGTGATTTATTAAATGCCACGTATGAAGTAAAGAGGTGGGCAGATGTGATTGTATCTTTGAAATGGGCCATAGTGGAGATTCAGTGAGTTACAACACATAAAACTCTCATCCACATGCACAAAAGCTAACTTTATTGACCACCTGCTGCTCTGCCGGTCAGAGTGATTCCTAATGATGATTACTTAGCAAAACCACCTTAGAAGATAACGCCACCCTCCTTTTTGTCCCATTACAAAATGGGGAAACTGAGGCACTGACTGCGTTGGGTTAAGGTCATATAACTTATGAATGGCAGAGCGCAGACTAAAGGCCAGGACTCCATAGCCCCAGACTCCATGTTTGGAAGTAGTATAAGTAGAATCACTCCTAGCCTATCGCCATGTGCCCCCCCAGAAAGCTCCCCAGTCTCTCTTTTGCTTTCCCTCTCATCATCTCACTCCCATGCAGTTTTTCTCTGCGTGTGACTCATGAGAGCCCAGGCGTGACTTGGAGCCTTTTGCACTTCTTCGACCAACAGCCTGGTAATACTATTACTGCTGATGGCTTTTCATTCCCAATGCCAAACCTGATTTGGAGTTCACAAGGCTGAGGGTTTCAATACAGACCCTGTGGACAGGCGCTGGGAGCCCTAAGTGACTGTAGCTTACAGACAATCTAATTGTTATTGACATTTGTGTCTGATTGTTCATCAAGAAGGAGCTGTCTTGTAGGCCAAATCATTCTATTACTCGGCCCCCTTTCAGCCTCCCCACTAACGACAAAACACGTACGCACCATCAGTGGCAGGCCAATCAATCGTAATATCACTCTACATCTATCAGAGTCACTTTTATGGGTTTGGGTTTGGGGGAGGGCGGGAGAGGTGGAAATGGG
Organism: Talpa europaea; assembly: GCF_964194135.1. NCBI lineage: Eukaryota > Metazoa > Chordata > Mammalia > Eulipotyphla > Talpidae > Talpa > Talpa europaea. The sequence continues at coordinate 7,838,250 of NC_140082.1, read as the reverse complement.
AAGAAGAAGTGGATGAAAATTCTTGTGCATGGAATGTGAAATGGAACCATCTTTGTGAACCGAAAAGAAGCGATTGCAAAAGAGAGCTTTAGAATCTGTATCTGCATCTCTTCCCACTTGGGAGGATAATGATTAAGAAGCATGTCACTTGTCAGTTCACCTTGCTCAGCTGAAGCCCAGTGTCCCAGGATAATGTCCAATTTTATCTTGTACCAGGGTACTTGTGTTGGGTTAAGCAACCTTGATCATAATCAATTCTATAAATTGATGAGTTACCCTGACCGCCCCCTGCCAAAAAAAAATCAACACTCAACCATGTCATACATCTTTCCCTCATTTTACCTCATTCTCTTTTTCTAGAATCTCCCATTGGTCCAACTGCCCTCTGTAGCATTATCTTAAGAAAGCCAAAACCATCAGCCACTGCCAAGTGTTGGCAGCATCTCATCTCAAATGCTTTCACAATTCCTCTTTAATTGCAAGAATGTGTGAAGACATCACATCAGTAAGACAAAGGTCATTTTGCAAGGAGTGGTAAAAGTTTCACATGGAACCAGTCACCACACTTCTGTGGCCTCCAAACAATGAAATAGCGTTTGGGAATGGCTGGCACATTGATGGGTCACTATGGGGATACCATGATGGCCTCGACCTTCTTAGCAACAGGACTGAGGTAGCTCACAGAGACGGGTGCTCTTCTTTATTCAAAAAGAAAAAAAGGGGCACATTAAAACAATGAGTTCTATGCCCTACCATAATGACAAAAAATAAAAAGTGACAATATCAAGTAATGGTGAGGATACAGGGTGACCAAAGCCCTCATACCTGTGGATAGGTGTTATTGGCTAAGTTGCACCCCCGCCCCAATTGCTATCCTGAAGTCCTAACTCCCAGCAACTCAGAATGTGACTATATTTGGAGGTAGGGTTTTTAAGAGATGATTGAGTCAAAATGAGACCACTGGGGGTGGGTCTAAATCCAATGGGATTGGTGCCCTGATAAGAAGAGACTAGGATGCACACATACGCAGAGGGAAGATCTTGCCAAGCCACAGGAGATGATAGCTACCTACAAGCCCTGGAGAGAGACCTCAGATGAAGCCAATCCTGTTGAAATCTGATCTCAGATGTCAAGCCTCCAGAACTATGAAGCAGTAAATTTTTGTACTTTAAGTACCCCCCCAGTCTGTGTTGTGTTGTTACAATTGTCCTAGCAAACTAATGTAATGGGGATACAAAAGAGTCCAACCCCTTTAGAAAACAGTTTGCCATTTTTTATCAAGTAACCATATATTAACAACATAACCCAGAAATGCCAATCCTAGGTATTTATACAGAAGAAATTAAGTCTACATGAAGAACTAAAAATGAATATGTATGGCATAATTCTTTACGATAGCCCAAACTACTGAGCCTAAATGTCCATTGAATGGTGGATTAATAAACAAATGGGGGGCCTCCCCTGGTGGCGCAGAGGTTGAGCACTGGGCTGCGAAGCTGCCCATGGCCTCTGAAGTGCCGGTTCATTCCCAGCCTGCTGGGCAAGGGTCCCACATGGCATGCAGACCTCTCCTGCCACCCGCTGCTCCCCTCAGCAGTGTACTTCTTTGTCAGTCTGCCTGTTCTGCTCCCTGTTCTGGCTCTGGTGAATTCTCTCACCCTCCCTCACTTCTGACTGTATCTGGTGCTTGTATAAATAAACAAATAAATCTCCTTAAAAAAATAAATAAATAAACAAATGGGGGGTAAACAATGGAATACTACACAGCCATGAAAAGGAGAAAATCATGGGTGCACACAACTGTGTGGATAGAGCACAAAAGTATTTGTTGTATTAAGTGAAAGGAGTCAGACACCGAGGATCACATGATATGATCTGCATTTCTGTGACATCCTGGAAAAGTTAAATCTAAGCAAGCAGAAACAAATCAGTGGTTTCCAGGGACTAAAGAGGGGATAAGGGAATGAATCACTAAGGGACATGAGGGAACACTTCTGGGTGAAGATAATGTCCTATTTCTTCATCACAGGGATGGTTACACATCACATTCATCTGACTGCATCCTCAGTAGGGTAAATTTACAACAAACCACTAGGCATTAATTATATTGCAATAAATGTTAAAAAAAATAATAATGAGCTACTCTTCGTTGCCTAAAGGGCAAAACATTTTTTTTTATAAATTTTATTGTTATATTCCCCATACAATTGCAGCCCCCCCATTCTGAACCCAATCCCTCCCCTCCCGCCCCCCTAAAAGTGTCTCTGGTTCATAGTTTTTTGTTGATTTTGATTTTCACTTTCTTATAGTTATTCATTTTCCTGGTCCCTTATTTAAGTTTTCTAGATTCCTGCTATGAGTGAGACCATCCGGTATTTTTCTTTTTCTTTTTGGCTTATTTCGCTGAGCATGATCCCTTCCAGCGCCATCCATGTTGCTGCAAATTGCATGTGTTTATCTTTTTTGAATGCTGAGTAATATTCCATGGTATATATGTACCACATCTTCTTGATCCAGTCATCTATTTTTGGGCATTTGGGTTGTTTCCAAAGCTTAGCTATTGTAAACAGTGCTGCTATAAACATAGGGGTGCAGGTGCTCTTTGGAATTGATGTTTCTGTGTCCTTTGGGTAAATACCTAGGAGTGGAATTGCTGGATCATATGGAAGCTCTATGTTTAGTAGGTCCAGAAATCTCCACACAGCTTTCCACAGTGGTTGGACCAGTTTGCACTCCCACCAACAGTGCAGAAGAGTTCCTTTTTCTCCACACCCTCGCCAACATTTGCTGTTGCTAGTTTTTTTAATATGTGCCATTCTCACTGGTGTAAGATGGTATCTAATGGTAGTTTTGATTTGCATTTCCCTGATGACAAGTGATGTTGAACATTTTTTCATATGCCTGTTGGCCATTTGCATTTCCTCTTCAGAGAAGTTTCTTTTAAGCTCTTCTGCCCATTTTTTGACTGGATTATTTTCTTTGTTGTTGTTGAGTCTCATCAGCTCTTTGCAGATTTTTGTGATCAGTCCTTTATCATTAGTGTTGGGTGCAAAAATGTTCTCCCAGTTGGTGGGGTTTCTCTTTGTTTTTGTTATTGTCTCTTTTGCTGTGCAAAAGCTCTTTAATTTGATGTAGTCCCAGCTGTTTATCTTTGCCTTCACTATCACTGCTTTGGGTGATGTGTCTGTAAAGATGTCTTTGATGTGCAAATCACGTAGTGTTTTGCCTATATTTCCTTCTATATATTTTATGGTTTCAGGTCTTATGTCTAGTTCTTTAATCCATTTTGAGTTGATTTTTGTGTATGGTGTGAGGTGGTGGTCAAGCTTCATTCTTTTGCATGTAGCGACCCAGTTTTCCCAGCACCATTTATTGAACAAACTTTCTTTGCTCCAATGCATATTCTTTGCTCCTTTGTCAAAGATTAGTTGACCATAAATCTGTGGGTTTATTTCTGGATTTTCTATTCGATTCCATTGGTCTGTATGTCTGTTCTTGTTCCAATACCATGCAGTTTTGATGATTATGGCTTTGTAGTATAGTTTGAAGTCTGGGAGTGTGATGCCTCCATTCCCTTCTCTTTTTTTCAGGAGAGCTTTGGCTATTCGGGGTTTTTTGTGATTCCATATGAATTTCATCAATAATTGTTCTATTTCTTTGAAGAATGACATTGAAATTTTGATTGGAATAGCATTGAATCTGTATATTGCTTTTGGAAGGATGGCCATTTTAATAATGTTTATTCTTCCAATCCATGAGCAGGGGATGTCTCTCCATTTCTTTGTGTCTTCTATTTCTTTTAACAGTGTTTTATAGTTTTCTTTGTATAGGTCCTTTACCTCTTTTGTTAGATTTATTCTCAAATATTTGATTTTTTTTGTTTCAATAACAAAAGGGATGGTCTTTTTGATTTCTTCTTCTTCAGATTTATTGTTTGTGTATAGGAAGGCTACTGACTTTTGCGTGTTGATTATGTATCCTGCCACTTTACTGAACTGATTGATGAGTTGAATTAGCTTTTCTGTGGAGTTTTTGGGGTTCTCTATGTATAATATCATATCGTCTGCAAATAGTGATAGTTTGACTTCTTCTTTTCCTATTTGGATTCCTTGGATGTCTTTCTCTTGTCTTATTGCCCTGGCTAGGACTTCCAGTATTATATTGAAAAGCAATAGTGAGAGTGGACATCCTTGTCTTGTTCCAGATCTTAATGGAATTGCTTTCAGCTTTTCACCATTGAGAATGATACTGGCTGTTGGCTTGTCATAGATGGCCTTTATGATGTTGAGGTATGTTCCTTGTATCCCAAGAATTTCAAGGGCTTTTATCATGAATGGGTGTTGCACTTTGTCGAAAGCTTTCTCAGCATCTATTGATATTATCATATGGTTTTTATATTTCTTTTTGTTGATGTGTTGGATAACGTTGATTGATTTTCAGATGTTAAACCATCCTTGTGCCCCTGGAATGAATCCAACTTGGTCGTGGTGAATTATCTTATGGATACATTGTTGGATTCTGATAGCTAAAATTTTATTGAGGATTTTTGCATCAGTGTTCATTAGGGAGATTGGCCTGTAGTTTTCCTTTTTTGTGTTGTCCTTGTTCGGTTTTGGTATTAGTGTAATGTTGGCTTCATAAAACGTGTTTGGTATTGTCCCTTCCTTCTCAATTTTTTGGAAGAGTTTGTGAAGGATAGGCACTAATTCGTCTCTGAATGTTTGGTAGAATTCATTTGTAAATCCATCAGGTCCTGGGCTTTTGTTTTGGGGGAGGTTTTTTATTACCATTTCAATTTCGCTAATTGTAATTGGTCTGTTTAGGTGTTCTATTTCTTCTTTATCTAGCTTTGGGTGATTGTAGAGTTGTAGGAATTTGTCCATCTCCTCTAGATTGTTAAACTTGTTTCCATATAACTGTTCATAGTAGTTACTGATTATTCTTTTGATTTCTGCTGTGTCCGTTGTGATTTCTCCTCTTTCATTGATGATCCTGTTTATTTGTGCTTTCTCCCTTTTTTCCTTTGTGAGCCTGGCTAGGGGTTTGTCTATTTTATTGATTTTTTCAAAGAACCAGCTCTTGGTTTCATTGATCTTTTGGATTGCTTTTTAGTTTCAATTTCTTTTATTTCTGCTTTGGTTTTTATTATTTCTTTTCTTCTACTGGTTTTGGGGTTTTTTTGTTGTTCTTTTTCTAGATCTTTGAGCTTCGAGATTAGGTTGTTTCTTTGCGTTCTTTCTTGTTTCTTGATGTGAGCTTCTATTGCTATATATTTTCCTCTTATTACTGCTTTTGCTGCATCCCATACATTTAGGATATTGGTGTCCTCCTTGTCGTTCAATTCAAAAAATTTTTTAATTTCTTCTTTGATCTCCTCATTAGTCCAATGGTCTTCAGTAGTGTGGTTTTTAATCTCCATGAGGTAGGAAAGTTCCTTGCCTTCTTTTTATGGTTTATTTCTAGTTTGATGCCTTCATGGTCAGAAAAGATGGTTGATATGATTTCAATCTTGGTGTATCTGTTGACGTTTGTCTTGTGCCCCAGTATGTGATCGATCCTGGAGAATGATCCGTGTGCGCTTGAGAAAAATGTGTACTCCGTTTTTTTGGGGTTTAGTGTTCTATAGATGTCTGTTAAGCCCAATTGCTCTAGGTCCTTATTTAGAGCTTTGGTTTCTTTACTTATTTTTTGTCTTGTTGATCTATCCATTGTTGATAGTGGTGTGTTGAAGTCTCCCACTACGTATGTGTTTTCTCTGATGTCTGTTTTCAGAGAGGACAACAGTTGTCTGATATATTTTGGTGCTCCTTCGTTTGGTGAGTATATGTTAATGAGTGTTATTTCTTCTTGAAGTATTGTCCCCTTGATCATAATGTAGTGACCATTGGGGTCTCTTTTTATCTTTTTGAGTTTGAAATCTGTTTTATCTGATATAAGTATAGCTGTTCCTGCTTTCTTTTTTGGTCCATTTGCTTGTAGGATTGTTTTCCATCCTTTAACTTTGAGCCTATTTTTATCTTTTGTAGCTAAATGTGTTTCCTGGAGACAGCAAAAGGTTGGGTTTTGTTTCTTAATCCAGGCTGCAACTCTGTGTCTTTTTATTGAAGAGTTTAGTCCATTTACATTTAGAGTTAATATTGATATGTTAACATCTGTATTTGCCATTGTGTTTGTCTTTCCTTTGATTTTATTTATTTATTCTTTTAATAACTTTTTTTTTTGGCCTTCTTTCATTATTATTCGTCCCTCTGAGGTTCTGGCTTTAGGACTCCTTGTAGTATTTTTTGGAGTGGGGGTTTAGTTGCAATGAAATTCCGGAGTTTCTGTTTGTCTGGGAAGGTCCATATTCTTTCTTCAAAGATGAAGGAGAGCTTTGCGGGATAGAGTATTCTTGGTTGGCATCTGTTTTCTTGGAGTCTGTTGACCATGTCCCTCCACTCTCTCCTTGCCCGTAGTGTTTCTTCGGAGAAGTCTGATGTCAGCCTGATTGGTTTTCCTTTGAATGTTATCTGTTTCTTCCCTCTTGCCAGCTTCATTATTTTTCCTTGTCCTGGATTCTTGGGAGCTTTACTATTATGTGTCTTAGGGCAAAACATTTTAAATTAACATCTAACATCAGTGAAGATGCAAGAAAACAATTACTTCCATGCACTCCTATTGGAAGTTTAAGTTAGGAAAGTCTTGAAAGCAAATTGGCAGTTGTCTAGCAAAATATACACTAGTCCTATCTTTTATCCCAGCATTGCCACCTCTGAGAATACATCTTGCAAAACTACTCACATGTGTACAAATATGTTTATCATGGCCAAAAATTAAAAGCAACTCATGAGGAAAATCCCTCCCAGAAACAGAAGCTCAGGGCCTCCCTGGTGGCACAAGGGGTTAAGACGCAACATATGAAGCAAGCTGTAGCCACTGTAGCATGAGTTCGATCCCCAGCCAGGAAAGCTACCCACATGGTGCAGCAGACCTCTCCTGACTCACCCGCTGCTCCCCTCAGCAGTGTATTTCAGTCATTCTGCCTGTTCTGCTCCCTGCTCTGTCTCTGGTGAATCCTCTCACCCCCCACACCTATGGCCTGTACCCCAGCTCTTGTATGTGTAAGTAAATAAATCTTTAAGAAAAGAAAAGAAAAAGAAACAGAAGCTCAAAGATGGGTCCCCAACTGCTGATACCATTACCTTCGAGGAGCACAAGTGGAGGCAGGGGTTGGGGGGTTAAAGGGAAAGTCTGTACATTTGACTCCATATCTTTCTATATTATTGAGTCTTTTGTACCAAGAATGAATTCACAAGTCATACAATATTTTTTTAAACCTTGGGGCCAGAACCCCCAATTTCACAAATTGGGGGAATCCTCTTGAATAGTCTGGTCTTTTTTCTGTGATCAATGCATTGATTGTTCCCAGAAAATTAATTTGTTGCGATGGGTACAAACCATTCATTTAGCTCAGCAGATGTGAAGCAAAGAAATTCTTTTTTTCTTTTAATGCCAGGTTCTACTAGTACAAGATGTCACCCAAATAATAACAGCAAGGGTCCTAAGAGTAAAAGAAATTGGCTGACTGCACTTGAGTACAGGCCCAATGATGAAGCGCTTCATAGGCTTAGGAAGGTTTTTCTCTGAGTCAGCCCAGTGACAAGAACAAAGTAAGGACGAGCAGAGGATGGAGAAGCTTGGGACCATTTATGTCGTGGAGAAGGGATTTGAAATGCTCAGGAGAAGAGCAGGTAGATTGATGTCTGATCCAGGTTTCCCTGACCTTAGAGGGTAAATATAAAACAAATCAACTTCAATTACAGTGAAAAACACTGAGTTCCTTTGGAATGAGACTGTGATCCGGGACTTTGACTTCGCAAATATCTGATGTGCTTGCAACACTAGGTCTCTGTCGCCGGAGAAACACATGCAGCACGGGCTGACCGCGAGCCTGGCTGTCCTGAGGGCCCCCACTCCTGGAGGGGAACAGTGAGACCTGGCTGAACTACCTTGAGTCATTAGGAAGCGAGTAAGTCCCGGCATCACCATCTTTCCCTGGGGCCACTCTTCCTCCTGAGGGAGAGAATTCTGTCTCACTCTCGGGGGCCTGCTGAATTTCTCCAGGTGAAGGTGCTAGGAGTGGTGATCGCATTGAACTATTTCTTAGTAGTTTTGAGGTGGATGTGGAAAACCACCAGAAAAATGCCAACTCACAGTGGAAGTTTCTTACGATGAACCCGTGGGCATTGTCGTGACTTTGCCAAATCTGGTGATTAGTTTCTATCTTCGTATGGGACGGGGGTGGAGAGGGATTCAGTTAAGTTAGAGACCAGAAAAATGTTTCCTATAAAGGGTAGGAAAGCAATATGTCAGGCTCTGTGGAGCCTGTGGTCAGTCTCTGTCACATTCATAGAGTACATATATGAATGAACGTGACCACGTTCTAATTAAACCTTTTTAATGATGCTGAGATGTGAGCTTCATGTAAATGTTATATGTCACTAATTATTAATCTGTTTTTGTTTTGTTTTTCAACCACTAGAAAAGGTAAAACCCATTCTGATCAAGTCAAAAGAAGCGGCAGACTTGGATTTGGCTCATGGCTCTAATTAACCAATCTCTGCACTAAATCATCTTGTTACTTCATTCATGCCTTTATATAATCACCATATTTCTATTTGGAAACCTCCCTCTTACCACATGCAATATCAGAACAGGTAGACAGATAGATACACCATAGAAAATTGATGATTGATAGGTGACAGATAATTAAGTTTGTTTTTAAGCAGAAGTAATGGCTGTTCTCCATTTGGGGTATTAGAAGGTAAGCACCTTACGGGGCAGGTTTACCATTGTACCCGCAAGTGGTGTGAAGGTTATTACATGCCTATGGGGTAAATAATCAAATAAAGGTCAAAGGAGAGGGGAATGTGGTTTCCATCTCAAGTTTTAGCAACACTCTGTCTCCAAACCAGAAGACAGGAAGAGGCCAGGTGTCAAAAACAGAAAGATTAAGTGAGATTAAGACAATGAAGGTGAATTGCTGGTGGTTTGTCAGACAGGGTGTATTGCAACATCAGAGCTATGATGCAGCACCAGCCCAAGATGAAAGTCTGAAAAATTATCACAAAGGAAGGACGTGTTTGGATTGGTCTTAGAAAAGAAGCCATCCAAGATTGGGGGAGGGGGAGAAAGAGCAGTATTTCTAAGGGAATAAAACCCCCAATTAGAGTGGTTAGGAATTGAAGCCCAATTACAGTGGCTTCAACTCTGGATTTTACTTCTCCACTCATAAAAGGACTATATGGCAATTCCATGAAGTTTGCAGGGAGGAAGAGACAGGCACCTTCTATCTTTTTCCTGCACCTGAATTGTCTTATTGTTTAAGGTAGCTGCTGGAGCTCCACCATCACATAAACACTCCAGGTTGCAGGTGCAGAAATGAGGAGGTGGGTAGATGAGTCAGTTTTCTTAATCCATCTTCCCAAGGCTTCATGCACATTTCCACTTACCCATTAATGATCAAAACGCAGTCATTTGAATATCCTCAACTGCAAGGGAAGTTCAGAAACAACTTTTTAGTTGCTGCATTGCTGTCCACATCAAATCAGGGCTATTTCTAAGGAAATGGAAAAGATATTGTCAGGGGAAGTAGCCATATCTGTCTTAGCAATGACTAGCCATTTAATTAATTCACTGATCCATACATTTATTATAGGGTTGTCATACTTGCCAGACAGGGTTAGAGCAGAAAACAAGTCATCTTTCTCATGAAGCCTACGTTCCAGCAGAGAAGAGAGACATGACATAGAATCGTGTGTAATGAAGCTCTCAAAAGAACAGGATACCACTGGAGCGTGTAACTGGGTGACCTAGTCCAGGGTGGACAAACTTTGTCTTCACAGAGCTAGATAACATTTTTTAAGCCTTGTGTGCCATTTGGTGTCTGTCTCAACTACTGAACTCTGTCCTAGCATGAAAGCAACCACAGGGTAACTTGTAAATGGACAAGCATATTCTATTGCAATAAAACTTTATTTATAAAGCAGAGGGTGGGCCAGATTTGGCCCACATATGATAATTTGGTGACCCCTGATCTAAGTTCATGTGAGAAGTTGGATTTCTGCTGAAGGAATGCTTTGTTAAAATGAGACATGAAAGGTGATCAGAAATTTATTTTAAAGAAAGGAGCAGGACTGATAAGGAATGTTCTGGGCAAAGGGTGGCTCATTTCAAAGACCTAGTACAAGACAGAGCAAAGCTCACTCAAGGAATTTAAAAGAACCGAACCCTACCCCTAATCCCTGGATGGAACAAAAAAAGCAAGAGGAAGAGTGATAAAGGATGAGTTGGGAGATTGAAGCCAGAGCTTATCAAAAAGGCAATGGTGACTGAGCTTTTAATAAGTAACATGATTAGAGCTTCATATTTTAAGTTCATTCTGGCTGTTGGATAGGGTGAAATTATGGACAAGTTCAAGGACAGAGTGAGACATTTGCCAGTGGCAAAATGAAAAAAAAAAAAAAAGAGCTGGTTTCTCACCACACCTTTTACAAAAAATGGATGACATCTGTCCTGACACTGACCACTTCTCCAAATCTCCAGGACACCAAGTCAGCACCTTATAATTCATTCATTTCAATTTCAACACTAATTACCTGGACTTTGTGTCATTTTCCCCAGGCTTAGGGGCTCGGTACCCAAAACTATCCTTACTTGTCGGGTCCCCAGAGTATCCACACTGCCCAACTGGGCTACAAATCAGGAAATCTCATGTGCCCATATCCCCTGCCACCCCCATTCAGTCAGTTTGCTCCAGACCTTACAGAAGCAATGTAGTTATAGTACCAGTTTTGATAAAAGATGCAACTCAGTAGCACCCACATGGAAGAGATGCGTAAGACAAGGTTTGGGATGGGGGTTCTCATACCCCATGCCCTCTCAAGGGGTGCCAGTCTCCCTCTTCAATGTCCACACCAACCCAAAAGCAATCCAAACCCCATTGTTGAAGTATTTTGGGGAGGTTCATTATGAAGTCACAGTTGATTGAATCATTAGTCATTGGCGATCAGCTAGTTCCCAAAGGTGAAGTGGGAAGAGACAGAAAGTTCCAAGCAGCTAGTGACGCCTGGGTCCCTTCTGGCTGCCACCCCCATTCTGAAGCTACCTAGGGGCCCCTCGCTATCAGTCATCTCATTAGTATGCAACAGACAATCCTAGCTCCAGACATTGCAAGGATTTTGGAAGCTGTGAGCCAAAAACCTGGGACAAAGATCAAGTATTTATTTTTATATCACAGTTGGTAAATCAATAGACAACCTAGGCCATCTCATAAATTCCTGGAGGGAGAGTAAGTGTGTATCACACCTTGGAAACTGGCCGTTTCCACTAGAGCTGCAGACACTCCCGCCTGAGAGCCACACTTAACTCCCAGGTGGATGCACAAGAGAAATGCCAAAAGACACCGTGTTTGAAATAGTCACCGACTAGAAATAACCCAAACGCCCAGTCAGAGCAGGGTGGATAAATAAATAGGGTTATCCTTACACGCTGCTGTCAAATGTGGCGTGGGGGATGATGAGGCCGCAGCCTGGTGCAGTAACGTAGATGAATTTCACAAACAGGAGACGTGCTGAAAGAAAGAAGCCAGACGCAGGGAGCACAGTTCTGCAGGGATGTGGTAGACACAGACCTGAAAATCTCAGAACCACAGGGCTTGTGGGGGACATGCATAGAGGGGGCTGGGGGCAACACTCAAAAACTTTGTTGGGGGCACATTAAAAATATAGGAAACTAATAAAAATGGTAGCACTATTGTGCACATGTTGGGTGATGGAACGCGTAAGGACACAATAAACATGGCGCCTTGGATGAGTCTGGAGCTGGCTGGTGGATGGGGCATCCTAAGGGCAGAGCATGGGGTTCCTCGAGGTAGAACCAGGCAATAAGAAGACAGTGGCCTCTATCAAAAAGACTGGAAACAGAGAGCATTGGCACTGGTGTGGAGAAACAGGAGCTCTCTTTCACCGTTGGTGGGAAAGCAAATTGGTGCAGCCACTATGGGAAAAGTAGAGAGACTCCTGGAAAGGTGGAAGATAGAAATATCTGATCTAGTGATCCCACTGCTGACTATTTATCCAAAGAATATGAAACTAACATGAAAAGATTTATGCACCCCCACATTCACAACAGCATTATTCACAAGGGCCAAGACGTGGAACCAACCTAAATGCCCATCAATGGATGAGTGGATAAAGGAATTTTGGTGCATATACACAATGGAATACTACTCAGCTAGTAAAAATGAAATGGAAGGGCCTTGAGTTGCTGATGCTTGGTGAAGTAAGTCAGAAAATGAAAGACAGTTACCAGATGGCTTCGCTCATTTGTGGAACAGAAACAACCCACAAAGATAACACTTAGACTGAAAACTGTGGTGGTGACCAATGGGAAGTGAGAAGAGCAGAGAAGGAAGGGATACAGCAGTGGCCCTGGAGCTCTGGTGGAAGGTAAGTGAGCCACATGTGCATGTGGAGCATAAGGTTGTAATCTGTGCTTCAGTAGTTACGTAAATGATTGGCAGATCAATAAAATTTGATTAAAATAATGATGATGGCAGTGGTGATGGCAATAATGAAAGACAAAAAGATCTACTAGGAAGTTGTTCTCTTCTTCTATCGATAGAAAAGAGGGTGGTCGCCTGGACTGGGGTGTAGGCAGAAGGCTTGGAGATGCCCTGATTTAACAGGCATGAGGAGAACAGAAATTAAGAGTCCAGGGTTACTCCCAGGCTGTCTCTGGGGTGAGGGACTGGCCTGACCCCAGGAAGGCAAGTCCCCACCTGGACTTTACACACCCCCCTTCGTGTTTCATTTCCATCCTGTTATCCTGTCACTTTGGACAAAACAGACCCTCGTGGGACCCATAGGACTACATCACTAAGAAACACCCAGAAAGTTCTCTCATGGATCTCTGGGGCCTGTCTCCTTTCTGGAAGCAGAACAGTGGCTTAGTAATGTGCTCTTACGAATGTGTCTTCATGGTGTCTCTGCTAAGGAGGCCATGATGGTCTGGGGCATGATAGCAGCCCAGCAAGAGGTCCTGAACACAGGCAGAATGGCACCCGTCTGTATTTCTTTCTCCATCATTAAAAAGACAACCTTCTTGGGCCTCCCTGGTGGCGCAGGGGTTAAGTCTCAGCGCTCTCAAGCTATCCGCAGCCACACTGCAGCACGAGTTCAATCCCCGGGCAGGTTGCTGACCCACATGGTGCAGCAGACCTCTCCTGACTCACCCACTGCTCCCCTCAGCAGTGGATTTCAGTCACTCTGCCTATTCTGCACCCCACTGTCTCTGAATCCTCTCACCCCCTACTCCTACCCCCTGCACCTCTGGCCTGCACCCCAGCTCTTGTATGCATAAATAAATAAAAATAAATCTTAAAAAAAAAAAAGACAACTTCCTCATCTGCCTATCCCCATGTGGTAAATAATTCCGAACACAAAGTTTTAAAGTAGGAAACTTATAAAGGAGGACAAGAAATCCAAACTCAGGTTATGGACTCTGATGACTTACTGCTCCCAGCTTTGGGCTCAGGAAGAGCTGTGTTTTAGTGAGTGTTAGCAGCATCTGCTGTTATTGTCCGTCCTATGTTAGGGAAAACTCTGCAAAGAGCCAGGGTCAACCTCTCAGTCGCCTTCTCTTTGGGGAAAATAAGCGAGTTAGTCAACGAGCTGTGGGCAGCTGAGCTGCCTCTTAGCCGGTGCACTTGGAGTCTGAGTAACTTTAATGGCAACCCCCCGGGGGCCCAGGACTTATCTCCCTTATCTCTTGTAAGGGGCTGAACAGACTCTGGGTATTCAACAAGTAATAAATAACACTATATTAAATATCAATAGCATGTGCAGTCTTCTTGGGAAAAGCCGATTCTGATAAAATCAAGGCCCAACCATCACCCAAGCCTTGGATTTCATCCAAACAGGACCTCGTGGGAAAATGTGGTGAAAATCGAGAGGAGGGTGTGTTCTTGGCTTTCCTCTGTCCGCACGGATGGCCCTACGAGGAGGAAGACAAGGGCTTTCTGGAGCAATGGAAGGATCTTATTTCTTTTTACATATCACCCACGATTCCCCAGGTTTGCCACTTAATTGCCTTCCATTAATATCTGTGGAATAAGTAATAGTAAGAGCTGATATTTAGGAAGTGATAATATTATGACAGTTTTCCATGGAGTATCTCATAAAACAGCGGGTGGGGGTAGGGGGAGGGTCTATTCCTAGTCCTAGTTTACAGATGGAGAAAATGAAGTTTCGCTTACCTGCTCAAGTCACCCAGTTGGTGAGTGTTTGAGCAGGATTCTAACGCAGTTCAGAAACACCCTGTTACCTCCCAACATCAAATGTCTCCTGGATTGCATGTCTACCTTTGTGCCTGGTTTAGACAAAAGGGAAGGAATTATTGAAACTCAAAAGGAAGAAAACCTTGCCAGTGATTCTTGAGTGGCTGAGCCTCAGTGAAAATGGTAGATGCTATATATATATATATCCCAACTCTTTGAGCCTGAAGAGAACCAACCTCTTAATGGCACAGAAACATGGGACTGGGCATTGAAAAGAACTTCAGAGATGATGGAGTTCAACCTCTTACCCCAAATAAGAGTCCCATCCTGGAACTTTGTAGCTCTGCTTACATACCCCCAGGAATGGGAGGCTCACTACCTCAAGTGCCTTGACTGGTCCAAAGGGTTATCCTCTTCTCACCTTTAGATCTCACCGAGAAACAGTACCTGATTCCCAGAGCTTCAGAACAAACAGATTCCACCCACCTGAGTGAACACTCTGCTTGGTTTGTCCCCCAAAGAGATGTGGTGATACTGGTATTCAGAGGCCTCCCTGCCAGCCCAGATCTCCATATCCCACTCCCAGCTCTGTGATCCCCAAATCTACAAAGGCAGGACAAGAGAGCAGTGAATCTGGTGCATTCTGGGAGGAAGAAAGAACATCTCCAATATCCTAAGAAAATACCTCGAGGTCCTCTAAGCACCTTCCTCTCCCTTGGTCTTCCTCTCCCTCGGTCTTCTTTCCATAACTCGACACAAGTAACTCTATTTCTCTGGACACCAGGATGTTCCATGGGCTTCCTCCCAAATGCCATGCATCAATGTCTTCATTTCCAACCCACCCTACTTTACTTCTGCCCACACCCAGCCCCTCCAAACCTCCATCTGTCCCCGTGCACTCATAACCATGAAACTATAGAAGTGGCAGGGACTGTCCTTGAAGCCAAAGAGGTCTGTGTTTTATCCCACATCCATGACTTATTAGCTTGCACAAACATCATAGCCATCCTGAGCCTCAGTTTCTCCATCTGTGACATGGGCTCAGCACTACCTACCCCAGAGGGAGACCGCACCTACAAAGGGATGTGTGTCAAGTCCCCAGCATGTAAAACAGGCTCATTAAGTTCTTGCTGCCGGCTCTTGAAACATACCATTGTTTTCTGTGTTAGCAAGAGAAATCTATGTATGAACCAGCCCCCGGAGGGCAAGTGCTCCGATTGGAAGACTGAAAACAACCCTCCCTTCTTTCCTTGCCAGCCTCCCCACTTCACCCTCAAGGTCGGTATCCACCCAAGCCCAGCCTGAGACCATTCACTCAAGCACACCCATGCCATTAGGGGCGGAGTCAATGTCCCAACCCAAGACTGTGGTATCAGACCCCCACCTGCCCACAGCGGCTTCCTGATGGATCCAGGACAAAAAGAGGGGGCTGCATATCGGTATTTGCACCCCCTGCCCCTGCAGAAGGATACACAAGGGGGGGCTCACCTGGTTTACTGTCCCTGGCCATGTGAAGCAGGGGAATGTTTGCAAGACCCTGAACTCTGGAGGGTACATTATTTCTGACAGGTAAATAACAAAGGCAACTGTCACGTGACATATCCAGCACAGAGCCCCGTTTTCAGGTGGCACAGATGTGACCTGTAAGAGGGGGAGGCCAACCTCAGGGCCTGCCCAGGGCACTTGCATTCTAAGCCAGGGCTCAAGTTGACGACCATCCTCTGGACACTCTGTATGTAGGTCCATCACTTAGCCAGAAAAGCAGCCTCTCTATGTCCTAGTCAGCGGCACACTGCTCTCCACGTGCACAGGAGCTCGCAGCCACCAGAAATGTGTGTGCCTCCTTCGTGGCCGCTTCCCCCAGCTGGAGACAGTGCCAGGCACACGGGGGTGCTGAGTAGATACAGGAATGAATGGGCAAGTCAAACTTAGGCATCTGTAGTGTTTAGCTCATCGGCTGCTGGTAAGATAAATAGGAATGCCTGTGTGTACAAATGCAAAATGGGTGCTATCTAAAATAGACACACCCAGCAGATGAGCGGGTCAAAAAGTTGGGGTGTCTGTGCCCAGTGGGATAACGTTCAGCCATGAAGAAGGAAACCCTGCCCCTTGTGACAACACGGGTGGGCCTGGAGAGCATTATACCAAACGAAGTAAGTCAGAAGGAGAAAGACAAACCCCATAGAACCTCATTTACATGTAAAATTTTCAAAAGCCAAACTCACAGGAACAGAACTAGAGAGTGGAAGGGCAGCGGACCGTGATGGGATGGGGAGAGGCGGCGGTGCAAGGCCAAGCCTCCCAGGAGGGAGTGAATACATTCTGGGCTCCAGGACCCCTCGTGGGGACTACAGGGAACAAGCCTGTGTGCAAACTTGAAAGCTGCCCAGAGAGCAGACCTCCAAGTTATCACCCACCTCCTGCAAAAACTATCATTACACTCAAGCTTCACTAAGGAGGACACGTTCTAAGAGATGCCTTGTTAGGTGATTCCATGATGCAAACATGAACATGTAATCACACTACATGGCATCCCCGAGACACACCCAGCCCACGGAGACCCCAAGTCCCCTATGCCAGGCCCTGGCCCCCCTGGACCCAACTGTGGCTCAGTGCCCGTATGTGAGGGGTGGAGAGGTTGGCCACGCTGATGGTGGCAAACATTCCGCAACACACAGGCATGTCCATCATTACATTATCCACCTGAAACTTACAGGTTCTAGGCCGGTGTCTCGAGAAAGCTGGAAAGGTCATGAATAAAATCGACGCACAGCACACAGATTGACCCATACACACAGAGAAGCAGGTGGAGACAGACAGACACAGAGACCCACAGACACACAGACATTTGTATGGACATGAGGCCGGAACCCAGTCAGAGACATGCAGAAAGGCGCGGCAGAAGCCAGAGGAAAATACCACCAGAGTGGCCCGCTGCCTTCCACACAGCCGTCCTGCACCCCCTTACCCTTGCGCCTCACCCCTGCGCCATCCCCTCGCCTCCGCCCAGGCTCCTACGCTCGGAAAGTTGGTCAGCGAGGGCGGGATGCTTGGCCAAGTCCCCTTCCGTGGTTTTCTTTTTCTGAGTGTGGTTTTGAAGCGACGTGGGGAGTAATGAGAGGAAGTAATTCTGCTCACTGTGGAACAAGCCGAGATCGCCGGGCGATGCATCTAACAGATGTGTGCGGGGAGAGGCCGTCTGTACCGGCTCTGCATCCCGGCTGCTCGCCCAAGATGTGGAATTCAAATCCACATTTTTATGTCGCTTAAGGAAAGGAGGCAGGAGAGCTGGACCCCAACCCAGGGGTGTAGGAAGCTGGGCAACCCCGAAGCACAGGGCAGCGTTGCCTGCCGCCTGGTCTCTCCCGAGAAGCACAGAAGTCGCCGATGGTGATTCCTCCAACTGACATGATTCTCTTAGAACTGGCTTCTGGCTCTCCAGCCCCCGAAAGAACAGTGGACAACTCTGGACAGAGAAAAGCACACTGTCTACAGTCATCCAGCAGAAATCGGGCTTCTGGCCACATGGCGCTTCTGAATGTGTTCAGACCACTCTCCCCTTTCTGGAAAACCCACCCAGGCCCCTTTAATGAGATAGTTCACCCCTACTGTCCCCTAACGTCCCTCCCCCAAGCATTCTCCCTGCTCTTTTGTTTTAGGTCAAGGATGCTTTATCTTATCTCTCTGGTCTTTTAGCTCAGGCCTCACTTCTTTAGGCTTCTGCATGGGGCCAAGGTCATACCCTCTCTCCCTTGAAAATTCATCAGCTTCCTCCGGTCCACAGGCATAAGCTTAACCAAAGCTCACAACTAGCTCCATGTGAGCTGAATCCAGCCGCCCAGACCTGTTTTATTTGGCTCACTGAGTGCTGGCTTAGATGATAAACTTGTTAATATTTGAGTCATTTGGCAACACTGAAAAATCAGAAGCTTTCAAATAGAAATTCCAGTTTTCAGCATTTCTTAAATACTTGAAAGTTATAGCAACACTCAGTTCACATTCCTACAAGGTCATAACCAGCTAGGGCTCAGTGGTGGGTGGTCCCTTGAGGACTCTGCCTTTTGCCACAATCCCCACCATTCCCTATTGTCTCCTTACACTGTGTTTCATTGTGTCTCACTCTCTCATTAGGCTCTCACTGTTGTTTCACTGTGTAAAGGCATAGTAAAATACAACTTGTACCCATGTCTCTTTCAAAAGCAGAGAAACAAAAGATCATGGTGACAATGACAAAATGAAAATGCCTACTTGGGACAGTTTATGTTCATTATGTGAACTAATTCATTTACTCCTCACAACAGTTCACTAAGGGCTGGTAAGTAGGTGCTATTTTATTGTTGCTGTTGTTGTTCCCATTTTAAAGAATGGGAAACTAAGACACTGAGAATTTAAGGCAGACAAAGAAGAGCATGTTTTTCAGAGAACATAGCATATGTTCTTGTGGAAGTGAAAGCTATCCTACATCCATCTTCCAGGTCCCTGAAGTCCCTCTCCACCCACGTCTCTGCCCTGGAGAGTGTTCTCTATGGCTCCATATGATTCAAGTTGGACTTGGCCAACAGGAGAACTGGGGAGGAATATAAGCAGGAGTGAAGTACGGAAACTGGTCCCCAGCTCCCTCTCTGTGGGTTCCCTGAGTCTCTGCTGGTTGACTGCGCCAGGGCTCCTCTAGCTCCATAGAGTTATCCTCATCAATAACTTTTCCTTCAGCCTAACGGAGGTGAGAGCACCCACAAGCTCCCAGCCTCAGGGGACCACACCATTCCTCTTGCTTTCCCTCCGCCTTTAAGTTCCTCTACATCCTTCCCAGACATCTGTTCCCACATCAGTAAACTCCCATCCATGGCCTGATCTGGGGTTATCACCCGTTTCCTGCCGGGATCCTGTCTAATACATCTTTGATCAGCTTCATTCATTTGAACAATCTGGCCAGGGCCTCCCCAGTGGCACAGGCGGTTCAGCGCCGCAGCCCTGTGAAGCTGTCCGCTGCCTCTGCAGCGCAGGTTCAATTCTGGCTGGCCAGCGAGAATCCCACATGGTGCAGCAGATCTCCCCTGTCTCGCCTGCTGCTCCCCTCAGCAGTGTATTTCAGTCAGTCTGCCTGTTCTGCTCCCCACTCTGTCTCTGGTGAATCCTCTCACCCCTCCCCCAAACCTCTGGCCTGCACCCCAGATCTTGCATGCATAAATAAGTAAAATAAATCTTTTTTAAAAAATTAAACACACCATCAAGCGGCGGATGAGATCATATTTGTGCAAGAGGCCCCCTGGACCAAAGATCCTTCCTCAGCCAGAAGGAGGAGCGAGACCCTGACTTCACTCAGCTCCAGCTCACGTTAACTGGGGGCCCCCCTCAGGGCCAAGCCCTGAGCTGGGTCCTGGGGCTGCAGAGGGCATGAGGTACAGTCTGCTGAGCCTTCTGGGCCCATGTCCAGATGGCACCCACACACTTATCACCCAACTTTGAAATTTCAAAGCACTAGAGCATCACACAGACAGCGGTGTACTCCCCCAGCTCTGGCACGGGGTTAAGCAGGCACAGAGATGGGAATCCCGGGATACACAGGCAACAGGACGTTCCATCTGACTGATGGGCAGCCATGCTAGGGTCCAATGCCCATTCATCCACCCGCACAGGAACAGAAACCTCCTGAGGAGTGTTCACAACTATGCAGCCTGACACATAGCAGCTGCTCGATTAATATCCATCAAATGAACGCATCCAATGATTTACTGAGAATGTTCTAGACAGACACTCTGCTAGGGACAGGACACAGACCCAGCTACCCAGGGGCTAGCAAACTGAAGAAGGGGTTTCAGGGAAGGAAATGGACGATTTCGACGCAGCCTGATAAATGCTAAGATGTGGGAGGAGCCGCTGCAGTGCGTGTCTTGGTGAATGGAGGATGGTCCAGCAGAAAGTGACTTCTCAGCCGAGACCTGATGGGCAGAGCTAGCCAGGGATGAGGGACAGAAATGGACGCTCACAGCAATGGGAACAACACATGCAAAAGCTGGGGTGGGGTAGGCGAGCAGCTCTGACAGGATGAGGTGAACAGATAGTGCGTGGGTGTGGGTATGACAGAGAGGACATCATCAAGCCAGACATGGAAAACAGGTGACAGACAGATATAGGCGGGGGTGGGGGGGGAAAGCAGTAGAGGGAGACAGGAAGGAAAACTAGATGTGAATGAATGGAGAGACAGACAGATAGGTAGACACATAATAGATATAGTTGGGTGAGTGGGTGGGTGGGTGGGGGGTTGGGGGTGTGGATGGACCAATATTGACAATAAAAGTTCAATCACTATTAAATCTAGAGAAGTTATCCAGATCCCCAGGAAGTCTCTTATAAATAAAGCCACATCACCTTTGTGAATCACTACAATGTGACCGTCACCGTGCTTTGAAGGTGTTTCATTTTCAGTCCTAAGATGAGGACCACTTTTATCCCTTTGTACACACGAGAAAGCGCTAAGGTGCTGAATGACTTCCCACGCAGGATTTATGGGACTCCGTCATGGACTCGGGTCACTAGACTGGAATCCAAGCCCAGGCTGGCAGGGGCAGCGTCTGACCGCCCGAGAGGCAGGGAGAGAAAGGAACAGAGAAGCAGGAACTGGGGGGAACAACAAGGTGTGTTTTATCTTCCTGCACATCTCCCGGACCCTCCAGTGCAAAGGGAAGCCTGGGATGGAACCAGCCTGAATCAGCACAGGTAATTAAGATGGAATGAAGGTGGTGGGGGGACAGAACAATGGGGTGCATTCTCCACCCCTTGGGGGCCTGAGGGTTGCCATGGAGATCAATCAAGAGGATGGGTCCAGAGATCAAAGGCCTCCCCATAATTTTCTCCTCCATTCCAGTTGAAGGATCAACCATTGGAGCTACTGGAGAGCGAGAGAACGCAGTACCCGTTAGAGGGGGTGCTTCTGTGGCTTCTGCTTCTGAACCTGGGACAAAAGATGCGGTCCCTGGGCTGAGAAGGTAGGGTTTGGGGAGGTGGGCGTAGGGCACTTGTGCCCTTTAATGATCTTTTTTATGACCTTTAATTTTCCTTACACTAAGCTTATTGTCAAAAACTCCGACAGTAGCTATCAAACAAATATGCATTAAAAGGAAAATTCCCTTTCTCCTCATCAAATTCTGATCATTGACTCTAAGATGCGTGAGAAATTGAAAACCTCAGTTGCCCCTCAAAGGAGAACTGGGTGGCTGTGGACAAGAGGGGGGGTGAGTCTTCATGGTATGTCTTTTGTTGTTGATTTATTTAATTAGAAAATAAACTTTAAATAGGAATAATAAATAAAAGTGTAATATTCAAAAATTAAAATAACAGACACACAAAAGTAACCAACTATTTGGTGATGTCTCTGACAGCGACTTTCCTCTTTGTGCGTGGAAATACAGATCTGTGGTGTTTATAACCATTCTCACAATGAAATTATTGGAGGAAATAATGAAGACCCAAGTCATCCTTTTGAGAGGTGTTGTGCAATTCCTTGAGATCACGGTCTTCTTAATCTATTGCCACACATAAACTATTTAATATAGTATCTTTCCTTGAAAAGGGGGTTGAAATATTGCTGTTGTGATGTAATCTTCCACCATGTCATCCTAAGCTGAAAGGGAACAAGGGAGCTTCCGGGGGATTTCAGCAAAAAGTCAACTCAAAGCTTCACCATCTGGCCCACCGAGTCAGGCAGCCCTCTCGCATGGGGGTGCTGAAGCAAGAGCTCTTAGATGAGGCACCCTGAACCCAGATCCAGCAGGTTTACTATTGTGGGGTCACAGGCTAAGCCTCAGCGTCCTGCTCTCTGGAGAGGGCATCAGAGCCTCGACAGCACCTAGCCTGCTCCCTGGCAAAGAATACATAATGACCGGAAATGATCGAGATGACGTCATCAACATTACCCATCCTATCATGATGTCCTCTAGGTGTCTATTCACTCAGCCCCATCTCCTGCAGCCTGCTCACGTAGTTGGATTCCTCCCTGAGCAAAGAAGGCTCACAGCAAAGGGAAAACTTGAGCTGGCTTTGACCCCAGGGCCAGGTTTTCACTTTCTGCCTCTGAGCTGGAGCTGGCCCACATCCATACAGGTCCTTCCCGTGGGGGGAAATATTCCTAGCATTCAAAGTCACAGTTGTAGCTCCAGAATACTCAGGCACCATATTTGCTTCCAGGGCTCTGGGAGATAGGCCAAAGGAGACATCTTAAGAGACACTTTAAGGCAGGGCCAGCAAGCCTTTCCACAAGTCACGTTACTCACAGCCACTTCTAAACCAATGGATCTCCGTGGGAAACCCACGAGGGTCCAGACTTATCTTACATCATAACAGTAGCAATTGTGACAATAACATTAGCTACTGTTTTTTAAGGGTTTGCTATGTGCAAAGAAATTTCCATGCATCATCTTATTTTATCTTCACGATAGTGCCAAAATGGGAAACGTTGAGATGGACAGTACATAGATGAACCATTTGAGACTCAGAGAAGTCAAGGGTCTTGCCCATGGTCACACAGCCAGACTAGGATTCTTACTGAAATCTCAAGCTCTGCCATGCACAATTCAAAGTGCAAAGATTCTTCAAAGTTGGGGACACTCAGACTTCCCAGAGAGAGACCCCAGCCTGCAGATCCTTTCTCTATGACCCTGCAAAGGCCAGCACAAAGTGCATTTGCAGAGACAGTGGAAGACCAGAAAGCCAACAGAAAAAACTTAAGGGTCAACTCCCATCTGGGTTTGCATTGGGGCCACGCACACAGGCTCTAGAAGAGGGGGTGCAGAAACCTGAATCATTTAGCACACTGCCCCGGAGGACAATGATGACATTGTAGGCTGAAAGAGCTGAATCTGAGAACCCTGGGGACCTGGCCACATCTCTCTAATCGGATCTGAAAGCCACATTCCTTCAGTTCCCCCAGGTTGCTGCAAATTCCTCTGGCTTATTAAGCAGGTACGACCGGGCTTTTTGATATAAAAACAATAGGCTGTGTGCTAGGCTGGGCTGAGACCTAACAGAAAATAAAAAGTCAGCAGTACAAAGCCTATCACCTCGAACCCACATCTGGAAAACATTTTCTATTGATATAAAAATGGATGTGTGGATAACACATAGGCGTGTGTATGAATCTGGTGTATTCATCACAAAAAACACAGTGAAAAAGGGCCATTCTTACCCCCGTGATGAGCTTTTGGATGACTCTGGGGTTGACTTAGCCCAACCAAGGCCAAATGCTGAGTGAGGGAATGCTCTCACACACACACAACCTCTTTTCCTCCCTCTAAAACCCAACTAGGCTAAATACTGACTAGTTTTCTCTAGTGTTACAGAACAGATGCATGCAAAAATAGAACACACTGCTGCCAGCAGCTTCTCATGGAAGCTCTTACTTGCCTGAAGCCCAGGTTTTCTGGAAAATTGCATTTTATAAGAGAACTGGTTGGGTGCATGGTTTCATTTGGACAGGAGTTAGCATGAGGTGAGAGAAAAGGGTTAGTGGGAGGAAAAGGTTGGGCTATGACGTTGCAAATAAAATAAAATCATTTTTGTGAGTCTTTTGCTATAGGTAACACCTGTCTGGGATAAAGGACGATGGTAGTTAACTGAGGTTTCCAGGGTCTGCTCTCCCAGACCATCATTCTGTTCAAATAATATTATGTTCCATTTGTTGGACAGCTGGAGCTTCATCTGAAAAATGGTGATATGTCTGGAATGGTCTTAAAATACTAGTTGATGTTTGAGAAATTCAGTTAGGTGGATGTAAGGTGACCTTCAGAACTGCTTCGAGCACTGAAATTCAGTGGGGCTCCTTGGCATATGTAATTCTCCAGTAGTAGGCTCTAGGGTTGGAAGGAAGTTGGTTAATATGGCCAATCTGAAGATGCCTAAAATTAGGAGGGCGATAGGGCAAGACCTTAAAGAGACATGAAGTCATTCTTCAGAATAATAAAACCAATGCACATTTGAGGCCATGTTAAGATCCCACACATGTCAAGATTTCTTGAACAAAGCAACTTCACAGTCACAAAGACGGGCATGGAGTTTTTTTAAGTCATGTGAGCAACTTAATTTGGTGTGTTCTAGGATGAAAAGCAACCAGGGGGCTGCTGATCTAGGGAAGATTGGTTATTGTATCTGTCAGGATGGGCCAGGTCATGCTGCTGTAGCAATCTTGCCCCCCAAAAATCTGTGAATTAAATCAACAAAGTTTTATTTCTTGTTTTAGTTGTGTTTTCTTTTGGAATCAACTGGAACTTTGTTTATCAGCACCCACATTGAGAGACCCTGGCTGAACCAGGAAGTAAGAAATAAGAAGTTGCTGTCAAAAACAGTGCAGGTCACTCTAGCAAGGGGGAATAGAGAGTGTCATCACACATGCCAGCTCTTACAGTGTCCATGCCAAAGTGAACACACTGGGGAAGTGTTCAGAGACAGCCTCTCTGATTAGGTAACATCTGAGCAGAGACCATGAGAAAAGTTACATGGATATTCTGAGGAAACCGTGTTAGAAGGTAAGGGAAGGGCATGCCTGTGGTTTCATGAAGAGAGGACTCTGGCATATTTGAGAGAAAGAAGGAAACAAGTGTGTCTGGAGCTGGTAGTCAAAGAAAGAGAAACCACGGAGCCAGGAGTCAGAGTTCCCAACACCTGTGGTTCACAGTAAGGATACCGGACTTTATGCAGAGCCTATTGGGAAGCAATTGAAAAGATGCGATTTCATTTATTTTTAAAGGGATTCTCTGGCCACTGCATTGGGGAAAAAAGACCAAAAAGGAGGAAAGAAGGAAGATCTTAGGGATCTGTGAAATACTGGCAGGATGTAGTAGTGGCAGAGATGGAGAGACGCAATCAGATTCAAGATTTTCTTAAGAATTCAATGTAGATAGTGAGACCTAAAGAGGGCAGCTTCCCAGGGAAGCTCATGGAAATAATGGCAAGACATTCAGTAAGGTTTTGAACAATGCTTGGGGACCAGTGATCAGTTGTTGGCTAATAAAATCAATTGGTACATGTGTGTACCAATCTTTGCTTGGACATATGCTGTCTTCTCTCTTGGGTCAACATCTAAGAGTACAACGACTGGATCACAAGGTAGGTGGATGCTCAATGCTTTAAGAACCACTAGCCAGTTTTTCAAAGCGGTTGCCCCATTTTACATTCCCCCTATTAGCGAATGAGCACCCCAATTCCTCCACATCCTCACCAACTCTTGGTTTAGTTAAGTATATTTTATTCACTCAAATGTGAAGAGTTAAGATACAGCTGATGAAGGGGGGAGAGAGGTCCTAGAATCCTCACCCCAAGGGCCTAGTGACCAGGAGGGCTAAGGTATTATTGAATTTAGTGATACCTAACTTGTATTAGGCAACACTAGTTGCTATAACAAATAAGCCCAAAAAATATTTTAATACTTAATACAATGGAAGTTTATTTTTTATGCTCACACAAAGGTCCAGTGTGTGTATTCTTCCACAAGATGATTCAGAAATCCCAACAAGTTACATCCTGTGAGTCAACCAGCCCTCAGATCCTTGGCTTCCTCTGCAGCCAATCAGTACACAGGGGAGAGCATGAAGACGTCCACTGCTTTTTAAAGTCTCTGAACCTAGAATAATACACATTTGCCCACACCCTATGGATGGGAGCAGGTCACATGGCCTTACCTGGTTGCAGGGGGCAACCAGAAACCCTTATCTCTGCCTTCACAACCCCCTCCAGTGGCATCTCTTCGCTAAGAAAACAGTGAGAGGTCAAACTTTTATTAGGCCCCGGCCACCTCTACCATGCCAAACCTTATCTAACAGTTACAAGCACAGATGTTGACCCCAGCCCCAGAAGGGCAGAGGAACGGCCATTCCTCCTAACTTCCTGATCCCCCAGAAGCTGAGTTCACCCAGATTCAGCTAGATGCTGCAAATTGCTAGCATAACTTTCCCATTACTGCATCCTCAGTCTGCTGGCCACTTCCTGTTGCTCCCCCACCACTACCAAGACCACTCAGTTCTCCCAAACAACTTCAGGGGCATAACCACAACTATTTTACTACTCTTGACAGAACCAGCTCTCAGGGCCAAAACCTTGTGTTAGCACTTTCGCACACAGGGAAGTGGGTGGGTTTATGTCAAGTCCCTACAAGGCTGGGAATGAATTGGTGTTTTGGTGAGAGCACTGGGGATGGGGGGGGGGGGGGGATGGAGAATCATTCTAGAAGCAGGGATTTCCAGATCCCCTGAGTTTGTGAAGTTGACTAATAACAAAAGCCTGGCCCTGCATTCTCTGAGCACTCAACATAGAGCTCTGGGATCTTTCACAATAACACAACATCATTCAGCCAATTTCAAAGACAGGGCAAGGCGACAAACCCCCCAGCATGCTGACTTTTCCAAATGTCACTCGGCCATTAGCAGAACCAGGATCTGATCCAAAGTCACCTCCTGTCCCTCTAGGCAACTCTTTCTATAAGCAACTATGGGCATTTTCACAGCCTTCTCTGAGAACATCACCAAACCCTTTGTCAAACGCAATGACATAACAAGACCTCTGGGGAACAGTGTCCTGCTTCTATCCCTTTGCTCAATATTGACACCTGGAAGGCAGAGGACGAAATGGACAGTGGCCATGGCTCAAGTGGGTGACTTGGGTGTGACATAGATGGGGGTTAGGGAGGAACTGAAACTATCTTGGGGTAAAAGTGAAGGATTTCAGGGTATGGACAATTCTCTTCTGGATCCTGAAAGAGCCACTGGTACATTCTTGATGGCAGAGGTCAGGACACATGTGTCTCCTGCTGACCTGACACAATGTGTCCCCAGAGGAGGAACCTGAGAACAAGCCACCTGCATCTCACTGAACAATGATGCTGTCCTATATTTGTCTCTCTCTCTGAGATGTGTGATACACTCGGCAGAAACTCCAGGAGTCAAAGAAAAATACTCTGATGCCTCATTAGATTGTTCTCAAAGTCTCCGGTACCTCAGCAAGGTCTGAACCCCAACATCTGTCTCCCCAAAACACAATGGTTCCTGATTTCTCTATGCACCATTCTTCAGCCTCCCAGATGCTTCTATCCTTTGCATTTCTGGAAGGCTGTTCCACATGTGCGCCACTTGGACTTAACAGGTATCAGGGAGAAACTGTCTGGTAGTTTAGGATTCACATCTCTGGGGTGTACTCCTCTCCACAATATGCCTCTCAAGTCCCAGCTGCTTCAGAAGCCCCAAATGCCAACCTCTACCTCCTATCCCAGAAAGACGGCCACTTTAGGCTCATGGTCTGTTCCCTGCACAGCATGAATTTACCCATACTTTTTAGAGAAAAAGCTGGAATAAATTTGAAGATCTCAACACACTTCCACTCTCCTGAGCATAATGGGCCCACAAATTCTGTGAAGGCATTTCCTAATTCTTATAAGCAGTTGTTCCTTGTGTGTTTCTCAAGCTCTTCTTTGTTTTTGGGAGGGAAGGTTATTTTACAAATGACACTGGAACTGATTTGGGTTCCAACCCATCCATACACTGACGGGATTATGAGCCCAGACTCAGATCCAGGATGCCCAGATGTCAATCCCAGCTCTGACACCTTCTAGCTCTGTGTCTGAGGTTAACCAGTTAACCAGGCTGTGCCTCAGTTTCCCCCTCTATCAAATCAGAAGAAAAAATAGTACCTGTTACATAAAGTTGTGAAGGTAATAAATGTAAAGCATTTAGAACATCATCAAATATACGGTATTTACTTAAGTGTTTTTATTATTATTATTTATTAAAGGATGGGAAAACCAGGGCCCAACCTGACCCAACTTGCATGGCAAGTGGTAGAACCACAAACTCAGGTCTCCCAACATTCAGTGTAAAGCAGAGAGAAAAACATCACCATGGGGATAAAAACTGTAAGAATGTTAATTCCCTGCATCAATATTATTAATATAGCATAGTTAACCTCTTTGACGGCCTTTCTCTGAGAGTATGTGAAATCAGATAGCTACGTGTTGCCAGAGAGGAAATAAAGGAAAAGTCTAGACCATGGAAGTTGGGGCATTGGACAGACTCTGATTAGCCAGACTGTTCCTCTTTCTCCATGGCCTGCATGGCAAAAGAGCTCCTTTGCCCTGACTTCATAAAGTTGACACTTAAGCCTCAAGGTAGCCCTTGAGCACTGAGTAAAGGAAGGGTTCGGGGGAGGTGCCATTTCTTCCCAGCTTCCAAGTCACCGCCTCCCAAAGTGTGAGGAGGAAAGCCCTCCCCCAACTGCTGATGCCATTCCCCATCTGACTCCACGCCTCTGCCCACCAACAGGGAAACAGGACACCACCCAGCCAGAAGCTCAGAAGGTGCCAATACAATCTGGCACCACTCGCAGCGCGTTCCGTGGTCCTGGGAAAATGACGGAACTCTTCGGCACACTCATTTCCCTGCTGCCAGAACAGAGACAATAAAATCCACTTCCCAGAGAGCCAGGGGAATTAATTACTTAGCGTTTATTAAGTGCTTTGAAGATTAAATGTGTGAAGTGTTCTCTTTTTCCCTTATTTGCCCTCAGGTTTTCCTAAGCAGGACGAGAAGTCACTAAAAGCCAAGTGCACAGCTGGCATGGAAAGTCCAGGACATTTCCTAAGGCCCAAGGAGCATATTAACTCTTGCTTCAGTTTCAGTGCGGGCAGCTCTGGGGATGAAATGAGTTCACAGAAACTCTCACAGAAAAGTCCTGACCAAATACCTCTCTCCACTGGCAGGTCAGAAACTTCCACAAAGCTGTTTCCTTATCTTCCCTTATCTGTCCAACAAATATTTATCGAGCACATTTTATATGCCAGGGATCCTTTGGGGCACTGGGAATACAGCAATAAACAGAACAGCAAGAATCTCTTCATTCTCGAATTGCAATTCCAACCAGAAGGTTGGAGGAGGGAGAGGTAGAGACACACAATCAACCTAACCAGCATGTAATATTCGTGAGATGGTGAATATGCTAAGGAGAACAATAAGTCAGCCCAGGGAGTAGAAACGTGACAGTGGTGGGGAGGAGTTGCCATATAGTGAAAGGTAAACCGAGAAGAGGACGGTGGAGTAAAAACTTGAAGAGAGGGAGAGAAACAGGTAGGGAGGGAGGGAAGGAGCCAGGGATAGAAGTAAGGGTAGAGTGTCCAGAGTGGAGAATGGGTCACAGAGGGCAGTGTGGCTGGAGTGGAGGAAACTAGAAGAGTATGGGGGAGATGAACACTATTGGGTAATGAGGTAGGGATGTGCAAGTGGTGGCAGACTCGGTATGTCATTAATATTTTGGTTCTTTTCTGAGTATAGTATAAACATACTGGAGAGAGGTGGGTGGGTGGGTGAATGGGTGGGTGGGTGGATAGATGGATATGTGGGTGCATGGGTGGGTGGGTGGATGGCTTTGCCGGAGCAGTCAAGATTCTTGATTGCAAATAGTTTACCCTAATTGAGGCAGAAAAATGGAAATTTGTGGCACTAGGTAACTTACAGAATCTACAAGAAATTGCTGAGCAGAAATGTTGCATGAACCCCCTTACACTGTTGTGCTGGGTGTCTTCTGTTTGGTCCTCCACATCCATTCTCCACCCTTCTTCCTTCTGCTCTGTGCGCGGGAGGCTGACCTGTACAGCCTAACTCAATATTTTCTCTTGCTCTGGCAGGAGATCAGAGAGAGGGAGGAAAGTGTTGACAAGTTATTTATCCTCGGGTACCCTCTCTGCCAGGTCACCGCAGGCCAACTCTGTCCTTCCACCCAAGGCCATGCTGCTGTCAGGAGACCTCTCCACACATTCTTTCTGGATTCTGAAAACTGCCCCATCCCTTCATCCCTTCAGAGCTAGAGCAGTGTACCCTGTCCTGGGGTACTGCACCATTCCTTTTGCTAAACACAACCCACACTTTCGTTAAAAGATACTTTGTGAACACCTGCAAATTTCCAGACTTGAAGATGGCATCTGTTTCTTGCTGTTTTCTGCTCTGTTGATTTATTCACCTTTGCCTAGTTCTTAGATCTGTGCCTGGTATGTTAGAGGAAGGATGGGTGGACAGACGGACAGAGGAATTTAACAGAGAGAGTTCAGAATTCTTGGTTCCAACTCCAACTGATTCACAAGTGAATCACTTACAGAATCTGCAAGGAGCATAGTGGGCAAGAAAAAATGGTGCCTAGGAGGCCAAAATCCCAAGCAACACTTCAGCACAGCAATGCCCAAGTTAGGGCACTCCAGCTCTCACCATCACCACACTTCCCACTGCCCCTGGGATAAATACTAAATAGTTTAAGTGTGTCCTGGGCAAGAACCTCGAGTTGGCCCAGCAATGAGGGCTGGACACATCCCAGCTTCTATGGGAAGGGGGAGAGTGAGAGGATCTATACCCCTTAGCTTGTGTAGCGGAAGATAAGGATTGCCGCCTTCCTGTTTTGGAATTTCCCCTGAATATAAAGCATATTTATAAGTTGTCATAAAAAGCAATAAATATATATGATGTAGGGAAAAATAACTAGTCCAAAATGCGGCCCACTAATAAGTGGTTTTGTGAACAAATAATAGGCTTTGAAGAAGAGGCAATAAGATTATAATACTGGTATCTTCCCTCAGCAGGTTTTCTTACTAGTGAATGAGAAAGAATAGACCTGGGAAATAGGCATTAGGGATTTTAATAAACCTGGTAAAGTGGAGTTTCCAAAAATGGACATTAATTAAACTACAGCCTGTGAAACTTTGAGAAAGGAAAGTGCTCCCTGATCGATAATGCAGGTTACAGCAGTTCAGTCCAACTGCTCATGGGGTCTCAGCATGCCCAACCTGAAAGGACATTCTAGAAAAATCCAGAGCTTCCCAACACCAGAGTCCTGTAGGATTGCAGAGTCCCATCCTCACTGAGGCTTATCCATCCCATTGTATGCTAAACAGTTGACTTCAACAAAATTAAACAGAATTTCTTGATTATAGGATTTCTCATAGCCTTTAATTCACAAATGATTTTGTCAATCTTCAGTGAAGGAATAGAAGATGGACTCTTGCCCCAATACATTAGCCCTACATCCTCCTGCCTTTCTTAATAGAGAATGTACCAGAATAGGCAATCCACAAGATCCTCTTTAGAAAACCCAATCCCCAATTGTGCAAAGGGGAAAACTGAGACCCAGGGAGAGAAGGTGAACCTGCATAAAGTCATACATGAAACAGAAAGGAGACTAGAACTTGGGGATCCCATCCCTATCCACCATGCTACATGGGAAGGAGGCCATTGCCACAAGGCCATGGAGCTCAAGTCCAGTAGGTGAAAGGTAAAGAAGCCATCTTTTATTTTTCATTAAATGCTTCTGTGAGTTCCTGACAGTGTATTTTAAAAAAATATTTTGAAAGATAATGGAATTTGGAAAAGTTTCTAACCAATGCTTAAAATCCATTTTCTAGAAGGGAAAGAAGAAATGGTGTAGGCAAGTGGCTTTTGAGGTTACACAGCAATGGATTCCCCAGTTGAATAAAATGATTCGAGTTTTATGGAGGTTAGGGACCTCTGCACATATACCCCTATGCCCTGCCCGCCAGCGCCCCTCCCCAGGCCACTGTCTTCACTCAGAGCTACAGTGTATCTTCCCTGAGTCACTGCCACTGACCCCAAGTCATCAACACCATCCCTGCCCAACAGGTGTGGCTAAAGTTCAAGCGTGCCATGTCACTTCACATTCCCTCTAAAGCACACGTCACCACATTCCTCACTGAAGAATATGCGCCTCATGGAGTTCAAGCCACATCCCCACCCCTTATCGTCTCCTACCTGACCCCAGACGGTCTCGTGTCTCCAAACCTCGTCCACAGTTGGGTCCCTCCACACCTTTGTGTTTGCTTTATGCTCTGCCCGGAATGGGGCTTCTGTCTTCACTGGAAGAACACCTCACCTTACAAACCCCATCTCAGAGGGTTTCTCCTCCTGTAAGTCTCCCCATGGTCAAGGGGTTGACCCATAATGCGGTCCATGTTATGATCATTCACTCATCAAAGACCAGCTGGGTGTTGGCCAGCGTGCCAGATGTTAGGGATACAGCGATGAAAACCAGTCCCTAGCCTCACTGAATCTGAAATCTACTGAAAGGAAGTCAATCAAGAGGTAATCAATTAAAGAAGCTCTTTCAATCTTTGGGGGGAGGTCTTATCAGCCATGCAGTCTGTCTAAAGGCACAATGCAGAGGCCACCTCACCACTTCTCTGCCTCCAAGGAGGCACCTGAGGGAGCAGCAGGCTGGGCACCAGGAGTTGCTGAGTTGGGGGCTACACTCTGGGTCCGGCTTATGACAGCGCCTCGGGCAATGCTAGCTCCTCTGGGCCTGTCCCTCCCCCAGGGCAGAAAATATCAAGGTTAATAACGTGGCCGCTAAACCACGAACTGGGGTGGGGCCGGGCCAAAGATCATGATTATTAAGTTCTGCCTGATGTCGGATGAAAGGCAGCCTATAAAAGGAGCAGCGCTATGAGGGCGGAGGTGGGTCAGGCCCTTTAGCCAGTGGCTGGAGTAGGCCTGGGGAGCCCGTCACATGAAAGTGTCCCGCAGAGACAAGCTGTGATTAATCAGCACTGTCATTAGTCCACCCCTCTCTGCCGGCTGGGCCTTTACCAGGAGGCCTGCTCGTAAAAGCAGCCTCCACTGCACCCAGAGACAACGCCATGGTCGTAACTGAAAACGGCCCCGGCGCCAGCCCACTCCGATTCCACTGGGCCCGCAGGAGCGTGACCCATGCTGCCAAGCACACCCCACACAGTGCTGAAGCATCAGCCCTGAAAGAGGAGGGCTACTGCCCCATTCTTGGCCTGTAGGTGGAGAAAGTGAGGCCCAGGGTGGCAGGGTGGTGGCCGGGATGTAACAAAGCCAGAATTCACTCCCAGACCCTCCGCTGTCAGGGGTGGACTCTTCCACCACGCCCCACCCCTGTCCAGCCCTTTCTCCCAACCAGTGAACATTCTCAGCAGCTGAGGTCAAGAGAGAAAAGAACTCAGCTGGGGGGCCTCCCTGGTGGTGCAAGGGGGTAAGCACAGCACTATGAAGCTACCCGCAGCCACTGCAGCACGAGTTCGATCTTCGGCCAGGGAGCTACCCACATGGTGCAGCAGACCTCTCCTGACTCACCTGCTGCTCCCCTCAGCAGTGTATTTCAGTCAGTCTGCCTGTTCTGCTCCCCACTCTGTCTCTGGTGAATCATCTCACCCCCTGCACCTCTGGCCTGTACCCCTGTTCTTGTATGCATAAATAGATAAATCTTTAAAAAAAAAAAAAAAAAGAACACAGCTCAGGAGTCTGGCCTCCGATGTATTTTCTGTCTTCCCTGTTTGCTCTCACTAATGAATTCACCTCCTTTGCTTTGCCAAGAGCACCTATCGGCCATGCAGACACTGCATGGCTTTCTCCAGTTCACCTGTCAGTAGGATTTTACCTCCTCTCAGAGAGGCAGCATCTTAGAGCGGGTGAGGATTGAACAGGAAGGTCTCTGAACAGATTCAGGAAATGCTGGGGATTTTCTTCCAGCTTCGAGTTTCCTCAACCACAAATTCATGCACTGCTTGAGGCTGCCAGACCTACTGGGAGCATGCTATGTGCTACCTGGGGTTTTATTTAAGACCTCCCACATCTTGAGGACTGTAACTCAGCTTCCCCATCTGTAGAGAAGGAACAGCTAAGATCCTTAAGATTAAAAGCATGAGAAAATGCCTTTTTCTCTTCTAATTATCCCTTTTTAATTGCATCAGCCAGAGGTTACTCAGCCAGGGTTTTAGCCATTCATTCAACAAATATTTTTTGGTCTCCTGCATTGTACTTGGTGCTGTTTTAGGCTCTGAAGATAAAGTCAAGAGTGAGACATTTGTGTATTTGTGCTGGAGAGTTCCTAGCTTCCTTCAGATCCTCCAAGAGTTCTGTGAACCAAAAAGTTAATATGTTACCAGGTGGAAAAAAAGTCCACATCTTGGCATACATTTTTAGAGTGGAGCTTTTTTAGAGTGGAGTTATTTTTTGTTTTTATTTGCCCTAATCCAGCTAGGAGTTCCTGCGTGCTTACCAGGATGTCTAGACATAGCCACATAAATTCCTTCTGATCCGCCGCGTTATGGATCCCTGGGTCATCCTCCTCTGGCCTCCACTTCCTGATCTATAAAATGGGATTA
Source organism: Talpa europaea (assembly GCF_964194135.1). Taxonomy (NCBI): domain Eukaryota; kingdom Metazoa; phylum Chordata; class Mammalia; order Eulipotyphla; family Talpidae; genus Talpa; species Talpa europaea. The sequence continues at coordinate 7,803,778 of NC_140082.1, read as the reverse complement.
ATGATAACCCCCAAGGATAGCATCAGATTCATGAGCTGAAGCGACCAACGTGCTTTGAATTCCCTGAAAAAGGGTGAGGCCTGAGCTGTGGGGGCCGAGATGGAAACGCTGCCTAAGATAAGGCCCTCCACCTCCCCCCCAGGACCCCTACCTGAAAGGACACTCTGGTCCCGTAGTGTGACACCTGAACAGGCGTTGGAAAGGGACAAGGTCCCAGAATTAAGGACTGAAGCAGAGAGAGGGTGGTGCACATGCATTTACCTCCGGGTCGCTGGCTCCAACGCAGCCTGGCAGATCTCAACTGAAAGTTGCGGCCATCTGCTCCATGACCTTAATCCATTCTCTACCATGCACATGGCAATGGCAGCCCCAGCGGACAGGCTGCCACTGACCATGGCTGAAAATGGGTCACTCTCAAGAGCCCCAAAGCTTGGCCTGGGTGCTGGGCTGGGGGGGAAGGGGGAGAATAGGGAAGGGTCTGGAAACTTTCCATCTAAAATATTTGCTGGAAGAGTAATTAGGTGAAGGGCTTTTCACTAGGAATTTTTTCAGATTCTCTAGCATCCTCAGCTCTGAAGCCCAGCAGATCACACCATCAACCGGAACTGGATATCATATAAGTGAGAGCAGCTGAAGGAGGCCAATGGTCAATTTCACCAGTAATAAAAGCTGTTGATTAAGAACCTACAGTGTGCCAACCAGGGATGTGCCCTTATAGCCTGTGCCATCTCATGCATCACCTCTGTGCTTTGTAATCAGCCCAAATCCAGCCACTATGGACTCTTACCTTCAATTGACAGATGAGGAAACTGAGGCTCTGAGAGGCATAGAAATGGCCTAAAGTCACACAGCAGTAAGTAATGAGGCATGATTTGAACTCAGAATTTATTAGTGCAGACACCTCTTCAGAGGGGATGATGAGAACGTTCCAGAGATAATGGTGGTAATGACCACGTGACAACATGCAAGCACTTATGCCACTGAAGTGTGCCCCTCAAAATTATTAAGTGGTAAATTTTGTTATGTGTATTTTACCAGACAGAGTTGATTATTTGAAAAACATCATTTTCAATGGGAAAAAAAAAAAATGTGTGAAGCATGCACTCCCTTGAGACCCAGTGCACCCACTTTTAGATGCAACCATGAAGGAGAGGGAACAGCAGAACCATGTATAGGGGAAGAGTTAAGTGAGGTGTTTTCATCCAGTGGAACAATACGCAGCAGAGAAAATGAGACAGTCTGTATTCCTAATACAGGAAGGTCTTCTGGGAACATTGTTAAGAGGAAAAAAATGGTTGCAGGCTTATACAGACAGTAAGAATCCATTTACATAAACACACTAACACACACACCAAAAAGTACCACTTGTGCTCTCTATCTGTGTAGTCAGTTCTGCTTGTTTGGAAAACACAGATTTGTTCCAACATGATTGATATATTTAGGAACATCTGAGCATAACCAAATTTTGTGTTTGCTTATGCATGATTTCATTCACCAGAAACACCCGGTCAATGCAGAAAATTGCACCCAGCTGAACTGACCACACAGGAACACATGGAACAAACACCCCTAAAACGTGTAACAGCTGCCCAGAGTGTGCATTGAGTGTTACACCAAGCCCACCTGGTGTTGCGACCGCCTCTTTCCAGCTCTTTACAACAAAGCACAACCTACAGTCCTTCTGATGCTGCTGCCCCAGGGGGAGTTCAGGGCTTCGCAGAAGGAAAGTGCCAATTTTATTAAGGCATTTATAAATTCCATAACCCAGTCATGTGTAAAATTGTGCTATCAATTTTTTTATTAGGTTCCCATTTTTTTCTTGTGTCACAGACACAGTTTCTGCATTTGCCCCTTAGCCCTATTTTTCTCACAAGCCCTGTCTTTACTGCATGGCTTTGCATACAGAGGTGATTTTAGGAATCCACACATTGTGTTATAAGAGAAGTGACCATACACAGAGTATTTCTAAAGATACATATATGTGCGCGCACACACACATGCATGGATACACAAATTCAAAGCTGATGAACCGATAGCAGTTCATTTATCATCAGATTTGGGGGGAGGGGTTAGAGGTGGTGGCTGATGGAACTTCAGTCTTATCTATCTAGGTTTGATTTTTTACAAGAAGTCTTACTCGTTTGATTAATAATTGTGGAGCTAAATGTTAATGAAATTCATTTAAATTTGTTAATTAAATATTTAAATGCAATACCCATGTTCACAGCAACACTGTTCATAATAGCCAACAGGTAAAAGCCACCCCCATATTTGCTGATGGATTAATGTGCAAACAAAATCCAAATTGCCAAATGTGGTGTCCCTGCCAGGGAATACTATTCAGCTTTGATAAAGGAAGAAATTGTATCACGTGCTACAACCTGGATGAGCCCCTGTGAAAAAATCCAGTGGAGAAAAGGCGAAGGCAGTGTGATTCCACTTATTGAGGAAACTGGCACAGTGAGATGCAGAGACAGCAGGTGGAATGGTGTGGCAGAGACTGGGGGAGGGAACAGTGGGGAGTTACTCTGGCTTAATGCAGACAGAGCTTCGGGCTTCCTAGGTGAAAAGTTTTAGAGATCTATTATATAGCATGGTAAAAATACCGAAAGCTGCCAAAGTGTACATTTATATTATATGTTTTATTACCATTACTTTTTTTTTAAGAAAAGATCCACAGTAACAAACCAATGTAGCAGGTGACAAGTGACATTGATAAAGCAACAACCACAGGTTCCCCCAAAGATGCCGACAGGCCCATTTCCTGCAGAACAAGACCTGGCCCCCATCCTGTAAGTGGATGTCACAGAAGCTGGTTAACTCCAGCTGACTCTGGTAAGGCCGGTTGGTTGGCTGATTGATTGGGAGAGGCTGGGTACCCAGCCCAGAGGCCTAATATGAGCCCGAGTCAGGAGGGCACCATAAATAACACGTTAACGACATGTCTCTCCGCTGGGCCAGGCATCCAGCAAAGCCTGAACTGCTTTGAGCCTCCCGTTCACTGCGAAACCAGATCCTGCCCCATCTCTACAAGAAGGTGCCCTGAAAATCTCCGATCTGGCACACAGCAGAGAAGCAGCATTGGCCCAAGGCTGCGCATTCACCAGGGGCTCCAGACCCCTTCCCATTTGCTTCTCACAGATGCTGGCCCTGCCAGCTGCTCCTGGAGAGAGGCGGGGGTGAAATAGCAGGCCTGCGTGCGTGCCACATAGCGGGAGGACAAGTTGGCAGGCCAGGGTGGGAAGCCTGTGGAACACCTGCTTCTGGGGTGTGTGGGGCCCCCGCTTTCCTGGGACCCAAAGTGATCCTGAGACGTGCCCTGGGCCCCTGCCACAACTTTCTGCAGCAATCAGAGTCACGGCCGGCCACATCTGCCACTCTGGTAAGCCGGAGGGTTGGGGCGGCACCTGCACTTCCAGCTTCACTGAGCTGCCCGGACAGGAGAGGCAGCTGGGGCAGCTTCCCTGGCCTGGCAGGGGCCAAACAGCACCATCTCCTAACCCAAGAACGCCCTTCCCCCATCCCCTCCCTCTTCCTCCCCTCCGACTCTCAGGCAACCTCCAAGATTCAGCTGGCATCCCTCCAATCCTATGCCCCTTCCCCACACACTTCCTGGCAGAGACAAGGCTCACGAAAGCTAAACAAGCCATGTGCAGTCACGCGGCTGGGGGTCAAGGTGGGGGTCAAGAGGACCTTAAAGTTGGAAGATCTTCAAGGGACCGAGGAGGGTCTTCGTTGCCTGTGCTGTCTACCCCTTCCTGAGAACCTGCTGTAAAGACGATCTCCTTAAATGTACACACTCAAACACACATACAAATTTCTCAGGGGCTGACCTCACCGGCAGACCCAGCAATTCCACTCCGAGCAACAAGCCCAAGAGAAAGGGAAGCAGATGGCTTCCCAAAGCCAGTGCGGGAAGGTCCTGGCTGCGATTACTCATAACAGCCAAGCGTGGAAACGGCCTGAATGTCCATCAACAGATGACCGACTGGACAAACCAGTGGGGTCTATCCCTACAATGCAACAGTCTCCAGAAATAAAGTTCTGATGTGCGCGATATATGGAGCATGAAAACAGGATGCCAAGTGAAAGGAGGCAGCCTCGCAAGGGCGCACAGAGTGGGATTCTATCTATATGAAATGCCCAGGACAGGTCGGTCTGTAGAGATAGGCAGCAGGTTCATGGCTGCCCCGGGCTGGGAGGCGGGCAGTCTGGGGCGCGACAGCTTCATGGGGACTCCTTTGTGGGTGAGGAAATGTTCTGGAACTTGATAGTGATGGTTGCACAACATTATGGATATGCTAAGACGGTCAATTTCATGTTAAGTAAATCTTATCTCGATCTATTTTTTTAATTCCAGAGACTTCAAGTTTATCCCTTGACCCCCATAGGAAGAACTCAGAGTAAGGGCAGAGTTGGGGGAAGTCAGACCCAGCGAGGACACGGAAGTTGCATCTGCCCATAGATCTGGCGCTAACGCCAGCAAGTAACTCCGACTCCCCATCCAGTGCTCCTTTTACCATGTTTCTCAGACCTCGCCCTGCTCCCAGCTGTGCCCTGAACCCACACACTCTCTCCCTGAGCCTCAGTTTCTCTGCATGTAGAACTGGAGGCTTGGGCCAGACACTCTCCAATTTCTGCTGTCCACTGGGTGACCATCCATCTTCATTCTAAGAGTCGTTATTTAAACATGCACTAAAAAAATAAAGAAGCGTGCAGATGTGTTTTTGTCTTAAACTTTTTCATTCATGCCTGTTTTCCTATAAAAAAAAATTCTTGCGCTGGCTGCACATCAGCCAGAGGACTAGAACTTGTCTGTCCCCTTTATTGGAAAGGGAACCCATGTGTGCTAACCTTAAAATAGATGTTTATTTTTTTCAAGTGAGTCAGTTTAGAGGAAAATATTAAGCGAATAATCCTACAGGTGGTGTAATCATGGAAAAAGGGGGCTAAGAAAGAACGTGACTAACTGGAGTTCAAGACATGCTCGCGAGCAGCTGTGACATTCTCCGACCCCATGACAAGCGCGGCTTCCCTGCTCCCGGCGCGGCTATTTAGGGTTCCAGCCTAAAGACACCAGGCGGGATTGGCAGTGGGACAGGTGGGGGCTTGAGAGGGCCTCTCCCTGGCAAACACTCCACGCTCCCCATGAGGCGGGATCAGCGGCCTGGGGTCCATGGCTGCCCTGCCCAGCGCCCCCCACCTCTCCCCCTGCCCGGGCTTGCTGCCCCGCTGGAGGCAGCTTTAGGAAAGGGCGTAGGTGTATCCTCTTGGGGGGAAGTGTCCACGCTTCACCCATGCCCAAAAAAGTCTTTCATCGAAGCCCTACCTCTCCGAGGGTGGAATTTGAGGCCGCGTGACAGGTGGCAGGGAGACATGTTTCAGCGGTGGGGGGACTTGCCAACATCTTCCAAGCACACCCCCAGGCAGCTGCGGCTTGTCCTACATTTGGACAAACACGTGGTTCTTTTCCTGGGCAAATTCAACCCGGGGTGGGCCAGCTCAGCTCCGGCTCCTCCCACAGTTACCTTATCACCGCCCCCCCCCCAATCCCACCACATCCCCTGATATTTCAGGGGTTCACCAGAGCTGCAAAGCACAGTCTTTGGAGCCAGGGGCCTGAGTCTGCTTTGGGCTCTCTTCCTTACTAGCGGGGGGTTGGGGGGTGCCCCCAGTCTTCTGCAGCCTGGGGTACCTCACCTCTACTATGGGATGAACAGTGGGGTTATGGATGGGGTGGTCTTGAGGGGAGCCCATCGTGGGTGGCACCCAGGGGGTGCTTGAGCAAATCACCATTAGCTTAAGGAAAATGTTAGTTCCCTTTTAGATGCAGCCCATCGACCTGTAACTTGGGAACTAAAACTGACATGGCCCGATCAAGTGGAGTGAGTGTGTGTGTGCGTGTGCGTGTGCGTGTTGGGGGTGTGTATTGGGGGGAGGGGGCGGGGGTATAGCCCTGAGAGACAGGAAAATGGATGGATTAGGAAAGAGAAGAAGAAAACATCTCTCCGAAGACTTTGCTGGGTTTGGGGTTATTAAAGCAGGCAACGCTATGGCTTACTCCAAAAATTTAATTTAAGAAACTACATTAAATTATATTAAAAACTATCATGTGGGAGACTACCCTGATGCCCAGGCCGCTTCTCCCCCAGGCATCCCCACCCCCAAGCCCAGCCCCAAACAAGAACATGTCTTTGTACCTCCAAGAGCCCAAGTGGAAAGCAAAGAGGGCGACTTTCAAACAGGCTGTTAGACCTCGCCCAGCAACCGGGCTCCCCAGCGCTCATTACGTTAATCCAGTGGGTTTGTCTTTTCTTTTCTTGCCCGATTTCCTCCTTCGGAATCAGCGGGGACCCCCTGGGAGAAGCACGCATGGTAAGCCGCCAGGCAGGCCTCCTCTTCAGCTGACAAAATGCATTAACGCCACAGATGAGGGAACTGATCCCCCCACGCCCCACGCAACAGGAGTAATAAAAAACCTATTTTGTTTTCAGCTGACCACACAGTGCATGTGCCAGGGTAAATAGATCGGCTTTCTGCGGCTTCACCCCCTCTCCTGCTCCGCTCTCCCCACCCCCCCTGCCATGTTTGGGAGTTTTGATATGTCATAACATTGTGTCTGTTTATCTGAAATATTTCCACTCAAAACGCTTGTTTCTTCAATCCCACTGACATGTTGATACAGCTCCTGACAGCTGAGGGACTCCGATTGAAATAAAATGTAAAGTAAACACATTTGCATACCGTCTCTACATAGCCAGGCTCCAAGGAAGCCAGGAAACAAGGAGATTGAAATCAGAATTTCTTATCTGCCATCTCCCCACCTTCGGGGTCCCTCCCGTCCCCTTTTCCAGCTCCCTGCCTCTGGAGAGCCTCAGAATTAAAGGATCGCCCGCCGTTGGGGTGGAGGAAACTTCCTTTATCATTTTTGCCTCATCCTCTCCCGTCCTGGGCTGGAACATTGGAAGATCAGAGTCATTTTCTTGGAACATTTCTTCCCCGATGTATTTTCTTTTTGAGACCTGAGAGCTTCAGCGAGAGTGAATGGGGAGCATGAGCTGGTATGTTTAGGGGGGAGCCTGTCCCTGTTTTGAGACTCTGTTTCTCTGCAGTGAGGGGGCTGCACTAAAATCCATCTCCAGTTCTGACGGCCACAGATGCCTCCCTGAGAGCTGGGGTGACTGTCACTGGCAGTGTCCCTTCTACCTACCTGTGTCCTCGGGAAATGGACGTCCATCTAGCGCTCTCGCCTATGCACGGCTTTTGCAAAGGCATCAAGAAGTCAGAAGCCCCGGCAGAGCCCCACCTCCAGGGCTGCCCGTGGTGGACGTGGCTAGTGGTGGTGACTTTCTCATTCAGCCTCATGCTCCCTCAGGACCCCGCTCAACAGTCCTCCAAGGAGCTGCCGCAAAGCAGTGTCGGCTGTCCAGGGACCACCTGTTCCCAACCTCTCACCTAACTGAGTGGTTCTCCAAGTTGGGTGCTGGGGAGGCAGCGGCAGCCTCACCTGGACACTTGTTAGAAGTGGGGATCCTCAGGCCCCACCCCAGGGCTGCTAAGTCAGGAACCCAGGGTGTGGCCAGTGGAGTCAGCTCACGTGGGGTCACAAGCACCCCCATGGGAGCACTCACACCACGGAAAGTGGCTGCAAATCGGGGTCTCTCCCCCCACCCCAGAGAGCCACCTGATGGGGCCCAGGGGTTTGCACTGTAAGATGTCCTCCAGGGGGTTCTGGAGCACTAGGATGTGTCAGAGCAGAGCTACAAGTAAAAATCAGCAGATCTCCCAGGAATCATCCGGGGAGCTTTTAAAAACATGCTGCTGTTAGGGTCCCCCTCAGCCTGATGAAGTCAGAACGTCAGGGACAGGAGCTGAGTATGGGTATTTTTATGTCTCCTTGGGGATTTCCAAGGGGCAGTGAAGTCTGAGATCCACCGGCCTGAACCAGACTTTAACCTGGACCCACAACTCCCAGGAGCTTGTTAAAATGCAGATGTAGGTTCCCAAGGGGTTGAGGCCGCTGCCCTGAGGACCACACTTTGGAGAGCCCGATAAACCCCTGTACACTCCCCAAACACCATCATCCTCTCCTGTGCCCCGGTGCCCCTTTATCCTTCTCCCTTATCAGAAATCCCAAAACACTGGGACTGCCCACCAAGTGGGCACATCCCCAAAGGGGCATTTCCATAGCCTGCAGAGAAAATGGGTACGGGAGCAGCATTTGCCTCGAGAAGCTCCAAGGCTGTGCAAGGGCTGGGAGGGAGACTCGGGCAAATATGTTTGCATACAGTGGACAGGTCCTTCCTACCAGGCCCCAAAGTGCCTCCCAGTGAGCAGGGCCACGGTTATGACTCACCCAGAGGCTGGGGGGCCTGGCATGGGGGCAGGAGGTGAATGCAGTGTCTATTCAACTAACCCCTTCCTGCTCCCAACGCCCTTCGCTCAGAGGCGGGGCGGGCTCGCAGCGATGCCTTCCCACACTCTAGCCCCTTCTCTAGGGACCAGCTTGCAAGCCGGGTGGGCAGCCAACAGCTGGTCTTCCACTCACTCTGACCAGAAACCCCTCTCCTGGGCACGGAGTTTGAGGGTGGCCTCAGACACTGCTGAAAAAGCAGAGAAAAAAATCAGCCAAAGCATCTACATGTCTCTAACCGTGGGAAAAGAGCTGCATCACATGGGCAGTGCCAAGTCACAGCTCCTGGTGGCTCCTGCGCTGGTCCTGCCCCCAACACACCTTCCCTTTTCTCATCCTCCTCCTCCTCATCACACCAACTCAGACTGAGCACCGAAATTGCCACCGCGAGGCTCAGATTTGACACGATTCACTCTGTTTGTTGTTAGATGAGGTGGGGCCAGGTCCCGTGGTGAAGACTCAGGAGAAAAGTGGCTTCCCCAGGGCCAAGAGTTCTAAAAGGCAGGATTTGAATCCTGGTCTTTTTAGGATTCTGGACTCAGTGCTTCCAGGTCTGGAGGGTTCCTTCCTGCACCCCCTCCTCTCAGGAGCTCTTCCAGGGTCTCCTGCTCTCACGCTCACGGTCCTACCTCATGCTCTGGGCATGCTGTGTGCCAGCCCAGCACAGCACGGCTGCCCTAGCTCGCTGCACACCTCAGGGCCTTTGCATTTGCTGTTCCTCTGCCCAAATGCTCATCTGCCCAAGATGCAGGTCTTCCTTCCCCCCATCCTGCTCCTCAGACGGCTCTAACTACTACAAACATGGAGGGTAAAACCAAACGAATGTGCGGCTGGTACAGGTTGGGAGGTAGGGAGTCCGGGCTGCATTTCCTCCAGAGGCTCCAAGGGAGATCTGCTTCCTTGTCTTCTGAGGATTCCAGAGCAGCCCCCATTCCTGGGGGGCACAGCCCCCTCCCTCCACCACTCCCGCCTCTGCCTCTGTCTTCACCCCTTCTCTGATTCACACTTTCCAGCCCTTCTCATAAGGCCCTTGCGATTCAACCGGTTCCCAAATAATCCTCCCTTCAGATTCTGAGCTCAATCATATCCGCAAAGTCGCTTTTGCCACAGAAGGTAGCCACCTCCCGGGTTCTGGGGATCACGGTCCCTTATGCCCAGCCCCACTCTCTGTGATCCTTCGCTGCCATTATCCCCAGAGCATCAGACACCTCCTGTGGCTCTCTGCCCAGCTGTTTACTCCCAATTCTCTCCAGAGCAGAGAATCCAGAGGTAAGAGCCAAGGCAGGGACCTGGACTCCCACACAGTGCCCGCTCCCCAGTGCTGAGAACAACGCAGGCACACAGTAGGTGCACAGTGAAGACTGACAACACTGGGCTGTGAGTTCATCGCAGGCTCTGGCTCTATCTGCAGGGAGGTCAAAGCACAAATGTTCAACAGAAGAAACTCCCCTGCCAGTTCGCCTTCTCTTGCACCGGCCAGCCCCAGGGGAACTAGCCAGAATCCAGGCCCAGTGTGTGCCGCATCTGCACGCAAATCTGCATCTAAAATTCCCACAGCTGAGGAGTGTCCCAACACCCCGGGGGCTCCTCAGAGGAAAGCTATAAACAGGCAGAAGAAAATGGGGTGTTGGTGACGTCACTCCCGCCCTGACAGAGCCCGCCCGGACCAGGCTGCTCTGTCCCAAGCTCTTTCTCAGCCTGTCAAGCAGCCCAGTGATTTAGCAAGAAAGCAGGTTCTCGCCATGTTTGTCGGCTGACTCCCGCGTGTCCACATCCAAGCACACAGAAGAAACAAAACTCTTCCAGGAGAAGGGCAAGGCATCTTTTCTATCCCTGAATTCCGAGCAATCTAACTCCACCCACCCCAGAGCCGGTGCTTGAAAATACTCCCGGAGAAAGTGAGGTGAGAGGGAAGAAATTAAATCTGTCTTGTTTCGCAACTCAAAACCCTTTGTCCCTTACTAGCTGTATGGCCTTGGGTGAGTTGCTTCACCTCTCTGTGCCTCAGTTTCCTGAACTAGGATATAAAGATAATAATAGAAACCCATCTCATGGGATTGTGAGCATGGAATGACACGCTACATGTAAAACACTTAACACAGTGCACAGAATAACATTCAAAAATGGGGGAAAGTTTGATGGGTCCAAAGTTGAGCAGAGAATTATCATGATTCAGCAATTCCACTCTCAGTAAATACCTAAAAGTCATGAAAAGATAGGCTTACAATGGACATGAGTACTCTGCAGTCCCCATGCTTGTCAGTGAATGATAAACACAATTCCATACAATGGAATATTTTCTTTAAAGATTTTTTTTATTTATGCATACAAGAGCTGGGGTGCAGGCCAGAAGTGCGGGGTGAGAGGATTCACCAGAGACAGAATAGGGAGCCGAACAGGAGGATATACTAAAATACACTGCTGAGGGGAGCAGTAGGCGAGACAGGAGAGGTCTGCTGTGCCACGTGGGTCAGCTCCCCGGTGGGGATAGAACCCGTGCTGCACTGGTTGTCAATAGCTTCATAGTGCTGAGACTTAACCCCTTGTGCCATCAGGGTGGCTCCCATGCAATGGAATATTATACATTTGTTAAAAAGAATGAAACATTGACTCACATTATAGCACAGAGGAACCTTGGAAACATTACACTAAATGAAAGAAGACAGTCATAAAAGGTGCTATGTTCCACGAGTTCATTTACATTAAATGTTTAAAACAGACACGTCTATAGAAACAGAAAGCACTTAGTGGTTGCCGGGGGAGTTGATGGGGATGGGGCACATTACTTAATAAGCATGGGATTTCTTGCAAATGGCCAACAGACATATGAAAAAATGTTCAACATCACTTGTCATCAGGGAAATGCAAATCAAAACTACCATGAGATACCATCTTACACCAGTGAGAATGGCACATATTAAAAAAACTAGCAACAGCAAATGTTGGTGAGGATGTGGAGAAAAAGGAACTCTTCTGCACTGCTGGTGGGAGTGCAAACTGGTCCAACCACTGTGGAAAGCTGTGTGGAGATTTCTGGACCTACTAAACATAGAGCTTCCATAGGATCCAGCAATTCCACTCCTAGGTATTTACCCAAAGGACACAGAAACATCCATTCCAAAGAGCACCTGCACCCCTAGGTTGATAGCAGCACTATTTACAATAGCTAAGCTTTGGAAGCAGCCCAAATGCCCAAAAATAGATGACTGGATCAAGAAGATGTGGTACATATACACCATGGAATATTACTCAGCATTCAAAAAAGATAAACACATGCAATTTGCAGCAACATGGATGGCGCTGGAAGGGATCATGCTCAGCGAAATAAGCCAGAAAGAAAAAGAAAAATACCGGATGGTCTCACTCATAGCAGGGATCTAGAAAACTTAAATAAGGGACCAGGAAAATGAATAACTATAAGAAAGTGAAAATCAAAATCAACAAAAAACTATGAACCAGAGACACTTTTTGGGGGGTGGTGGGCGGGAGGGGAGGGCTTGGGGTCAGAATGGGGGGTTTGCAATTGTATGGGGGAATATAAAAATAAAATTTATTATTTAAAAAAAATAAGCATGGGATTTCTGAGCTCATGAAAACTAGAAAGGTTGTATTTGCACAACATTGTAAATCAGCCAGATGTCACAGAATCGTAGGCTTTTAAAAGAGTTCATTGTCTGTTATGTGGAGTTCACTTCAATTTCAGGAAAGTTAGCTCATAGACATAATACTCGATAAATGCCCCATCCTGGGCCCAAGTTCTGGCCTTTGACCACATTATCCCTGCCTCGACTCACTAGATGTCCAATATCTTCCCAACTGTGACAGCAAAAACTGTCTCCAGAAATTGCCAAGTGGTGTTTAGGGCAAAATATCCCCTGGTTGAGAACCACTACCTTGACAGAAAATTATCTCACTGCTTACCTGTTACGGCAAACACAGTCATGCTGTCCAGTAATCCATTAGCTCTCTTATATTTCCCAGTCCTTTATAGTTGGTTGAGGCCATCTAGCAAGTTCTAGTCAATGAAGTGCTTCATTCCAGGGGGAGGTAATGAAAAGCCACACTAGATCCCCCAATCTCCTTTCTCCCATGACAGTGACCAAGGAAGTCAAGTCTTCCATATGCAAATCTACAAAATGGCAGCACTTCCCTCAGCCTGAATCCCTGAGTATCTGCATGGAGCAGAGTCCTCACCAACCTGTGACAGACATAAGGGCTGGCAAGAGACTAACTTGTGTCATCTGCCTAGATTTTGAGGTTTCTTTGTTACCACACCATAACCTAGACTATCCTGAGTAATACACATACCTTGGAAAAACTCTCCTTCAACCTTCAAAACCTAACCCAGAAGTTGTCTTCCAAGAGAAATGTTCTGTTTTTAACGCTCCAGAAAAAAATCATTCTCTCTTCCTTCTGTATTCTATGTCCTATTGTTACTTTCATCATGCGTCATATACCTCTCTTAAGAGTCCTAACCTGCCTCCACACTCACCACTGACAACCTTGTCAAAGGTTACTCAGTTAGTGAGTTAGTATCATATATTGATAATTCATCAGCCAATTCATCAGCCCTTAACTATTCAGAATAGAAAAACACTTGTTATCCAAGCTAGATCTATCCCTCCTTTCTCCCAGAAACAGAAATGAGAACTGCTGGGCAATCTGTATCAGATACTGGAGCTGAAAGCAACTGGGCTAGAGTAGCTGTTTCTGTTCACTGGGTGCTGAGCAAGAGAACACTAGTCTTCAAAAAAATGGAACATGGAACAGATGGACAGAGGGAGGCAAAGGGGTCACATGGACAGCGAAATTAACGCTTATCCTGGGCTTCCAGTTCTGGTTCCAATGCCTTCTCATGACCGCCAGCGCTTGCTGCAAACTTAACAGGTTGTAGGGAGGTTTTTCCTTACAAGGAACCCTGAGTGAGGCATTACTGACTACTTCTCAAGGAGACTGTCTTTACTTTTACTTCTGTCTGCTCAGGCATCTTCTCCATCCCTTTTCTTTTGGCCCCTTGACCATACATTGGACACATTCCCTAGAACTGGTCTAGCAGAACTCTGCACTGCAGTAGTCATTGAACAACAAGGTTGTGTGGCCAAAAGGGGGCTCCTCAGAACCTGTTCCTGGGGCTCACGTACTGATGCTGGGAAGAGGACTGTCTTCCCATGTGGATCAAATTTCTGTCTGAAGAGGCTGAAGCCATTTCTCTAACCACGGTGGGAGCCTGAGATGATAGCGTGGGCAGGCAACCGGAGGCGAGGAAGAGGAGGAGAAAGCAGTGGGAAAAGGAACAACGAATCCTGATTTCAGTCCCAGTCCAGATTCAGACCGTCTTCCTCCTACTATATAAGGTGCTCTACTCTCCTTTCAACAGATGTAAACAGTTAGATCTTTTGGGGAGACTTAGTGGGTTGTGTTTCTATGGATTACTTACACCTAAAATAACAATCTTGTACACCTCAGTCTCTCCAATGGATTTTAAACCAAGTCCTGTTCATCACCCCATCCCCAGCCTAGCACCTAGGATACACCAAATAAAACTGGATGATATTTTTGGAGTCATGGGGACCCTCAAAGACGCAGGGTGCCAGGCATCTCATAGCTGTCATGAAATCATCCTTGACTCCTAATGGACGCTGTGAAATTCAGGACTTCACAGAAAGCACTCTAGAGTCAGGCAGACATAGGTTTGAACCCCAGCTCCCAGGCATTGGGTAAGTGATGTCACGTCTCCGAGCTTCAACTTCCTCATCTTTAAAATGGACCCCTCAACACTACCTAACCCCTAAGATCATTGTGACAATAAAATTACTTGATAAATGCAAAGTATTCTGGACAGTGTCTTACACCGTGTGCTCAATGCACATTAGATTTTATTAGTATTATTATTCATCTATGATTTTTACATATTTAAAAATATTCTAGTTCTTTCAGTTCATAAGAGCTTAATGGAGCTTCAGGGAGCCTCTGAGCCAGCAATATGGCATTAAATTTGGAGAGTGTGCATATGAAGTCGAGTAGGAGGGGGTCTCACAGAGCTCTTATCCAAATCCCAAAGGCCATCCGAGATCTGAAGCATCTTCAAAGTTGCTAGTGCCTCTGAAAACATTTGTACATCAGATACGATCCAGAAGTTTCATTTCTGGGGATACATCCAAAAGAACAGAAAGCAGGTAGCTGACCACCCACATTCGCAGCAGCAGTACTCAATAGCCAAAAGGTGGGAACGACCATCCATGGGCAGATGAACGGCTAACGAAGGGTGGTCCCCACACACCGTGGAACACTCATGACCATCTAGGGGTACAAAGAAAGGATGTCTGGCACCTGCTACAACAGGGATGGGCCTTGAAGACATTGTGATAAATGAACTCAGCCAGTCATAACAGGACAGCTACTGCACAAGCCCACCTACATGAGGGACCGAAGGGTCTCTTCAGAGAGACAAAGAGGATGGTGACTGGGGTGTGGGGCCTGGGGCGGGGGGGGGGGCGGGTGGGATGGGGAGTCTGTGTTGAATGTGAGCAGACTTTCCATTTGGGGTGATTTTAATGTCCTGGAAATGATGGTGGTGGCTTCACAATGATGTGAATGTACTTGACATCACTAAGCTATACCCAGAAAAATAATTAACATGGCAAATTTTATGTTTTGTATATTGTACCCCAATTACTTCAAAATGAAAAGAAAATACCTGTACCTGGAATTGTCTGGACACGGAGACCCATGCACCAAGAATCACCCACTATGGAGAGGGGCTCAACAGAGTCAGAGGACCCCCTCCTCGGAGGGACCACCAGACCCACATCTTGCAAGAGCACTCTGGGTTCAGCCAAGCCCCAAACACGTTTCGCCTGCAGCACTTCATTCCGGCCATAATGCAATTACGTGTGTGTGCTTACAGGGAAAGGGAGCGGGTATGGTTTTAATTTATTTATGCTCAGCTCCTCAGAACGCAGTAGGGAAGTTGCTGTTTGATGTTGGAGGCCTTCTGCAAGGCCTGTGCATAAGCCTCGTTTCTCTTTGGTAACCAGAAACCAAGGTTAGCTCAGACTAAATTGTCTTGAAAGGCTGAAGCGGAGAAGGGGCTCCAACATGGAGCTTGCCAGGGGACTGCATTCCCGCCTCCAAGTAGGCATGAAACAAGGGGTCTGGTTCCTGGGACCCAGAGCCTGCCCAGAGTATTCCAAACCCCAGGCTTGTTCTGCAGCATCTCAGCAGTCTGTGGCATGGAGGAACTTGGAAGAGACAAGAGACCTTCATCCAGAACTTGCTACCATGCCAGGATCTTTGCAGCTAAGTCTCTCAATCAAATGTCATTTTTCCGAAGTAAACAGAAGGATGGAGATGGTACATAGAGGAGTGGGGCTTGACCCCTAACAGGTCCGGTGCCAGCCTCTGTGTTCTTCCTAAGACACCACCTGTTACAGTGACCACTGTCGTGTAACCAATCGACCCAAAACGTGTGATGTAAAACAAGAATCATTTTATTCACAGATTGCATGAGTCGGGAATTCAGCAAAGGCAGCGTTAAATGGTGCCACCCCCTCCAAGATAAAAATGAAATTTTGAGGTCCTAACACCCCATATCTTAGACAGTGTCCTGATTTGGAAATAGTGTCTCTAAGCACTAACCAAGTTTAAAGGGCCCTCAAGTTGGGCCCTGATCTAATGACTGGGGTTCTGATGAAATGAGGAAATTTGGGCACAGAGGGAAAATGATGGGAGGAGACACAGCTCTGTCTGTAAAGACACAGCATCGGAATAAAGCATCTGGAAGCCAAGGAATGACCGAGACTGAGGCAAACCACCAGAAGCGAAGAGAAAGCTGAGGAAGGGTATTTTCCCCTACAGTTTCCGAGGGTGCATGGCCCCACCAACACCCTAATCTTGGGCTTCTGGCCTCCAGAACCAAACGACAACAACCGTCTGCTGTTTGAAGCCACTCGGCTGGCGGCGCTTAGTTAGGGTAGCACTAGTGTCTACACAGCAACTAGAACCCAGGCCAAGGACCAGGATGAGCATCAGGGGAGGGTCTCCAACCAGTCTGGGTCTCTTTCATCTGCTCACATTGGGGATTTCTGCACGGGTTGATTTGAAAAGAGATGTCCATACTTACAAAGCACTTTCCTTGTACACGGGATGAAAACAGAGGCCCAAAGGGAAGCAGGGTTTGCCCAAGTCACCCCATGACTCAGCAGCCCTCTTAAGACAAGAAAGCAGGTTCTCTGACTGCCTTCCCTGTATTCTGCCTTGTGCTACTCCTCTTTTGGGGTGAAGACCCAGCCAGCAGGAGGCTATGAAACCACGCCATTTAGGGGGGTTCTTCCTGGCAGGCCCCGTCTTGCCTGGCTCCACTTCAAAAGCTCATTTTCCCCTGGGGCCCTGATCGGCGGATAAAAGTCTCCTCCTTGCCTCTAGCACCCGGGTTCCAAGGCTAGCCGGGCTCGAGGACAGGGCTGCCCCTCCCGGCACTGACCTTACGAGTGCCCTTTCGGCAGAGGTGAGCCGCGGGCGGGAGCTGGCACTGCAGGTCGGGGGCACAGGGTTAGGCCCTGATAACCCGAGATCAAAGCGGCCGGCCAGCACTATCAGCTGAGAGGCAGCCAAGACAAGCCACACGGGCGGCTTTATCTCCCCACTGGCCCCAGAGCCGGGGCGGGGAAAGTACCCGGGTTCCCGGAAACTATTTCTAGCCGGGCAGGAGGGCGCTGTGGGTGCCCAGGCTCCGTCCCGGCTGGCTGGGACTGTCTCCTGCCATCCAAGGCCCCACGCGTGGCTTCCTCCCACTGGCTCACACTGCAGTTCCTTTCCTGCTCTTTCATTTTCCATTTTCCTACATGTGCACACACTCTAGAAAGAGCCAGCCCCTCTTCCCTGCGGTCTGCTGCGCCCGCCCTCCATTCCCTCCATTCTGCTTTCTCTGTGGAGCCCAGCAGGACAGAAGCCGCCGAGACCTCTCACCGTCCTCTTCCCAGTCACCTCCATTCTCACACTCACCCACACGTCGTGCTCGCCCACTGTCCTCCTGCACAAGTGCATACACACACACACTCACACTCATTCACATACACTCACACTCACACCCGCCCTGGTGACACTCTCCAAACGCTTAGGAAAGGCTCCGAGACAGCTGCCGATGAAAACAGCACCCCCAGTCTGCCTGCCCATTACTGGGAGCCGAGACCAGGCCCACCCTGGCGCCAGGGCGCCCTGTCTCCCAGCAAGGTGCTGACTCTTATGTTTGCAGCTGAAAGAAACACAGCCTCTGCTTCTGCTCCAGCTGTGGCCTCTGTCAGCTGGGCCGCCACAGCTGGTGGGCTTCAAACGCATCCATGGTAGCCACATAATCTCTGCGCTTTCGAACAGAAAGGGAGGAGCTCCCCCCCACACCATATTATCTGAGAGATGCCAGGACCCTCCACACCGCAGTTTGAATTTCCCGCTCCACCCTGGAACTCACCCCTGCTCCCTTCACCCTCGTACGCAGGCCGGCTGCTGGGGTGGGGTGGGGAGAAGACAACAGGGACCTACGTTCAGCCTTAAACTGCTGTAGGTCTTGGAATTTCATCAGAGCCGATGGGCAAGCAAGGATGGGGCGATGGTGCAGGAAGGGAAGGGGTGGCTGGGGCCTCAGGCCATGGCCCAGAGGCAAGGAGGAGGGAAGGAGCATTTATTGAGCCCCTGCTGTGTGCTGGGCACCCCTGTCCCCCCGGAGATGTTATCTAGAGGCTGTGAGGCGCTCTGGCCCTCCACACAGCACCTGGTACATGTGTTTCTTCTTTAACCACCGTCCTCACGTGCCGGGGTGGATATCCTCATTTTGCAAATGAGGAAAATGAAACGCAGAGGGGAGCAGCCCCAGCCTAAGTGCGGCCCCTAAATGCCAGAGCCAGTGACTCCAGGCCACTCCCTGACAGCCAGGAGGCAGGCGGCTGGTTGGAGAAACTACATTGCATCAGTTTGCCCCTTTCACAGAGTGATACAAAATCCTGGTTTGGGAAATGTGTTTTTCCCTAACATCTTTCAGGCCTGGTTAAGGCAGAATCTCTCAGTTTGAATGTATTTGTTACATGCATCTTTAACAAAATGTGTAACAAAAGCAGGTCCTCCCTTACTTAACTCTGTAGGTGCGATTTCGCATCATTGTTATAATAAAATGACCTTGAATAACGCAATTTTATAGGAGGATCCCCTGTATTAGATCTGAAAGGATTCACAAAGGGTCCAATGAGCTGATCACTCGTGTTCTAGGCCCTAGGCAAGCTGCCTCAGGGAAAAGGTGATGCGCGTGTTCGTTTTACCTCCCCTGCATCCATATTCCTCATCAAGGTAGCAGCTCCTCATCAATGTTGCTTTGGAAAGTCTCCTTGGAGAGATTCATAGCAGAGCTGCCAATCATGATGTCACAACCAAAGGGCGGGCCTATGATCCAAGCTCCGTCAATCAGATGTTCCCTTCCAGAAACTGGCATCTGAAGCAAAGACTGAGGTTTGGGGTTCATTCAAGTCTTCAGCTGAGTCTGAATCCCTGCTCCCCAGGGATTCCCCAGGGAATCTTTCATAAATTAGTAAGTTACTTTCTGTTGCTTATAATCAGAGAACTTGGAGAGGTTGGGAAGACGGACCAGCCCAGCTCCCTCAGCATGGTCAAGGGAGACTGGCAACCCTTCTGAGTCCCAGGCTGAAGGACTTAGAAGGACTCAGAGCTTTCATCCTCTGTATTGTTTAATAGCTCAAAGCCTCAGTTTCCATTTCTGAAAAAATGTGGATATTTGGTCAAACACTACGAAATTGCAAGTTTTATAGGTCAAAATATAAACAAATACATGAGCACTGTCCTATAGTACTGCCTATTAATAGAACCAACATCCCAAGTCTCTTGGGAGACTTTAAAAAATATACATGCCACATCACACATCTGACAAGGGACTAATTTCAAAATATACAAATTACTTATGCAATATGACAAGAAAAACTGACAACCCAATCAAAACGTGGGCAAAAACCTAAAGAGATATTTTTCTAAAGAAGACATTCAGATGGCCTACAGGCACTTAGAAAATGTTTAGCACATTTATTATAAGAGAAATGCAAATCAAAACCACTATGAAGTATCACCTTACCCCTGTAAGAATGGCCCATATCAAAATGAATGGAAACAATAAATGTTGGAGAAGTTGTGGAATCCTGATCTGCAATTGGTAGGAAGGCAAGTTGGGGCAGCCACTACAGAAAACGGTATGGAGATTTCTTAAGAAAATCAAAATGGAAATCCCATATGAACCAGCAATACCTCTGCTAGGTGTTAACCAAAAATATGAAAACTCTAATACAAAAAGATTCATGCATACCTATATTCACAGGCGCACTGTTCACGACTGCCAAGTCGTGGACCCAATCTAAGCACCCATTGACAAGACAACAGGATTAAGAAACTGTGGAACATACTCTGTGGAATATGACACAGCTATTTAAAAGGATGACATAGTGCCTTTTGGGGCAAAATAAATGGACTTCAAGGTGATGATGTGAAATGAAATACATCAGAAAGTGAAAGACAGATATCAGATGGATTCACTCATCTGTGGAATATAAATAAGCAAAAAAGCCTATGCGGGCAAAATACAGCAAAAAATATCTTGGACTTAGTGAAAAAATGTACTTGTTATGGGGGTGGGAGGGAACAGATCGGGTTTTGGCTTGGGCTGGGGAGGATTGCTGGAGGGTGAGTAGAGCATGTACATATGTGAAGAGTGAAAATGTAACCCCAAAATTAAAATAATAGGAATTGTTTAGGATATGTGCACATACAAGCCATGACTGGTAGACCATAAGCACTCAGCATGTGGTAGATAAAACTATGATTACTGAAACAATATTTAATAAAGTGAGATGCCACTGAACACATCCCAAAGACAACGGGCTAAGAGAGAAGCAAAATGGGGACCTACCAACTTGTGGAGAGTCCTGGGGGACACAGAGTTACATGTGGGAAAATACAGATTCTTGGGCCTCTGCTCTAAAAAGTCTGATTCAATAGCTCTGTGTTAGGGCCCAGGAACATGGATTTCTTTTTTTTTTTTAATAGATTTTTTTTAATAGAGGCATGTTTTTTATTTATTTATTTATTTATTTATTTATTTATTTATTTATTTATTTATTTATTTATACAAGCACTGGGTACAGTCAGAAGCGCGGGAGGGTGAGAGAATTCACCAGAGCCAGAGCGGGGAGCAGAGCAGGCAGAAGGACCGAAGTACACTGCTGAGGGGAGCAGCGGGCGGCAGGAGAGGTCTGTGCGCCATGTGGGACCCTCCTCCGGTGGCCGGGGAGCAGCCGGGGATCGAACTGGTGCCACAGAGGCTGCGGGCAGCTTCGCAACCCAGCGCTCAACCACTGCGCCACCGGGGAGGCCCGAACATGGATTTCTTAATCCCCCACCACAAAATTCCCTAGGGTGAGTAAGCCAATTTCTGGAACAAGTAAGTTGGAAGAAAAAAAGGGAATAGAGAGAGAAAACAGAGATAGAAAGAGACTAAAGGAAACTTAAGAGACCCAGCGAAAGGCAATGTATAAAACTTCTGTTGCTCCTGAATTAAACAAGCTCTGTGTGTGTATATGTGTGTGTGTGTGTGTATGTGTGTCTGTGAGCACAATCGGAACTTTTGAATAGTGAATAGATATTTGATGATTTAATGAAAATATTATTAATTTTAAATGTGATCATGGTAATATAATTATGTTTTAAAAGTCTTTATGTTAAGATCTACATACTGAAGTATTTATGAATGTCTGGAATTTGCTTCAAAAGAACCTAACCAAGGGAGAAAAAAATGTAGAGATATAACTGGAGCAAGATTGACCGCGACTGATAACAGGTTAACTGGATGGGGGCACGTGGAGGTCCTCTTGGCTTTGGACATGTTCATACAGCTCTGTAGCCGATGGAACAGTTCTCCCGCCTGCTCCATAACCAACTTTGTTGTCCACTGACGAGGTCAACCCTTTTGACAGTTGGGGAAACTGAAACCTAAAGAAGAGAACTGCCTGATAATGCATTAAGGGCAGAGCTGAGACAGCTCTGTTTGACACATCTGTTTGACAACCAGCCTGAGCCCCAATCTGTGCCAAAGCCCTCTGCTTTGGGCACTTCAAGATGGCAGCACATGGCGGGCACCCTCAGGCAGCACCCGATCAAGTGGGACGCTCCAGCATTTGGATCCAGGGCTGAAGAACAACAAGAACGAGGATCCACAAGGGGCACGGAGTCTCAGAAGCCAGAGAATGGACTCCAGGTAACTCCTCTGCAAACTACAACCCTTTCCCCAGTCCATGGGGCTGGGCCTGGAAAGGACTTACAAGCCGAGATGGGCCAGATTCCTTCCTGTGATCTGTGCCGAATCTGGAGAAAGCAATGCCCTCTTCCCCTGTGAAGTCTTTGAATGTCTAAGCCAGAGGCCCTAGAAACAGGCCCTGGGGCTGAGATTGAGATGCAGGCAGGCTGGTAGGACGGTCCTGGGGATTAGCAGGAGAGAACAGGCTTGGGTAGAGGGGGAGGGACAGCAGCACACCTGCCCGGGGCTGGTGGCTCCTGAAGGGACAGCTGGAGCTGGGTGGTCCTGGGGAGGGGACAGCCTCTGTCCACCTTGTCCACTAGTCACTGGGCGGTGCTGCTTCCAAGGAAGGATGGAGAGTGTAGGGTGAGGGTACTCTCTTAGATGGGTGATAGGTCTAGAGTGGCCCAGCTGGGACCCCTCAGTGGCCAGCTCCCAGCAGCTGGGAGAATGAGGGTCTTGGTCCTGAAGGGAGTGTCAGGGAGACAGAGCTTTGTGTGTGTGTTGGTGGGGGGAACCCTGAGGACAGCTTTTAAGTTCCTAGAGTCCCTAAACCATTTCTAGAGTCTTAAACATTTGGATTTTCTAAGCCAATGAATCATGTCTGTTGCTTAAGTTCATCTTAACTGTACCTCAGTCATAGTTCAGAAGCCTTGACCTACCTTAGGCCTCATCTATAAATGCCCCAGGCTGACCACAAATCACAAGAGCTGGTTCGGCATGAGTCACCACCCACCCACGCTGGGAAGCTCCTTCTAGCCACTTGCCACCAGGCTGTGAAATGTCACCCCCCACATTTTGCTCCCCAGGCCCGGTTCTTCCCAGCAGCATGTGACCCCCCTCTCTGAGATCTTCCTCAGAACTTTGGGAATATAACACCATCTGGGGCTGGACCTTGCCTCCCACAGAGCGGAATCCGCATAATCAAACTCTACCACTGGGAAGGTTCTACTTCCTCCCCACCTCTCCGTTCCCCAACTCATTTAGCTGACGTCTGCCACACAGGCTCAACCCTGGGAAGCCCCTCGAAGGTCCAGACTAACACCCTACCACACAGCAGCCCCGGCTGAGAAGGTGCTCTCCGGGCCTCACCATCCCAGAAAATGTCCCAGGATGAGTCTCATGGCATGATGAGTGAGTCACAAGGTCGCGGACCCAACATGGTGGCCAGGAGTCAGAATGCTCTGAATGGCCAGGCCAGGGTCATGTGTCCACCCTGGACCTTGGTAAGGGTCAGTCTCAACAGAACAGAGAGGAGTAGTTTCCAAAGGGGACTATGGGACGAGTTACATGAAAGGGAGACCAAGAGCAGGAAGGCACAAGGGCCCATGCGTGTCCTACTGGGCCACTGCGGCCCAGCCCCACCATTCAAGGCCAGACCCCATCACTGTACCTGTGCTTGAAGCATGCCCCCATCGCTTTCCAGACCTTCCCGGATGGTAATGGGATGGTAATGTCGCTGCTGAGCGTCAGCTTCCTGTAAAGTAGGTAGAAAACAAGCATCAGCTCACAGATTACAAACATAATAGGGTCCCTGATAAGCAAAGCAGGTATTATCACTTTGAAAAGTCTCCATGCCCATAAAAATGCTAACTCCTGGATTCTGGAAAGGATTCTCTTGTCTTTCCCAGGTCTTTCTTCCTCATCTTTACTTTGGGAGCTTTGTCCCTTCCTCCTTGCATAGATTAAGCACACACACAGAGTCCAGCCCAAATAATGGCACTCGCATAAGGAAGAGGAGGAGGCGAAGATGTGTGGAATTCATTTATATTTTACTGTGAGCAACTAGAGACTCGTGGAGTGGAAAATATGCAAAATGGCTTGAAGGAGGGAAAAGGATATTAAAATTGTAATTTTTCCAATCATATCGAGACATCTCTCTCAGGCCTCATGACAGGATGCATAACACATCTGTCAAAAACCCTGCTCCATCTCCAAGCAAAAACCAAATAAATTGAGTTTCTGTTCAGTGACAGCGTGGGCTGAGGTTGCTGTCGGCTCTGTTCCAATTTTTTTTTTTCCTTTCCTTTTTCGCTCCAAGGCATTTTGTTTTTGTTACCGTGTTTTTGTGGGATTTGTTCTTGCTCCTGTTTCCGCCTTTCGATGGATGGTATCTTAGCCTGCATATACCAGGTAAGCCCTGGGTAGTGCTCCCCAGGACCCCCAGGGGCAGGGCAAGTCTATTACGGATCAGGCCTCAGGGGACCTACCTGATTGGTTCCACCCCAGCTGACCCCTCTCCGCTCCCTTTTCAAGTGACTGATGCCAGAGGCCACGATGGGGCAGGCGGGGTGGGGGTGGGTAGGCTGGGATTCGGTGCCTCAGCCAGAGGTGGCTGAGCTGCCATTGGCTCTGATCAGATGAAATCCAGGGCCAGCGGGTGAGAAAACACTGCGGTTTCAGGGATCTATCTGGACACTTCCTTAAGCCTCAACTTCCAAGGCTAATGTGGAAATCCAAGCTAGGATGACTTTCAGTTGTGAGTTGGCTCCTGGAATTTCCACTGCTCTCCATTGGGCCCCACTAGTGGGTTCTTGGTTGCTTTTATGGAGGGACTCCCAGTTCACCTGCCCACATACCTCCAGGCAGGGCTCACCTTCCTGCCTTCCCAGGCAACACTGCAGCAGCAGCCCAGAGAGGAGAGCAGCATCACTAACACCCTAGAACCTCACCTCCTTGAGTGCACAGACCATTCAATAGGTGAAAATCTAAAAGTTAGAGGGATTGAGTTGACTAAACTCAAGGAAGAGACAGCTGAGGAATTCCTTGTGCCATTTGTCAAGCCAGTGACAGAAGATGCAGCTGGAGAGGGAGACACGGGCCAGGTCTGGAAGGATGTGGACATGACCCTGGTCATGCATGGGGGCCACTAGAGGACTTAGACCCAGTCAGTGAGGATTCCAGGAGATCACCCAGGCTGGGGCGGTGGAGAATGCAGGGAGCGGGGGCAAGAGCAGAAACTTGTAGATGCTCCCTTGGGAATCCAGGTAAGAGAGGAATGTGACCTGAGCAAGACATTGGGCAGCAAATGGAGACCAGTCAACAGCTCCAAAAGCTACTCAGAACTCAGATTAGAAATGCAGGCAGGGCAACAAGGGGTGAGCATCTGAAGACTCCACTATAGGGAGTCTACCTATAGTGGCATGATGGACTTTTTTCCCTCAGGGTGCTCTTGGACCCATGTCTACATCGTCACTACCTTGTGCTCGGGAGTTGACCTGGCATGTTCTGAAACCAGACTGCCTAGGTGTGGTTCTATCACTTAGGGTCTTTCCAAGCAGGTAAAGGCTGAATGTGTTTAGTGGTTGGCATGGATGCTCCTCTTAGTGGGTGAGAAGAATTAAGTGGATGAGATGTAGACGTCTCCAGAGCAGTTAGCAAGCCGAGACAATATCCTGGGCCAAATGAGAAAGGACAAGATTGAAATGAAGGCCAAGGCAGGAAAGCAAAGCTGTGTGGGAGAGACAGTGTTCTTTGCAGAGAGAAAACTGGCTTTCAGGACCCCAAAGCTTATCATCTCTATTCAAGAACAGCCACTGAAAGGCCTCCTGCCCTCTAGTGAAAGGTGCATTCATTTGTCACCCTGTCCTCAAATGTCGACTGACCTGCTGACCGATGGTACAAGTTGCTAAGGTTCTTATCCAAACAGATTGTCCTAAGGCTGAGCTGAACAGCAGCTAAAGGAGAGCTGGTGGAGAGTAAGTTCACCATCCTGGAGTCAATAAAAGCTCACCACCAAACTAGCCAACCAGTGGAAACATTCCTTGCAGACAGGATGAGTGAGTAGGATGACACAACACCCCAGTTTGCCTGGGACTTTCAGTGCTAAGACAGACACAGCTCCAGGTCAACAGGATGAATTGGCCACCCTACCCGTGAACCCCAGTTTGCACTCATGTCACCATTTTGAATGTGCCCGATAGTGATTTTAGAAAACATATTGACTGATCTGAAGTCAACTTTGCTGGGAGGGAAAGAAGATGAGTTTGTTCAACTGTGACTCCATCCACCTGTCCAGAGGAAAGGAAATTGACACAGAAGACCAGATTCTGAAGTCACGTGCAATGGATTTAAATCCCAGCTTCCCTCTATAAAGTGGCAATGTTCATAGTCCATGTCTCATATAGGAAGATAAAATGGAAAGTGCCAGACACTACAAGCGCCTGGCTTGCAGTAAGTATTCAAAACCAGGAGTTGTTATTATTAGAACCTTCCAGCCAACCCCACCCAACCCCTTGATCACAGGCTATTTAGAGCTGTTAATCTCCCTGGGCATAGCCCTTGGACATAGTGCTTTAAGGAGCTTCTGTTTTCCGCCCTCCTTTGGATGCCTTCACTGATAGAGTCCATTGGGCAGGTTCCTCTTTGCAAATTTGTAACTGAGAAGATTGGCAAACCTTTGACTAACAAAGTGACTAAGTTAATTGAATATGAAAGAAAAAGTTAACAACCACTTCTTCCCTTAAGAAGGAATAGGTTATCTCCCAGGGGAAGGGAGTTTTCTAAGCTCTGAAGATGTTTGTTAACTGAGATAATGTGTATATAAAAAGCTCAGCACCGTGTTCAAAACAAAGCTACCACCTTATTTTCTGTCCCTGAATGAATGCAGTAGCCTCCCAACCTGCGTCTTCTGCCTTATGCCTCCCAGGCCATCTTCCACCCTCAACCAGAGGGGTCCTTTTAAAATTAAAGCAGGGCATCCCTGGTGGCACAAGGGGTTGAGCGCAGCACTGTGAAGCTATCTGCAGCACTGCAGCACGAGTTCGATCCCTGGCCAGGGAGGAGACCCACATGGCACAGCAGACCTCTCCTGTCTCCCCGCTGCTCCCCTCAGCAGTGTATTTCAGTAGATCCGCCTGTTCTGCTCCCCACTCTGTCTCTGGTGAATCCTCTCACCCACCTCCACCCCGCCCCACACCTCTGGCCTATACCCCAGTTCTTGTATGCATAAATAAATAAATCTTTAAAATAAATAAAAATAAAGCAACCCAACACCAGAAACTATGCTGGTGTCCAACAGGAAAAATAATAAACTGTGCCTATCCATACAAAGAAATGCTACACAGCAATTTAGAAGAGATTACTGATACAAGTTCTAGCATGGAGAAGTCTCAAAAGCATCGTACTGAGCAAAGGAAGCCTTAGACAAGACTGCCTCCTGGATGGTCCCATTTATATAAAGTTCTGGAACAGGCAAAACGAGCATATGTTGGGATCATCAGAACAGAGGTGACCTGGATATGAGCCAAAAGGGGGCGGGCGTGATGTTGCTATCATCTATCTTGCTGAGGGTTTGGATTACACAGGTATGTCAAAATTTGTAAAAATTCAAAGAATGATTAAGATTTGTGCGTTTCACTGTGTGTAAATTTTCTCTTAAAAAAAGCCATAAACAAAGACTGAGCGTCACTGAGTGATATGCATGCATGGGGGATGAAGGATCTGAAATCTGCTACTCACTTTGCATTCCAGCAAGACAATAAGATGAACTGATTAGGCGAATAAAGGGGGAAGTCAATGAGTAGCTATGCCATCAAGCAAACAAGCAAAATGGTAGATGTGGACTCCTCTAGATGGAATTGGTGTTCTAGATCATTTCTCAACTTTTCTACATGTCAGAAATTTTTTATATTAAAATTGAGGGGGAGGCACATAGCCTATTTAAAATAACTTCTCCTTTTATGCAGATGCACAGCCAACACTCTTCCAAGCTCTGCAGGACCTGGGCTCTGCCCCATTCCCAACTTTTTTTTTTTTTTAAGATTTATTTTTTATTTATTTATGCATACAAGAACTGGGGTGTAGGTCAGAGGTGCGGGGGTGGGGGGGGTGATGGGATTTACCAGAGACAGAGCGGGGAGCAGAACAGGTGGATCTGCTGAAATACACTGCCTAGGGGAGCAGAGGACGAGACAAGAGAGCTCTGCTGCGCCATGTGGGTCAGCTCCCGGGCCGGGGAACGAACTCAGGCCGCAGTGGCTGGAGATAGCTTCATAGCGCTGAGACTTTACCCCTGCGCCACCATGGCAGCCCCCCCATTCCCAAATCTTTAGCCTCATCTCCTGTCACACGGGTGTCCTTTTCAAGGGTGATTGAACCCTCTCAACCACTTTACTTCCAGCCACAGAGACTCTTCCTCAAACATCTCCACCTTGTTCTGGCCTCTGAGTCTTTGCACTTTCTGTTCGCTCTACCTGGAACACTGTTTCTCCAAATCTCACAAACCTGATTTCCTGACTTCTTTGGGCCTGCGCCCCAATGTCACCTCCCGACTGTTCTATACAAATAGCATTTGCTTCCCAACCGTTATCTTACCTGCTTGGCTTTATCACCTGCTGAGACGCAATTCACATGTTTCTGGTCTCTTGCCCCTTGCAGTGGTGCAGGTACTCTGTGTTCTGCCAGTACCTAGAAGACCTGGCGCTCAATGCTTGCTTGACAAACGCATGACTGAATGGGCTGTCACTGCCAGAGGCCAGAGCTCAGCCAGACGGGCACCGGTGCTGGGCGCCACACTGGCCACTTCCTTCCACAGTCCCCTAACGCTCACGAGCCTACCGCTGTGATTACAATTGAGGAAAACTGTAGCTTGGAGAGCATTAAGTGCTTTATTCAAGACACGAGTTAGGGCTGAGCGCGCTCAACCCGGCCCTTCCGGTTCCCAAAGCCAACATCTTTCCCCCTTTCACAGGGCAGGGAAGGTCAAGGTGAGGAGATAAATGGGGAAGACCCACCGCACCGGTGCTCTGCAGGCTGGCCCTGATGCCGATGGGAAGACCAGGGGCCCACAGGTGTGGGGACCCCAGACTTGAAATCAACAACCTCCAGTGACCTTTAACCCCAATCAACACAGGGCCAATGCACAACCAGCACTACAGGGTATCCAACTAACGGGCTCTTCCACATGGTGACCCAGGTTAATAAATTGCCTTTCAATGGCAAAGATGACCTTCAGACCTTTATCAAATGCCTTTCCAGGGCGTTTCCCCTTGCGCGCAGGCGGGCCCACTGGCTTGGAGTGAGCACAGAGGGTCCTTTCACATCACCTTTCTCCCTCAGGACATGGATGACCAGCACACGATCCTCACATCAGAGCCCACAAATGTTAGTTTTCTCCACAATTAACTAGTCCACGGCCAACCATCAGGTTTAACAGATGAAAACAAAAAGCCAACAATTTTCGCAGTTATTCATAGATGATGGGCGGGAGAGTGGGCAACTGGGAACAGGAGGGCCTGTAGTTGTTGCTACACAGGTACGAGCACCTCCTGTGTCAGGCACCGCACCAGGCACTGGGGGGTCAACGAGGTGCCCGTGGACCTCAGCCCCTTACTGTGCGACCTGGGCCAAGTTCCTAGAACACTGAACCTCAGATGCCCCCTCTGAGAAGTGGAGGTAACTGCACTTCCTTGCAAACACTCATACCGTCTAGAACACAGGAGGCCACGTGCGTGTGAAAGGGTTTAGCAGAGTGTGGTCAGGACGCAGGGCCCAGGACAAAGCCCCAAATTCCATGGCCCATGCCCCTCCCCTGTTCCTCACCCTTGTAGGAGGCCCTGGGCCTTGTGAGCTAATTCTGACTTCTAGGCAGACTGGGCTATGTGCTTGGAGTGAGAAAGTGACCAGAGGCTGTTTGATTCTCTGCCTTGGGATACCCACAAAGGAGATCTTTTTCTCCCCACCTTACAGGTGGGAAAACTCAAATTCAGAGACAAGTGGTTTGGTCGGGGTAATACCGGTTTTAAGTTTTAGAAGCTTTCCAGTTCTTATCTTGTTTGTCTCATGATAGAGATGGATTCCAATGGAGGAAATCCAGGAAGGCTGCTTGGAGAAGACAATCATTTCAAAGAGTGTATCTTTTCAGCAAAAACTTGTTTTCTTTACTACCAAACACCGCACCCCACCCACTAGGAGTCTGTCGCCTTCTTTCCTGCTTTGTCTTTCACCAAAGTGGACATCTACAAAGAGCCCCCTCTCCTGAATCTTGCAAAACATTCAGACGCTTAAGGACCTGTACCCCTACCACCCCCCCTCACGCCCTGATATTCTCACCTCTAAAGAGACTTGAGGAAGGAAGCCTCCA
Source organism: Talpa europaea (assembly GCF_964194135.1). Lineage (NCBI taxonomy): Eukaryota > Metazoa > Chordata > Mammalia > Eulipotyphla > Talpidae > Talpa > Talpa europaea. The sequence continues at coordinate 7,773,943 of NC_140082.1, read as the reverse complement.
GGAGTCTTTCCCAGGAGCTGGCTTGGTGAGACCTACTTTTTGTCAATCGGTGACAGGGTTAAAAGGAGGGAGGCAAGGAGGGAGTAGAAACCCAGCAAACACTAAGACATCATCCTCAGGACGGATGACCCAAGCTACCATGTGTGTGCTGCCTGTTTACAATTACCTGTTTGTTTGGAAAGGATTTCTTCTCTTCCTTCCACGTCTCCGAGCTGTGTATACGGTGAAAGGATGGAGCTGGGTGTGTAAGATTTTTTTTTCCCCCTGGGCTGTGTTTATCCACCCAAGAAAGTATTTTAAGTACTTTGTTTCCATTATGCTATTCTGAGCCCATTACTTGGTGGGGTGATTAAAGATTGCTTTTGGCAAGAGAAGAGAAGACGAAGTGTTTGTTACTTCCATGACTGCTAGCCTTTCCCAGGCAGTCTTCAAAGGGAGTAACGTAAACACGTGGCATACAAAATACATATTGGCTTCATAATGGGAGGCTGGAGAGCGTCTGGCCCTTCACCTTTGCCTGGAATCGAAGTCGCTGGGACGGGAGACAGGAAAGGGCTCTTTGCAGGGCATCTTGGAGGCTATTAGGCCCTCTGGGTTCTTCTGTCTTCTTCCTAGCCGGGGGCTGCTAGAACCTGCCCCTGGTGGAGATGTTTGAGGAAGAGGAAGAGCCTCTGTGGCTGGAAGTAAAGTGGTTGAGAGGGTTCAATCACCCTTGAAAAGGACACACCTGTGACAGGAGATGAGGCTAAAGATTTGGGAATGGGGGGGCCCGCCATGGTGGCGCAGGGGTTAAAGTCTCAGCGCTATGAAGCTATCTCCAGCCACTGCGGCCTGAGTTCGATCCCCGGCCAGGGAGATACCCACATGGCGCAGCAGACCTCTCTTGTCTCGTCCTCTGCTCCCCTCAGCAGTGTATTTCACCTGTTCAGCTCCCCACTCTGTATCCTCTCACCCCTCAGGATACATCATGGATAAGAGAGATGAGCCGTGTACTTTCATGGGGCTTAAAGTCTTTCCGTGCGGTTCACAGACACTAATCAAAGGATCCCACAATTATGTTTCCAAGGTGGTAAATTTCAGAAAGGACCAGTGCAGGGCATGTAATAGGCAAGGGAGCAGGAATGTGAATTTTTCTTAGGGTCAGAGAGGGCTTCCTTAGAAATGCAAATCTGAAAGAAAAGCAGGGGCTGGGGGGACTGGGATAGAGGAGAGCACTTGTTTCTCAAAGAAAGGAATTGGGGTGGTTGGGACCCAGAGCACAGGTGTGAGAATAGCTAGAGATGTAAACAGGGGGTCAGAGTGGTGGGGGTACCCCCAGTAATAGCCACACAGCAGGTGCCACATGCACACTAATGAAAATAGAAGTGGAAGGATGAAGCATAGATGTAGAGCAGGAGGCCCCCAAATCCCTGTTTTCTTATCTCAACAGCTGGCTGGACCCCAGCAAAAGAATTCACTACTGTAAGCTTCCACGTCCTGGTCTGTCCAGTGGGTGCCATTAGTCCCATATCGGGGCCACATGGCTCACGTTGGAACCCAATGTCAGCTTCTTCCTTCCCAATTATCTGTGATGACTTTCCTTGCTACATTCAGCATCTTGGGAGATTTGCAGGAAAGCCAAAAATCCCCATCACCATCTCTGCTCTCCTGCTCACTTGAAAGCATGCCCAAGATCTGTCAATTCCTCATGACCCCTGGCCAGGGGACTGCTTCAGAGGTTGTTGTAATCCCTCCGCCTCCATCCCTGAAGCCAGATGGAGACCCTTTGAAGTCAGCCGCTGAGCCCTCCTGGGATCCTGGGGACACCAGCATCTCCCTGGACTATCTCTATTGCGAAAAAAGCAGGTGAGATAAAGGCCAGGTGAGGTCTTCAGAGGTTCTGTAAAAAAACAGAGACTTCTTCACATACAACCCTCCACCCCCCACAGCTGGGAGACTGCATGGGTTTCGTGCATTGCCACTTGCAGAAATGCATTTACCCTAAACACGCCGCTTAAGTCAAGAGTGTCTCAGATTCAAAATGGAACCTGCAAGTCTGGGCATGTCCAGAGCACTTAAAAAAAATAAGTCTTGGAATCTCTCTCTTCTGGAGCCAAGTGGGCAGCTTCGGACACCGCCAGGGCTCAGGCAGCAGCGGCGTCCCCGGGCCCCTCAGCGCCTGGGTGCCACGCCTTGTGTCCTTCCAACGGCCCTTCATTCCCTCATGTCCGAGGTCCAAGGTCTACAGATCTGATGGACCATGATGTTCAGTGGTGAAATGGAAAGCCAGAGCTCCTGGTCCAGGGTGCACACGCTCTTTACTCTGCGATGGGGTCTTGATGCCTCTTTAGTGCTCCTCCTTCCAGCCTGAAATTCCATTCCCTGGGCCCTGAAACCCTCTGGGAATGCCGAGGTCAGAGGGGAGCTCCCTGGGGTGGGGAAGGTCCTGGCTTTGAATGCTGAATTTGGATTTCTGGAGACTCTCAAGCTGCCTACCCTAACCCTATTTATTAAGCACTTGCTAAGTGCCAGCCACTGAGCTAAGCCATCTGTATTTCTGCAGAGGATGGCTTTAAGAGCCCTTTGAAATGGCTATTAGTGTCATCATCCCCACTTCACAGATGAGGAAACCAAGGCTCAGAGAAAGAAAAGTCTTCACCCAAGGACACTGCGAGTGAATAACAGCACAAAATCTGAAATTCCTCAGGCTGCCCCGTCTCAGCCACCCACATGCTGCCTGCTCTTCCATGTCCACATTTGGACTAAGGTCTTTGCTCAGAAAGACTGCAGCAAAATTCCTCTCTGCCCAACCCTGAGGCCCAACCCAGCCTTGCATCTTGTTTTCCATCTCGCCTAACCCCCGCCTCAGTTTCCCCACCCATGGGGAACTGGAATAAGTGAGTTCCTCGCTCAAATTCTGAAAACCGCAACATGAGACAGGAGCAATGGGCCCTTGTCCCCACCCCTGCCAGCCCTGCATCCTCCCTGGGAAGCTTCTCTCTTCGAGTAGTATGTGGGTGAAGGCTTTGCCAAGTTCATCCTGTTTCTCTTGCTGACTTTGAAGGGGAAGGAGAAAATGTGTGAAACTGGGCTCATTTTGCCCCCCCAAAAAAACTCACCCTGGACTCCCCCTCAGGCACCTCTCCTTCTGGGAGCCTATCTGGGCCTTTGTTTGCCTGGAGTGTTCCCTCATTTGGCTAGGGAGGTCCTTAGGTTGGAATGAGTCATGCCTCCAGGAATTTAGCCCCATCTTGACTGTGAACTTTGAGAAAGGGTTAAACCCCTCTTAGAGTCAGAGGGAGCTGAGTTCAACTCCTAGTTCTGCCATGAAATCACTGCCTTTTCCTTGTCCCTTTGGAAGGCATTTATGGATTCAACATTTATGCTTGTCCTACTATGTGTCAGGAACTGTGCTTCAGACCTCAGTGTTGAACAGAGAAACAAGGTCTTTGCCATCCTGGAATGTTCTTTTTGGCTGGAAGAGTGGGGAGAAGGGAGGTTGATAAAGAACAAATGTATGTGAGATTTTCTGAGATAAATAACACAAAGTAAAAGGATAAGAAGTGGTGGGGAAACACCTTTTGATATCACCGTATCAGCAAAGATCTTTCTAAGGAGGGGACATTTGAGGGCAGACTTGATTATGCAGACCCCCATTTGAAGAATTATACAAAGAACATCCAAGCAGAGGAAACAGCAAAGGAGCTTGTTGTGCTTCAAGGACAAAAGGTCGATCGGTGTGGAGTGACCATGGGGAGAGGAATGCAAGGTGAGGTCAGAGCCTGCAGGAGCATTTCACAGGATTTCGATTTTAGTTTAGATGCTGGTCAGTTATAACCTCTCTCTGGGACTCTGCTTTACCATTTTTAAAATGGATCCATTAATCCCTGCCTGGATCACTGGGTACTTGGGAAGTCATGGCTGTGATCAGCATTTACTGAGCAACGACAGTTGCTAAGCATTGTAAAATCCCATTTAAACCTCAAATGACTGTAGGGGCAAAATGACTTTATATGGATGAGGAACTTGAGGCTCAGGGAGTTAAATAACTGGAGTCTCCACATCCAATCAGTCCCTGAATATCTCTCAATGCTCTGCCTCCCTCTGGTCCATTTTCTAATATGTTGTCATCATTTCTTTCTTGGATTCTAAAGCTCGCCCCTGGTCTTGCCCCATCCCAAGAGCAAGACTTTCTTAAGGCAGAAAGGGCAACATCAGGTGTGCGTCAGGTCGTCCTCCTCAGTGCCCAAAGAGCACTCTTCTGTCATCATTCCCCTCCGCACAGTGTGTTTTGTTCTTGTCTACCTTCAGGTGATGGGGTGATGCACAAGGCTTGGTACACCATGGTTCTTATTTATCAAATGTCAAATATCATATTTGTCAAATGCCACACTGCCACCAGTACCTTGAGGAAAGCCAGGATCAGAAGCTACTGCTGGCTGACTCCAGGGACTGTGTTCTCCTACCTGTTCCACATGCATGTGAGTGGAGGCCCAAGAGTCCATGTGACCTAGTAGGCCCCAGAGAGGCTAGACCCAAGAGCGTAGGGCTCTGGAGTGGCAAATGTCTCTACTTTCCCCTCCCAAGCCCACGGCAGACATTACCAATGGATTCCAGCACTCCTCCTGATCCCAGGCTCAGCAAAGGGCCAGGCCAGTCTCTACCAAACCACACACGCCTACACCTGACATGCCCTCTGAACACTTGTGATCTGTTGTCCAACAGCCCCATTTGGCAGGCAAGGTAAATGAGGCTCAGTGAAGGCTCTGACTGTCCCCATATCACTTGCAGCTTCATGTGAAAGGGACAGGATTTCTCCTCTCCCAGTGCAGTGCTGTTCCCTTGCCCCTCCTGACCTCTGGAGACCAGCTCCTCAGCTCCTCATGCTGTGTGGTCACCCTACCTTCAGGACATTTAGGGAAAGAAGTATTCTTGTGAAATTAGGGCCAGGTGACTCCTGAAAGTCTCTAAGGACCAAGAAAAAAAACAACTCGGCCCAGAGAGCTGTCTCTTCTTGTCTTCCATGTTACCTGGCAGCCACTCTGGGCCTCCATCTCTTTCCTAGCCAGTCCCTGTGAATCTAGCCTGTGAATCTAGCCAGTCCCTGGCTTCCATGCATTTCTCACCAACCTCGGTAACCCAGTACATGGATTCTTGGGCTGCAGACCCTTCAGAGAGGAGCAGAAATTCCAGGCCAGAAATAAAAGACTTCTCAAGAGGCAACTGAAGCACTCTATACTCCACTTTCTCCCTTTTTTCTCCAAAAATGAATATTTTCTTTTGGAATAATTTTAGATTGGCAGAAAAGTGCAAAGAATGTTCAAGAATCCCCTGTACCCTTCACCCAGTTTCCCTGGTGTCGTCCTCTTACATTACTACCCGCATTGCTCCAAATTAAGACGCCAACAGCAGCACCAATCTCCAGAATGAACCAATCTCCAGAAATGATTGCCATTCCACCCATTTTTCTGTTCCCAGATCGTCCCGGATACCACTTGCCCTGAGTACGTTCCTTGCATCTGTCCTTTTCTCCTGGCAGCTAATTCCCCCTCTCACTCAGAAACGGGTTGGTTTACTTTGTTGTTCTATTCTGTTTTGAATTACCTTTGCCCTCCATTTTACAAATTACACGTTGAGAAAAAGCTTGACCTGATTATTTCTAATACTGTACGAGACCCTTCTTCACCACGTTCATTTCTCCGCTTTCTGTTTTAAAGTCTAATTCACATCATCAAAATGGCCACTGGCACTTCCTGGAAAACTTGGCTGAGCTTTTTACTGTATTTCTTAAAAAAAGAAAGAAAAGTTCTTTTTTTTCCCTAGTCCCCCACCCCAAACTTCGTTTGTTCTTTTATGACTAAGGATATTTATCTCCTGCCTGCTTTAGAAGTTTATGGGCTGCTTTGCCTTTGAATTCCAGGCCAAGGTCAGTAGCCTTAGGGTTGTGATGTCACTGTGTGTTGCCTTGGTTACTGATGTGACATCATCAGGTAAATCCGGGAGCCTGGTTGCGGTGGGGGTGGAAGCGGGTCTTAGAAACACACAATCTCTTTCATCCCCGGCCTGTAAGGAAATGACCGCTGCTTTTTGGAAAAAGTTTTGAGAAATTGTGAGAAGCTAAAGGGGTGAGTTCATAAGATTTACGATCCCCCCAACTGTTTCAGACCCCCAAAAGTCAGATCACCATCAAAGGCTGCAGGCTTCGGAAGGGGAAGAAACTAAAGCAACAGCTAGAAACCAGAACCCTAAGTTTGTCAAAAGACCATCAGTGAGTTGCAAGAAGACACACACACACACACACACACACACAAACACACGCACGCACAAATTGACCCTATCAACCAAATTGCCTCTAGATGGAACGGATTTCACGAGGTGTCTCCTGCTCTTTAATCTAATCTAATCTGTCTCTCCCTCGGCAGAAAAGCAAAAGTAAAGAGAGGAATTACAAACGAGGAATGCCTGGTTTAAAAGGCTTTTTAATAAAAGGAGAAGAGAAAAAAAGAACAAAAGCACAGTGAACACTTAGCAGACAGTTTTCATGCCATTAAAACAGCATCTTGAAAAATGTTAATCTTTTTTTTTTTCTTCTTAGGGTCAGGGGAAGGGAAAAAAATGTGTTTTTATTGTGAACATGTGTCAAGAGGACTCTGTCACATAAACTCAGTACCCACAATGAGTATATTTGTGTAGTAATTAATGTGAGATCAGAGGAGCAAGTTTTGCCAAAAGGCCATTGTCAGCATGGAATATATTATGTGGGTCAAGAATCCCGCTTTCCAAATGCGGTGTACACAGCACTCATTGTAATTAAGCCTGCTGTCATCTACGGAGGGGAAGCAGCAGTGACTCCCAGACGGGATTATACCTAAAACACAGTTTCCAAATGTTTCTTCTTGGCAAATCTTTTAAGGAAACTCTCAGCAGAAGGAATGTCAAGACATTGTAATTAGATCTTGGAGGGAAGGGCTGAAGAAAGCTGGGGCCAGTTTTTATTTTGTCTCTGGAGGAGTCCCTCTGTAATTCTCTGTCCTGGAGGTCAAGGGCCTTATCTGCCCCGAGCCGTGGGGGTCACCATCTTAGCATTCACTTTCTGCCCGGGGTCTCCAGGAAGGCGCTGGCCCTACCAAGAGCCCCTCACGGCAGGAGCGGCTGGGAAGGCTGAGGCGTCCCCCTAGTGCTTTTGGGCCAGGCGGTGCTTAGAAGTAGGTGCGAGTCCTTGCAGAGAGCTGCTGCTTGATCGTGGGCCTGCAGGTCTTATTAAGAAAGCAGAGCAGGGGAAGGTTTGTGAGCCCCACGGCGGCGTAGAGGAAGACATTTACCTTGCAAGGAAAACCTGAATGCAGAAGAGGGAATTCAAGGGGTCCCCTCAAGTCTCTTCACGGAAACTTGTCTGCAGGAGGTGCACGTGCAGTGGGGTGCAGGTCCCCAGGTGGGTCTGACATTGGCCGTGGCTTTGCCTGCCTGGGGCCAGATAGGCTGCTCCGCAGGCCTGGGGGCGCTTGCCTGTGTTTGCAGGCACCAGGCCCCTCTGAGTGGCCCTCTGGGGTGCTCTGCTGGGTGTTTTTCAGAGGCTCCGAGGGGCACGCTACAGGGGCGTGGGCATTTATAACTTTATGTCTGTGCATGGACGGTATTCATTACACAATGCTCTCTTTTCCAAGCGCCCGGGTATCTGCAGACTTCTCAGCTCTTTATCACCCATATACGATCTTAGGGTGTTCGCAAAGTGAAACACGTCATAAATCTTGAGACCGGCTAGAACCTGCAGATTTTTCAAAAGACAGAGGAAAGGGGTTGTGGGGCGGCCGGTGGGGCGTTGCCTCAACAGGGCATTTGGATCAAGAGTCTATGTGGGTCAAGAGTCGCCACTCATCTGTGGGTCTCCCTGACTCCACCTTAGACACAATTTTCTCCTTGGCACTAGGTTGGGATCCAGCCTGCTGTTTGGGGTTTTCCCCTCTTGCGAACCCTCCCCTTCTCCATGCTAACAGTCAAGACCAGATGCGCCCCACTTTATAAATGCTGACCAGCTGGGGAGGCTGCAGCCGTCCACACAGCTTTTCCCAACTGCGGATGCCTGAGAAGGCCTCTGGGATGGAGACTGGGGGTCTCTCAGACACATCTTGTGGCCTGCTTGCTTCCAGAAACTTCCTTGGGCTGCCCTGAAAGGGGAGGATGAAAGAAAAGCCAGAAAGCCTACAGCTTTGGCCCAGAGCACTGCATGGACCCCCAAAAGATCTGAAACACCACAAAGGTGATAATCCTGAGCCCCTGGACTCAGAGAGCCCCCGGGTGAGGGCTGAGCCGGGCAAGGGGCGTGAGACAGAGGCTTTCCTTGCAGTGAGGAAGAGGAGACACAATCATGTCTGCACTGGACGTTGTTTTTTCCCCTCCTCGCCATTGAAAGGGCCGTTTGTTTTCAGAAATCGCAACCTGGAGCCTTGGACCATGTCACGGCCAGCCGGCAGTGAACCCCTTTGGAGGGCAGCTGAGGGAGCACAAAGGCAGGAAATTCAGTTCAACACAGGCCGGGTGACATCTCTTGTCTCCGGCAGATCATTGCTTAGTAGACTTGTTCCTGCAGCTTTAGAAGCAGCTGGCAGAGTCTTTTCAATAAGGTGACTCATAAACCATCCACCACTGGCTCTGAGGGGAAAAGGAAACCTGTGCTTTTTGGGTATATTTTTAAGATTATCTCCCCTGATTCTCCAACTGTGTTCATTTAACTAGGTGTTTTCCTGCTTCACACACACAACTTTTGACTCAGGTGTAAAGGAGAGAAAAGCACATACAGTCATCATTGTGTGCAGCATCTACAGAGAAAGAACAGACTTCCTCAGAGGACCCCACCTGCCCCCCACTTCCCAGAAGCGAATCCATTCTTCTGTTTGGCTCTGCCGGGGTTTGTACCCAGGGCCGCACTTGAGCAGCTGGCTTCCTGCCTTTCAGATGAACTCTGTGAGATTCCCGCAGGTTGTTCTCTGTATTTGCAGATTCATGGTTTCACCCAGGGGTGGGGTGCAGGGTGTGATGTGATGGGTCCAGGAGACTCTGAGCAATATCTGGAGACATCAGGAGTGTTACAGTCAGGCTGCATCGACTGGGTCCAGGCCAGGGGTGCTGCCCAACATCCCACAACATATGGCATAGCACCCCACCACCACACCCCAAAACAATGGGACCACCGGTGCCCTCAGTGCCCAGTTGGAAACCCTCATGCAGATCAGTCACTCTCCTCCCTGCTCTTGGATTTCTCTGAAACACCATTTTTAATGCTTCCTGGATACTCACGCAGACCCGGCTAACCTAGCCTAAACCAAACCACAAGTTCAAAGCTTGGACTTAGAGGCAAGTTTATTGACCTCTGGTTTTATCGCCAGGCTGGGGGCAGGGAGACGAGTGAAGGGAGGGGGGCAGGGAGACGAGGCAGAAGGCAGGGAGCAAAGAAGGGTCGTTCCTAAGGATTTCTTCATCTTGTCTGGGGAGGAATTCAACCTCGGCCAGCCGAGCAAGCCACCCATGCGTCTCTGGCAAGCAGGGGAAGGAAGTGACAGAAGACATCTTAAGAACAGAGCTCCCCCGACGGACACAGACATAAACAGACAACCGCACAAGCCCAAACACACAATCCCCATGGCCCTGGACACACACGCACGCACACTCATACGCACACGCCCTCCCCAGGCCCACACCTGGATAGGGAAAAAAGAAAGCAATGTTGTTCTTGCAGAGACCCCTCTGCAAGTCCAGCTGCATAAAGAAAGCGTTCAGATGACTCAGTTCAAGGGCAGCCAGCCAGAGAGGACCACATCTGTCTCCTCCGCTGCCGTATACATCTCCGGGCCGGGTTACTCAACCTCAGGGCTGCTGCTATTTGGAACCACGTCCTTGCTGGTCGCAGGGGCTGTTCTGGGCATTGCAGGAAATTTAGCAACATCTCTGGCCTCTACAAACCCTACTTGTGACAACCAGAATCATCTCTAGATATTGCCCAATGGCCCTGAGGACACTGGCCCCTGTTTAGAACCTGGGTCTTCCTCCATGGTTTCTGGCTGGGTGCCTCGAAGCAGCCTCCAGATGAAATACGTGTTTATTGAATGAGAAAATAACTCCACTTCTTTCCTGAAAATACATGAACATCTCATATCTCCTCTTCTTCATCCACATATACCAAGAACTGAAAACTCCAACAGAGCCGGCCTGGACTCCCTGCTGCGGGTCTTTTGGGTCTCAGCGAGAGGTTCCACATGGTTGGGGGCAGCACTGCTATCACAACAACCCCTGAAGAAGGTCCCCCCCAATGCTGTCTGTGCTCTGTACTGAACTGTAGAATATTAATGCACTTTTCTGGCCCCCAGTTGGGCTGCCATTGTGTTTAGAACACTGTGCTCCTCACACAAGCTGGATTTCGTGGCCCAGGCCTCTCTGTGGTGCTCCAGCTAGCAGGCGCAGGGAGAGACCACGGGAACCAGAAAGTGTGTCTATGGAATCATCCACACATTAGCCAAACTGAGGCTCCTTTTCCATCCTGAACCTCCGAGGACCTGCAGGTGTGTGGACAGGCTGGGAAGCAGGACTGAGGCAGAGTCAGTGGAGGCGTAGGTGTGGCAAGACTGGGATGCACTCGAAATATGTATTTGGACACTCAAATGACCAGCTAGAATTTGAAAATATTTCCGAGAGATATTTGGTCTTCCTCCACGGTTTCTGGCTCACCGCTCCCAAAACCCTTGGAATTTCCAAAGTGGGAGATAAGTCGACTTTTGTCATGTTAATGGTGACTTTGGGACCTCAGAGGAAAGGGCTGGAATTCTCTGCCCCACCCTGGACCTCAGGAGAGCGGGGAGGAGCTGGAGGTTGAGTTCAGTCTCCCTCCATGAATGATTTGCTCAGTCATGTCTTCGTGATGATGCCTCCATAAAATCCCTCCAAAAAGACCGGGGTTCCTAGAACTCCTGGGTCCGTTAACAGGTGGATGTTTGAGGCAAGTGGCACACCCAGTGAGGCAGGGAGGCTCCAGACCCTCCCCACACCAGCTCTCTGCACCTCTCCCATCTGATTGCTCCCGAGTGAAACACTTTCATAATCAGCCAGTAATGGAGTACGTAAAATAGTCCTCCGAGTCCATGAGTTGCTCTAGCAAATTAGTAGAACCCAAGGAGGGGATCCTGAAGCTCTTATTTAGAGCCAGTTGGTCAGAAGAACTGGTGGGGAGCTGGACTTGAGTTCCAAGGAGGGGGAGTCATTGGAACCAGCAATCTCTCGGAAGCACTGGCCCATGACTGGCATCTGAAGAGGGGCTGAGCATTCTTGTAAGACTGGACCCTTCACCTGTGAGGTCAGTGCTGTCTCCATGTAGACAGTGTCAGGATGAAGTTGAATTGCAGGACCACCAGCTGGTGTCTGAGTGTTCTTTATGTGGGGATACCCCAATACCCCCTGCATCCCCCACATATTCTTTGGGGTGCAGAATTAGGATCCCAGAATGCCCTAATAGAGGTATCTACTATTGGCATGTGGCAGTCAGTACTTAAAGGTTAACATTCATTCAGCAAACATTTTCTGAATTTTTCTCTGTACTGAGGTTGCAGTGATAAAAGATCTGTGTCTTGCCTTCAAGCAGCAAGGGAAAGAATAACAGCTCACTGAGCAGTTTTTAAGTGTCAGGCACTGTTTTCTATTTTGTAAATATTCACTCAATGAATCCTTAAATAACCCCCTGGGTGGGCCATGTTATTACTCCCAACATAAAATGAGGAATGGAAGCTGAATTACAGTGAAGTGACTTGGCTCACAGGACAGGATTTGAAAGTAGCAGAGATGGGACTGAAAACCAAGCCTTGGCCCACGGGGGTTCTCAACCAGGGCAGCTGGGGCCCCAGGGGCATCAGGCAATGTCTGGGGTTACTTTGAGTTGTCACAACTGGGATGAGGGTGCCACTGGCATCTAGAGGGATGCTTTCAGATACCCCACTGTGCCCTGGGTTGTCCCCCATTAGAAGGAGTGGTCAGCCCCAAATATCCTCTGTGCAGGACGGGCGTGGTGAAAAGATAAGGTGTATGTGGCCAAGATGATTCACGTAACTGATGCAGCTCTGCCTCTTGCATCAGTGGCTTCGGGTGAGCTCCGAAAACAGTTCAATGTTCACTTGACCCTGAGGGCCCTACATCTGCAAGCCAAGAGGTATAAACCATTGTGTTCATTTTAGAAACACTCGTGAAGCCACCCAGGCCATGAAGGCATGCATGTCCCGAAAGCCACCAGGCGTCTGCAGGGCGTGACTCTACAGAAGCACTGAGGGCATATAGTTGCTGCAAATGTGAAGCTGGCGGTGTGCCCCCAGCCAAAGAGTGAGACTGGATGGAGGTCGGTGGCCCAAAAAGAGTACTGGGTTTTTACTGCATGTGCAGAGAGGAGCACCAAGCTTAAGGGTTTGGATGTAGATTTTCTAGTCACCAAGCACCTCCAACTGAAACCAGCCCCCAAGATGCTCACAGATCTTACAGAGCTCGTGACCAGATGAGCCCCCTACCTGAGCTCTCCCTGCCACACTGAGATGACTCTGGCTGACAGATGATTCCAGAAGAGGAGGTTGAAAAGAAGAAAAAGATATCCCAGAGAATCTGAAGAAAACAAAGACGTATGACCCCAGGATAAATTCAGCCTAAAATAAATACAAATAAAAGTAAATACCAACATGTGGTGTGGCCTCTGCCTTGTCATGTGAATGGTCCTGAGTGGCCACAGATGACCTGCCATGAGGCAGCCATGTTGTGAGGAAGCCCAGTCTCAGCAAGGTCCAGGTAGATGCTCTGATCTGCCCTGAATCTTCAAGCCATCCTACCTCCATCCTTCAGATGAAGTAAAAGAGTCTTCAGATGATTCTAGTCCCCAAGCACCAAGTCATCACCAGGGTTAGAGTCTTTCTAACTGAACCCCACAACTTCATGGGCCCAAGACAAGTTATTCCTGCAGAATCTTGGCCAAATTCCTCATGAACAGAATCCATGTGTTATTTTAAGTTGCTAAGTGTGGGAGTCATGTGTTACACAGCCCGAGTGCCCAGAACACTATCTCAAATGACAGTTGTCAGGATTAAATTAGCTGATATTCATCCATGTCCTCCCTCAGGATCATGGTACAAATAACATTAAATCTGTTCCTTCCCCTTTTTTGCCTGCTTTCTCCTCTTATGATCACTTACTTCTCCCCCTCCCCACCAGTGTAATTTTACAAATACTGGGAGAATAGGTTTTTCTAGCTCTTTCCACCTGTGTTGGCCATGGAGTCATCTAAGCACACACAACAATCCTCAAGGGTCTAGAGGCTCTAAGCTGCCGAGTCACAGCAAGCCAGGTGATGGACCCCACACAGCTTGATCACCACCTGTGGAGCTGCAAGGCAAAGAAAATACAGTGTGGTTCGGCTCAATGGTATCCCGTGATGTCTGTCTAGTCACACGCAGAGTCTGCAAGGATCTTGAGCAACAGGATGTCTCTGCCTAGGAAATCTTTTCCAAGCCAAGATTTAGCCACAGATCATGAAGAAAGTCCCCTGGAAAAATGTCACTCAGGACACTCCGCCAGTCCTGTCTCCATTTGACCTGTGGAATAACTAGGATGGAAAAACACGCTCCGCTGCTGTCCCTCTGCTTGGACAGAATAGGCATGACTGTGCCATGTTCTCTGCCAGATCCTGGGCACCCAGAGAAGAAATTCCTGACCTCTGCTCTGCAAAGCCAACTCTGAACCCATGTCCACATGGGCAAGTCCTTCCGACCACCCATCACTTCACAGACCAGAAAGCAACTTGCCAGTGGAGAGCAGAGCTGAGTGGAAAGTCAAGTTCAGTTTGAGGGCATCTAAATGTGTCCCTCAAAGCAAAGCACCAAACCAAAACGATAAGAGCAGGTTGCAGGGGTGGGAGATGGTGAGAGCTAGAGAGAGATGACATCAGAGTACATGGTGTCGGGTAAGGGCACTGACTAGCTATTGGTGAAAATGTTTTAGATGCTGTGGCTAAGCCATTGATCAGCTGATGCAACAACCATTTACAACATCCTCCTTCCTTCCTATCTTCTAGAATATGGTCTTCAAAGGAAAAGATTCACATTGCTGGCCTCTTGGTAGCTAAAGCAGACCATGTGGTGGTTTGGGCCAATAAGATGCAAGTAAAGGCTGTTGGGAGGATGGGGGAGCCAGGGGAGGCGGGTCAGTTCCTTGTCAAGGAGAAAGGCTCAAGAGGAAAGGCTGCTGCTGTCATCTCTTTCCCTTCCTGCCCTAATGCAGACGTGATGCGTGGAACAGCGGCAGCCACCTTTGACCATGAGGAAGACAAGCACAGAATTGAAATGTCAAAAGGTTAAGGATGGTGGGGTGGCCAAAGGGCTAGCCAGGATATTCAGGAAACTGGGTCAATGTTAGCAGCAGCCCACTCTAGCCTACTCATCACGTGAGAAAAATAAACCCTTTATTGTTCAAACCACTATCAGTCAGCCTTCTTAGAAGGACCCCTATTTCTCTCTTGCTATACAGAGTTGTTGCACTCCTTTGTCTGATGGGCTGGGATACAGATCCCACCCCATAAAGTGTTGCTGACACATCAACTGCATCATGAGACGAGCCAGTGGAAATAGTCTCATGACCCAGCTGCAGGGCCTGTATCAGCTGAATCACATACACGCTTCTAAATGGATCGCAGCAAAGGTAGCAGAGGCCAATACACTCACGGCACTGGATGGGCAGCAGTAAATGTGTTGGCACGGAGAAGCCCATTCTGTGCATTTATGATTGTTTAAAGCAGGTTATCAAATAATATGGAAGGAATTAGCTAGAAAGACGTTCACCTGAAGGTACATGATAGCTATCATTTGGGTTTTTGTCGTTGCTATTAGACTTCTTGTTTTGCATAATATTTAAAGACTTGAACAATATGTAATATCATTTTTGCAAACAAAAAGTCCTCATCAGCATAGGCAACATGACCTGATTTCCGTTTAAAATACATACCCCACACACCAAAGGGCAGGAAGAGAGATGCTACAATAGAAATTAGCCCAGGTCATAGGATTCCAAGTGATTTTTTTTTGCTTCTTTTTCCTTGTCTGCCTCTCCTACTCCTTTTCTGTAATGAATATGTATGACTTGTTTACTTTTTCAAGTTCTGTTTTTGAAGAGTTCATCTTCGCCTGCTTGCCAAAACCTCTGACCTCCAATGGGAAATGTTTTAATCCATTCAAGATCTTCTGTCCTAGCGACACACTCCCGGACAAGCTTTTAACTATTTAGGAGGATGTGACATTAGGAAACAGTGGAGCCCCCAATTTCTGGTCATTGTCAACTTTATGAACGTGGCGGATTGAAGGACTCACTAAACTGCTTAATCCAACCGGTGGGTATCGCCTTTCAACCCCAAAGCAAAAGAGGGCCGCCCCCACCTCTGACACCAGCGAGAAGAAATCCCCCTTCCCTTCTCCTGTAAGATGAATCATGCTGACCCACCTCCATGGAAGCCTTCTTGGAAGAGCCATAAAAACATGGCAGGCCAGAGCATTTGTGGAAGGCTGACGAGACGACATAATGGCAGGGAAATATACGATCAATTTAGCAGGGGCGGCTGTCAGTTTGGGGGCCCTCCAGAGTTCAAGCATGCCCATAAAAAGAACTCAACAACCCAATTACTCCCACGGGAGAAAGAGATCTCCCTCCAAATCCAGCCTGTCACCTAACGCCGGTGAGCAGGAACCCCCCCAGGGGAGCAGGAGTGGGTTTACCGGCGTCTGTGGGAGCCGGGGATGGTAGGAGGAAGCCAGGGGAGCAGACAGAAGGGTCTTCTCCCATGATTTAGGGCTCTGGATCTTAAAAAAAAAAAAAAAAAGTCCCCCTGGTGCCCTCGGGGTCCTGGAAAAGTCAGCCCAAAGAGAGACAACCATGGAAAATAAAAGTCCCCGGGCTTGGGAGGAGCGTGAGGGTCCAGTTGCTGCTGTCGAGTAGGGCTAACACACAGGCCCCCAACTTGCATGACCTCGGGTTCACACCGGCTCCTGATCAAAAGACAGCAGCTCGCTGCGCCCTACCCAGGCCTCCCATCCGGGGAGGATTCAAAGCTACTGGCTTCGTAACTGGTGTGGCTTCCATTAACCCAGAGGGGCTGGCCCTGCAGACGCCTCCAAAAGTGGCGCATCGGACGCAATGAATCACGAGGAACCATAGCCCGGGCCAGCCCGCTGACCTCCAAGGAGAGATAGTATTACTTGGGGCGTGGAGTCGTGGAACCATTTAAACAGCGTTGATCTGGACTTCCGATGCCCACTGCTGACGGGAGTCTGCCGAGACTTGGATGTGGGTCCCCTCTCCCACGCCCCTGGATTCTTTCAGCCCCTACCTTTCTGCACCAGGCACACTTCCTTCCTTCTGTCCTTCCGTCCTCCATCAACAGAAAGGCTGGTGCCAGTTAGCAGCCGACGCTATCATTGCTTCAGAGAGCATTTTCTGGAACGAGATCTCGGGGTGCCCAAGGAGGTACAGCATCACATCCGTGAAACGTTCATCTTGGTTTCCTGCCCACTGGCACGAACACAAGTAGCTATCCATACCCCCTCCCGGGCACCCATGGGGTTCTGAAATATAATAGACAACTCAAAGCAGTGTATGTGTGTGTGTGTGTGTGTGTGTGTGCATGCACGTGTGAGCATGCAGGCACACATGTCACCTTTTGGGTCTGTTTTTTTATCTTCGGCTTCTGCATTAACCGAAGTTTTCCATGGAAACAGATACCGGGTATTTTGAGATCTCGACGGAATCCTCACTTCAAGAAATCAGATCGGTTTCAGGCAGTGCCTGGGTTCAGCAAGAGGCCAGTCTACCCAGAAACGTAAACCACTTCCAGCCAGGGTTAGGTGAACGCTCACAGACAGACGTACTGGCCCCATGTAGGCTCCGTCGAACACGCGCACACACACACACACACACACACACGCACAGGCACACACATGCACGCACTCATTTTGTGCTTAACTGTCATAAAACTTAAGACACTTATATGGGGGTGAAAGGTCAGGAGGGGGGAAACATTATTTTCTGTTATTAATTACACCTTATCCATTCTACATGTGCTGCACTCGTCTTAGATAAAGTTACAGTTCTGTTTTATTAGGAAGCCTCCGGGATCATGTAAAGGGGGATTTTTGGACTGAGACAAAGGAAATCACAGAACTGGGGGGAGGAGAGGGGGCTCATTTGTTCCCCTGCTCAGAAGTCAAGCCAGTCTCCTTCTAGGCCGTTTCCAGGACTGAATCTGCACATTCTCTAAATAGCTCATTCTGCAAATGCTAAATGAACCTGGTCCCCCAACCGGCTCCGTCTTCAGTGGGTTTTGGGTTTCCTGAAGGAAGGGAGAGGGCATGGGCCATGCCAGCCAGGCCGCTGTGGGTTCACAGGCAGAGTCAGCAGAGGAGGGGAGGGTTGGGAGTGCAGGCCCAGCTCGGGGCCACCCTGCACGCCAGTCAGGCAGTTGCTGGTGGGGACCCTTTTGTCACTTCGAGCACCCATGGGTGTCAGAGGCGGGGATGGAGCGCAGGTGTGTCAGGCAGATGGCAGGCCTGAGGTCGGACAGGAGGCCCCGAGGCTGACAGGATGAGAAATCGAGCAGCCCTTCCAGGGGAAGGGAGGACTCAAGCCGCCCCAGGGCATGGGGGTGTCACAGTATCCAGCAGCTGGGAAAGACCCAGGTCCGAGCTCTGGGCTCTATCCTGGGTCCACGCTTTCCTTGGGCAAGTCGTTTGTTCTCGCTGAGCCTCAGTTTCTCCTTTGGAAGTCAGGAGAAATGACACCCAAACACCACAACCTGTCTTTACTACTAGCAGTGATCATTTTGAAACTGCTGTGACCCTTCTATGGAAGACTGAATGGAGATTCCTCAGAAAAAAAAAAAAAATAGAAATACCAAGTGATCCAGCGACCCCTCTTCTGGGTGTTTACTCAGAAAACATGGAAACACCAGCACGGAAAGATTGTGCAGCCCACGTTCACAGCAGCCTTATGCACAGAGGCCTAGATGTGGAAGCAAACTAAACACCCAGGGAGAGACACTTGAGTCAGGGACACACACACGCTGCGTGGAACGTCACTCAGCCACTAAAGAGCTGAAATGGTGATTTTTAGGAATGGACAGAGCTTGAGGTGACGATGTTCAATGAAGTGAGTTAGAAAGTGAAAAACAGGGCCTCCCTGGTGGCGCAAGGGGTTGAGACGTAACCTACGAAGCAATCCACAGCCTCTGCAGCACGAGTTCGATCCCCAGCCAGGGAGATACCATATGGCACAGCAGACCTCTCCTGACTCACCCGCTGCTCCCCTCAGCAGTGTACTTCGGTCCTTCTGCCTGTTCTGCTCCCCGCTCTGTCTCTGGTGAATCCTCTCACCCCCCATGCCTCTGGCCTGTACCCCAATTCTTGTATGCATAAATAAATCTTTAAAAAAAAAAGTGAAAAATACTTTTAGATGGTTTAACCCATTTGTGAAATGTAAAGAACCCAAGAAAATAAGCTGGCAAGATGGAGCAAAGATACCTCTCAGAATGAAAAATCCACTGATCGGCGGAGGGAAGAAGGCGCCAGGGAAGAGGGGGGCGAGAGGGCAGGGGATGGGGCAGGGGCGCTGGAACTCTGGGGGAAGGAGAGGGAAGCTAGGCACCCAGGGAGGGGCGGCATGGGCCCCCCCCCCAATTATTTGGTTAGGGAAGGGATTGGTAAATCAGTGAGATTTGAGAGAGAGAGGAAAACTCGCACACTTGTGTGACGGTAATCGGGAGAGCGTGCCCGTCCTACAGTTCTGGAAGATAACATAATGGGAAGTGCATCAGGACCCATAAATCACGGCGCAGATATAATTTATTGTTATTAATATGATCTGCCCTGTCCTTCCCAGCCCCCCGGGCTGCAGGCGAGTCTGCGCTCTGTCATTATGCACTTGAAGACAGGCTGTTTTGTCCCTTCTCTCTTCTTGTTTCTAATCACGATGTTCTAATTCTCCAGCTGAGGTTGAATTCAATTCTCAGCCAGAGCTCGACGCCATATATTACCCCCTGTCTGGGGCAGCAATCTGGCTTCTGTCTCCTCAGCCCTCGAGAGCCGCCATGTGCCCCCTGCTGACTAGGCACCCGCCGGCTCAGCGGAGCCCCGGGGACTCCACCCGTCCCTCACACCCTCGAGGGGGCTCCAACAGCATGTCCATTTTGCACACGAGCAGGCTAAGTTCAGAGACCAGCTCGGTTGCATGCCCAGGTGTCTCCTGCCAAACCAGCAAGTTCCTCGGACCCCTGAGCACTTAATACCCTTCGCTTGGGGTCTGGGGACAAGTTTCGAGACAGTGGCCCTCCTCCTTCCCTGCGGTGGCAGGTGAAGTGCTTACTTCTCATAGTAGGGCGCCTGGACTCCAGACCAGGGCCTTGGAGGGCGGCCTACCGTCTGGAGTTCAATGAAGCATTCACCCGCCCTCCAGTCTGACTCCAAGGAACACACAGAGGCTGGGACAGGAGGAGGACGAGAAGGAGGAAGCGGCCTGTGGTTGGAGAGCCTCTATCTGCCCATCAGAATGTTTCCCGGGGGTTCGGCCAGGAATTCAGGCCTGTGGGCCCCGCTGGGAGTCCTGCCAATGCATCCAGGGCCTGGCTCCCTTTGATGCTCCGCAGTCCATCCCTCCCCATGTAATCCTGCCTCAAAGGCCTGATGTCTAATTTGTGATATCCCAGCAGCGTCCCCAGGGCGCCAGGACAGCGGGGACTTTGAAGGCCTGCTGATGCTGATAGGGAATTCCATGTTCAGGGGAGAAGCAGGGGGCAGGGTCCCCGGATCAGAGCGCCCATGTCCAGGACAGTCCCTGGCCCTCCTGTGTGCCTTGCTCCCAGCTTCTCCCTCTGTCCCACCCCTCTTGTGTGACAGTGTCTTTGCACTTGTTCCTCTTTGAGCTCTGGGGTTCCATCCTCCTCCGTGGCCTCCTTCCTCCCTATTTGTGTGCACAGGTATCTCTCTGACTCTCTTTGGGGTCTCAGACTTGGCCTCGCCTCCTGGCCCCCCATGTGATCCTCCCGTTCTCTGTCTCTGGCCCCCAGGAAAGTCCATTTCTCCCACAGAACCGCTCAGCAGAGGCCAAAGCTGTAGCCATGGAAGTGGGGCCAGGAGATGGAATCACCCCAATGCTGAGCCCTCTCGGTCACCTCCCATCCCCAAGAACAAGTCTGGGATCACAGAGGACCAAGGTCATGTCAAGGACCTGAGAGTGCCGGGAGAGATCAGGGCTGTTGGGGATTCCTGGGGGGTTTCCTTTCCTGGGGGAGCAGCCTCTACTCCCCCCAAGAACTGACACTCCAACTAACTTCCAGCTCGCTATTCCAACATCGTGGGGGCAACCAAGCCCACACTTGCATGGCCTCTGAATTGTGTTTTCCCCCAGTGATCCCTGGGGGAAAAATGTCCCTTTGGCTAGATCGTGGAGCTTATCTACATTGTGAAACTTGAGACCAAATGAACCCGCACACAGGGAGAATGAGGGCGCCCCTCGGACAGCGCCGCCTCCACCTTGCAACACACACAGACATACCTGGTGGCTCCCCGGGCCTGGCCCAGTCGTTTCACCAGCCTCCTTTCTGTTTATCCGTCTCCCTGGGCCAGTCCGTCTTACTTGTCCTTTTATCTGAAACCAGAAAACTGAGGTTCAGATGAAATACAGGGACTGGCCCAAGGCCACTCGGCCAGTGGTGCTGGCGGCCATCTCTTTGCAGAGAGACAGTCACGCAGCACTGGTCCTGATCTGGGCTTTGAATTTCCCTATGTCTGGAGCTTCCTCTCACTGATGGGCCGCAGCGCCAGGTTTTGTTTCCACGCCAAGCATCTTCAGTCACTGAGCTTCCAGAACCCATGCCAGTGCAGAAACAGAATTGCTTTTCTCTAGAAAACTGCTTTCTTTGGCTTGGGAAAGGCTGTTTCCCCTCCACTCAGGGGCAGGAGACATTCCGGATATTTCGCTCTGGGAAGGCAAATTTGGCATCCGGGATTGTTTTCTGCCTTATTAAACTTTTCAGAAACTGTATCTCTTTTAAACAGCCTGTGGGGGGCTCTCCCCCCACCCCCACCCCCCTCCCAGGGACCCTCCGGATCAGCCCACACGTTCCCTCATCCCATCTGTCAGAGGCCGAAGCCAAAACACGTCCCAGGAAAAGCTGCAGGAAGGGGCGAGGCAGGGAGAGCAATGTTTAATCATCACAGAACCTTTGAAAAGTATCTTGAGCAAATCGAGTTTGTCTAAAACGCATCCAGCATTTAACATTTAATAGGAGCTGATCAACTTAATGCACCACATGCGCTGGGTAAATGGATCCTTCCCCTTTAAGGGCCTGTTGATGTTAGGTGAAGGGGAAAAACAGTTGTTATGATTCAGAAACTCAGGATGAACCCAATTAATCAATGCTGAGATGATTTGAATCATGTGGCAAATGCTTGGTCACCTCTCTGATATCCTATCCCCATCCCTCGGAAGATGCAGACATGATTGATGGCACCTGTGACCACCACGTCTCCAGGCAAGACCCCCCCAAACCCGGCAGACAGAGAAACAAATTAGATCCAAAGGCCCGGGATCAGTTTCAGAAGGGACAGGCCCCCGGCTGGGGAGGGGGTGGTCTCTGGGGGTGCTGGGCCTGGCCTGTCTGTCACAGGCGGGCAGAAGATAGAGGCCAGACCATATGGGGGCTGGGAGAAGGGAGCCCTCCGAGACCCAGGGATGGGGCGGTGGGGGGCTCCGCCGGGGCTCCGCCGGGGCTCCGCCGAGCCTCCGAGTGCGGGGCTGGGGCCCTCAGCTCGCCTGCATCTTCCAGGCTTTTAGTTTTTTGTAGTGTGAAAATAATCGCTCCCGCTTCCCCGGCCTCTTAGGGTTACAGTCGGGCGTGTCGGCCCTGGGTCTTGGCTGGAAGAGCTGGGCCTGGGGGGCGGGGGGCAGGAGCAGTGTTAGCCAGAGCTGTTTTGATTGTTTTCAAAGTCTGTGTGCTTTCGCAAACACGCGCACACGCACATATGCACACACATACACACAGAAGCACACACGTGCACACACGTGTGTGCACACATTCCTCTGCCTTTGCTTTGGCCTCCTCTGACTGTCCACCCTAATATCACCTCCTACCAGGTCAGCTCCCCACTGTCACCCAACTTTTTTTTAAATGTATAAATCCTTTTTATTTATTATATATATATATATTTATATCAGTGTTCATCATTTTTCATTTTTCTTTTTTTGTTTTTTAGGTGTTTGCTTTCTTTTCTCAGGTGTTGTCCCCCACCTGAATTTCCACCCCACCCCACCCCGTGCACCATCACCTGCATCCCTTGTGCTCCTCCCACCCCCAGCTAGATCCCTCTCCCTCCTCCTCCCCACAGAACGTCTCTGATTGATAGTTGTCTGTTTTTATTTTGTTGTGTGGTGCTTTTTTAATTGTTATTATTTTTCCCCTGATCCTTTATTTTCACCCCACTTTTTATTTATTTATTTATTTTACCCCTCTTTTTAAAATCTCCCTTTATTTTCTCCTCCCCAGGGAGAGAATGGAAGGTGGGGCTGGAGCCACTTCTGAATCCTAGAATGCTTTGGGTTCTGCAGACAGACCCTAAACACACACACACACACACACACACACACATACACACACATACACACACACACACATACACCCTCTTACCCCTGCACAGAAGCTGCTGTTTCTGAACTCCTCGACGCACTCACGTGTCTCTTTCCTTCTTTGACCTCATTCATTCCTCTTTCCCTCTTTTCTTCTGTGTCTTTCCTCCCCCCTTATCCACCTACCCACCTTTCTTTTATTCACTCAACAAACACTTCCAGGGCGCCGCAAGCTCCTCTGGGGGCTTCTTCCAGGAAGAAGATGAGGTCTCTGCACTCCAGGAGAGAGCAGGCCTCCCAGCTCCTCACCTTTCTCACCTGCTCCCAAAGATGCTGCCTGTGGCCGGTCAGGTGCAGCAGAGCACCCATCCCCAGCCTCAGGCCCCAGTCTGCCCCCTGGAGTAGCCACCTGCACCCTTGTAGATAATCCACACCCCACTGGCCAGCCCCAAGCGGCCTCCCCACGAGGTCCTCTTGACATTGGCCGCCACTGACTCCTCGTCCCCCTCTGCAGTCACTGGCTGGGCAAGACCACCAGAGGTGCCCACACTGAGGCCCGAGCCTTCCCAGGCACCCCAACCATCACCTGGGGAAGGGGGTCCAAGCTTCTGTGAAATGGCTGAACGAAGTTTGACGTCACTCAGATGACTTTAAAAAGTGCTCATTTAAAAAATAATAATCCTCACACCTTACCTTCCTCCCGAAGGTTTTCAGACTGTTTACAGTGAAGAGTCCAGGCCCCCAGAGCTGGGTCCGGTAGCTCAGGG
The DNA here is from genome assembly GCF_964194135.1 of Talpa europaea. NCBI lineage: Eukaryota > Metazoa > Chordata > Mammalia > Eulipotyphla > Talpidae > Talpa > Talpa europaea. Next base: position 7,750,526 of record NC_140082.1, on the reverse strand, counting down.
GTGACCCTGGGGCCTGCCGGCCCAGGGGACTCATGCATGAACTCTCAGGCCATGTGAGAAGCTCGCCGTGGCCCAAGGGGAACCACTGACGGTCTGGGGGTGAGAGTGTGCCTTGGTCCGCACAGGGCTTCCGTCAGCCGCAGTCTGGAAGATGCAGTGGAGGGCCTGGGGATGGGTGGGAGAACTGAGTAAGGAGACAGCATGAGGACAGACGTTCCAGAACGCTCTTCTGAGTTTAGAGGCAGAATCTTATTAGAAGGGGGCTTAAGGGACTTAGAGCTGTTTATTTGGGGTATTTTTGGAGAACAAACGGGGATTTCAAAGAGGCTAAGCCCACCGCCTCCTGGGTTTCCCCTCTCCATGGAAGGAAGGTGGGATGTGTGGGGCAAGTCGGTGGAAGAAGAAGGAAAGTTACCTCCCTACCTTCAGTTATTTCCTGCCCCCCTCCATTTCCGAAAGCCCCTTAGCACACATTGCCAATTCCAGAGGCACCACCCCACCCCCCGCCACCCCCAACCTGCAGGATCTGGGGGCTCCAGCCTCCTTACCCTCCCAGGGTGCTCACAAGAGCATCTGGCCCGGGACCCCGGGATCTGGCTGGCGGCATCTGTTTGCAATGTTTGACTCGGTAGTTTTATTTCTGCTCGGCGGTATAATATAAACTATCTTGTTACACGGCAGGCAGGCTGGGCGCGGAGCCGGGCCGTCTGCAATCCTGCAGCCGGAGCAGGCAGAGCTGAAATGAGCTGGTGGGCCAGGGCAAGCTGCTCTCTGGAAAGTTCTCCAGGCCTGAGCCTTTGCTGCCTGACCCCTGGGGCAGGTCCTGGCTGACCCTGGAATCTACGACACCCCTAACATGCACACGCACACCATGCACACGCACACCACAGACTCGCAAGCATGCACGCACGCACGCACGCATGCACATAGCACTTCTTGCCCAGCTCTGGAGGCGGCCGCAGTGGATCAGAGCTAATTGTGCCAAGATGGGTGCTAGTTTAAAGTCTGAATTCTGGAGTCAGCCTGCCTGGGTGTAAATTCTTGCCATATAAGTTCAAGCAAATGCCTCTACCTCCCCAGGTCTTGGTTTCTTCACCTGTACAATGAGATTCCTGGGAATTCTGGACATGTCACGGGCCTGTCGTGAGCCTTCCAGGAGGCCAAGGCTGCAAAGCGCCCCGTGGCAGGGGAGGCATTTAGTAAACATGAACTGTTATTTCCAGCATTAGGGGGTTGACCAGCTGGCCGTGGGGGGAAGCAACCCTCCCCCTGCTTGAAAGAAATGCATGCGTGCAAACACAAACACACACACACACACACACACACAGGATGCCAGGGCAAATCCAGACATGGACCCTGCTTCTCCATTCCCCCCGTGACTCCCTCCAGAGTAAAGATGAGGTCCCCAGCACGGGGTTGGAGACAGACAGGCTCCCAGGCCCAACTCCCAAAACAGCAGGTATGGGGGAGCAAGTCTGAAACTTGATGGAGGGACGCAACCCCAAGTCCTCTGATTTCTCAGGTCAGTGGGAGGGCCTGGGAGGAGAAAGGCAGGAATCTATACTCTTGGAATCTATACTCAGGAATCTATACTCGCCTGCACCGAGTTGGGTGCCATGGCCCTGACCTCAGCAGGGGACTGGACGTCCGCTGGGTCACAGGCCCTATCTGTGGATGTCCCTGGGAGCAGAGGGGCCATCCCTGTGCCCTGGATCCTGAGGGACAGTGGCAATGCCCAGTGCCCAGGGCCATCCAGCCTCCCTCTGGGCAACCCTGTCCAGGTGGGCCCACCTCTAGGGGGAGACTGAGGCCTCTACACGTGGTTTTCTATCTTCACGGTCCAGCAGCAGTCAGCAAAGGGGTAGGTGTCAACCAGCATGGAGTGCGAGTGTCCACGTGTGCGCACACCTGTGTGTCCGCTGCACTTGCACAAGGGTGTGCCCCGTGTTCTTTGGCACCCAGTGTGTCTGTCAGAGCCCCAATCTGGACACAGGCAGCGGGGGCCATGCACCCCAGAGCAGGCAAGATGGAATTTGAAAGCTGAAGAAAATGGGGAACACTGGGGCGGGGAGGCCATTAAAAATCACTTATAGAGGGCCTCCCTGCTGGCTCAAGGGGTTAAGACACAGCACTATGAAGCAATCCGCAGCCACTGCAGCACGAGTTCCATCCCCGGCCAGGGAGCTACCCACATGGCGCAGCAGACTTCTCCTGCCTCGCCCGCTGCTCCCCTCAGCAGTGGATTTCAGTCAGTCTGCCTGTCCTGCTCCCCGCTCTGTCTCTGGTGAATCCTCTCACCCCCCACACCTCTGGCCTGTACCCCAGTTCTTGTATGCATAAATAAATAAATCTTAAAAAAAAAACATAAAAACCACTTTGTTTGCAAAGGAAACTAACCCATTTTGTGACCAAAGCCCGTTATGCTGGGATGAAGGAGCATCTGTCCCTCCACTTGGGGACCAACTGGGACGGCGAAGGTGGGTCCTCTGCCTGGGCACCCTGCGGCCCGAATGAAGTTACAGATTTGGCTTCTGTGCAGGGTGAACCACAGATCACAGTGGCTCGGAGCCCCCCGTCTGCCTCCTGCCTCCCCCACCCTCATAATGTCATTCCGAGTCTTTATTTTCTCTCCTCTGCGGTCTCTCTCTCTCTCTTATCCTTCTCTCCCTGTTTCTCCCTGTATCTCTCCACCCTCACCTGCTTCCATTTCTTTTGTGTTTGTCTCTGCACCTCGCTCCACCTCCAGCGCTCAGGTCGGTCCCTCTTTGCTGACAATTGGTCTCTCTGGATCTCCGGGTGCAGCCCCCTCCAGGCAGTGGCCCAAAGCCAGCTGGGGGCCTGCTCATTGTCACTCTGGCCCCTTTGCCCACAGCTCTCTCTCTCCCCTGCCCCCCCCGATTGGCCCTCCAGACCCTGCCGTCTCCCCCTTCCGAATTTCCAGCGCTCGCAAGCTGGGCCACCATCTCTCTAGCTCACATGCAGAAAAATGTACATCTTCCTGGGCAGGCGCAGGATCGGAGTCAGAGTGGGCCGACCCCTCACAAGATCCCCGGGGCCAAAAGGAGGCACCCCCACAGCCACTTCCCCACCCCCCTTGGGGCTCAAAACTCCCTAGGCAGCCCACAGTGTCTGGTCAGGGCAAGGTACTGGAGGCTACCGGAGGCCTGGACCACATCCATGCCCCAGGAGTGGCCTTGGCCTAGCAGAGGCCCTCTGTGGTCAATAAAACAATGCCCGTGGCTCCACACAAGCTCTGGGGGGTGGCAGTTTGCCCACTGCTGTCTGCCCCAGACCTCCAGCACCCATAGCCATGGATGTATTGACTAGCATCACAGCAGGTATCACCTGGGCACTAGCTTCCTCCTTGGCATCCTTTGCCCTCCTGTCTCCCAGGGTGGAGAAGGAAAGTCTGAAGTTCCTGCAGCGGAAGATGGTTTCTGTGGCCCTCCCCCACCCCAGAGTTCCCAGGAATGGAACTATCTCAATAAACCAGCCCCAAAGCATCCACGGGCTCATTTGCACAGCCACTGACCCCAAAACAGATGATGCTAGTTGTTGCAGGAACCAGCCCCTTCCTGGGACTCTGGCTTTGGGCACTGAGATCACATAAAGGACGGGCCAGCTCAGTGGCACAGTCGGGGCAGGAGAGGGGCATTTTCTTCTCTGCCTCACCTCACACCTGTCCCCCCCTTCCTTCTGCTCTCAGCCCTCTGATTCTTTCTGTCTGCAGGCTGGCTGAGCAGCTTGGGCAAATGTTCACCTTTTGGACTCCCAGGCTTTAAACTAGATATTGTGACACAGCTGGATCATAGTAGTGGGAGAAAAGGTATAGTCCATAGCTAAGAACAGTGATGATCCACTGGGGGTGGGCTAAATCGGGGTGCACAATGTAAAATTTACATTCAGATCGGCTGCTTATGCCATACACATGCAGACATCAGCATGCAAAGCTTCTGGGATACAGATATCCCCAGGTCAAGCTTAATCACCCCAATCAAGTCCTTTATTCTCCACCCCCCCACCTTAGGTTCAGTGGCCCCAAGAAAAAGAGGTGTCAGAGGAATCCCAGTGATGAGGTTATAACCCACTTATCATGTACAAGTGCATATCAGCCATCCCTGTGAGCCCGCCACTGTCACTCACCCCCCAGCTGTCTGGAGACCCTGACTCCACAAAACTTGGGGTGGGGACTGGTCCTGCTCAGCTCCAGTCCCTGCTCAGCACCAAATCTGTCTTTTGGCTGTGACCTCATGAATGTCTCAGAACACTGTAAGGCAAGTAAATCATCTCACCCCCTGTACCACCATCATTTTGCAGTTGGAGAAGTCGAGGCCCAGAGAGGTTAATCAGCTTGCACAAAGTCACACAGTAAGTTGAAGACAGCAGGAAAACCCAGTTCTATCACAGGCTCTCTCGGGCCACTTCCCCGCTTCTTCCCAGGAACTCTGGAAGCACTCAGGCCTGGGAGGGAGATCTGAGCTTGAGTTCCACGTTTATTTCCCCTCCTGATTTGACATGGGGCTCCATCTGGATGGTGGCTGGACCTACTATCCAGAGAGCCTCACATTCTCTTTTGCAGCTTGTGTCTGAGAAAATGAGAACCCACTTCTACATGCAAGTGTCAAATTTACAGGAATCAAGCTTGTTCTGAGGGCCTCTTCCCTCCTGGAGAGCTGGGTCCTCTTCCTTACTATGACTGGACTTCTCTGTGCCTTTCAAAGGAGTCATCAGAGATCCCTACCTATGGGGCTATCAACATTAGAAAAGAACTAGGTACCAGGCAAAGCATACAGTAAGTGCTCAATAAGTGCTGGCTGCCATCACTTTTATTCTTATTATCCACACCTGATCTGTTTCCCTGTCTTGCATCTCAACACCTGCCATCCCAGTCTGCCCTGGCTCTTCTCTGCCCTTGGACAAAGAGGAGGTAGGGTTGGAGGTGGAGGGTGAACAGCCCTCAGCTTTCACACTGATGCCCCTGGCCAGCTGCCCAGGCCCAAGGCTATGCACCCCTGTGGTGTCCGCCTTTGAAATCACCGCCTTATGTAACCCCTCATTCCCACCTTCATTCCTGTTTGTCTCCAGAATGACCTCTGGGAGGAAAATGAAGTCCAGGGTCAGTGACCATCATGTGACTCAGGAGAGAGCTGGGGAAGTTCTCTCAGGGGCACAGACACCACGGCTGCGTGTGCTGGTAGCTGGTTGTGCAAATCCCCACTCTTCTGTGCTGTGCAACTTTGGGCAGGCGGCAACTTCTCTGTGTCTTGACTGTCCAGTGGAAAGTAGGTTAGGATCTCATTTGATGAGAAATATTTGTGAGAAATAAATGAGATGGTTTAGAACAGTGCTTGGCACATAGTTGGTGCCTAGTAAAGGGTAGTTGTGGGTATTTAATACTCTTCTGCTAAGCCGTAATAACGGTGAGGATGGTGTTCAGAGCATTAACTCAGAATTGGATTTGAACCCCAACTGAGGGGGCCTCCCTGGTGGCCTAGCAGGCACCTCTCAGCACTATCACCGCCAGAGTTCCAGCCCACTCTGTCGCTGGTGAATCCTCTCACCTCTGGAATACACCCCAGTTCTTTTTTTTAAGTTTATTTATTTATGCATACAAGAACTGAGCACAGGCCAGAGGTGTGAGGGGTGAGAGGATTCACCAGAGACAGAGCGGGGATCAGAACAGGCAGACTGACTGAAATACACTGCTGAGGGGAGCAGCGGGCGAGACAGGAGAGGTCTGCTGTGCTATGTAGGTATCTCCCTGGCGGGGTATCGAACTTGTGCTGCAGTGGCTGCGGGTAGCTTCGTGGTTTGTGTCTTAACCCCTTGCGCCACCAAGGAGGCCCTACACCAGTTCTTTTACGCAAAAAAAAAAAAAAAATTTAATTAATAATAATAATAAAAAAGAACCCCAACTGAGACACTGACCTCGCACTTGGCCTCAATTTCCCTCATCCATAGCCGGGGGTAACACCTCCTAGCTGGAAACAGAATGAAGTTGAACAAGGCAATCAGTTGCAAGAACCGTGTTGAACATTCCTAATGTTTCTGCCTTTATCTTGTGTGTGTGTGTGTGTGTGCGCGCACACACACACACACACCTCAGATCCCCACGGAGAGGGGCCTTGGGGGGCTCCTAGTTCGCGCACAGGCCCCAGTCCCCCGGAACTCCCCGCATAACCGCCTCCGCCTCTCCGCGCGCGGGTCTAGACCGAGATTCGCGGGGACAGGAGGAAGAATGTTTGCGCAGCCTTCAAACAACTTGGCAGGGAACAAGAGGGAAAAGGCCGCTCCGGGGAGAGTTCAAATTGAAATTACACGGAGGGAAGAACGTGCAGATCGGCTCTGAAACTCGTAAAAAAAGCCGAGGTGACTGAGAAGAACAAACACGCCTCCAGAAGGAAAATGGAAAAGTTCGTAAACCTGCTCTTCAAAGCCCGGCCTGGGGAGGGCGAGGGAGGGGTGACCCAGGGCCAGGCCGCAGCCCCCAGCCCCCCTCGGGGCTCCTCCCCTTCGGGGTCTGCAGGCAGCAAAGCGGCCCGACCCCAGTCTCCCCAACCGGGACAGGAGCGCGTGGTCCCTTCTCTCCCCCCCTCCGACCAGTCCCTTCCCAGCTCCTCAGGGCACAGGACGGGGCTGCGGAGCGCCCCCACTCCAATTGTGGCAGGGTCGGGTGGGGATGGAGGGGGGGCTTGGGAAGGTGTTTGCCAGCGGGGTGTCTTGCAGGCGGGACTCGGCCCTAGCCCTGAAAGGCCGGCAGGGCCACCCCTGGCTCTGTGGCTTCTTCCTCCAGCGCGGGGAGAGTTTGGGTCTCGCTCCAAGAACTCGTGGAAAGCTACCGCGCTCCAGGCCGCATCAGGACCCTCCCTCTCCAGCCCCCCTCCTGCTCCCCCATTCTCCCTCCATCGCTATTTCCCTCCACCTGGAAGACTGAGGTCAACTCTCCACCCCACCGAGGGGCTCTGCGCGCCTCTGCCAGGAAAATGAGGGGCTCTGCGCGCCTCTGCCAGGAAAACCCTGCGCACCGCGGAGCGCGAGAGGCAGCGGCTCCCCCCCCACCCCCCACCCGCCACCCCGCGCCAGGGCCCCCGAGCAGCCTCCTCTGGGATCCATGGGCTTCACAGACACCCGGTTTCTGCGGGTGTTTCCCGGACGCTTTAGAGAACAGCCTAGACATGAACCCCGCGCCCCGCGTGCGCTCTGCGCTGTCACCGCACGTGGAGCCTTCTCCAAAAAGCCCAACCTGCTAGCCCCGAGTCCCCGCGGCCCCGCGGCTGCGCCCCAGCAGAATTCGGCCCTCCTGTGCAGGGGGGCGTGATAGAACCACAGGCCGGAGCACGGCAGGGAGTTCGTCCTGCTCTGGACTCTGTGGCTTCGTAGCCTCTTTAGCCTCTGATTACTCGAGATCATGGACACTGGGGCGCCGAAAGTTTGGGGTGACATCTTTCAAAGATGGAATTTACATCTTTCAAATCTGGATTTACATCTTTCAAATCTGGGTGGAGCCCCCTGGTCCACCAGCTGAGAAATTCAGCCTCTGCCCCAGGATGCCCTGTTGGGAAGGGGCTGGTGAATCCCCATGCCCTCCTCACCTGCTCAAGGCCCATGTCCCAGATTCAACATGTCCCCCTCCCGCGGCCCCTCCCCACTGAGCAAGGGCTGGTCAAAGCCTCACTCGCAGCAAGGGGCTTCAGACTACAAGGTCCCGCCCCACGGTCTGCGCTGTGTCCTTCCACCAGTTGTTCTGAACTTGGACAAGCAGTGGGAAGACCTGGAGGGCTTGTTAAAAGCAGATTTGCCAGCTCTCACCCTCAGCTCCTGAAGCAGTTGGTCTGTCCTGAAGCCAGGGAATTTGCATTTCTAGCAGGCTGGGGGTCTGCTGGTCCTGGGATACATTTTGAGCAGCGCAGCAGCTTAGCAGCGGTGCTAAATCCTTCTGTTCCTAACACCGAGCCCCAGCCTGGTGCCTCTTCCCAGACCAAAGCCCCTGGAGGTGAGGATGCCAGTCTTCCTCATAATCCCCAGCCCTACCATGAGGCTCTGAAATGCAAATACCTCAAGACTGTTTGGGCTTAGTCGTGAATGCCAAAGATACCACCATTTCCAAATGTCTCTGGGGCTCTTCTGGATGCAGTAGGAGCAGCGGTCCATTTGCAACACGCCCCAGCCTGGAATGGCAAGACAATACCCCCATTTTCCTGATGCCAATGTGCAGCCTATGAAAGGGATTGCCAGGTGCTGAGATAAAAAGAGAAGACACTCAGGTAAAGTCTTCCTAGCAGAAGCCAAGGTCTGCCCCAGCCTCAGCAACCACAGGGGCAAAGCACCTTGAAGGGACAGGCAGGCAAGATGCGGCTCTCCAGGCAGGAGAGGGTAGAAATGGGGTGGCATAACCACCAAGGGAAGACCCGCACTTCCAGTGTCCCTGTACCCCAGAAAGTGCACCCCTCAAACTCCACATGCCTGCCTCATGGCACAGTGCCCAGCACCTCCTTGTGCCTGAGCTGGGAGAGCCAGCACTGCTGCTGCTCCTTCTGAATGTTCTAGAAGCCTGCACCAGTACTCAGGGGTCTCAGACTCCTGGAGAGTCTGGAATTTAGGGTCATGAGGGGTGGGTGGCGAGGGGATGGGGGTCTTGCCTCACCTGGCAGAAAACTCACCCAAGGGGACAAGGCTGAGGGAGGGAGGGGCCAAGGGCATCCCCATCCCTCACCCTCCAGGTAATTGTGGGGCCCCGGCTCCCGTGTTCACACCCCAGAGTCCTCCACACGGCTAGGTGTTCCTGGGCCACGTCGTAAAAAGATTTACAAGACTACGTTAAACTGGCAGTAAAAACAATTAAGTTTAATGGCACCTTGTGTGGGTGGGTCGAGGGGAGGGCCGTGCTGCCTCCTCTCCTGACCCGGAAGCCAGGTGAGAGGGGGACCTGGCAGCCCTCTGGGCTCCGGGGTTCAAGGTTAAAGGGTCAGGAGGGCTGGACATGGGGGCCAGAAAAGAGTTCAAGTCCCACTTGCCAATGACAGCTGAGAGGTCCCGAACGAACAACCTCTCTGCCAGCCTGAGCCCAGCGTTCTCGTCTATAAATGGGATCGATGAAGTGGGAATTGGTTTAAAAAAAAAAAAAAAAAACCTGCCTTCTTGGGGCCATGAGGACTGCAAGGGAGAGCTCCTCGGGTGTGCCTCCCCCGCGCCTGGCAGGGATCTGCATTTCTTTAGCAAGTGTGTGTTTAATAAATATTCCTTTCTGGAGGACCAGCCTCCCCAGGTATAAAATCGAGTGGAAGGATTGGGCTCCTGCCACCCCCTATTCAGATTCCTGCCTCCGCCAGCACCACTTACGGAGGTTTCCTGCTAAAATTGACCTGCTTGTCCAGCCAGTGACCCCGGAAGCGACCCCATGCTCGAGCTGCCTGCAGCCCCAGGCTTTGAAAGTGACCTGGATTTCTGGAGAGCTGGCAAGGAAATGAGAGTGGCTGAGGGGTGAGGGGGGTGGCTGCAGGCAGGGTCTCTGCCTCCCAGGTGCCCTGCTTCAGTCCGGAAAGCCCTAATTCTGCAGGTCTCCCTGGCCTGGAGACAATTAACCATCCGCTCCAGGAGACTTCTGTCTGTCTGTGTCTGTGTGTGGCCCTCTTGGCCAACCAGGACACAAGATGTCCCTGCCTGGGGACGACGCAGGGCAGGAAACCACCCCTCAGCCCTTTGCTCTGCTTGGGCATTAGGGGAGGGAACTGGAAGAGAAAGACAGCCTCATCCCTTCATTCTCCCCTCCCAGGGACCAGCTCTGCACCCTCAAGAGAGGCTGGCCCTGCCTGAGACCCACACCCCTTGCTAGGACGTCTCAGTTCTCGGCCAGTCACAGAACACGCTCAGCCCTGGCATGAAACCACATCATCAGGCTGAAGAATTCCATGCGCCATCAGCACATGATCCCAACCCTTACCATCACTGGCGCTGCCACCAACTAGCTGGGCTTGGTGACTTAATTCTCCAGGTCTCAGTTTCCTCATCTATAAAATGGGGGTAATGATAGCCCCCATTGCACAGGATCGCTGCAGATCAAGTGAGTGCATTCAGGCTCATAACAGCACCTGGGACACAATGAGTCCTGCTATTATTTCATAGCCAGGGAAATGTACTTAGGCCCATGATGTAGGCTTCTGGCCGGAAAGGCTAGAGGCTGACCTGAAACTGTCAGCTTCTCCATCTGGAGCGCTCTGTTCCTCTCTATCTCATGGGTTTCCTGCTGTGCTTGGCTTCTCATTTTCCTTGCCAGTAAAGGCCTTGTTCTTCTCGTGGGAATCCATTCCCCTTGCTATGGTCTCCTTAGGAAACAGCCAATGTCAGAACTGTTCAACAGGGAGAAAAGGGAATGGGGGGCAAGTTTTAGAGATTTCCTTGTCATTAAAAAAGCCCAAAAGTAGGGCAGGAGAAGGATCAAAACAGGGGAGAGAAGGGCACAAGGGACTATGGTGACAGTGCAGGGGTGAATGGGTGGTGGGAATTTCATGGGGAATACACCCGAGAGGAGAAAGCATGCATTGTTTAAAAAAAAAAAAAAAGGAAAAATGATGTAAAATATATAATAAATAAATAAATAAATAGCCCAAAAGGAAGAAAATATCCCTTTTTTTCCTACTATATTTTGTTGTATCAGGATGTGATGACTGGAGCTGCAGCAGCCATCTTGTGCCTGTGAGGAAAGGTAACCTAAGAATTGTTTGGATGTGCTGGGGCTAGGGGAAGGAAAAGACAGAATGAACCAGTATCACAGATGACTTTTTTTGAGTCATGATCTTAAATAACTCTCCTTCCTTCTGAACTCTTTATATGGGGAAAATTGTCTATAACTTGAAGTCATTGATTTAGCATTTACTCCTTGCTTCCAAAAATTTTTTAAATTATAATGAATATACCTGTTCTGTCCCACAGAGTGACCTTGACTGGAACACCCTGGGGCAGTCTCTTCAATAAATATCTTTGGTAGGGTTGGTGGGAGTGGAGGGGGCTTTCCTTCAGAAGTTTTCTAGCTCTTCCCCCACTGGAAAGATTTTATCCTTGGATTCTATTCCAGTAAGTGATGCTGCCTGACTCCAAGCCTAGGTCAGAAGAGAACTTTGAGCTTTCATGTGATTCTCTTGGAATACTTGTTCTCCAATGTTGATCTCCTTGGAACCCAGCTGCCATGATGTGAGGAAGCTCCAGCTGAAGGCAGAGTGCGTGGGGTGTTGTTCTAATCAGCTGTCCCGGCTCTGCTGAGCCTTTGAGTCATCCAGATCCAGTGCCTGACATGGGAGTGAACCAGCCTCCAAACCCCAACTGTCCCACTCACTCCCGGCCATTCAAATCTTCTGAAAGGAGGCCTCAGAGACAGAACAGACACAGGCCACCCCTGCTGTTGCCCTGTTCACAGTCCTGGCCCATGGGATTCTTGAACATAGTATCCTAGTTGTCTTTAGGTCTCTAAGTTTGCAGCTGCTTGTTAGGGGCAACAGACCGACTGTTCTGAGCCTCAGTTTCCCTGTCTGCACAATGTGGATAGACCATCCACCCAGCAAGAGATGCCGCTTGAGCAAACATGCTCATGCCAGCAGCAGATGACCAGGCACTCAGACCCACTGGACTCGAGGCTGGAGCGGGGATGCTCCAGGCAGCCTGAAATTCTCGGAGACCAGATCACTTGCTCCTTCCAGCCACACCTTGAGAAAGTCCAACCAATGCTCCATCTGGATCTCATGTCCAGAAGGAGCCCCACATGACACACTCCCTGCCACTATCAACTCCCCCTTCCATTCCAATCAAAGAATTAATTTCCAGAAAGCAAGACTGCCAACAGCAGAAATAAATCACAACCCAGCAGGAGATGAACATTATCCAAAGAGAAACAATTTAGCAAAAATCACCTCCCCCCCTTCCTTACCCCTTCCAAACCAATAACAATTCAATTATTCGGCTGCCACTATAAATGATGAAGCAGCCACACAGTATCCCTGGGTGGGAAGGGGGAAGCTTTGGCCAAGGAGATGAAAACCAGCCAGGAGGAAAAACTGAGAAGCACAAAAGGGAAGCAAAGGGAGGTGCCCCCCAAGCTGCAGGAAGCAGTGGGGGCGGGGTTGAAGATGAAGCGGGGAATCCCAGCCAGCCTTCTCCTTGTCTCTGGCATTACACTTTGCCGCACAATGTGCTTCCAGCCAGGATTGCATGTGGCCTTCGGGAAAACCCTCTGACACGGAGCTGAGGGGGCCTGTGGAGGTGAGGGGCTCCATCCCCGCTGAGCAGACACAGGAAGCAGCGCTCAGACAAGTGTGGGGTGTGATGGTAAGAGCCCCGAACTGCAGGGAGAGGAGTCGACATGTTCCTTTCTTCCCCGTCTAGGTTGAAAAGCCCACTTGCCCTTAAACCTCAGCTTTAGAGTTCAGCTCCTCAAACAGACCTTCCAAAATGGCTCAAGTCTTTCTTCTGACAACTATTTACTGGGCCACCCCAGGGGCAGGCGTCCAGCAGCTCCTCCTGACCACTTCTTCCCACATCTGCCTTTGCCACTGAGGTGGCACAAAATCCACAAAGCTGGCCCCCCAGCTTGCATTTGAATGTAAAGAGAAATATAATTTTTAAAAAATTAAACTCCTAAGAAAGGAAATTAAATGACTCATTAAAAGGCGAGAAGCACTCTGATGAGGAGCAAGAGGGAGGCAGGCAGGGTGGGGGGCTGCCTAGCAGTCTCCGTGTGCAGGGATCCAGGCCTGGAGGATGTGCGGGAACCACTCACACAGCCCCTGGAGGAAGCAGGTCAGAGGGCAGAGGTGGAAACGTGCCTGCAGGTTCCTGGACTAGTGGGAAGGCCAGTGTGGCGGAAGCGCAGGGAGCGAGGCGGGAGAGGTGCAGACAAGGAGGTCAGAGGGCACAAGACCCCATCAAGACCAGTGCTCGGACACTGGTACTCAATCTAAATGAGGTGGGAGCCATGGGTGGGGAGCAGGCGGATACCATCTTGCTCGGGCTGTCAGGGGGGCCCTGCGCTGCTGTTCAGAACAGCAGGTGTTGGGGACGCCAGCTCAGAGGTGACTGCCGCAGCCCCGGGTGAGGATAACAGCGACTTAAACCGCAGTGGCCAAGGCAGATGTGGGAAGAAGTGGCCAGACAAGGAATAGCTGATGGAACCTACCCCTGATGGCTGTTCAGTAAATTGTTGTCAGAAGAAAGACTTGAGGGCATCTCCGGTGGCGCAGCTGTTGAGCGCTGGGCTGTGAAGCTGCTAGCAGCCTCTGCAGCACCGGTTCGATCCCCGGCCACCGGTGAGGGTCCCACAAGGCGCGCAGACCTCTCCTGCCATGACCGCTGCTCCCCTCAGCAGTGTACTTTGTCTAGTCTGCCTGTTCTGTCCCCTGCTCTGGCTCTGGTTGATTCTCTCACCCTCCCGCGCTTCTGACTGTGCCCAGTGTTTGTATAAATAAATAAATAAATCTTTAAAAAAAAAAAAGAAGAAGAAGAAAGACTTGAGCGTTTTGGGAGGTCTGTTTCAGAAGATGAGCTCTAAGGCTGAGGTTTAAGGGACAGGGAAGAGACAAAGAGGGCACCGGGGTGGTGCTCCTGGTATCCGTCCCATGTGCTTTCTGGTTCACACAGCACACTCTGGTGAAGACACCCAAGCAAGCCCAGAGAGATCCCAGAGAGGACACGGAAGCCTCCGGCCACACCAACACCCTTGTGAACCCTGCCATCTTGCAATGGCCTGGACCTCCAGCCTAGTCAAGCCTGTAGCTGCCTACCAGCAGCCCCATCCCATGGCGGCTGCACCTCATGGGACATGGAGGCTGCACCTCATGGGATCTGTGCAGCTAAGCTGCCCCCCCACTGCCCCTAGTGACTGACCCACAGGACTGTATGAGATAAGAAAGGGTTATTGTGGCTATGGTGGTACCCCAGAGCCTTGCATTTGGGATAACTGTTTACGCAGCAGGAGCTGACTGATACAAGGCCAGCATTAAAACACCAGGGTGGCTAACACAGTCACCTGTGGGAAAGAGAAGCAGATAAGTCAGACTAAGGACTTGGGAAAGGCCATTTGGAAAACGCTGCAGGTCCCGGCAGGTCATGGGTTTTGGATTGTCCTTGAAGTGGACTGGGAAGGTAGCAAGGAGGTTTGTATAGGGAAAAGTCATGCCTGGACTTTTCGGTCTCCAGATTTCTAGGGGGTGGGGGTCGTGAGAATGGATGGAAGAAAGGGAGAGACCAGGAAACCACAAGGAAGCCACGACTGTCTCCAGCGGAGTGACGGGGTGGCTGTGACGCTGGAGAGCAGAAGTGTGGAGGGGACAGTCTGAAGGAAAGTGGGATTTAGGGTTGGGTTGGGATTCCAGTGTAATGGCAGGAGAGCGGGAGGAGCCAGGATTGGGGCCGGGCTGTGCATGGAATGTGGTCTTCTTTGAAAGTCTCCAAAGGGAAGAACTTAGGTTTTACTCTGGATATCTGAAATCTCATGTGGAGCAGATGGTGGGCAGTTGACTTAATTTCAAAGCTCAGGAGATGAGTCAGGAAAGGTGAATTCAGCAACAGCTGTCCTTAGAAATTGTACAACTGCAGGGAGCATCTACTATGGACACAAAGAACAGAAGAGTGAGCAGATCAGGAAAGGCCACTGTTGGGAAATCTAGGAGGACAATGAGCCTGTGATGGCAATGAGCCCAGAGTGAAGAATCCAAGGTGACCAATCACAGGGCTGGAAGGTGCCCCCTCGGCTCCAAGCACGTTGTGGAGACCCCAGATATCCATGTCAGAGGCTGGATGGGACCAGGGACGAAGTTCCAGAATGTGGAGGAGGGAAGGAGACTAAGGCAGTAAAGACAGAGTGTCCAGAAAACTTAATTAAGAAATGCCAGCCTCAAAAAATGGGCAGAAGAGCTAAAAAGAAACTTCCCTGAAGAGGAAATGCAAATGGCCAACAGGCATATGAAAAAATGTTCAACATCACTTGTCATCAGGGAAATGCAAATCAAAACTACCATGAGATACCATCTTACACCAGTGAGAATGGCACATATTAAAAAAACTAGCAACAACAAATGTTGGCGAGGGTGTGGAGAAAAAGGAACTCTTCTGCACTGTTGGTGGGGGTGCAAACTGGTCCAACCACTGTGGAAAGCTGTGTGGAGATTTCTGGACCTACTAAACATAGAGCTTCCATATGATCCAGCAATTCCACTCCTAGGTATTTACCCAAAGGACACAGAAACATCAATTCCAAAGAACACCTGCACCCCTATGTTTATAGCAGCACTGTTTACAATAGCTAAGCTTTGGAAACAGCCCAAATGCCCAAAAATAGATGACTGGATCAAGAAGATGTGGTACATATACACCATGGAATATTACTCAGCATTCAAAAAATATATAAACACATGCAATTTGCAGCAACATGGATGGCGCTGGAAGGGATCATGCTCAGCGAAATAAGCCAAAAAGAAAAAGAAAAATACCAGATGGTCTCACTGATAGCAGGAATCTAGAAAACTTAAATAAGGGACCAGGAAAATGAATAACTATAAGAAAGTGAAAATCAAAATCAACAAAAAACTATGAACCAGAGACACTTTTAGGGGGGCGGGGGCGGGAGGGGAGGGATTGGGGTCAGAATGGGACGTTTGCAATTGTATGGGGGAATATAAAAATAAAATTTATTATTTAAAAAAAAAAAATTAAAAAAAAAAAAAAAGAAATGCCAGCCTGAAGAGGAGCAAAATAACAAGGTGCTAGCGAAAAGGGGGTGTGGGCAGACAGGAAATAATTCATATGTTATTTTGTTTTCTTTTAGACTGGAGATACTCAAAGGCATCTGAGGCCGTGGGGAGGAAGACAGATTCACAAGTTTACATGGGGTATGATTCCATTTATGATATTATGGTAACTTCTGGGGGTTGGGGGGAAGTCCAAGGTAGGTAGAAACTGACTTAAATGAAGCCCTAGGGAATTTGGGGAACTGGCAGAAATGTTCCAGATCTTGACCCAAGCAGTGGAGACCTGACTACATGCTTTGGTCAGACTCATCAAGTTGTACACTAAGAAAACTAAATTTTATGATCCATAAATTATTCTTCAAAAAGGAACATTCTAGAACTATGACAACACATTTGCATATCCAGGAAAGTGATACTACAGAGAGGAAGAAATGAGCTCTGCCTCAGAGAAGGGTTGAGCCCAGTTCCACTCTAACTGACCCAGTGACCTTGAGCCAGTGACCTTCTCTGGGCCTCAGTCTCCTCATCTGTGAAATGGGTGGATGCACCGCCAGGGTGCCCGGTGCTCTGAAATCTCAGCTCCTCCATCTGTCCCCCACCTGCAAAGTCCCACCAGGTACCCCTAAATCCTAGGGCTTGTATGGGAGTCCTAGCCACACAACACGACGGAGCAATGCCTGAGGTCCCCCGTAACCTTCACGCCACTGAGCTCCAGGCCACTGAGCCCAGTCCTCCCCCATCACTGTCTTCATCCTCCCTGTCAGGCGAGGAGCCCAGTAATCACTGTCACCACGCCAACCGCAGAGCCCGAGCACTCAGATTCCTGTGATGTCACAAGGCAGATCTCAGCTGTCACTTTAGCCCCCGAGGAAAGAGGCTGCAGATATGGAGGTTACCCAAGTTACAGCAAGAACGGGAGGAAGCCCTGGTCTGAGATACGCAAGTCTACGAGCTGGAGCCCACGGATCCTCATGCTGAGGTCCCCGCCAGACTCATCAGTCTGGCCAAGGGCTGCAGAGTGGCCAAGAGCACAGGGCTCAACACCCAGCTCGGCCACCGACTAGCATGGATGACTCCAGGGAAATGACATGAGCTCCCACGGCCTCACTTTCCCCGTCTGTAAAATGGGCTCATGGCCACGCCTCCCTTATAAGGTTGCCCTCGGAGTGGAGATGTTCCTACCTATAAGACAGGTAGACCAGGCGGCCACGGCTACGCAAGCAGGAGCTGGCCTGCTTGGGAGGCAGGTTCCCGGGGGTCGAGGGAAGGAAGAAAGGAACAGGAGGGTGGACCCAGACTGAACACTTGTGTGTGAGAGCGGAGGAGAGAAAGGTTGTGTGGGGCAGCAGAGAGAGCCCGCTGTAAACCCGACAGAGGTCCCTGCGGGGCCTCTCCCTGCGCCCAGGCCACTGTTCTGGCGCACTTGCCGCCGGGGCTCAGGCAGCGACACTGTGACCCCCCGGGAGATGCCTGTCCTGTGTCCTCCACAGGGAACCCGGACTGACTGGGAAGGAGCTGCCGTATTTAGTACGTCGAAACCTTACAAACTTCTAAGTTGCATCTCAGCTATTTCATAAGGTTCAGTGTTATATCATTTTTGGAACCAAAAAAAGTAGAATTCAAACGATGCTCGTCACGAGCTGACTGCGTTCCCAGCAAACTGAGCTCCCAAGTCACATCCCAGCTCCCAAGTCCCGCAGCTGGTGAACAGTCGCGTCGGCTGCTTGAGCGAACAAGCACTATCTTGAAATGAATACATTAAGAAGAAGGACGCTGTTTCCAAAAGATGGTTTCAGACCAAGGAGGAGTCCCAGGGCCGCGTCCTCTGCCCGGCACCCCGGGTCGGCTCCCTCTGGCGCCCACTCCTGACACCTCCTGTCCTGCCACCCCTTGCAGCAGTGACGTGGGGTCCTGGCCCGTGTCCCGGGGGTGAGGACATGGACCCCTCTGTGGTCCACGGAGCGTGCTGTGGCGACTGTCAGGCCAGACAAGTTCAAATCCAGAGAGCAGGTCCCGACCTCCCTCGCCTGGCCTTCCTTCCGGGCCCATGGGAGGCAGCCAGGGCAGGGGCGCTGGGCATGGCCAGGCTTGGCCCTACCATTCTGTGGGTGGGTGGCCTTGGACAGTGACCTCTCAGAGCCTCCACTTCACCAGCAATGCAGGGCGTGGACACCTGCCTCCTGGGCTCTGTGGATGAGAGAGAGACCCTCACAGAGGACACATCCCGCGACTTTTTGTTTTGTGGATTTCCAACCTGGTGAAAGCATCTCCATCCAGCCGGCTCTTCTTGCTGCTTTCTCAGATGCACAGGGTCTTCCCCCATGACAGAAGGAGAAGAAGGGGAGCAGGACATGGCTGGAAGGATGCAGCAGCGCTCCCCACATTATCTCCCAAAAACCCTCTGCATCACAGAGGAGACACAGACCCAGAGCAGCCACATCCCAGCTCCCAAGTCACGGAGCTGGCGAACAGTCGAGTCGACTACTTGAGCGAACAAACACTACCTCGAAAACCAGACTGCCCAGGGAAGGGGCCGGGAGTGGACAGGAGACACACGTCACATTCCTCTCCAAGTGCGACAGGGCGCACTCGAGACTATCTGGGCGCTGACAGGCGGGGAGTGTTAGGTGCAGGGCCGGGCTTGGTGAACCCGCCACGGTTCCAGGAAACTCCCAGTGCATCTACTGAGAGGCACCCAGTGTCTCCTTCCTTTGCAGAAAACAGTCTCAAGGTCACTGGATGCGTTCCCAGCCAGAGGCTCAGAGGACAGGGGACAGGCCAGGGGGTTAAGCGCCTTTTGTTTTCCACCCCCACCGCACCCAGACCCCACCTTTCCTGCCCGGTGCTGGGGGGAGGGAGGGGGCCACCTATGCTGCCCATCCCAGCCCCTAGCCCTCTGGCTCCTGCTTGGGCTCCATGTGGGAGGCCCTGGCGCAGAGGAGGGGGCAGGCGTGGGAGGTCACGTCAGGGCATCTATTCCCTGCCTCTCCTGCAAGTCACCCTCCGTGACTGGCCTGACATTGGGTGGCCCATCTGCATGGTCCCTGTACTCACAGGCTCCACACACCCCGCTCCAGACCCCTGCCGTCCTGAGGGCTGCCTGATGCTCCGTGGGTGCTGGTCCCTTGCTTGCCAGCCTCCCTGGGGCTGCCTTCACGCTGATGCTCTCAGCAGCCCCAACGGCGCACTCCTCCGGGCTCAGGCGTCGGGGGTGGTCCATCTCCCGCCAGAATCTAGCTTGATCTGAAGGCAGACATAGAACTAGAAAGAAAGGATCCGGTTTCTAACTCTCTCGAAACCAGTTTCTGAGTAAGGTTAAACAAAGAAACCGAAGGTCTGACATGACCCCAGAGGCCACTGCTGTCCACAGGCTTGGGCCACGACTCGCCCTGCACCCAGGAGGCCTTGGTTTAAGTCCCGACTCTGTCTCAAGCCCGCAGAGGCCTCCGGGATGCCGTTTCATGTTCCTGAACTTCAGGGAGCTCATCTGTCCATGGAAGGACATGCAGGAGGGTCAAGGGCAAGGCGACCCAAGTGGGGGGCGGCCACCACGGGACGCAGGGTCCCCTGCAGGGCCTCAGTGCGTCTCCATCCTCCTCCCTTCACCTGCGCACCCGCCCTTAACCCGAAGGGGAGACCAGAGAAGCAAGTGGCAGTTGTCCCACAGACAGGGCAGGGTGGCTCCATGGCTCCCCAAGAGGGAAGAGGGTACCCCTAGGGGTGAAAGGACCTGAGTTACAACTGTCACCTGCCAACCCATCAGGTGGCCAAGGCGTCAGCATCTGGGTCAAAACCACGCTAAATCAGGGTTCTCAGAAAGCAGAACCTCTGGGCCTCCCTGGTGGTGCAGGGATTAAGACGCAACCTATGAATCTATCTGCAGCCACTGCAGCATGAGTTCCATCCCCGGCCAGGAAGCTACCCACATGGCACAGCAGACCTCTCCTGTCTCCCCGCTGCTCCCCTCAGCAGTGTATTTCAGTCAGTCTGCCTGTTCTGTTCCCCACTCTCTCTCTGGTGAGTCCTCTCACACTACCCCCCTGCACTTCTGGCCTGTCCCCCAGCTCTTGTATACATAAATAAATAATCTTAAAAAATAAAGAAAGCAGAAGCCTCAATTATCCATTGTCAGTTTTGAACAAACTGCCCCAAATGCGACAGCTCCAAACCTCCGCGGGGAGGTATTTCTGGTGCGGGCCTGTGCTGGAGGGCCTGGCTGAGGGGTGAGGTTCCCCGAGACAGCCGCCCCTCCCTCCAGGTCTGGGGCTTGACAGCGAGGCCAAGGGCTGGGACCTGTCTCTTCACACGTCTCTCAAGAGAGAAGCATCACATGGGAGCTCCTCTCCACGGCTCCCGGGTCGCGGCAGGTGGGGTCAGACTCGCGAGCCCCCAGGCCCAGCCTCAGCATCACAGCAAGTCCGGGATCAGCTCGGGTTCCAGAGGAGGGGAACAGACCCCAGCCCTTTTTTTTTTAAGATTTATTTTTGCATACAAGAGCCAGGGTGTGGGCCAGAGGTGTGGAGGGTAAGCGGATTCACCAGAGACAGAGTGGGGAGCAGAACAGGTGGATCTACTGAAATACACTGCTGAGGGGAGCAGCAGGCGAGTCAGGAGAGGTCTGCTGCACCCTGTGGGTCAGCTCCCTGGCCGGGGGATTGAACTCATACTGCAATGGCAGCAGATTGCTTAACTGCAATCCATCTTAACCCCTTGCACTACCAGGGATGCTCTAGACCCCAGCCCTTGATGGGGGCGTCACAAACACGATGCGGGGCACACCGAAGGGGTCTGCAGCAACCCCCAAATCCACCTCTTTAACTTCCTGTCCTCCAACCAGCAGGTGCTCTGCTGCCAAGGCTGGTATATGGCTACATGACCCTCGTGGCCAGCTTTTATTCTCTGGAGTCTAACCCCAGCTTCTCCACCCCCACAGGCCATGAGGCACGCATCTGAGGCCTCACGTGACACGGTCATCTCACAGTCTAACCTGAATCCACCCTCATCACAACACAACAGAGTGTCACGTTTCTCTGTAACATAAAATTTCCAAACAGGTTCTTGAGCCAGGAGCCACACCACCCAGTGCACCAGTTCTCTGCCTTGGTAGCTCAGGGAACCAAAGCTCAGAGAGGCTGAGTGACCCTCTTGAGGTCACACAATGAGCACAGGAAGACCAAAGATGGAACCCAGGTCCTGGCCTCCAACATCTGGTATCTTGCTGTCCTCTCTTTAAACACTCAATGCTGAGCCTCCCTGGTGGCGCAAGGGGTTAAGTACAGCACTGTGAAGCTATCTGCAGCCACTGCAGCACGAGTTCAATCCCCAGCCAGGGAGGTGACCAACAGGGCACAGCAGACCTCTCCTGTCTCACCCGCTGCTCCCCTCAGCAGTGTATTTTAGTAAAATCCAACTGTTCTGCTCCCCACTCTGTCTCTGGTGAATCCTCTCACCCCCTGCACCTCTGGCCTGCATCCCAGTTCCTAGATGCATAAATAAATAAATCTTCAAAAAAAACCCAAAACACTCAATGGTCAGGAAATCACAGGTGCGACCCTCCTCCGCCCATCGGAGGCGCCTGTTCCCACCTGGCCGGTGGAGCTGGTCATCCCCTCCCGCCTGTCCCCACCTTCCCCCAGGTGTCGCGCACCAACGAGTTAACCTGAGCGCCTGCAGAACCTCGCATGAGACATAATTACAGAGAATTACCATCCACAGCCTTCTGGGAAGAATTTTGTCAGGGAGGAGGTAAATAAATTATATCCTGTGGTTCTCCTTTCCCCACGGGCTGGTTAACTCTTCCAGAGAATGCTCCCCAGCGACTGAGGGGATGGAGCCCTCTGCCCCCCCCACCTGCCTCCATTTGGGGCTCCCTTCTGTCTCCCAGACGCCCTGGGCGCTCCCAGGCTCCATACACGTCTCCCCCGAGCTCTGCCTAAGGCTCAGCTCGGGATGGCCCCGCACCCGCGTGGCAAGCCCTTGGGACCCCACCCAGGCTCAGCCCAGGTGAGCAGGCCGCCAAGAGTTAACCACGCTGGCAGAATTCCTGGCTAAATACCATCCAGGCTGCCAGATTTATTGCCTTTTAATGTCTCCCGTGTGGTTCCATTAGCCCTGCCTTCTGATAGCCCTATCTTTTCCATCTGACTCCTCCCCACCCGTGCCCCACAGCTCAGGGTGACGTATTTTCCCATTAGCTCCTGCGCTGAGGTCTGGGCATAAACACCACTGGGCTCCCCTCCTCCCCGCCCCCACCCCCCGGGTCGAAATATTTGCGTAGATCCTCCTTATCTCCCCCTGAGCATCTCGCTGCCTCTCTCATTTTCCCCCACAAGCTGCCAGTTTCTCCTCCTCCCACTTCTGAGAACTTCTCAGCAGAGTCACCACTGCTGCTTAAACTGACCTCTGCCTCGGTTGACTCATCACCCCAGGGAGCCCCTTTCTTGGCATCAGTTTAGCCAATGCATGCACCAGGCTGCTGCCCCTGACAGAGCTCCCCTGGGTTCCACGTTGACCTTGGAGCTCTGGTGCCAAGACTTCCATGAACTGCCCTCGCCGAAACACATCTTGATCCAAAGCCCAGCGTCCCACCAGCTCCTGGCCAGAAGGTCTCATGGTGAACACCCTGGGCTGCAGGCAGGCTGGCTGAGTTCAAATCCTGACCCTGTCCCTTCCTGGCCTGTGATGTCGGGTAGAAAACTTCACCTCTCTGCCCTTGGTTTCCTGATCTGCAAAATGGGTGCCACCTTCCTTGATAGCAGCGGTGGTGAAGTCAGGGTTCCCACTCACAATAGGTCTCAAGCAGCTAACACAGCACAGGGCAAGTGCTCAGTAGGTCCCAGCCCTAATTGTTTGCCAACAAGCCTGGCACTCTTATGCCCTCATGATCCCTGGTATACATGCTCTCTCTGTGGGTTACTCCCTCCAGTTTGAAAAGCCCAAAACCTCCTGGTGAATCCACCCCATCACTCCTGAATACCCCCCAGCATTAACCTTTGCCCCTGCCCCGTCCCCACAGCCGTGACTGGTGATTGTCCTTCTCACGCCCTGACATTCGAATCTTCCAGACAGCCCAAGAACCATGCCCCACCCACCCCCACCTTCCTGACTGCGGTGTGTGGCAGACCCCAAGCGCCTGGCATGCACTTGAATGGATGAACAATTTTGCTCTCTCTATATACTGGCCTTCTGGACCCTATAAGCTTCATCTTTGACTTAGACTATTTCTGATCTGGAGATATAGATATCGTGTCAACCCCTTCATTCACTGATTCATTTAACAAAAGGCATTCCGTATCTATTACGGGCCTAGAAAGGCTCTGAGTAGGAGACTAGGGATACAGGCGTGAGCCAAACCCAACATCTAGGTTTGGGGAGGAAGACAGATCACAACAGAATGACCACATCAAGGACGGCTTGATGGGGCCTCCCTGGTGGTGCAAGGGGTTAAATCTCAGCACTCTGAAGCTATCTGCAGCCACTGCAGCACCACATGAGTTCGATCCCCTATCCCTGGCCCGCCAGGGAGCTACCCACATAGCTCAGCAGACCCCTCCTGTCTCGCCCGCTGCTCCCCTCAGCAGTGTATTTCAGTCAGTCTGCCTGTTCTGCTCCCTACTCTGTCTCTGGCGAATCCTCTCACCCCCCCCCCCACCCCGCACCTCTGGCCTGTACCCCAGCTCTTGTATGCATAAAGAGATAAATCTTCAAAATAAATAAAACCCAAGCAGCCTGTCTGGCTGGACCATGAAGACCTAATCAAGAAGCCGTTCTGTTTTTCTAGGCCTGTTTGACCAGTTGGGCAGTGTCAGCCCTAAGAGGTAGGAGCAGACACGGGTCTGTACCCAAGTCCTCCAAACACCACTGAACCCCCTTGGCCTGTAAACATTCCTGAAAGTCCCTGACTTCCCTCAGTCAAGGGAAACATCCATCTTAAGGGTAATCAGCCAGAAAAACCTGTTTGCCAGCAAAATTTCACCATGTTTCACAGAGCCTCGGCAAGAAGGGTGGTGTGGCTTGCGCAGCCTCCGGCCTGAGCGCGAGGCAGACCAAGAGAGCCTCATCCCTCCGTCGCCGCCACAGGGAGCATGGGGCTCAGGGCCCACCTCTGCAGCAGGCCACGGAGGAGAGAAGCCGGGTGGGGAGGGAGAACCTCCCAGGGAAGCCAGAGACGAGGTGGGCTGGCAGGACGGCCCGCTGGGGAGGCCAGGCTGGACACAAACCGCTTCCCTTCTCAGCTCTTGAATGGAAGGGGAAGATTTACTGCTCATGGGGGCTGAAACCTTTTACAGCCACTGCAAATGGACTTAGGATGGCGGGTCACAGGCTGCGCTGACCACAGAGAGACCCCGCCAGGGTCACTTTAAGTCTCACCAATGTCACGGGCACCCCGACGGAGAAGGGCAGAAGGATTCAGTCGGAAGCTTCGGGCCCGAGGCTCTTAAGCGCATGGCCAAATTGCTGAGGGTTTCAAGCTGTGAGTGATTTCAGCACACTTGCGTCGACTGGCACTTTGTGTCCATTTAGCAAGAGCTGCTTGCAGTGTAGGCAAAAGTCTTGAGGTCAGGTTGATGGGGCGCTGCATTTATTATTGATAAAGGCGAAGGGAGAATAGCCTGGTCTGGGTAACACCTGGCCCAACAGACTTACTGCTCCCGGAGCGGATGTCGGTGATTTACCGCTGGCTGCCCGGCCAGCACAGCACGGCGCTGCCAGAGTGCGTTGAGTCTGACTGAGTCTTTCTTTTTTAAAAAGATTTATTTTATTTATTTATGCATATAAGAGCCGGGGTGCAGGCCAGGGGTGCAGGGAGTGAGAGGATTCACCAGAGACAGAGTGGGGAGTAGAACAGGTGGATCCACTGAAATCCACCGCTGAGGGGAGCAGCGGGGAGACAGGAGAGGTCTGCTGTGCCCTGTGGGTCAGCTCCCTGGCTGGGTATTGAACTCATGCCACAGTGTCTGGTGATAACTTGATAGTGCTGAGACTTTAACCCCTGTACCACCAGGGAGGCCCCGGAGTCTCTCTTTTTTAATAAAGATGATCTTTTCAATGTCAAATGAAAAACCGCCCAGCAAAAAGTAATCCTTTATATTTAAAAAATACATACTGGCAAGAAAAACACATCTCCAGAAAAATAAAAGAAAGAAATGCCTCAGTAAAACTGTTTATGCATGTGCATATAGATATATAAATACACCTATATCAGCACACCCATATTAATCTAGATTAATATAACTAGAAGGGAACATGACAACAGCTGTAGTCACTTCTCAAGAAAGTGGGAGAGGATTATTTTTCACTCCATCATTTTGTACATGTATAATTTCAAAAAGAAATATTTTTAAACTATGTGTAAAAAAGGGAAGAAATGATTATTCTCAGAATTGTGACTGAGCCTATAGATTTCAGACTTATGCTGTGAGCAGATTTCATTTTATTCTATCCAAAAAAAGGTGGAGGGCTGCTTGCTTCCTTGGTGGCGGGCTCTGCCTCCCCATCTTACAGGATCCTGGAGAGTTTGCAGTTAAAAGCAGTGCCACATCCAGCTCTGGTTTCCAAGTTTAGCTCCTCATAGCAAACCAATGTCTCTGGATAAATATTCATTTGAAAATGATAGTTTTAAAATAAAAAATGAAATTAAAAAAATTAAAAATAATAAAAATAAATAAATTTAAAAATAAATAAATAAACATGAAAATGATAGTTTTGTTTTAAGATTTATTTATTTACGCATACAAGAGCTGGGAATAGGCTAGAGGGGGGGGGGGTGAAAGGACTCACCAGGGACAGAGCGGGGAATAGAACAGGCAGATCTACTGAAATACACTGACGAGGGAGCAGAGGACAAGACAGGACAGGTCCGTTGCGCCATGTGGGTAGCTCCCTGGCCAGGGAACGAACTCATGCTGCAGTGGCTGCAGACAGCTTCACAGAGCTGTGCTTAACCCCTTGCACCACCAGGGAGGTCCAGTTTTTTTTGTTTTTGTTCTTGTTTTGTTTTTTCAGAACAAGGGTCCGGAGTGTGGCATTGGCAGGTGCAGTGGTCAGACAGGAATACGTGGTATGCAGGGGGTCAGGTATGCATCGTGCTTCAGGCCTCCAGGCCCGGAGACAGTCCTGCCCTCACCACCAACAGAGCCCCATGCCTGACTCTACAGGCGTGGAACCTCCCAGCTCCTCACCTCTCCAGGGCCACCCCACATAACTCCAGAACCCAGCACTAGATCTCAGTGTGATGGGGGGGGGGGGGTGGGAGCTCCACCTTGAAAGGAACCTAAACCCACAAGATCTTCCTTCTGCATGTGTGTGTGTGTGTGTGTGTGTGTGTGTTTGATTTTTTGCCTTTCCCCTCTATAAACAAGTGATTAATGCCTTGCAAAAAGGCACAGACACACCTCCCCCGCAGCCAGCCAGCCCCTGCCAGATTCCCCAGCCTTAATTCTGCTGTTAACACTCCTCAGGCGGAGGGGTGAAGAGTAAATCCCCTCCTTCATGAAGCAGACCTGCGGGCAATGTGGTTTGTTTAAAGTCTCTGCTGAGCGATTGACCTGCCTCCCATTTGCTCAAAGGGAGTGAGCACTTCAAAATTAAAAATGGAAAGAAAAAAAAGAGCACACACCTTTCTCTATTTCCCCAAAGTGGTTTCCAGTTCATAAACCTCAGGGTGCAGGACTCCTCCATTCCCTGCACATACCTCCCCCATCCTTGGGCTAGAATCTTCCTTTCATTTGCCCAGCTCTTCTCGGAATAGTGGGGGGAATCAGATGCATGAACAGCTTCATCCCCAATTTTCATTTGGTTTGCAAGATGCATCCTGAAGGGTCTCCAGAGTCAAAAAATGACCCCCATGAGTGTATACCTGGCCACTAGAGCACATTTGTTTTTATTTTTTTAAAGATTCATTTATTTATGCATACAAGAACTGGGGTACAGGCCAGAGGTGCAGGGGGTGAGAGGATTCACCAGAGACAGAGTGGGGAACAGAACAGGCGGATCTTCTGAAATACACTGCAGAGGGGAGCAGCGGGAGAGACAGGAGAGGTCTGCTGCGCCATGTGGGTCAGCTCACTGGCCATGGATTGAACTCCTGCTGCAGTGACTGCAGACAGCTTCATAGTGCTGAAACTTAACCCCTTGCACCACCAGGGAGGCCCACATATCTGTTTTTAAAGGTGATCCTTTTTAATCTCCAGCTTAGTGCAGTTGAAGATCATATACTAGGTCATTTCAGAAGTGATATCTAATTTAGAAATGCAAAAATATGGAAATATTGGACAGTGTCTATTCAGACGTTAGTTTTTAGTGATGAGGTATCCTCCTAATGAATTTGTGGGCGATCTACCTAATAAATGAAGAAGAAATGAAAATGGTGAATAGCCCCATTTTCTCAACCCCTAATGAAATAATGGATTCATTCAGATATTGATCCTCAGCAGTTGATAACAATCAAGAAGAAGGAACAGTGGTATTTCAGGTCACCCCCTAGAAGTACATGCTGCCAGCTATAAAGCAGGCTGGCAAGAGAACACCCAGTCTCACCAGACATTTCCTCCTAACCACACATTTACAGGAGACAGTAACAGAACGAGTGACACCACCGGGTTGCAAATTGCAAAAGCTAGAGCGATTTCATTATTTCTATTTTAACATTTTATTAAGAAAAACAAAATAATGGCAGGTGGATGTAAGAGATGCATAATCAAACATGATTTCATCCTGTTGGCACAAACCAACTGTAATAAAATCACAAAAACAGAGGCCACTAGGGAGTACTGAGTAGTGACTACATATTTTAGAGGATTATGCAGGTATTGCCTTTGGGGGATGTGTATGATAAGCACACTGGCTGTGTTTTTGAAAAACTCATTCTCATCTCGAGGATGTACACACTGAATTATCTGCCACTGAAACAATATGGTGCCTGGATTTGCACTAAAACAAATCCACTGGGGGTATGATGGGGGGTTGATGATAGCTGGAGCTGTGGGGGTGGGGGGAAATACCTGGGAGTTAATTCTAACCTGTCTCTTCTTTCACATGTTGGAAAAGTTCCATTAAGAAAGAAAAAGAGGGGCCTCCCTGGTGGCAGAAGGGGTAAGACGCAGCACTATGAAGCTATCCACAGCCACTGTAGCATGAATTCGATCCCCATCCAGGGAGGTGACCCACAAGACGTAGCAGACCTCCCCTGTCTCACCTGCTGCTCCCCTCAGCAGTGGATTTCAGTAGATCGGCCTGTTCTGTTCCCCACTCTGTCTCTGGTGAATCTTCTCACCCCCTGCATTTCTGTCCTGCACCCCAGCTCTTGTATGCATAAATAAATAAATCTTTTTTTTTAAGATTTATTTTATTTATACAAGAACTGGGGTACAGGCCAGATGTGCGGGAGGGTGAGAGGATTCACCAGAGACAGAGTGGGGAACAGAACAGGCAGTGATTAAATACACTGCTGAGGGGAGCGGTGGGCGACACAGGAGAGGTCTACTCGCCATGTGGGTTGCTCCGAGGCCGGTGGGGATCGAACCGGCACGGCAGAGGCTGCGGACAGCGTCACAGCGCTTCGCACAACCACCTGCGCCACCAGGGAGGCCCTAAATAAATAAATCTTTAAAAAAAGAAGAAGAAATTGTGAGATGTGGTCTCTATACACAATGGAATACTACTCAGCAATCAAAAAAGATCAACTCATGCCATTTGCAGCAACATGGATGGCGCTGGAAGGGAACAGGCTCAGCAAAATAAGTCAGAGGGAAAAAGAAAAATATCAGAGGAGGGGGAAGTACAGGGAGCCCCATTTTACAGATAAGGAAACCAAACAAAGGATCAGGAAAAAGACAAAACTTTCCGGCAGATCCAGATCTGTGGCATCCAGCAGGGGAGGGGGATAGGAGGGCAAGCGGTTCAAAGACAGGAGGGAAGAGCACAGGGACTGTGATGACAGCTCATGGGGCTGTGGTGGTGGGAGAACTACAGGGACTACACCTGGGCAGGTGGGGGAACAATGATGCAAGAAAATTAAAAAAAAAGCAAGCAAGAAAGCTTGGAGACGATCAGCATAGACCACAGAAGTCAGCAGGCACTTCACCCCAACCCTGGACCTAATGCTGCCAAAGAGCTGCAGAAATCTATGAACTGGCACCAGTTCTGTGCCAAGCTTTGCAATGAGTTCTCTCTCCCAGTGATCTTGTCTTTCCTGCTCAGCAACTCTAGGAAACTGATATCATGAGCCCCATTTTACAGATAAGGGACCTGAGACCAAGGGAGTTGGAGTGATTTGCCATCTGGCACCAGACAGGCGCCCATGAGCTGAAGCACCCAGCCACTGCATTTTTTTCTTTGTGACATTGGACAGTTGTATTTCCACTTTGGGCCTCAGTTTCCCTAGCCGGAGACTGAGCTCATAGTTCCTAAGAGCAGGTTTTATACTTGGCTCCTTCTTCTGCCACTCCCCATTACTTCCCTTTTCTACCTTTCTCCTGTCTCCTAGAAACGTGTAGAGAGAGCTGATGTGGGAGAACGAACAATTAAGTCCTCGCTTCTAGTTCTAGCTCTGCCTTGTGTTACCTGCGCTACCTGAGTGACCTTGAGCAAGTCACGTAACCTCTCTGGGCCTCACCTTTTCCAATAATAAAACAGGGGAGGGCACCATAACTGCCTTTTAGTGCTACTGGAAGGATTAAGACAATGGCTAGCTCGGAGCCCAGGATACAGCAGGCGCTCAAACAAATGTGGGTCTCTGCACCTGCCTTCTCTCTCACACTCCATAATGGTCCCATGGCTTCCTCCCACCATCCTCATGTCCTTTTTTTAAGGATTTATTTTTATTTAAGCATGCAAGAACTGGGTGCAGGCCAGAGGTGCGGGGGGTGAGAGAATTCACCAGAGACAGAGTGGGGAGCAGAACAGGCAGATCCACTGACGTACCCTGCTGAGGGGAGCAGCAGGACACAGGAGAGGTCTGCTGTGCCATGTGGGTCACCTCGCTGGCCGGGGATCAAACTCAGGCCACAGCACTGGTAGTACTGAGACTTAACCCCTGGGCCACCAGGGAGGCCCCCACCTGCATATCTTGACTAAAATGTCACGCCCCACTCATGACTCCCTTCCCTGATTGACTTTCCTCAAACCACTCGTCACCAACAAACCATAGAGTTTATCTGTTTCTTTTATTTCTCATCATTCCCCACCCCCCCCCCCGCCCATACACACACAAGAATGTCTTTGGGAACATTCTAGTGTGTTGATTGGTTGCTGCATCTCTAACGCAAGCCACATAGTAGGCTCATGGTAAACATTTGTTGACTGAATGAATGACAAAGTCGGTATGTGAATGACTATTAGACCTCGTACTGATACCTCTGGCTAACGCAAGCACAGAACAGGGCCTGGGTCTTCCACAGAGCGGCTGGCCCAGAGAGCCTTTGTTCTTGTTTCCCTGGGATCCCTGCATCCCTGCATCCCATCCACCCTTAAGTTACCCTTGATCTCCCTGTGGGTGTCCTGATAGTTGCCAGGTTTCTTATTCTTAGCTATGCCTTATATCAGCCTCCAAGTGCCTGAACCAGGAACTCAGCGTTCCTTTGTGCTTTTCCTTCCTTCCTTTCTTTCTTTCTTTTATTAAATTTGCCAGTGGTTGACATGGCTCTATAACTTTGGGGTACATTTTCACACCTCCTCATGTGCATGTGCTGCCCTCCCCCTCCACCAACCTCCCGTGCCAATGCCCCTCCCTTCGCTTCCCTCCCCCCTCCTCTGCCCCGTTTCCCCTGGGAAAAATTTTCACTAAGTTTAAGATTTTCTTTTGCTGTATTTTGTCCGTCTACCTTTTTGGTGATTGAGAGCCCACAGATTTAATCTATGCTGATGCTCGTGTCCTGGGGCCATTTGCAATTTCCCTTCTCTGAGCTGGGGCAGTTGATTAAGGGCTTGGCAGAACAAGCTCCTTCTCCCTGACCTAATCTCTGGGGAGGGAATCGCCCAATGCTAAGGTAGAATTTGTCCACGGACCCTGGGGGGCCTCTTTTGCCCACCAAGGAGCTCTTTCAAAGGTGCTGTATGTCCAGAGCATCACCCCAGTGGGGGAGCGTGGGTACTAATGGGCACTTTTAAGAGAAGGCTTCCCCCCAGACCCTCCCCTGAGCCCAAACTGGCCCCAGCCACACCTCCTCCTGGGTTCCGGAGACGTCCCTGCTGGCAGCTTCCTCTCCGCTCTGCCTCCGAGACAGCGGTTGCCCCAGCTCTGCAATGTGTGCCTTTCCCCAAGAAAACCTGCATCTGTCCCCACAGAGACCCCTGTCCATGCCAGTGGTCCTGCCCTGGCATCTGCGCCATGGGCTCTCCCAGGGGTGTGGCAACCCATGAAAATCACCCTTCTGTTTTCACTAACCTAGGTGAAGCAGGATTTCACCTGTTGCGATCGGTCAGCCAGAGAATTGTGGGTATTTCCACCTCCCCAGATGGGTGCGGCTGAGATCCCCAAACACTGCTTTGGCCTCTTGACTCAAAAGTCAAATATCAGAGCAGCAGCCCCGTTGCACTGCGGCCCGGAGCGCGTGCGTTCTGGGGGTACGCGTGAGCACGATTTTCCATCTTGAACGTTGCTTTAATTTAAGATTGCCATCCTAGTCTCGGAGAGATGATTCTGAGAAGCGTCCCCTCAAGGTGGCCCAAGGCTTGGGTCCACAGCCCCCGAGTGTGGTGAGGTCCTTCCTGGGGGGTGGACAGAACGCAGCCCAAGGCCCCAGCCCCGATTCTGAGACTAAGAGCAGCAAAGCCAAGACACCCAGCATCCGAACACACCCTCCTTCAGGCCCCGGAGCGCTGCTCCCCCAAATATCGCGGGGCACACTGTTGGAGCTGAACACGGTCGCTGCGGTGCCGAGTCCTGCAGGGAGAACGCGAGTCTCCTTTCACCTGGCCCTGGGTCTGCGCCATGCAGCCCCGTCTCAGGGTGGCACTGGCCTGCCTGTAACGCCCCTCTAGCAGATGCAGGCGCCGCCATCCACCTGAGCCGTGGACCCGGCCTTGGCCTTGGGGTCATGCCCCCTAGCTTTGTTCTCCTTGCCCTGTGCATCTGCTTGTATGTCTGGGATGGGAGACGAAAGTTGGATCACCAGAACCTAAATACTTCGTTTTCAACAAGTTAGTTGCTCTGAAAAGGCAGTTGCTTATTGACAGCTGGTGCGTGCCCCGGGCCTGCCAGCTCCCAGGCAAAGCGCAGGGCCTTTCCCTGTGGCATCCCTGGCGGCTGGTGGCCTGGCCCCCCAGCCCCTCTCAGCCCCCTAGACCTCCATGGGGCCGGGGGTAGAGAGTCAGAGACTCGGTGTTCCCAGCACGGTGTCAAACATGCCTCCTGAGTGTCCTGGCTCCAGGGTCCCCAGCCCTGAAGGGCCCAGCTGAGTGGGGCTTTCATCAGCCTCTGAGAGGTGGCAACAAGCTTCAGGGAAGGACGCCTGCTAACCACTGCCCCCTGCCCCCCGCCCCCTCCCCGCCAGACCAGGCCCAGCGCTGGGAGGACTGGACGAGAGATTCCAGAGGCATCTGGATATTATCAGTCACTCAACTGTCTGGCCAGTGGGGTGAAGTGGGGCCGGTGGCAGGGGCAGAAACTGGCTGGAGGGCAGAGTTAAGAATCCCACACAGATTCCTGGGGCCAGACCCAGCTGGGAGGCAGCAGGGGGGGGGGGCAGGATGAGCTGGCTGCACACCCTGTCCCTGCCCAGCCCTCCTTAGGCTGCACCAAAGGGGGTTGCAAGTCAATGAAGATATTTGTCTGCGGGAGGAAAGGGGAGGAAAGGAGAGGCGGGAGGAGGCGGCCAGCCTGCCCCACTGGGCAGCCCTTGAGGACAGCAGCGGGGGTGGGGGTGGGGAAAGTCCGCCCTCTGGTCCACTTGAAGATTTCTGCTTCAAAACTAACCCTGATGGCTTCCAGACAAGTCGGCACCAAGGGTCATTTCTGGAGGCTGTAAGTGTTGCCGATGGCAGCTGTAGGGACAGGTGTAAATCTGTCCATGCATTCCTCCCAGACCCCTCCCAGCTTTCTGCACCTGAAGCAGGGCCTATTTATTACCACAAGCCTGCTCAGTAGGCCTCAGCACACACACACTCACACACACACACACACACTCACACACTCACGTGTGCGCACAGTGAAACACTTGGTCTGCCCTGTGGGTACATTTTTTTATGTTCCCTTAAAACAAACTCTATCAGCTGTTTGTTAAAGCAAAGCAAACAGAAGCCTTTGCAACCAAAGGGAAAGAAAGAAAAGGAAAAAAGGAAAAGAAAATCCTCTTATTTGCTAGCATGAAAACATCCTTTTAAAATACCTTTCTGGGCAGAGGAGGCAGAGGAAAGAGAGGATGGAGCAGCTGGTATGAACTCGTTGGAGTGATGAGCTGGGGAGGGGAAAGGCACCTGAGCCGGTGCCTTTTTTCCCCACGAGGAAGGGGGCTGCTCCCCCATCCCCACCCCAGCACTGTCCAGAGGGCGCATGTGGGAGACGGCTCAGGCGGTCTCCCTCTGGCCCAATGCACTTGGGGAATCTGGGGACCTGGGGGGTGGCAGAGGAAGGCGGTTTCCCCTTCTCGACCAGCTTCCCCCAAGCCAGCAAACTTTCCTTGCGCTTCTGGGCCCGCTGTGCGCTGTGGAGGCGCCCATGGGGAGAGAGAAACAGCGTCTTGTCCTCTCCTGACTGGCAAGCCCCGGCTACGCTCCCCTTCCAGCCCCTGGCCCTGCAGGGGCCCCGGGAAACCCCTAATGAATGACAACTTATCTCCTAAGTTGCTGACGCTTTGTATGGTTTTGAAAACCATATTCCCTGAAGGCTGGAGGCTGCTCTGGGCATCGGTGGGCGGGAGGATCTCAACGGTGATTTAATGGAGGCATTTAGGCGGCGCTAGACAGTCTTCCAGGCATGTGAAGTGGCACATCGGGAGCGCGGCTGGGGTGTGGCCGTACTGTCCTCATCGCTTCTCTCCAGGCAGTCTGTGGACGGGCCTCTGTCCATCTGTCCGCTCCCCTCCCTCCTCCCTGTCTTGCCCCCACGTGCCCTCCCGCACTCCCCACCACTATCCCTTCGCCCCTCCTGCACGCCTTTCTCCTCTTGCCTCTCCCTCCACCTTCCTCTCTCTCTCTGCCTCCCCAATCTCAGATGGAGGAGGAGGGGTGGCCCCAAGGGTGAGGACTCCCGTTGGCCACAAAGTGCTGGGCAGCCTCCCCCGGGCAGGGACTGTGATGTCCGCCTCCCTCCCCAGCGGCCCCCTGCGGCCCCTCTTCACACCTGGGCTTTGTCCCGCCTGGGCTCTGGCAGGGCCACTCCAGGCAGCCAGTAAGACTCCTTCCTCCACCACTGCCACCGGAGACTGAGGAGCCTCTCCCCTGGCAGCAGGAGATGGAGACACCTGGGGGGGGGGGCGTGGAGGAGAGTGTGGACAGGGCATGGACTCAAAGGCAGCACCTGGCTTCTTCCCCCCTGGGCCACGATGCCAGCTCCCCTGCCCGGGGAGGAAGGGAGCACTTTATCTCTGGAGTGGCTGCTCTGAGATCCTGGGATCTGGGGTCCCTAGGGAAAGGACTTTGTGGGATCTCATTGTAGCATCACCTTGGGAGGCGGTCAAGCAAGGAGCTTCAGAAGCAACTGGGCACAGAACAGGGCAAGAGAGCGCCAATAATACAGAGGGCTGCATGGGTGCCGGCCCACCTAATGCGAGCTCTCCGGGTGCATATTCACATGTACAGGACAGACTGTAGACGGGAAGCATGTGCCAGGGGGTGGGCTGAGCAGCGTGTACTCACTCCCTCTTTGCTCTGTGGCAGGACTTGTGACTGCCACTTTTCAGAGGAGGCACCTGAGTCTTAGAGGGGTTCAGGGCCCCATCCCCTAGAGCTCAGTAGGAGGTGTGCCAGCACTTTACTGGAAGCCAGTATGTAGGATTTTGCAAATATACGGAGGCCAGTGGCCCAAGGAAGCAGCTCTGCCTGCCCCCTGGTTGCACCTGCTGCCTGACACCGACCTGACCTGTGTTGCTATGGCAGCTGGGCACGCCCACGCTGCTGCCCACCGGCCCCCCATCTCCAGACTGGGGTCATGGAGGTGGGTGGGCTCTGATCTGGGTCTGGGTTTCCTCTCTTCTGAGCGCAGTTGGTGGGACGGAGTCCCCTCAAGCCAAGCCAGGTGAGCCAGGACTGTGCGTCTAGGAGTCCTGAGCCCCCCCACACACAGGCGCTGGGGTCCTCCACCAACCAATCCATGCCCCCTTCCTCCTTGCCCCACCTTTTCATCACCGCTTCTTGCTTCTCCGTGCAAAAGAAGTGGGGGAAATTGAGGCCCAGCGCCGCTGGCTCCCAGCGCAAGCGGGCACCTCGCCAGGCGCTGGCGTGCACGCCAGGCAGGGATGTGGCGAGCGGAAACCACAGTCCGGGGCCTCCTCCGAGAGGCGGGAAGCGAAGCCAAGCGCAGCGCAGGCACCTTGGGGCCTTGAGCAAAGCCAAAGTCGGTCAAGCGGGCAAAGGAAGAAAGAAAAAACGCGGTTGCCGGCTGCTGTTTGGAGCGCACGCCCGCCTTCCCCCTGGGCCATCGGGGCTGCTAGGACTCCATGGACCCCGGTCTGCAGGGCATGGCGGGCGTGGAGGGGAATCTTTCACTTCTGCAGCTGGCACCCTGGCGCGTGGGGCAGATGGACGTCTACCCAGTCCAAGCTGCCAGATGACCCTAGCAGCCACCCCGTTCTAAGAGTTGTCACCTCCACTTCCATGTCCAAATCCTACGCGGATGGGAGTGGACAGAGAGTGGTGGGTGGGAGTGGGCGGGAGGGAGCTAGAAAGACAAAGAAAAAGGGGGGGAAATAGAGAAGTTTGGGGGCTTAGCATAAACTGAAAGAAGCAAGGTGGTTCCCGGGACCCTGTCCTGTCCATAAACACTCCGTTCCAGGCCAGCTCAAGAGGACACGTGATCCTCTGAGGTCCTCCCAGCAACGGTGCTCCCAAGGCTTTGTTAGTGAAGGGAAGGCTCTGCCTCCCCTCCCTTTGCAGTGCAACTCCAGGACCCCCCCCCCCAACACACACACATACACACACTTTTCTGAACCCTGAATTCCATCCCCTTAGTGCAGGGGAAAGCACTGGCAAGTGTGGCAGCAAAAGGCCTTGAAACAGTTGGGATCACGAATCGTGCCTCCCTCCTTCCCAGCAGAGCTGCTTTTAATGAAGCGCACCCCATTCGCCGCCTGGGGAGAGCTGCAAGGCTGAGGGCGATGCTGGAGGAAGAAGTCAGGCCGGCACACAGCTGGAGCCCCAGAATTGCTCTTGCGTCGCAGTTGTCCTTAATTTAAACCCCCCTTGCGACGCGACGTGTGGGTCACCGGTTAACAAAACCTCCGATGCGCCCCGTCAAGATCCCGGGGGGCCTCGGAGTGAAGTCCTGCACCCAGGCCTCCCATCCACGACCAGGGCGCATTTCCACGGTCTTCCTAAGTCAGGGCTCCCCGCACCCCCAGCGACTTGCCCCAGCCGCCCAGCCTCAAGCTTTGCCGGGCTGAGTCCGGGACTCTGGAGGGAGACAGCCCGCGCGGAAAGCTTGGAGACGGAGACGGTGGGGCCAGGGCGAGGGCAGAGGCGTCGCGGGTGGCACTCCAGCACCGTTCTGGGAGCAGGAGAGGCTCGGGGAGAGAGAGCCACGGCCGGGACAGGAAAGGGAAAACGGAGCAAGAGAGGGAAGCGAAAAGGGGAGCCAACGAGGACGGCGTGGGCGCGAGGATGGCACGGGAGCGCGCCAGCCCGCTCGGGACGCCCGGCGCCGGGCGCAGGACCGCAGAGACGCCCGAGCCGCCTCCCGCCGCCGCGGCGCACCCGGCCCAGCGGGCGCCCCAGCAGCCCCTTTGGCTTGCACAAAGCCCGCGCCCCAGGTGCCTTGGCCAGGCCGCTGGGGCTTGATTCATTTCTTCACTAATTAACTGGAATCGGCGTAGCCCCTTCTCCAGGGCTCAATTAATTCGCCGCGGGCGGCGGGGCGGGGCCGTGCGACCCAGGCGCCCGGCTGGAGCCCCTTTGTGGAAGGCTGTCTGGACCGTATTGATTCTGCACACACGCCCCCCGCCTTCCTCCGTACAAAAAAAAAGGGGGAAATTCCAGATTTCAGGAGTTTAAGAAGGTTTGCCAGACTGCCCGACTGTCTTTGCTGGGGAAGAGAAGCGACCGAGGCCGAACCCAGATCTACCTGGGAGAGTTAAAGGGAATTAAAAAAATCCCTTCCCTCCGAAGGCCGAAGCATGGAGGAGACCGATCGGCAGGTCGCGCCCACAGCGTGCGCAGCCGGCGCCTGTTGCCTTGTTTGAAAGTCAGACGGTGAATGAGGCAACCCCAGGCCCAACCTCAGCCCCTCCCGAGACTGGGTAGCTGGGAGACCTTGGGCAAGTCTTTGCATCTGTCCGCCAGACTTGGTTTCTCTTCCCCCTGGGAAGTGGGAATCACAAGAAGGCTCTTGTGAGCTGAGGTGGGGGGAAGCCCTGAGAATATTATTCTCCTCCTGAG
This sequence comes from Talpa europaea, assembly GCF_964194135.1. Lineage (NCBI taxonomy): Eukaryota > Metazoa > Chordata > Mammalia > Eulipotyphla > Talpidae > Talpa > Talpa europaea. Next base: position 7,713,267 of record NC_140082.1, on the reverse strand, counting down.
CACTTGGGGTGTGTTCTCTCCAGTAAGCAGCATTTCCTAACAAACCCATGTAGAGGACCAGGGATGCAGGGTTGAGGACAGTGCGCCCGCTGCTGTGGAAGGTTGTGTGGGTTCGAAGGCTGAGAAGTACCAGAACGAAATCTCCTAGCACGGTTGGAGAGCGCGTCTCAGCTGGTGGACCCAAAGGCTCCCCTCCGGAGACTGGAGACTTTTCCCTACCTGTTCCCCTTTCAGTCCAGTTTAGCAACGACAGCGCGATCCAGAAACCTGAAATCCCGAAGCTGTTTGGGTGAAACCCAACGCGCAGCAGAGAGTGATTTCTGGGGTGGCTGAGGATGTCATCGATTGAATTCACCTCCCAGTGGGTCAGCTATTCCCCTCATCGATCAACCCAACGAAGTCTAGGGCAAAAATACAGACAGAAGGAATTCACAGCCGGCTTTGTAGAGCTGGTAGGAAGTGACCCTGCCCCAGCCAGAGGACTCCGGGGTCACCTGGTCCGTCCCATCCCTACAGTCTGTGGGGAAAACCAGCCTCTCACCCCACTCCCCTTTATTCAATCACTGATTCATTTGTTTTAGTTCTGCTCTATTTTTAAAACAAATACACAAGAATTAGTGTATTCAGTCAACAAACATTTAATGAGCATTCAGCACATGTCAGACTAGGGCATGGGGTACCAAAAAGGTGAGGTGTCTGTACAGAAACAAAAATCCCTGGTGCGGGAGGGGTCTGCAGTCACCATTGCTGTCACCTGCGAGGCACGCCGGGTAGGCAGCGAATCTCAAACTATCTCCCCTACTTTCCTATCTCTGAAGAGCAGCCTTGCTGCTTAGTCCGCGCTGAACAGAAGAAATGGCGGGGGAGTGCAGGTCATCACAGCCCCAAGCATGGAGCTGAGGCAAGCAGATCCAGGGAGGCGCTTTGCCCAATCTCTACCGGGTGTCGACGGGGGCTGCCAGTCTGGACCTTGCAGGTGGGCTCAGTAGCTGCTCAGAGCGATTTCCAGGACTCCCAGAAGCCCATCCTTCTCCAGAGCAAAAACCTCCCAGCCCTAGGTGTCTACCTCTCCCCAGGGTGCAGAAGAGCTGGGGCCAAAATACATTTAGCCTTCCTGCCTGAGGCCGTGAACTTAAGGCCGCTCACCCCAGCCTTCCTGGGCCTTGATAGTCCTCAACCTTAAAATGGGAATTTTAGACAGATTTTCTTCTTCTTCTTTTTTTTTTTAACTGCAGTGAACAAAACTCAAGGCAGTACACCTCAAGCCCCGATGGGCTATCTTTTTTGACCCTGTGTCTCCAGCACTTAGCAGATTACCTGGCCAGGGAAGACGCCCTGCAACATTTGTGGAATAACCTGGAGAAATGTTTCTGTCCAGTAGACCACACTTCTCTTGTCATCATTATCTTTCCACTGTCTCGTTTTACCCCTTAGAATCTGTTTGATGTTGTTTCAATAACTTTGGAAATGGTCTTCTGGTTCTCAAATGCAGACAGATTCTCCTTCTGTCTCCTTGGCTCCCTTTCTTCCTCAACGTTCTTTCCTGTATGGAAAAATTATTTGAGGAGCACCTGTCAATTATGAGGCACTGGGATGGGTCAGCCTGGCCGATGAGTCCCATCCCTCTAGGAGTTTACAAAACAGAGACCTAATTTTGGACATTCCTACCTAGGGGAAGCAGCCAATTCATTTTTTTTGGTTATTCCCCACCTCGCCCCCCACCCCCACCCCTTCTACCTCTTTAAGCAGCTCCAGATAAAATTGCAAAGTCTAACACGGTGCCTGGTATATAGTAAGTGCTCAGTAAGTGTTGGGAGAGTTTATTCTTCTCAATATTACAGCTCACAGCTCCTCTTTGGGCTGCAGAACAGCTGGTCTGAGACCTTAAGTGCCTTTACAGAGGAGTTTCCCAGGGTCTGACAACGTACCGCCTAGTTCCCCGGGGGCCTTAGGCACCCATGAGATACTACGCAGTACACCCAGTCCTGAGATTCCTGAGTCCAGGTACGATCAGACTGGTAGGCCAGCCACTTGGACTTCAACCACATTCTTGGGCCAGACCGGCCTTTGCCAAAACAAGCACAGAGAATGTGACTTTCCTCTCCCACCTGCCTGACCTCCTTCCCAGACCGCTCACCACCGAGGCGCGCGCGCGCGCGCGCACACACACACCTCCTGGCAAACAGGAACTAGCGCAGGTGGCCCCAAGTTTTGCCCCCGAACCCAAGCACGCCCTGGTGGATGCCCAGCCTCTCTTGGGCTCCCTTCCAAATCTGGCGGACTGTGGTGACCATCTCCGGCCCCAGCCTCCAGGGGTGCCCGGAGCGGCCAAGCCGGAGGTCCCAACCCCGCGGGCCGGCGGCGGTTCGCTCAGACCCCCGTGGGGCATAGAGAGGAGACAGGCCGCCAGCCACGTCTCCCCCGAGCGCCATCCAGCGGCGAGACGGCCGGGCCACCTTCGCGGCGGTTACCCGCGAGCCTTTCCAGAAGCGAGGTGCGGAGGCTTCCAAGTGGGGCGCAGTCCTGCCCCCGCACCCCCACCCCCACGTCGGGTCCCCTCGGTCTCCTACGCTTGCTTTTCCCACCTGCTCCCCGCGTTGCTTAAAGCCGATTCGGGTTCACCCAACGTTCAACGCGCCCCCCCCCCTTTTATTTATGCCCAACATCTGCACTGGACAGGGAATTTTTTTTTTTTAAGAGGGAAATAAAAGGGAAGGGGAAAATGGTGTTTGCGGCACTTTCGCCTGGAAACTTCCCCGTGGCAACTCAAAGGTTTTATCCCGGCTGGGCCGCGAGGCTTGCTCTCCCTGTGCTGCGAACATGTTAAGTCCTGCCTTCCTGACTCTACACCTATGACCTTATCCTGGTGCAGGCAGGCGCCTTGACTCCCTGCTATCGCATGCAACCAAGCTGCAGATCTCCTCCGAGATCCCGGGGGTGTCAATCCCCGCTCCCCCAAACCCCAAGGATCTCCAGAGTGACAATTTAGCGCATGAATCCTAAAGGCAGAGGGAGAAAACAGCACTCTTCATACACCCGCAATGTTATCGCTAATTTCTTGGAAGAGTGCCTGCGTACACACATATTACATATATTATTGAGCGGGTTAGTGCAAAACTGAAAACACCGAACAACAGTGGGAGGGGGGCATATTCTCCAATTCCCTGGTAATTTGTAACAGACAGACTTTATTGCTGCAAGAGAAAAGGAGTAACTGTGTAGCTGCAAAACAAATTTAACTCTGTCTATATTGATCAAATGGGAGCCTGCCCGTGGGGTGTGATTGCAATGCATTTTTTAATCTGAGATTTAATTTCATATTTTTGGGCTACTTGGAATGTCCATATGTACACACTTGTACCCACATAGAGCATTTTAGAAACACACATGCAGATTCTATTACGTTTAAATAATGCAATGGAAGAGAGCCATAAAGTTGGACCCATGCACGGCTCAGCAAGCTCTCCAAACATTGGGCAGGTCTAAATGGAAGCTCAAGCGAGAGGATCCTGGCTCTGCTCTCAAGGAGCCAGACCCACCTTTTCTGCAGATTGAGCCTGGGGCGATCTTTTGATAAATACCCCAACTAAAGGGAATTTCCTTTCCCACAACTTCTCCCTCACCCAAACACTACAGCTCAAAACTGTATATTCATCCAACCCCAGTATCCCTCTTATATAGAAATCTGCCCCGGTCCCTTAAAAAAAAAACACAAAAAACCAGCAAACTCCCTTTCAAAAGGCCTTTCACGAACTCCAGGAATTCTGGAATTCTAGACGAAGAAATGAAACAGAAGTGCCTGTCCTGGTGACTCCCGGCAGGAGCACCCGAACATAGACGTGGGAGCCACATCGTATTTAACTTGTGTAATAAAAAAAATCTTAACTCGGCCGAACCGTCCTTCCTTCCCCGCCACCATCACCCCCCCACCCCCCATCCCCACCCTGCTCTCAACAGGACTAGAGCCTTGGAGGGGGCGCGGGGGATTGAAATGAAGTCGCTTGGAAGGGGTGGGGGGGAGCAAGGCATTATTTACACCTGCAAACTTTGCATGACTGTATTCGGCCCCAATTGGCTTAATTGTAAATCTTTTCCGCATGGTGCCGACTCCTGGACCGAGCGTCTGGGTTTAATAATGCGCCCGGCACCCCAGCAGGGTCGGGCTGAAAAGAGAGAATCCCCGCCCCACCCCCACTCAGCCCCGAGGTCACCAGAACTGCAACCCACCCCCCCACCCCCCCACCCCAGCTACCCAAACCCCGCTGGAGGTACCAGGAGACCTGGCTCTCGGAGTCGGACCTTTGGAGCCCTCGGATTTTACCGTCTGAAGACCAGAGGAGGGACTCCAAAGGCCAAAGCACCCTCCAAGTCGCCCCCTCCCTACTGACTCCCCCCCGCGGGGTTCGCTGGCTGGGCGGATGAGGAAAGAGGCGTCTCCGCTCTGAGCCAGAGGCAGCCTCGAGCCCCTCGGCAGGCAGTGCAGGGACGACCTGTTTATAGAACTTGCTGCTAAGAAAACATGTAAAAACACACCCCAGCGGTGCGCGAGGAGACGCTCCCTGCACCCCACCCTCTCCCCGCGCTCAGCCGGGCTCCTCTGAACCCTGGTTTTTCTGGCAGGCGGCGAGCTCCTCGCAGTTGCTTCCCCATCACTTTGAGGGAGAATGCTACACTTCCTTGCATTTGTGCTCGCCCCTCCTTCCCCAACTTGAAGACTTATTGCCGCCCCGACTCCCCAATTTGTCCTTTGCAACCAGCGTGGAAGGGGAGGCACGAACCAAAACTGCAAAAAGACAAATCGAATGCTCTGGGGGGGACCGGGGGACGGCGAGGGCCTCCTCACTGAACCCGGGCATCTCGGGCTGGGTTCTGCCAGCTCGGCGGGCTGGGCGGGCCGCGCGCTGCTGTCCCACCCGGGAGCCCGCGGCCGGCCCGGCGCTGCGCAGCGGGGAGGGCAGGTAACGCGCGCGGCGGCCGGGGTCGGGGTCCGCGGGCTCCGGACCTCGTCGCCCGCGACGCCCGGGGCGGTCACCCTGGCCGAGACCCCTTCGCGTCCCCGCGGCCCGGGGCGACCTGTGGGGCCAGATCCGAGCCAGGCCCCCTGCACCCCGGGTGCGCTGTAATCCGAGGCAGCGAGCGGCGTCTCCGGTTCCGCGCGCCCGGCGAGGCCTGGAGCCGCCCCAGGCAAGTCCAGCTTCCGTATTTGGAGCCCGGGTAAGGGGTGGGGTGGGGGTGGGGCGGTATTGGGCCAGCGAGCCCCTCGGGGCGGAACCGCGGCCCGCGAGGCGCGCAGGGGGCGTCCCGGACTGTGGCGCTCTCCCACTCTTTCCTGGGGCGCGAAGTTTTCCTCTCCCCGGAGGGCGGCGGGCAGGCCACAGCGCAGGAAGGCAGGGGCAGGTTCCCGGATCCTGAAGGCGGCTCCCTGCTCCCCGCCGGCGCGCCCCAGGATTTGGAACGTCGGGATAGTGGATGTAAAGAACTGAGGCCTGGGCATCAGCGAGAGAGCCCTTAGAAGCGCGCTCGCAATTCCACAGGATTCTCTCTATGCGTGTGTGTGTGTGTCCCTCTCTTTATTGCCCTAAAACATAAATTTAAAAAAAAAAAAAAGAAAGAATCATCTCTAGTTCTCTTGTTTTCCACCCCAAAGCTGGAGACTGCTGGTGGTCCTGGAAGCCCCAAAGCCCTCCAACACCCAAGCCTTTGGCTCAAGTTTGGGAGAAGAGCAGACCCCCGCCCCCACCCACGGTTCCTCCAAGACTTGGGACATTTATAAAGAGCAGAACTTGTTGTGTGTTATTGGGAAGTGGGGACTGGGCTTCCAGCAAGTATCTCCCAACTTTAAAAAAAAAAAAATAATGAAAGAAAAAAATACAGTGACATTGTCCTGCCGCGGTTTCTTTTGCTGACTCGCAGGAGGAGGCTGCCCAGACTGTCAGGTAATTAAGACTGGTTCAGGGGTGCAGGACCCACACCTAGTTCTCTGACTGGCGCCGGCACCCATCAGCCATCACAGGTCGCAGACGGTGGAGGGGTGGACACTGGGGCTGGCTTCCAAATTGTGAAATGGGGGTTTGCCTGGTCCTCAGGGCAGTTGCTCAATGGCAGGACAGGCTGAAATCAGGATCCTGAATCCAGAACCCTCAGGCTGGCCTGGGCTGCGGGGCTTCGGTCCTCTACCTGCCAGGCAGCAGAGAACCAGCTGGAATCCCTTCCCCCTCCCCTGCCAGGAAGGGTGGGAGGTTATGTTGTCCAAGGGGCTAGCGGAGAAGGGAACTTTCAGTTTTCAGTAGGACTGAACAACCTGGAACCTTCGAACACTACATTCCTGGGAGACTCAAAACCCCAGGCCCACAGAGAGAAGACAGATCCCTCCCCTCAGCCTTAATGGGAGTTGGGGGGGGGGCACAGCTACCTCTTCTGGGGGGCGGGGGGGGGGGCACGTCACTGATTAGGAAAGAATCAGTCGCTGAGCATGTATCTTCTTCCTTCGCTCCCTGCCCTAGCTGGAGTTGGGAGACGTGAAAGCATTATCTTTGGAAACACAGGCAGGCTGACTGGCAGGGCGGTGGCGGGTGACAAGGAGGAACTGGAAAGAGAAGAAACACACACACTTCTGTGCCCGTGCCCCCTTTCATTTATCTCCGGCCTCCATTCTCTGCTCTCACCCTCTTTAATTGAAACCCAGTACGGGAAATAGTAATGGATATTGTGCTGAAATTGAGAAAACGTGTCTGTGGCTAGGAGGGGACAGTTAGTTCAGCAGATTTGGAGAAGCCGATCTTTCTTTGGCCTGTCAGCCTTCCTGACAGTAGTGGCCATTTAATTTGCCATGCTCTCTCACTTACAGATCTCCTGTTCCCTCTGCCCCTTCTGGGACACCCCACGGCCCCCAGGCCCCGGGCACCTAACAAGAATGCTAGGTGTAGTGCGAAAAAGCGAAAGCTGGAAGCCACGCCAGTAAAGGCTCCTTCTAAATGACACCCAGGAGAGGGGACTAGAGAGTAGATGGTCCTATTTTGCTCCCACTCTTTAAAGTGTTCTGTCCCTTAGCACCCACCCCACAAGCCAGATTCCTGGCTCAAATTGCTGAGAGGGTCATCGACACCCTTACCTGTTGTCTTTACTGAAAATCTGGAAAGTAGATGTTGAAGGAAGTGTTGGATGGTCAAGAGAGTCTGGGGCCAAAGTCAGCCGTGGCCTGTGTCTTGCCGATTCTGGGCCAGATAAGATGGGGAGAAAACCCCGTCTTTCCTCATGGATTCACTTCTCCAGGTCTAAAAAATGTCCATTGCATTATCTCTCTCTTTTAAGTAATTGGGTAAAACACACAAAGAGAGCATTGAAAATGTAGATTGCTTAAAATTAGGAAACCACAATTAGTTCCTTTTCCTGAGAGAGAGGGGGAAAAAACCTTCACAGATGTAGAAAAGGCACCCTCCCCAGACACACACACACACACACACACACACACACACACACACACGCTTCCTTTAGTCTTCTCTCCCTCATTTCCCTTCCAACTTATCTAAATCACTAACCGTGTACAAATTTGCCATGTTGCAGGACGATCAGCTTTGATGAAAGGTAGGTGCTAATAAGAATAATGCAGAGGGTGAAATCTTTTCATTTTGCCTCTGCCAAAAGCATATTTACATTAAAAGGAGGTATGATAAGCATGGATTAAGTGTATAACGAATGATGCTCTAGAAACAGCAGAAACCAACTGGCGCCAGAGTGAGCCTCTGCACTAAAAATACTGCTTCCCCAAGCTAGACAACTTTGACAATCTTCTCTCACACACGCTTCAGATTCTTGCCCTGAATCGCCCTAATCAATAATTTAGAGGGCTGTCAGAGGACAGAGAAGCGTGCCTTACAGGAAAGCCCTGAGCTACGTGGCTGCAAGCTGGGGCTTTGGGGTCCTCACGAAGCTTCTGCACCCCGGGCTCTTGCGGGGGAGGCTTCAGAGGTGGGGGGGGGTGGAGATTACTGGAGCATTGGTGAGCACCAAATCTGGGGGAAAGGGTGATGATGAGTGAGCACTTCCCACCTTGGGGAAGATCGCACTTCCCACCTTGACAAATGGGGCCAACCACTTTCTATTCTCAGGACACCTTGTCTTCCCAGCCAAGGGGGTAGGGGAAGATGTCTGCTTGAATGCCAGGAAGAAATTGAAATCTGGAACAGCCGAGAGAGGGAGGGGGAGGCACACAGAAACGTGGGAGAGGGTGGGAGAGCATTCAGGGAGCACCAAGAAAGCCAGATAAAATAGAAGGGGAGAGGGAGAATGAGGAGAAAAGAGAAACTCAAACACAGAAAGAATCAGAGAAGCTAGAGGCTGGGGGATGGAGACAGACGAGGAGGAGAAAGAGAAACCAAGAGCTGCATAGATGCAAGGGAGAGATGGGAGAGAAGATGGGCAGAGACAGGGGGACTAAAAGTGGGGTCACAGGGGGAGAAAGGAGAGAAAAAGAAAGTGGGTGCCCAGCCTGGTCCATCCAAGAGGCTTGTGTCGGCCCCTGGAGGAGGAAAGTTGGGGAGGGGGGGTCCTCTCTCAAAGGGGCTGAGCCTGCCACCTCCAGACCCAGAGGAACTGTAAACTCTTAAGCAAGCTGGCAGTGGGGGGCTGAGGGAGAGAGGCCGCAGTGCTGGGGATGGGGGAGTGGAAGGGGGATAAAGCCCCCCCCATGTGGGCAGAAGTCCCACTGGGGTTCAGGATCAGAGTTTGGGGTAGCACGGAGTGTTCATGTGGGGTGAGGGCTTGCAAGCTGCCACTTGCGGGAGGAACCAGGCACGGTCACCTAGAGACTCCCCACAGTGCTGCTACCTTGGGATCCCCACAAGGAAGTCAAGTACCCAGTCCACAAAAGGGAATTGGAGCCCTAGGGGACACCTAGTCAGTTTCAAAGCTTGTCAAGTTTTTAAAAAAGCCGGGATCCTGCGCACCCCCCATCCCCCTCATTGGTCAAGAACGGCCATTTCTACACAGCCAGGCGACCAGACAGTCCCTCCCGGGTAAAGGTCCATGTATTGACCGATCCCCTAGGAAACGTCTTAATGAGGCCTCAGACCCCTGGAGAAACACGGATGTCCTTGTGTCAACAGAGTTCCCAGCTGAGCAACACCTCCGCCCGAAAAAGGCTCCGTGGCAAACGGGGTGAAAGTTTAAGAGGGAATAAGCGTGTAATAGTCCCTCACCAGACCTCACACATACCAGAGGGGAATATTTACAGCAAAGTTGCCAAAGTAAACGACCCCGCCTACCCGCCATCCCTTCCCTCACCTCCCCCCTTTTTTTGTAAACTTCAGATAAACACCATTCGGTCACAAAAGGGTCGCTTTGCCCCTTTACAGTGTGAGGCAGGCGGTGCCATGGGGAAGGCGAGGACCTGGCCGGGCGGCCCCGCCAGGCTTGAAGAGTGTCTCAGTTCATCTGGGGCCTGGGCTGCTGGCAGTTTTTTGGTTTTGCACGTGCCTGTGTGCGCCACACGAAATTTCTGGAGAGACTCCTGCTTCTCCCTCATTGAACATCAGCACACGCTCCACTCCTGTGCCTTAAACGCTGCAGGCACCATGGAGATGGAGAGGTTTTTTAAAAAAAAAAATTCAGGCCTACCATGAAGTGAAAATTCCTTTTGCGAAAACCGGAAAAATATTTGGGGGACAAGAGAGAAGGTTGGGGTCTTCTCTATCCCTCTCTTAAGCTTTGCTTTTCTTGCTGCAGGAAGACAGGCACATGCAAGTTTTCCTGGGCGCCTTTTGTTAAGCAAGGGGAGGGGGGGAGAGAAAATCGAGGGGGTCTACAAAAGGGGTGTGTGGGGGGGGGCAGGAGATCATGCAGAGTTCGCCTGTGCAGCCTGAAGCTCCCACCCAGGGTGCGCGGGCCTCGAGGGTTCTCCTGGCGGCCAGGCCCGGCCCAGGTCGGCAGAACGCGCGAGCCAATGTTTAACTCGAAAGCGGTGGCCACCAGGCCGCTTTTGTTTGTTCGCAAATTAATCACCCAGCGCATGGCCGGCGCCAGAGTGGGTTTATCACCCACCGGGAGGGGGGCGCGACGGCCTCGCAGAGACAAAGAGAAGTTCGCACCTTCCCTCTTTTGATCCCCAGTTCCCGCGGCCTCGCTGCGGAATACGAGCCTCCCGGGGCCGAGCCTGGGAGGTCAGGCATAATTGGCGGAAGTTTGCAGACCATTAGCAAGACGTGGACATTTTCGATTCAGAACCCCGCAAACTTTCCTCGCTCCCCACCTCGCGCGCTAGAGTGGGAGTGGGGGGTCAGGAGTGGCCACGGGGGTGACCCCAGGGGTACGTTGGAGCAACAGACGAAAATAGGCAATCGAGGGCGGGGGCAGAAATCCCGCTGCGCCCACGGTGGGGCCACAGCGAGTGGAGAGATTTCCAAGTGCAATCAGCGAGCTGCCCTCCCGCGGCCCAAACAGAAGGGCGGGCGGGATGTGGAGGCCCGGGCGACCGTCCCTCTCCAGGCATCTGGACGCGCGGGGGCACCCAGTGGGTGCGCAGGGTTCCTTCGCGCCGCGGCCACAGAGTCACTTTCCCCCTGCAGCGAGCGACCTGGCCGAGGCTGCCCGCGAGCCACGGCGAAGGCTGCTCTGGCTCCGGGGCCGCCTCTGAAAGCGCCGCAGAAGCTGCCCGGGCCCCGGCGGCCAGCCCTGTGGGGGAGGGGAGGGGCTTGCAGCCGGAGACGGCAGAAACCCTGCAGTGACCTCGGTGGTCCGTGGAGGGAGGGGCAGGCCCGGCCGCCGGCACCCTTCGGGCTCGGGCCTCCGGGGACGCGGGAGGGGGCAGTGGAGCGCGCGCCCAGGGCGCCCGCGACCCCTGGCTTTCCTCTCTTCTTAACGAGTGGCAGGGAGAGGCCTAGAGGACGCCAAAGAAAGCCCGAAAGGGAGAGAAAGGGGGCGAGATGGCGAGCCAGGCTGAGCGCGCAGAGCCACTTTGCTCTCCGGTGATTCCAGGGAATTCGCGGCGCTGGCGCCAAGCGCTCTTAAGCATGTGCGTCAAAAATGCGAGGCTGGAAAAGCTCGTCGCCTCGCCAGTTCCGCCCCTCTCTGGGCGCAGTAGGCCCACCATGGACTGCGTTGGCACCTCCACACTCTCCCACTCCGGAGTGTGGGGCTGAGGGGTCCGCAAGACAAAGTGCAAGAGAGGGCCGTGCGGTCCCGGCGAGGAGACGTGCACCCGCGCGCCCAGCCTTGGGTTCCTGCCCCCCCAGGCCCCCACGTCAGTCCTGCTTCTTTCTCCCTTCCCTCTGCAGGGGGGAAGCTCTCCACTCAGGTGGGGTTGAGAGCTCCCTGCATCCAAGCAGGGCAGGCCCAACGCGTGCGTCCTGTCTCCCCCACCCCGAAAGCCAGACACGCGGGCTTGGGGACTCCTCAGACCCAGATCTGCGGTAACAGCCACCACTTCGGCGTCAGGTCTGAAGGGTCAGATCCGGTGGCCTTCCCGCCCCTTCGCCCTCTCTGAGGCCCCCACCCTACCTGAACTGGAACCGGTCACCTCGCCCCGGGGCTGGGGGCGTTACACGGTTTGTTTTACAAATTCACCCCCGGCTTCTGGCGAGATAAGTCCCGGGGTGGAGAAAGAACTGAGGCACCGAGAGATAAGTGCGATGCCTGGAGAAGATACCGGGCTGGCGCGCCTCCCCCCACCAGCTCGCCCACCCCTGACGCGCAGCGCGGCCCGACTAGGTGAGGGCAGCGGCGTGGCGGGGCAGGCCCAGACCCTGCGCCTCTCCGACCTAGCTCACTTTTGATTTCGTCTCTTCCCTCTGCACTCACACACGCTTTCAGGTGGACGACCCGGAGCCCGAATTCATAGGGATCAAAAGGGCGAGTGATCGCCTTCCAGAAAGCCCCCCCGCGCTCGCGGGCAGGGTGGCGCGCGCAGGCAGTGTGCGTGTTTGCGTGTACGTGTGTTTCCGTGGGTGGCTGGATCCCGGGGTGCTGGCGCGTGCCGGCGTCCAGTCGTGGCGAGGGGCGTTTAGGCCTCGGCACGCGGCCCCGGGGCGAGGGGCGCGGGGAGCGGCGCACGCGCGCGTGGACCCCGATCGGGTGGCATCCGTGAGCCCGCGAGCCCAGGTGCGGGGGAGCCGGCGCCGAGCCCCGAGCTCGGGAGCCTTTGGCGGCGGCCGGGCGGAGCCTGGCTCCACGTGGGGCCGCAGAGCGCGCAAGCCTGGAGCCGGGGCGCTCGCCGCGGCCGGCTTTTGTGGCGCCCAGAGGCCGAATGGCAGCTCGCGGGAGCCTCCGCCGTCCGCCTGGCTCGCCCCGGGCCGGGGCGAGCGGGTGAGCGGCACAGTGGCTCGGCCAGGGCGGCCGGAGAGGCGAGCGGAGCGCGCGAGAGGCGAGCGCCCCTGCCCGGCGCCGGGTGTGCTCTCCGCCCTGCGCGCCCGGCTGGCTGGCTGGCTGGCTCGCTCCCTCCTCCCCCTTCCTCCCGGCCCTGCCTCCTCCCTCGATCCGGGGCTGCATGACTGAGGCATTTCAGACGTGGGCAGAGCCAGAGCGAGCGAGCGCAGGGGCTGCGGCGATCTCTCGATAAGCCACCTAGAGGCGACTCGCTGCGCGCGCTCCCCAGTGGCTCCCCGCCCGCCCTCTGATCATGTTGACATATTCACAGGACAGGCAGTAGTACCGATGCGGCGCTGCGACGTTCCAGTTTCCGACACCTTCTTTTTATAACTCGGCTCTATCCCCCAGCGCTCGACCTGTGAAAACCACGCCTATGAGCAACACAATTGGTCCGAAAGCGTCAAAGAGCCAATCAAGAGGCCTCCGGCTCCCCGCAGCCCACAGCAGAGCCCTACCTTCTAGAGCCGCCGAGCAGACGCCCGGGGAATTCTAGAGGCGGAGGAGGCTGGCGAGCAGCTCGCTCGCTTCCTCGCGCGCCCTCCCTCTCCCGCCCCGGCTCCTCGCTCCCTCCTTTGCGTTGCCCTCCTCGGCCCTCCCTGCCCTGCGCGTCGGGACGCAGATTTAGGAGGCGAATTCGCTCACGTTTTAGGACAAGGAAGAGGCGCAGGAGAAGAGCGCAGCCGGATTCGGATTGGACCCCAGGCACCCTCCGGAGCTCGGAGCAGAGGAAGGAGGCGCAGGGCGGACGGAAGCCAGGGCGCAGCTCAAGTTTTGATAGCGCTGCTGGAAGAGGGCTTGGAGCACAGCCTTTTTTTTTTTTTTTTTTTTTGTGCTCCCGGAGAGACTTTTCCGCTCCCCGGCTCGCTGCTGGAGCCGAGTCTAGCGCAACTGCAGACGCCTCTGGCGAGCCAGGGGGCGAGGAGAGATATAGGGGGGCGGGGGGCCCGAGAAGACTAGGGGGAAAGTGTCCTAGGAGAGCCGCGCGCTTTTGCTGCAGAGAGCTGGGGGCCGGGGGGCGAGTCCCGGGGCCCGGACTGCTGGAGTGTCTGTTTGGAGCGAAGCGCGGGGCTCCGGCGCGAGCCGAGACCCCGCCGGCGCCTCCCGCTTCGGAAACCGACTTCCAGGAGCGGCTTTTTAAAACCGCCAGACGCCAGGACAGGCACCCCCCGACTATGTCTGCCGACTGCCCGCCTGGCCCTCTCTAGAAGCGGAATTTCCCGTTCCCCAGAGACACTCCGCGCCTTCCTTGAAGGTGCCGTGGTGGTGAATTTTTTCCTTTTTTCCCTTTTTTTAAAAAAAAGTATGTGCTGCTGTTGAAAAGCAAACCACAACAACAAAACCAAACAGCAGCTGCGGACTCGTCCCCGGCCGGAGCCCAGCGCCCCGCCCGGAGTGGATGAGCCTCTCCATGAGAGATCCGGTCATTCCTGGGACGAGCATGGCCTACCACCCGTTCCTACCTCACCGGGCGCCGGACTTCGCCATGAGCGCGGTGCTGGGTCACCAGCCGCCCTTTTTCCCCGCGCTGACGCTGCCTCCCAACGGCGCGGCGGCGCTCTCGCTGCCCGGCGCCCTGGCCAAGCCGATCATGGATCAATTGGTGGGAGCCGCCGAGACGGGCATCCCCTTCTCGTCGCTGGGACCCCAGGCGCATCTGAGGCCTCTGAAGACCATGGAGCCCGAGGAAGAAGTCGAGGACGACCCCAAGGTGCACCTCGAGGCCAAAGAACTTTGGGATCAGTTCCACAAACGGGGCACAGAGATGGTCATTACCAAGTCGGGAAGGTAAGCCAGCGGCGAGAGGGCCGCTCCCCAAGCTCGCTGAGGTGTGTGCCCCCCCTGTGGTCTCTCTCCCCAACCCCCCACCTCCAGGACTGTGGTTTGTCAGTAATTTCGGCTCGCAGGAAAACTTAGCTCCCCTGGAACTGTGTGTAGGGACTGTCTGGCCCTGCCCGGGTGGCAGGAAATTTCAGCTCACCTGGGCATCTAGAGGCGGCAGCTTTTCCTGCCTAGGTCGGCATCCTGGGCTGCCTACAGGGGAGGTAGAATTTTTTAGTGTCTCTGCAGAGGAAAGCAAAGCACCCCACCGCAGGAGGCTCACTGTTCCAACCTTTCTGGGACAACCTTATTTCTTTGTTGTTGTGTTTTTGTCTGTTTCATTTCGGTCTCGGAGAGAGAAACTTCAAGCCTGCTCTTGGGCTTGCTGGTGGGAGAGCTGACAAACTCCCCTGCCCTCTCTGCCCTTCAGCCTTAGCCTCTGGGTCTGGAGGGGCCCCTGCCTGCCCAGGGCCAGGGTCAGAGAGAAACGGAAGGGCATTTGGGTTTGTTTGCCCACACCACTTCACGTGCCTGTGATCCCAGGGACAGTTCAGGGGCAATTTTGGATAATTCAGATTATGGTCACAGATCCAAGGAACCACTGGGGAGACCCACGCTGCTTTGGAACGCGCGGATCTCAATAAGCGTATTTTACAGAATGCTCCGAGGTCCCTGCCTGATCAAAACCTGCCTGTCATTGAAAGTCGCTAAGTTTTAGGTTTCTGGCATTGAAGTCTCTCAAGGCATAAAGTTGGGAGAATTAAAATGAAACAATCCTCCCCGGTGCCTTTAGCTTTCTGTTTATTTCCGAGCGAAGGAGGCCACAAAATCCCCACACCCAGAAGACACCTAGTCAGTTTCCTTCTTAAGTCGGGGATAGAAGGACAACATTGCTGGAAAATAAACAGCCAGGGGGTGCACAGGCTGGCAGTTTGGCTCTGGCCTGAGGAGTGGAGGGGATGTGGTTAGCAGCATGCCAGACAGATAGGTTATCAGGCCCCGGAGTCCACCCTAGTCTGCAGAATTCACTTGGAGAACTCACCCAAGTCCAGTTTCATTTCGCCGGCAGCGGGATTGCGGGTCCACAGCGTGGAAGGGGGCTGCTGGGTGGTGGAAAATTCTAGCCTTGACTGACCACAGTTTGACTAAAATCCTCCCTCAAACTGTACAGAACTGGGCACCCGCAGAAAAAGACCTAGGCGAGAATTTCTCTAGAAAGAGGACAATCTGTCGAGTAGGACAAGAGGAAAAGCGTATTGAAAGAAATTATTAAACCGTAGAGAGAAATGTATCGCCGTGGTTGTTTTGACATTGGAGACACTTAAAGGTGGAGATATGGAGCAGATAGAAACTTCTCTGGTGAAAGGAACCAATGTGGTAGCCAGTTGCCCTCCTCTGAAATCTATCAGCTCATCCATCACAATAGAAAGTTTAAAATTGAGCTCAACGTTTTCGGATAAGTAGGGACTCCAACCCAACATTCAGAGTGATTTTTCTGTTTTCCTTTTCTCTCCTCTTGTAGGCGAATGTTCCCTCCATTTAAAGTAAGATGTTCTGGGCTTGATAAAAAAGCCAAATATATTTTGTTGATGGACATTATAGCTGCTGATGACTGTCGATATAAATTTCACAATTCTCGGTGGATGGTGGCGGGTAAGGCTGATCCTGAAATGCCAAAGAGAATGTACATTCACCCGGACAGCCCTGCTACCGGGGAACAGTGGATGTCCAAAGTTGTCACTTTCCACAAACTGAAACTCACCAACAACATTTCGGACAAACACGGATTTGTAAGTTGCATTCCTCTCAAGTAAAATCTCCTTTCTCCATGTTAGCAAAGGCACCGCTGCCCCATTTCACGTAAAATCGTGAGTTTCTTGCTCAGCCTTCGCCTCTCCCTCTGTGGCCAAGCGTAGCAAACTTGTTCAATCAGCCGCAGAGCCAGAGAGGATTTTCTTCGGGTAATGGAAGGCCTGGCCTTCTGAAAGCCACGGGGACAAGAAACTTCCCCAGCTCCTGCTCTGTGGCAATCCCAAGGCCCCTGGTTAATGCTCCAGGTGACAGTGAAGTTAAAAGCCAATCGTGGGGAGAGAAAATCAGTTTTCAGAGTTATTTGCTCCTAAAGGATTGGCTTTGTTTTAAGATCTCATATCTCTATTTTGAAACCTGCCATATAATTTCCCGGGAGAGCTGACGGTGCGAACTCTTGACTTCACCCGGGTTAAAGGGTGCGGATACTTTTGTTTGGGAAATGTAGTTTTTTCCTTTTACTTAAGCAGATTGGGGACGGGAACCAGTCAGGTTTACTAGCGACGAGATGTAGATATGGGGTGCGAAAATCTGTGTGTGCGCGCGCGTGTGTTGGGAGTATACGTGGATCCAGTGGGCGCCAGCTCACAAACTTTGAGAAGACTTGGCTCACTTGTAAAAGTCACGCAAGGGACCTTTTGCCCCTGCCTCTACCCCTCCCCAACATTTCAATAAAATAAACAGAGTGATAAGCGAGGAATAAGCAGAAAGATTAGGCCCAGGAAGACGCGAATGGCTTGGAAATATCTTCAGCGGGCAGGGATTGCATGTGAAGCCTTGATTTGATTAAGGCATAAATATTCCTCTCTAGAGTTCAGCCTCTCAGGGCTTTAAGTGGATTGGGCTCGTCAATTAGTGGGCGCTTAAAGGACTGAATCATTTTGTAAATTAAAATGCATGTTTTTCTCTATCTTTTAAGACTTTGGCCTTCCCAAGTGATCACGCAACGTGGCAGGGGAATTATAGTTTTGGTACTCAGGTAGGCTAGGGTTCAAGGTACGAATGAACCTTAGATGGTGAGGGTGGGGGGACCCTGTGGAAACTGAGGAGCAATTTGGACTCTCCGGAACAGAACGGCTGTGGAGCAGAATGGCCCCTAAGCGGTGCCCTGCGGAGGTGGGCCTGTCCGAGTGAGGTCCCTTGTGGTGGGGTAGATGGCAGCCCGGCAGGGGTCCCGAGAGCGCGTTTGTCTTGCTGAAGCCTTTGCTTTCTGTGTCTCTGCTCCTCCCCGCCCCTGCAGACCATACTGAACTCCATGCACAAATACCAGCCCCGGTTCCACATCGTGCGGGCCAATGACATCTTGAAACTTCCTTATAGTACATTTCGGACATACTTGTTCCCCGAAACCGAATTCATCGCTGTGACGGCATACCAAAATGATAAGGTAACCACAGGCGCTCTTCCCCCCCCCCCCCCCCCGTGCTACGCTGATTTGGGTGAGGATAAGAAAGTTACCAGTGGATTAGGCTGAGAATCTGAGTTGTTTTGGGGATCTGACTTAAGTGGGGTTTCTGGGGGAAAAGGGGTGCTGGCACATGGTCGGGGCGGGGGGGAGGACTTGACCTGTTAAGACTCCATTGCAGAGTGAAGAAAGGGTGACCGTCCTCTGCCTGGGAGACAGCTCTCTAACCCAGTGCCACGCACCCCTAGTTTTCTCCTACTTATTCATTATCCTCCCATTCAGGAAGGAGAACCAAGAACCAAGTTCCAACAGAACTAGCTAAAAATTAAAGGCAAAAACCATCCGGGATCCTGGGAGGAGAATCCCAGTGGAGACCAGCTTTTCTCCCCTAGCCAGAAATCCCGAATAGCTGGTCTGGTTTTTATTACCTTTTATGCTGCTGTGTTTTTTATGGGGTGTGTGTGTGTGTGTGTGTGTGGTGTGTGTGTGTGTGTTTGAAAAACGTACTCTGATCACAGGGTCATGCTGATCGAGTTGTCTGAGGCTTCTGAGATGCGGTGACCCAAGTCGCCACTTTATTTGAAGCTTTTATTCTCCCTTGGGGCTGAGGCTGGGGATTAGGAACACCCCCAAATGACACAGCAGGCAGCACCTGATATGTAAAGTTATCACCATGGCCCGTAGGAAGGTCATGGGCACTGAGCACAGAAACAGAGAAAGTGACTCTTGCTGCTGACTCTCCAGTCCCTGGATCTTAGCAGCAGTTATGGGGTAGGGGAGCAAGGAGGACCCCTGTTCTTTAACTTCTGAACTCTGGCCCTCTGTTAGAGTCCAGTTCACGGGACAACACCTTGTTTTCTGAATTCATTCTCCCTATGGGTGGATCCTCTGTGTCCAGCCGATGGGCAGGTTCCAAGCCTGTCACCTTAGTCTGGAGACCAAGACCTGAGGTCGTGGTCTCTTTGCAAGTTTCCATAAAGGAATTTACTCCAAAAACAAGAATCCAATCAAGTGGCCCTCTCTCCAACTCAGAGCAATTGTGTATATCACCCCACCCCAAGGGATTTGAAAAATTATATACTGCGGCATTTTTTTTTCCCTCAGCATGCTCCATGCATGCTCCCGCTGGACCCAGAATCCCATGACTCTAAGTTGTTAACGTAATAATAAAATGTAGCATTTTTGATCAGACAAAGAGGTCAAGGGCCTTCTCCACCTCGTGGCAGTGGCAGAGCATATAAATGAAAACAAATGTTCCCAGTGGTCAGTCAGTCCTTTTAAATCTGTAATTGTCAATATTGTAATTCCTCAAACACCCCCCACCCCCAAGCAAAAAAAAAAAAAAATCAAACCCACTCCAACATCAGGGTAGTGAAATCCCATAAATCATTTTATTAGATTCACAGAAAAGGTTGGAGTGTGTGCAGTGTGTGTGTGTTTGGGGGCAGGAAATATGCTATAACATATTTTATGATTAATTGCACTTTATAAAAAATCAAAATGAAAGCATAATTCTAAGCTCTACACTGTATACCTGAAACTAATATAAAGTTGTGTGTCAATTATACTCCAATAAAAAAAATACTACAGGTCTTCCCTTTGACAACTTTTCCATTTCTAAGCCCAAACTGTCAGCTGCCTGGAGAAAAAGACATTTCCCAGGTGGGATTATTTCAACCTAGAATCCCTGGTGTGGCCTCCGGTGGGAGACGCAAGACAGTTCAGCTTCCTTGGATTTTTCTAGGTCCCTTCCAAACTTCTGCTGCTACCCTGTTCCTTGGGCCCTAACTTAGCATATGCAAATTTCTGATGAACTGTGGAGTAAGGGGGGGAGACGCCCCTAAAACATCCTAGAATATGAGGCCAATATTTTCTTGCTTGTGTTTTCTCCCCTAGATAACTCAGTTAAAAATAGACAACAACCCATTTGCAAAAGGTTTCCGGGACACTGGAAATGGCAGGAGAGAAAAGAGGTGAGCTGAGATGGTTGTTTCTTTCCTAGACAATTTAGAGAACACTGTCCTACGTCCTTCCATTGAGAAAGGGGATGGAGAGGGTGGAAAATAATCCCCCCCACCCTGCCTCACACTTGGATTTTCAGCCCACTGAACTGTTTTCTCCTTCCTGCATGTGACCTTAAAGGATATTAACTAGGCCTCATCATAGGCCTCTTTGCAAGAAAAGCATCAAGGACAACATTATATACAGGCTCCTATTAATTCCTAATTAATTTAGGCTCATCCTGGGCAAGTCCAGGAAGGGACCGAACCATTCACAAAATGCTTTGGAATTTTTGCAATCTTGTCTTGCAAATACCAACAGACAGAACTGAGGCCCCTTGAGAAATCGATGGCTCCCTCCATACATGGGTACATGTATCATTTTGCATTAAGCAGACAGCTGGATAGTATATGAAAGAAGCCCCTCCTCCCCCACCCGCCTTCAAAGAATTTCTAAAATCCAGAAAATCACCCCCAAATTTCTAACCCATCCCCTTGGGGAAGGGATGGGCATTAAAAATCATTCCTAACATCTAAATAGATTTTTTTGACTCTGATTAATGTGTTGATGAAACGATTACTGTAAAGTGCACCATGAAATAAGCACTTCCTCCCAACCTTAGCAACCAGTCAGGAGTCTGTAGGCTGTCTGTGTTCACCCTTTGGGTACCCAGTTCCCCTCCCGCTGTCAGGCTGGCTGTTCAGCTGTCTCTGGCCAGCTCCAGCCTTTCCTGTTGGTTCTCGCTCTTCAGCAAGATTTCTTCACAGCCCCAGCCCATGCCTTTCCCTAATGAAACCCTGATCTTAAATAAATGCAATCCACGTCTCCCTCTACCCCCAATCTGCAACCCAGTTAGGGGTTCGAGAACAATGCCTGGGTCTGTGTGTGGCTGCCACGGGGCAGGCAGGTTCCAGAGAATGTGTGCTGCCCGTGGGTGGCAGGCAGGACGAGGTGTGAGCCTCTCTGGAGAGGGCGAGGCAGGCGGGCGACGTGGAGAGATGTCCTTTCTGTAACGCCGGGTTGGGCTTCTGCCACAGAAAGCAGCTCACCCTGCAGTCCATGAGGGTGTTCGATGACAGACATAAAAAGGAGAATGGCACCTCAGATGAGTCCTCCAGCGAACAGGCCGCCTTCAACTGCTTCGCCCAGTCCTCGTCCCCAGCTGTCTCCACTGTGGGGACGTCCAACCTCAAAGGTGAGCCTGGGGCCCTGGAGTTCTGCACTCCCTGTCTTGGAGACCTGGAAGAGTTGGGGGCAGTGGGGGGGAGACCCACCAGGGAACTTGGCCTTCCAAAGCCACAGACTTTTCTAGAAGTCTGTAAACAGGAGTCAGCGTTCAAAAGGATGAGCAGTTGTGGCCCCCTCCCTAAGCTGTTTTGGAGAGCTCAGACCTGCTCCCCACAAACCTGCATTTGGCTGGAGGGTAGGGAGGGGTGTCTGTGTTTTCCCTCTCTGTATGTGTGTGGAGCAGCTTTGAAAAATAGGCCTTTCCTCTTCCTCTACAACCAAACTTCTCACCATCTTTGCCTTCTAGGTTGAAGTGTGTTAGGCTGGGGCAGGCCAGGGACTCTCTGCCACCTGGAACAGGGAAGGTGGCCCATAAAACATCCAGCTATAGAACATCCACTGACCTGTGGGAGCAGAGGCAGCCCCCGGGGGATCTTGGGGAGGTGGGGGGAGGGGAGGGGACTAGCTGGTTCAAATCCCCAGTCGGTTTCCTGTGTTTAAAGAGCAAGAACTATTTATTTGGAAAGACACACTAACGGGAAGAAACCTGTTTTGTAAGTGAAATAAAATGAAAGCCCTTTATGTCTTCCGTCCATTTAAGCTTTAAACGTAAAATAGGACCCCCTTTTGTTTTTTTTTTTTCTGGGAGGACACACACAGAGGGTGTGGTGACAGCAAGACAGTGGGATGGCCCGGGCAGTGGGCAGGCTGCCCCTCTCGGGTCTGGGCTGCTGGGCAGGCGCAGGCAGGCTGGGTGAGTGTGTGCGGGGCAGGGTGTTCCTCTCTGCCATGACCCATTCAGCCCCGGGAGTTCTCTGCAAACAAATCCTTCCTGAAAGAATTCACAAATTGGAAGGTGCGGAGCTCCATCCCTCCCTAAACAAAGACTCCGAGTAACGGGAAGGTGATTTTCAGAGTCAATTTTAAATCTTTAAAAGAGCGCATTTGCAATTGAATGGGAAAAGGCGAGTCAAGGCTTTGGCAGCCCCAGAAGTTGAATGCAGGCTTGCAAAACACCGTAAAATTCATTAGAACGAAAAGCTGCGCCGCGGAGCCTGGAGGGGAGGGGCTCGGCTCCATCTACATACTTTAAATTCATGCCTAGCTGGTGGAATCCTTCCACTAAAGCTGGGAGGGCCACCACTCCCATTTTGCGGATGAGAAAACTGAGGCACAGAGAGGGTGAGGGGCTTCCCCGGGGCCACACAGCCACTCAGTCCCGGAGCTGGGGTTCCAGCCGGGGGCCCTGGAGCGGGGCGGGCGGCATGGACGCTCACGCCCGTGCGCCCCGCTTGTGTCTCCCGCCCGCGGCAGATCTGTGCCCCAGCGAGGGGGAGAGCGACGCGGAGGCCGACAGCAAGGAGGAGCCCGGCCCCGAGGCCTGCGAGGCGGCCAAGATCTCCACCACCACGTCGGAGGACCCGAGCCGCGACAAGGGCAGCCCCGCGGCCAAGGCGCACCTCTTCGCGGCCGAGCCCGGCGGCCGGCCCCGGGACGGCGCGCGGCTGGACAAGGCGTCGCCCGACTCGCGCCACAGCCCGGCCACCATCTCGTCCAGCACGCGCGGCCTGGGCGCCGACGAGCGCCGGAGCCCGGGCCGGGAGGGCGCCGCCGCGGCCAAGGCGGAGGAGGCGCGCGCGCTGCCGGCCAAGGAGGCCTTCGCGCCGCTCTCGGTGCAGACCGACGCGGCCGCCGCGCACCTGGGCCAGGGCCCCCTGCCGGGCCTCGGCTTCGCGCCCGGCCTGGCCGGCCAGCAGTTCTTCAACGGGCACCCGCTCTTCCTGCACCCCGGCCAGTTCGCCATGGGGGGCGCCTTCTCCAGCATGGCGGCGGGCATGGGGCCCCTGCTGGCCACCGTGTCCGGGGCCTCCACCGGGGTCTCCGGCCTGGATTCCACCGCCATGGCCTCGGCCGCCGCGGCGCAGGGACTGTCGGGGGCGTCGGCGGCCACGCTGCCCTTCCACCTCCAGCAGCACGTCCTGGCCTCGCAGGTACGCGCGCCCCCCCCCGGCCCCCCGCCCCCCGCGCCCCCGCGCGCTCGGTTTCCCCGACGCTCCCCCTGGTAGCTTTAAGCGATGATGACCATGGTGATGAGGAAAATGTATTTGTAGGTGCAAGGCTTGTGCTTCCACGCTTATACCTCACAGCCCCTCCCGCCCACCCCCCCCCAAGAAAAAACCTTATAAAAAACATTTCTTCTCCTAAGAGCTGTGTCTAGCAGAGTAATAAGGATAATAACCTCACAGGGCACTTTATGCCAGGGGCTCTTCTGATTACTTGGTCTGTTCTGACTTCAGTGCTGCAGTGGTCACCTCCACTCTGCAGAGGAAAGGCGGAGGCTCAGAGATGTTGAGTAACTTTTCCCAGGTCACACAGCTGGGAAGCAGTGGAGCAGACCCTGCTCCAGACGCTCGGCCTCCAGGGCCTCTGGATGAAATAGCTCTGAAGTGTCTTGTAGCCATCTCTTCCCCCAGGGATTAGACAAGGTGGAGACCTTGGCTTCAGGGGTGGGGGAGTGGTTCCTGGGTGGGAGCTCAATCTTAAATCTTCCAGGCTTTCCTCCCAGCCAGTTGCTGCTGCAAGGGTTAATGGTTGATGCACAAGTGCAAAATGTCAGCGCCCAGGGACTGGCCAGGGCCGTGGCAGGCCTGGAGGCCCTTGTGTGGTTCAGACAGCTGTGCGGGGGCCCAGGGCAGCTGGGGAGCTGTCTCAGACCCCGGAAACACTGAACCCAGCGAGAAGGTTCTGTGGGTTTTTCTGCAGGCCTTTTGTTTTGTCTGAGCACATTCGTCTCGTCTCCCTTGCCTGAGCCAAGAGGCTGGGGTGGCCTCCCCCCTTCATGGAGGAGGGGACTGAGCAAGGGTTAGCTTCTGCCCTTCCCTCCCATCCCCTCTGCTGGACACCCTGACATGGGCAGGCAGGTGATAGAGAGGCGGGCAAATTAGTCCTAAGGATACCCAAGAAAGGTGCATAGAGAACTGGCCCAGGTCAGGGTCCCTGGATTTAAATTCTGCTTCTGCTGCTTACTAGCCGGGTGACTTCCCGTGCTCAGAGGACCTACCTCCAGCTCTCCACCTGTGACACAGTGTATCAGGCTAGGTGATCAGTCTCTGCCAGTACCTCTTTATTTCATCTCCCACCCCTCTCCTTTTGCTTAAGGGTCATCCCTAGATTTTTTTTTTTTATTTCACTTGAGAAACTTCTAGAAGTGGGAGGGTTGAGGGCACAAACTGTATGTGTAATAATCTACACCTCTGGTTTGCTTGCAGCTACCTCTGGGGTAGCCTGAGCCTGGAGCCCCACTTCACAGATGTGGCAGCTGATCCCGCTGGGGAGCTTCTAGCAGTCCAGGGCCAGGTGCCCCTGTAGCAAGCATAGTGCAGGCATGCCTGCCCTTAACAGCCCCAACACCCCAACAAGTATGTGGGTGATGCAATATTTCCCTGCTTTTTTCATATAAGAAAGTGAGCGGCAGGAAGTGCAGAGCCTGGGCTAGGGGTCACACGGTCAGGATTTGGTCCCAGAGAAGGAAGTCTGCGTGCCCCCCCCCCTCGGTGCCCCTCCCCTCCCCCCAGGCGTGAGATAGCGACCTGCTGGCAGGCCCCCTCGGGGTGGCTCCTCCCCACCTGCCTTCCCTCCCGGGCTCACCCTCCTGCGCTTCTCTTCTTTCCCCAGGGCCTGGCCATGTCGCCCTTCGGGAGCCTGTTCCCGTACCCCTACACCTACATGGCCGCAGCGGCGGCCGCCTCGTCGGCCGCGGCGTCCAGCTCCGTGCATCGCCACCCGTTCCTCAACCTGAACACCATGCGCCCGCGGCTGCGCTACAGCCCCTACTCCATCCCCGTGCCGGTCCCCGACAGCAGCAGCCTGCTCACCACCGCCCTGCCCGCCATGGCCACGGCCGCCGGGCCCCTGGACGGCAAAGCCGCAGCCCTGGCCGCCAGCCCGGCCTCGGTGGCGGTGGACTCGGGCTCGGAACTCAACAGCCGCTCGTCCACGCTCTCCTCCAGCTCCGTGTCCTTGTCGCCCAAACTCTGCCCAGAGAAAGAGGCGGCCACCAGCGAACTGCAGAGCATCCAGCGGCTGGTCAGCGGCCTGGAAGCCAAGCCGGACAGGTCCCGCAGCGCGTCCCCCTAAGCCCCTCCCCAGAAAAGTCTCTTCATTCCAGCCCAGCCCAGTCTGCAGTGCACTTTGTCGGATGTGAAATGAACCACAGGCGCGCAGTCCTGTCTGGGGAGGGGCGCCGGACTCCCTCAAGAGAATGTGCTAGAAAAAGGCTCCTCTCCTTGGTGGGGTTTATCTTTGGGGAATCTGGCTCAGATTCTGGGGGCTCAGATGCTCCCCGGGGCATGGATTTCGTGGGGGTGGGAGTTAGGCGGTGGTGTCCAGAGCGCCTTCCAGCCAGACTGGCCTGGGAGCTGTGACCGAAGGAAAAAGTAGCCAGGCCCCTGGGGAGGGGAGGTGTTGAAGGCTTCTCCCCCAGTGCAGATTTATATATATATATATATTTTTTTTTCCTTCACCGTGTCAAGTGGAAACAGAAACAAAATTAAAAAAAAAAATCCTGGGGACAAACGAATACAATGAACACGATTCTGTGCGTGAAGATTGAAAACTTTATAGTGACTTGCCTATCAGTTGGAAGGAAATCACCAAGCAGCATTGTTTGGGGGAGGGAAGCCGCTGCCATCCTTGTTTAATCTCTATTAAGGAAATCTGTGTCTTTTTAATATTCTTGTGATGTTTTAAGAGCCGCTATAGGTCTCTTCTTGCATGTTCCACAGTAATGTATTTGTGGTTTTTATTTTGAATGCTTGCTTTTAGAGAGAAAAGAACATGACCCCACCCCTTTCCCCAATTCTCTACCCTCAAATAGACCACCCCCAGCTGGGGGGAGGGGGATTAAAAAAGGAGGGATGGGGACAAACACCAAAAAAAAATGAATTTATTTTATCTGAGCTCTGTAGCAGATTCACGTCGCCCTTTCTGGCAGTTCTTTCTCTTTCCTGTATATGCAATAACAAGGTTTTAAAAAAATAATAAAGAAGAAGCGAGACTATTAGACAAAGTATTTATGTAATTATTTGATAACTCTTGTAAATAGGTGGAATATGAATGCTCAGAAAATTAAACTTTAATTTATTGACATTGTACATAGCTCTATGTAAATAGGATCGCAGCTTGTCGGGTTCTGCATTTTTGTTTTCCTTTTAGTAGGTTTTATTGCAAGGTCACAGGATTGCTTTTAAAACTAGAAAACACATTTAATGCACCAACACCAACACACTCAAATGAGTCGTCTGCAAAAAAAAAAAACCTTTTCGTTTTCTTTTTTAATGTCCAAGAGTGGGGGAAAGTGCCATGGTATCTATGTTACCCAAAATTGGGGGGGAGGTGATGTCACCTCCCAGCTCAACGTTAAATTCCTTAAAATGTAACACCCTAGGAGTGGTTCTGTGATTGCTTGGGGTGGGGGTGGGGTTGGGGTGGGGGTGGGCAATGCAGAGGCTGTGGTTTGACTTTCTAATTTTTCTTTTGTATTTGTACTTGCTAGTCTGATTTCTTCAAAACGAAGTGGAATTTACTACTGTCTTCACTATTGATGGTGTTTTGAATTGGTGCCTATAGAGAGATATTCACAGTTCAAAAGTCAGGTGCTGAGAGATGGTTTAAAGACAATTCATGAAGGTATATTTTGTGTTATAATTGTTGATAAGTTTTTTGGTTTTCTGTATTTCCCCCCCTCTCTTTAAAAGATTGAAATTTCAATAAATTTTTATTGAAATTCTTTGGGCCTCGTGTTCAGTGCTTCCTTTAGGAAACCTGCAGATGCCGGCTCTTCCTTTTGCTCCTGCACCCACTCCCCTTTGCCTTTAAATAATTGAGACCGCCCCCACTGAAGCAAAATGAGATGTCACTCAAGCTACAAAGCTAAAAACAAAAGTCCCTGACTCCAGCGGGCCAAGGCAGCCGCTTCAATCTGAAATTGCTTTTCCTTTAAATTAGGGAGCAAAAAAACGAGAGACGGAAGGGGAGACTGATTAGAATTGGATAGAACAGCAATTTCGGATACTTAAATTTTAATGGAAAAAGAATGCTCCGCGCCTGAAGTCGGTTTTTTCCCCACACCAAACCCACCAAAAATAAGTTTGAAGACTGCCAGCATTTTCGTTTCGGGCTGGCTCCCCCTTTTCACGTGGATCTGGGAAATCCAAATCAAAAATAACTGCTTGCACCCACCAGGGTGTAAGAAAAACCAAAAACAAAACAAAAAAAACTGGCAGATTCTCCTCGCTGCGGGGCCAGACCAGGCCAGGAGCAACAGTCTAGACTGTAGAAGTGGGCGCGCTCGGAGCTCCCCCAAAGTCCCTGGTGTCTCCCGTGGGACCTGGCGAGCCCAGGGCGCCCCACGAGGCCCCATCCCGAGCGAGCGTGGGAAGCGCCGCAGCCCGCGCGCCCCTGGCCGTGTCACGCGAGCTGGAGGGAAGTTTTCTCCTAAGGGAAAGGCAAATCCGGGGCGCTGAGTTGACCCCCTGCAAAGGGAAAAGTCACCCAGGAGGCTGACACCCTCCTTCTCGCTCCCCTGCAACCAGCCTCCAGGCTGTTTGGGGAGCTGCCTTTTGAAGTTCAATTTATCTTTGAAACATTCAATAAAAAATGGTGAGGCCGTGACAGTCGGGTTTTTTTTTTTTTGTCTCCAGGTCTCCCCACCCCCAGCCTTGCCTCGGAGGGGTGTGTGTGTGTTGGGGGCGGGTGTCGGGCGGGGCGAGAAGGTTCTCGAGGGTGAGTCCACCGGCCTTTTCTTGCCCTGGGGGCCAAGACGTGAGGACACAGCCGGAGCCTGCCTGGCGGCTGCCGGCCCCCCGCCCCCTCCCTGGAGCCCGCCAGCCCGGCCCCAAGTCCCTGTCACCTTCGGGCCTCTTGAATGGCCGGCGTGGAGGACCCTCCCCTCCCTCACGCTGTCCTTGCAAGGGGATCGAGGTCGAGACCTTTTGGAGAGCCGGGCAAAAGCCCTGCCTTCTCCCGCCAGGCACGTGGGGGACCCCGCGGCCTCCCCTGCGCAGCCTCGGGGAGTGGGAGGGAAGTCATCCAGGGTGTGGGGGCGAGGAGGGCGAGAGGAATTGGGGACCTCAGCGGCGGGAGCGCCCCAGGAGGGCCTGGGGATTTCCAAGGCGCGCGCCCTGGGCCCAGCGGGAGCTGCAGCGGGGCGGGTTCCCGGCCGGGCCGTGCCGGGGACGCGCGGTTCGGGCGCCCCGGGAAGGGAGTTGGCTGGTGGGGCCTCCCCACGCGGGGACCTCGGCCCCCCAGAGGGAAGGAATGCATTGCTTTTGCAGCCCGCTTGGCTCGCGGCCCCCACCCCACCCCCAGCGCTCGGACCGTGTTCTGATGTGCGTCCAGCCTCTCCCACGGCTGGCCCTTTTTTTAATCTCCTGCGTATCTTGTTTGTATATAGTGATGTTAATGAGTAACTCTTGTGGCGCTGATGGACGGGGGTGAACCGCTCGCAATCTCTCTGGATTTCGCTGCCTATTACTCACCTGGCGCCGGGCGCAATCCCGCCGCGGGCTTTATGGTGGCGGCCGCCGCGGAGGCCACTCTGGGCCGGCGCCTTCGCCTTTTTTCCGGGCTTCGAGTGCCACCTATCTGTCTGGCCCACGAATGCGCCCGGGCCGCCGCCGCTTGGGCACCCCAGCGCCTCCCGGGCCCGGGAACCTGGGCGCCGCACCTTTGCCCCCTTCTCTGGCGGCCCCCTGGTCGGCGCCCCCGCCCTGCCCCCCCAGCCCCCCGCCCCCGTCGGAAGAGGCGCCCCTGGTCTCTTTCCTGGATATCACTTTCACTCCCCTTTGGGCCCCAGATGAGAAAAACAGCCCTTCCCGCCTCGGGGTTTCCAAAGCGCGTTCGGAAATTCAGCCAGGGGACCCTCGCTCAAAGTGTTCTCTCCAAGTCCCTCGCTGCTCGCCTCGGGAGCCTCCAGCAGCTCCCCCGACCCTCGGCAGGAGCCCCCGACCCTCGGCAGGAGCCGCCCGGGCTGGGTAGATGGGTAGACACAGGGGAAGGATCCCCAGCTGCGCGCGGCACACACCGCTCCAAGCCGGCCCGGGCTGCAGTGCCCTTCGCCGGGACGTTCTTTTTCTCGTTTTATAACTCAGGGATTTTCGGGTTTTATACTGTCCCGTCTACAGGGACAAAGGCCGCGGCTCGCGGGAGCAGCGAGGGCCCTGCCCGGCCAGGCCGAGCGCCGCGGTGGTGTGTAGAGTCCGGGCGGCGCGCGCGGGCGCGGGCCTGAGTCCTCGGGCCCTCGCCCCTCGGGAAGGCGGGTCGGAGCCCGGCTGCGCCCCGGCGTCTGCGCTCCGCCGAGGGGCCGGGGGTGGGGTCGCCTGGTGCTGGGCTTTGAGCGGCGGCCAGCGGCGTCCGCGTTCCTGCTGACCCCGCGGCGCTAATTGCCCGGGCCGAAGGGCGCGCTCTGGCAGCGGCCGGGGTCACGACCTGGCTCCCTCCCCCCGCAACCCCAGGGGAGCGCGGTGTGTGCACGCGGGCGAGTGTGTGTGTGTGGGGGGGAGAGAGAGAGAGCGAGAGAGAGCAAGAGAGAGAGAGAGACCAGCCTCCCTCTGGATCTGCGCCGTCTGGGAACCTACCCTTCACTTGTGGGGAAAGTTCCCGGCGCTTAGGCCCTTAAAAAAATCTCACCCAAGAAGGAAAATCCTGCTTCTGACCTTTCCCCTAAGCCAGCAGACAGGCAGCCGCCTTCGGGCGGGCGCGGCGAGGCTTGAAACGCTTCGCATCCGCGCGCTTTCTGCCTCGCTGGTTTCCAAATCTCTGACCCCACCGCAACCAGCCAGGAGGGAGGCTATTGGGGTGTAGCTGCGAAGCCGGGAGCCTCGCCCCAGGCTCTGATCTGCCGAGCGGGAACGGCTCTCCCCAGGGTGGCTCGGGGCTGCTCGCGCCCCCGGGACGCCCCCACAGGTGCGCGCAGGGGATGCGTTGCGCTCGCGCGCGCTGCGCCCGTGGATGCCTCTTTCAATTTGGAATCAGACGTTCCTGCGCGAGAGAGTTCCGGATGTAGATGCTTTGGGTTGTTTTATAATCAAGATGCGTATAATCAAGATGTATATGTTGCAGATGTGGGCGTTCAAAGTCCACAGAACAACTGTAATAAAAATAGCTGGCAGAGCCGGGGCACGTGCCCGCGCCAGGCACCGCCTGAAACACCCCACAAAAGCGATCGCCTTTGATCCTCGCAATGAACCCTGTCAGGGTGCCACCGCGGGTGTACCGAGGAGGAGACTGAGGCCAGGACAGTGAGGCCACTTACCCGCGCTCACCCAGGCAACTGTGGCTCGCGGTTTCGAGGGGAAGTGGGCTCCAGAGTCCCCTCCAAACGCGCTCCCTGATTCCCTGGCGGTGTGCGAACCCTGCAGCGCCCGGACTCGGGCGCTGAGATGGGTGCAGAGGTGCAGAGAACCCGCCGGTGTGCTTCGAGGGTGGAGGGTGTCTCACGCGCTTTTCCTATGGGGACATGGCACTTTCTGCAGGCGTCGGTGGTGAGCGGGAAAGCGCGGCTCTCTTTGGGCGGCCCACCCTCCCCTGCCCCGCGCAGGACCCGGCGGGGGCCAAGACCGCCAGCTGGGGCCTTTTGTCCACAGGCTGAGAAAGAGAGAGGTGAACTGGCGCACGGAAACCCCCAGGAGCACATGCCTGTTCCCGTGGGGAAAGGTGTCCCGGGAGAGGGAATCACAGCAGCGCCAGGGCGCAGGGCACCGCTGCGCCTCTGAGGTCCCTGTCCCAGGGGTCGGAGCGCAGCGTGGGGCATTGGCATCTCTGGGTCCCCCCCCCACGATTCCCCCACCCACCGGTCCCTGCCTCCCTCAGCTTTGCGCTGCCACAGCGGCCCAGGCGGGAGGCAGGGACCGCAAGTGGGGACTCCTCCCGCCCACGTATCTTTTGCACGTTCCTGTTAGCCTCTGCCCAGCTTCCAGGCACCCAGACAGATCTGGTTTTGTCCTGCCCTCTTACTCCCAACGCACCACAGCTGGGAGCAGAGGCTTGGGCTAATGAAGAGAGAGTTTCTAAGGTAGAGGAGAAGGAGCCCACCGTAAAAGGGGTGCCTGGTGAATGGGGGGAGCCAGGCTTCCAGGGCCAGGGTCACTGTAGGCCCCACACACCTAGAGAGCCGAGGCGGGTCTGGCTGCAGGCCGGGCGGGAGGGAAGCCACACACGCCCAGGGTAGGGGCAGCAACTCCAGTTTCCTGCAGCGGAATCGCCAGGTGCTTTCCATCCTGCTGGGGTGGAACTGCATGCAGCTTGGACGCGCCGGGGGGTGGGGTGGCTGGGGAGGGGGCATGGGCACTATTGGAGCCGCTCCCTGTCCTCTCTCACCCCAGTTCCCAGAGCCGGGTCAGCCGTCTAGTGGAGCTTTTGAAACGCGATCCCCACACCTCAGCACTTCCAGCTCGGGTTAATCACTGGGGCTCTGGTTTCGGGTTGGGGAACAACACCAGCAGGTTTGCTTCCCCTGGCCCACGCCCGCCCACCCTCCTCTCAGCCCCGTTCCTGCAGGTAAGGCGGCAGCTGTCCCCGGGGGTGCGCCCTCAGCCCCTCTGAGGTCCCAAAGTGCCCAGGACATTGCACGCACCAAACTGGCCCTGGTGGTGAGCTTCCGGCCTGCCTCTGAGCTTCCCACCTGCCTCTGCTGCTCGGCTCTGTCCATCCGGTCCCCAGTGGTGTCCCCAACCGGCCTCTCCTTCTCATGGGGACCAGGCTCTCCTCAAATTCTCAGAAGTGCCAGCTGTCTTGGGTCTTTGCTTGCGTCCCCACTACTCCCCCGTCCTTCCAACCCGGGCACAGAGCTGCGGGGAGGCTGCCGGGATAGAGGGTGAGGGAGTGGGTGCCGAACGGGGTGCCTATCACCAGAACCAACACCCAGCCTTGCCTCTGAGCCCACCCCAAGGCCAGCAGCACTTAGCTAGGGCGGGGCTTTTGCTGGAGCCCCTGAAATCTTATACAGAAGTTTGGTGGGGTGCATCTGGGTCAATGAGGGGATGGATATCCCTGGGATTTTCTCAGCTTCTCAGAGATGCGTGAGCCCAAGCAAATTTAGACTCGCAGCTCTGGGGACAAAAAAAAAGAGGGGGATGAAGGGGCAGGTCCCTGGAGACCCATTGAAGGGCTCAGCTCCATTTTCACCTTCCCTGCCTATTTGAATCTAAGCCTCCAGGCCCCCTAGATTTGAATCTAAGCCCCAGGTAATCTGTAATTAGCTAATGAATTAATGATATTAACTTCTCCACCAGTGGTTAGGAACAGTTATTATCACTCCTCGTGAGTTCTGTGTTAGTTTCCCCTCGGCTAGTGTCACCCCACTAGGCCATGGCAGGCAACGAGAGGCAGCCAGTCTGCAGAAAACAGAATTACTTTTTACTCCATTCTGACCACCTCAAGATCTGGGGAGCCCCCTTTGTGGAGGCTTCCCCTGCAATACCCCTCGCTAGCCACCTGCACATGGGTGATGACCATGTGGGGAGACGGGCAAGTTTCAGCTTCATTCAGGTCTTCCAAGGAACTCCGCTTTCTTTGTTCAAGCCACACCTGGTGATCTGGGGCTTGAATGTTGGGCAAGACAGGTATGAATGTCAGAGGGGGATATGTTGGGGTCTGAGGCTCATGTGAGCTTTGACTCAGCATAGGAACTAACAAGGCACTCCCTGGAGACCACTGCCACCCTCTCCACTGCCCAGCGGCCCAGGGGGAGTAGGCACCCACCCAAGAGTGCCGGGAACCATTTCAACATGCTCAGGGAAGGTGGGAGCTACAGCATATACATTCGTGCAAGTCACCCACATTTCTCTGCCATGCTCCTCCTGCTTCTGTTCCTTTCACTTTTTATTCAGGCGAACGAACATCCCGACAGCCCGTGAGAGTTCACAGATGTGGAAAGAAACAGGCCAACATGGCAGAAGGTCCAAGGGGGAGCAAACGGGTCCTCTTCCGGCCCCTCTGATAAAATAGGATCTGGGGCAGCACCTCACCACCCCAACTCCTATCCTGATAAACCCCTTTGGGACGGCCTTGGCCACCTAGGGACAGATGCCTTCTCGAAGTGAAGTCAAGAAGGAACTCAAGCAAGATGATAAAAGCAGAGGCTCCACCACCAGCATTTCAGCCCCCCAAATCCACCAACCTCTGCTTCACGCTAAACCTCCCTCGGCAGCGGCCCTCTCCAAGGCAAGTGTGGGAGGTGAGGCTGGTGTTTTGCCACAGCCTGTGTCTGCCTAAGGGAGCTGAGGACTTGGTGCTTTTTCTCTGTTTGTTGAAAAACAGGCCATGTCTGCGCGGGTTTCATTTGGCAAACCAGCCCTCCCCGGCCTTCCAGCTCCAATTACTTGATGCACCCTGGTGTCTGAGTTGGAGCAAAGATCTAAGGTGAGATAGCTCACCTTAGGTGAGGAACTCTTGGTTCCTCCCTCCCTCCCTTGGCTCCTCCCCCCCACCCTCAAAAAAAAAAAATAGAAAAACCAGCTACCTGTTTTGCACAAATAAAAGCAGCTGGAGCCAACCTTGCCCCAGCGCCTGTGCTTGGCCGTTCCTTTGCTGCCATCTGCTGGTGCTAGGTGGGAGTGCAAGGGGCTTTTTCAAGCCTTCTGGGAATCTGACACTAGCACATTCATCCACCCATCCAATCCACATGCCCACCCACCACACACCATCCACCCGAATTCGGTTCACCCATCTATTCGGTTTTCTGATCACCCGTCCATCATCCATCCGTCCGTCCATCCATCCATCCATCCATCCATTCATCCTACTCCTTCATTCATTTAGCAAATAATCATCGCTGAGCCCCAGCCTCTGCTTTCATGAGATCTGCATTCCAGTGAAAGGCTTTATGGCCATTCCCTGAAAGTAAGCTATAGAGGGACACGGTGTCAAAGGAAAGAACTGGAATTTCTAAGGCAGAGAGATGAAACGGGGAATCTGGCTTGGTCACCTACACACTGAGTATCTTTGGGCCAAGTAACTTCATCTTTCTGATCTCAATTCCTAATAAAGTCAAACTGGAATAATAATTTCTCTGGGCAGGTGTGCTGTGCAGGGTCCAGGACAAATAACCCTTATGACTTGCAAAGTGCTTGCTCCATCCAGCCGGAGTTCCCACGACTTTCCCTGCCTGGCATGCCGTGGTTTAAGCCCCAAAAAAGCAGAGTTTATTTAGGCAGCTTTGCTTTCCTCCGGAGTGTTCTGCAACATTGCTTCCAAACCTCGATGGCATCCATCTCCAGCAATCAATTTCACCCCACATTTGTGGAGCAGGGACTCTGGGCATGGGTTTTGAAGACGCCAGAGTAAAGAGATGGGCTGGCCGGTAGCAGCAAGTCTAGTCCTGCCATGGACCCACAGGCCTGGCTGACCTTGTCCCTACTTCAGCGTCACCTGCCCTGTTCTGTCAAGCCCAGCTCTACGAGCTAACTCACCATCCTCCTTCCACGAAGCTCAAGGACTTGGCCTGTGCTGTTCCTCAGCCCCAGGTTTTTCAAACTACTGACATTTAGGATGGAATTATTCTCTGCTGTGCGGGGCCGGGCTGTCCTAGGAATTCTAAGTTGCTTAGCAGCATCTGTGGCCTCTACTGACAAGGGACTAGTTAACGACCCCTCCTCCAGTTGTGGCAGTCAGAAGCATCTCCAGACATGACTAAGTGTCTTGGGGCTCAGGCAGCAGGTGCTGTGATCCCTGGTTGGGAACCGCAGCCTTCGCCGGAATGCTTTTGGCTCATTTCTCCTTGGTTTCATCTCCTACCCGACACCACTTCTCTTACTTCTTTTTTTTTTTTTTTTAAAGATTTATTTATACAAGCACTGGGTACAGTCAGAGGCGCGGAAGGAGAGAATTCACCAGAGCCAGAGGGGAGAGAAGAGCAGGCAGAAGGACCGAAGTACACTGCTGAGGGGAGCAGCGGGCGCGGCAGGAGAGGTCTGCGCGCCTTGTGGGACCCTCATCTGTGGCCGGGGATCGAACCGGCGCTGCAGAGGCTGCGGGCAGCCTTGCAGCCCAGCGCTCAACCGCTGCGCCACCGGGGAGGCCCTCTCTTACTTCTTTTTAAAAAAATATTTATTTATTTATGCATACAAGAGCTGGGGTGCAGGCCAGAGGTGCGGGAGGGTGAGAGGATTTACCAGAGACAGAGTAGGGAGCAGAACAGGCAGATCTACTGAAATACACTGCTGAGGGGAGCAGGGGCAGACAGGGGAGGTCTGCTGCGCCATGTGGGTCAGCTCCCTGGTCTGGCTGGGGATCGAACTCATGTCGCAGTGGCTGGCAACTGCTTGATAGCGCTGTGTCTTTAGGCCCTGCCCCACCAGGTAGGCCCCTACACTACTTCATCCCTAGTGTCTGGGCTCCCAGACTTGCTTAGGTCTCCTCGTTGTGGGGTCTCAGGGACCCTACTCCCTCCTTCCTGGACCAAAAAACAGTGGTGATTAGATTACAAAATGGGTGATGAGATATTTAGCGTTTGTTTCCCTTTAGAGAAGGGAAGCTACTGAGGCAGGGCCTGGTGCATCTCACAAGCCACCTGCCCAGAAGGAGGCCTTGCAAACAGCAGGCTGCCCACACTGGCTTCTCCTGCCCTACTGGATGCCTCACATCTGCTCCCACTGAGTTCCACCTGCTGGAAACTGCTAGCTCAGCTGG
Organism: Talpa europaea; assembly: GCF_964194135.1. Taxonomy (NCBI): domain Eukaryota; kingdom Metazoa; phylum Chordata; class Mammalia; order Eulipotyphla; family Talpidae; genus Talpa; species Talpa europaea. The sequence continues at coordinate 7,677,959 of NC_140082.1, read as the reverse complement.
GGCTTTTCCTCTTTCTTTGCAGTTCTTTCAGGCTTCCTGGCCTACAGCAGGCTCACCGTGTGTGCCAACGACCCCCTACAGGCCAAGGCCAGCCTGCCACCGGGTTCCAAGGCCAGCCTGCCACCTCCCTCCAAGCGAGGATGGGTTTTTACATGTTCCTATAATTGGGAAAAAGTCAAAAGAACAACACGTGAATATGACTTGATATGCAAATTTTCTTGTTCAAAAGGAAGTTTCGTGGCCACGCCCATTCATTCTAGCGCCAAGGATAGTGCCTTCTGGCCATAAGACCCAGTTGTCTCCATGCATACTGTAGCACTTGCAGGACTTGAAATATTGCTGGTTGGCTTTTTGCAGAGTTTGCCAAAGCCACAGCTACTTCACTCAACTCGGAAGACTGTGCTCATATCCCGAGAAAGTCTGAGATCCTGGTGGGAACCAAAAACCCCAGATTAGTGGCCCAGCTGCTTGAGACCGGACCCCGATGTGTTAAACGAATGACAATGGTTTGAAGTGGAAATGAGCTCCAGCCTATGAAGACACAAAGCTCATAGTAGGTCCTCAATAAAACAGCCGCCATTCCAGAAGGTCACCTTGGAGGACAGGCCCAGGGAGAAAGAGCCGGTGCAGACAGACAAGACCAAGGAGGGGAGTTTCGATTTGAAATGACTCAGCCACAGGTTAAAAATAACAGATTGTGGGAATGAAAGAGTGTGTGGAGGTGGCGCCTGCGATCTCAAGGTGAAACCCCTTTGTTTTAGATCCGTTCTTGGTGAAGCCAAGGCAGAAAGCCAAGCTGAAACACAGAAGTCGAGGCCTGCCCTGCATGACTGTTGTTTTGTGTGTGACTTGCTTTACTTTAGGTCCCATGGAGGAGACAGAGTCTTCTGAGCGCTTTGTAAAGCTTGTAGCCATGCAGTCCTCACCAAAGAGAAGGCAGCCCTCCCTCCTTCCCTTTCCTTCCCGCTCACCTTGCCTCTCTCCCTCCCTCCGTCCTTCCTTGTCCAGATTACAGCCTCCTCGGAAACTGAGGTTTGCAGAATTGAAGAGACAGGTGGAGGGTTCTCTGTCCAGCGGGGCCTGAATCTGAAGCCCCGGGCCCGCCCCCTCTCCCGCCAGCTCACGAGGAATCTTTGCCGCTCTCTCAGCTTTGGCCTAAATGAGACTCTCATTATTTATCATTTTGAAGCCCCAGGATTTACAGAACCCAAATCCGAGCTGAAAATGGAGGCAATTACCCAGATAATTTAGGTAAACCTTGGGGTTCGTGTTGTGAGTGTTTTAACATCCATGTCTGAATTATAGGAGCAATTGTTTCCTCTCCTGGGCTCATTGTGCTGGTGAAGAGGCCTTTGTCCCCTGACAGCCCCTGTTTGTTTTGTCAGGGCCCAGTGAGGCGGGGGAGCTAAGAAGAGAGGAGAAGAACAAAACCGCAGGGAGAGAGGCCCAGCGAGCAAAGGCTGGAGGGCTGAGCCAATTTGTGTGTGAGGTCAATAACCTTTGTGTTTCCATAAAGACCCATCCAGGAGGCACACTCGAGCCCTAGCAACTCTATTCGGTGCAAAGGCTCCTAGCACGGGGGCGGAAGCAGTGGTGGTGTGTGTGCTCACACACGGTGGGCGTGCTTGGGCGTGCGTGCAAGTGCATTCAACATGAAAATGAAGCAAATAAAGAACCGTTTCAAAGCTGAAAATAAGTCTCCTATCACTTCTTAAAAAAAGCAAGTGTATTTTTTTAAGGTTTATTTTATTTATTTATGCATACCAGAACTAGGGTGTAGGCCAGAGGTGCGGGGGTAGGTGATGAGAGGATTCACCAGAGACAGAGCGGGGAGCAGAACAGGCCGATCTACTGAAATACACTGCTGAGCGGAGCAGCGGGTGAGACAGGAGAGGTCTGCTGCGCCAGGTGGGTCAGCTCCCTGGCCGGGGATTGAACTTGTGCTACAGTGGCTGCCGATACCTTCATAGTGTTGAGACTTAACCCAAGCAAGTGTATTTTGGGGTCAGATACACCTGCCCTTCACCCCCGATTCTTCTAATTTTTGCATGAGCTGTGTGATCCTGGAGAAGGTGCCCGGAGTTGTCACTTCCTTGCTCCTAAAACAGAACTGGTCAAGAGCCTTGCTTTACCAGGCGGTTGGTAGAGAATGTGGATCCTGCCCAAGCCGGGGCCTGGCCCCCAAAAGTCTCTTGTGTGCTGGTGGTTATTATCCCAGAGGTTTGAGTCACGTGCCACCCTGAACATGGTGACCAGGATTTCCAGGAACAAAGCAGCAAGTCCAGACCTCCCAGCCGGAGCCTTTCCGGCTCACACACCCTGGTGGTGCAGGAAGGCTGGTGCCCCACGGACACTCAAACAATGGGAAATCCAGGCATTAAAGTTTTATAGACTGTGGAAGCCTAGTTCAAAAGGAACGGGCCTCCGAGAAAAGCCGGTGGCCAGCATGTCAAGTTGAAGCAGCAGTCGCAGCCTGTAAGCTTCTCACCCCTGCGTCTCTTTGTTTATTACTGCTCGCTACTCCCGCTCCCGCCAGGCTTCCTCAGGGGGTGGCCGGCTTCCTCACGGCCAGAGATAAGGAAGTGAAGGTCCAGAAGAGTCAAGGCTTGATGTCAGGACCCCAAGCTGTTTCAAGGTCAGAGAACTGAGCGTTCAGTAAAAACAAGGCCAATGCAGCAAGGGCCCAAGGGGAGGGGGGCGCACAGAGGAAAGAATATAAAAATGTGGAGTGTATTTGCAGAGACCCCTCAACATCAAACCAGGCACAGTCTCCAGTCTCTTGGTGGACATTCTCACCTTCCATTGCAAGCAGCCAGGATCACCCCAAAAGGATCTGGGGAGTTTTGAAAAGATCCCAGTACTGGGGATCCTCCCCCAGACTGGTTGGGGGACAGGCCCTGGACTTAGCAATTTTTTAAAGCTTCTCAAGGGATTCCAAAGAATATCTAGGTGGTTTGAAGCTACTGATATCCCTTCCAGGAGACCCACAGTCTCAGGCGTAAGTTATGTTCAGGAAGAGAAAAAGAATATTATTGTTTTCTACTTGTTGAGTCAAAAGAGGCTTTGAGAAGAAAAAGAAAGAAGGGGTGAGACTCCTAGCCCTGAATTTTGGGGTGTTAAGTTGCTTGCTGGGACCAGCTGGGGCTGTGGTACCTGACACTGTGCAAACGTTGCTCAGGATGTGTCAAGTGGGCCTTTTTCTAGGAAGAAGGGGGTGGATTCTACCACTGTCTTACAGTAAAGCAGATTAGAGAGTGACGCCCTTCTCCTCAAGAGTTTGAAAGTCCCTCGTCACTGGCCATCTTCCTACTCCGTGTGCTTGCCAGTCCTATGTAGGATTCAGCCTCTCAATTTCCATCCTCGGTCCTCTTTCCTTCCCGGTGTACACATTCTCCTGTTCTCAGGACTCTCTACGCAACATGTTGGTAATTTCTCTTTCTTTCTTTTTTCTCTAAAGTTTTATTTATTTATGCATACAAGAGCCTGGGTGCAGGCCAGAGGTTTGTGTGTATGTGTGTGTGTGTGTGTGGGGGGGGTGGTGGTGAGAGGATTCACCAGAGACAGAGTGGGGGACAGAACAGGCAGATCGACTTTTGAAATACACTGCTGAGGGGAGCAGCGGGCAGGTGAGTCAGGAGAGGTCTGCTGCACCACGTGGGTCACCTCCCTGGCCGGGGATCAAACTCATGCTGCAGTGGCTGCGGACAGCTTCACAGGTTGCATCTTAACCTCTGGCCCCACTAGGGAGGCCCTGAATCAGGATTTTTTCATAGGGATCTTTAAAATCATGCCTTGGTGATTCTCTAAGTTGGGTCTGCAGGCTTTATCTTCAACGGTCCAGATGGTGAATATTCTAGACTTTATAAATGGCACATTCTGCAGTACAATGACTCAACTCTGCTGTTGCAACAGCAGCCGCGGCCAAGAGGCAGACACAGGCCATGTTCTGACAGAATTTTGTTTATAGGTGCTAACATTTAAATTTCATATATTTTTTACAGGTCATGAAATGGTATCTTTCTTCTGACTCTTTGCAATCATTAACAACCATTGTCAACTCACAGGTCACGGAGAAATAGCTGGCAGGCTGCACTTGGCCTGGAGTTTGCCAATCTTGATTCTAGAGGAATCCACGTTTTGGTTTTTCTCCCCCCTTAAAGATTTATTTATTTACACATACAAGAGCTGGGGTGTAGGCCAGAGGTGTGGGGGGTGAGAGGATTCACCAGAGACAGACTGGGGAACAGAACAGGCGGATCGACTGAAATCCACTGCTGAGGGGAGCAGCGGATGAGACAGGAGAGGTCTGCTGTGTCATGTGGGTTACTCCTGGCCAGCGGGGAATCAAACTCATGCTGCAGAGGCTGCGGCTGGCTTCACAGTGCTGAGACTTAACCCCTTGTGCCACCAGGGAGGCCCAAGAATCCACATTTTGAGGATGGGATGAACCCTTTTCTGATAATGTTCTGAAAGTGTGGACATACCTCTGAAGAGCAGCTCTGTGTGAAGGTGGTTAGGGTGTATCTCAAGATTTCTAGATGTTATGGGCTGCTCACATTGAAGGCCTCGCTGAGATGTGACTGCACTCGGAGACAGGGCCTGTGAAAAGGGAATTCAGTGAAAATGAGGTCACTCGGGGGAATCCTAATCCAATATGACAGCAACCTCTAACAAGAGGACTCAGACACACGCAGAGAAGACCACGCGAGGGCACGGGGAGGAGATGCATGGTCCAGCCATGGGGACAGGCCCCCGAGGAAACCAACCTGTCAACCCTTGACCTTGGCCATCTCACCTCCAGGATGGAGACAATGAAATTCTGTTGTCTGAGCCCACATCTGTGGTGGTTGTTATGACAACCACATCAAACCGAAATGCTGTGTTGGGTCCTTCTTAATCGTCCAAGGACGCTTCCAAAGGGTCCAGCAAGGGAGGTCAGCAGCGCTCATGGGAAGGCGGATAATCAGGACTGTCCAAGCGCGCGCACTGGAAGCAAGGATGAACATTCCAGACATGTTGCTCTACTCTGTATCCCCTAAGTCACCCTAGAACTGAAACTGAGTCTCTCCTCTTTGTTTATCACAAAATGTGTGACATACAATGGAGACCTTTGAGCAGAAGAGCCCCGTGGTTGGAAGCAGAAGTGCCACAGCAGGCACCCAGCGTCCACCCGGGGGAGGGGGCTCGGCCTGCCTTCCCTGGAATCACCATTTGTGTCACTGTGAGGGAGGTCCATTGCACCCAGGCCTACCCAAGGCCTGCCCAAGGCCCTGGACAACTGTATGGCCTAAGATTCCAAGCCGAGTATCTTGCCTGCTTCGGTTAGTTTCTCCTTCTAGAAGATTCCTCATGCTTCGTGCCCAACTCTTGTCTCGCCAATGGGACTACGGTGTTCAACCATCGGAGGCCACGAGGCTGCTGAGGAAGAAGAAAGGCAACATTTATAAGCAAGGAACCCCATCATCGCATCTGCTCTTTCCTCCGGGCTTCAAAACACCCCCTGCCATTTCCTTCCAGCGGCGGATCCATTTTACGAGCTCAGAAGGGCCTACACAGCCCCTCCCAGGTCAGGAATGCCGGGCAGCTTTGTTGTGGACAGCGGGCCGGGTGCCCGCGGGAGCGGGGCGTCTCTGGTAGGAGGTTTAATGAGCTTTCCATCTGGGGGGTGGTGGGTGCTTCTTGACCCCACGCCCTCTCTCCCAGCCTGGGGTGACTGTGGGCGCCCCTGCAGGTGGCCTGAGAACAATCCCAGGTTGACGGGAGCAGAGGAAGAGCCGGGTGCCAGGGGTGGGGGTGCATCCGGCTGACTCAGGGTGGGGCGCCCACGGGCTGGCTGTGCCACCTAATGAGAATGTGACTTGCTGCGCCTTTGCTGGGGGTCAGGAGAGAGCGCGGCCTGGCCGGAAACGGTTAGGAATTGGGGGCCATTGGCCGGCCCGGCAGGCTCACGTGGGCCCGGGTTAGGCCCCACTGGAGGCTCTTGAAGACCACTTCAGACAGACCCCTAGTATTCAGGGGTTTGTGGAAGGCAAGTAGGAAGTGGGGTGATGGCCAGCAAGCTCCACAGGGTGCTCCGGAGGTCTCAGGAGGGGAAGATTCAACTAAGAATCAAGAAGCATCTACATAGTTGGCTTTTTTAAAAAAAGTCTGCTTTAGCACTATTTACAATAGGTGAAACCTGGAAACAACCCAAATGCCCAAAAATAGATGACTGGATCAAGAAGATGTGGTACATACATACCATGGAATATTACTCAGCAATCAAAAAAGATAAACTCATGCCATTTGCAGCAACATGGATGGAGCTGGAAGGAATTATGCTCAGTGAAATAAGCCAGAAGGAAAAAGAAAAATATTGGATGGTCTCACTTATAACAGGAATATAGGGGAACCAACTAAGACATCAGTGTAAAAAAAATAATAACAGTACAAAACACGACAAAGCAAAAACAGACAATTATTAACCAGAGACATCCTGCAGGGAGGAGCAGGGAGAGGGTGAGAGGGAGGGACGGAGGGGCTCAGGGGACTGTGGTGATGGTGCACGGGTGCCTTGGGGAAGGAAATTCTATGGGGACTCAACCGGAAGAGGTGGGGGGAAGCAAATGTTGTTAAAAAAAAAAGTCTGCTTTGTTTTTAGAAGACACCCCCTGGGGGGGCTTCCATGGTGGCACAGGGGTTAAGTCTCAGCGCTATCACTGCCATGGCCTTAGTTCTAAGGCCTGAGATCCATCCTGGGCAGGGAGCTACCCACATGGCGCAGCAGACCTTTCCTGCTTTGCCCACGGCTCCCCTCAGCAGTGCATTTTAGTAAATCTGCCTGTTCTGCTCCCCACGCTGTCTCTGGTGAATCCTCTCAACACCACCCCATCACCACCGCCTCTGGCCTACATCCCAGCTCTTCTACGCAAAATTAAATAAATAAAAATCTTAAATTAAAAAAAAAAAAAGACACTGTCTCCTCCCTCTGAAATGGCAAGACAGGAGGTGTTGAGGTCAAGGAACAGACAATAATCCAAGGCTGGGATTAGGGACAAATTCCATTTTTCTGAACAGAAGCGGTTTAGCATGCTAGTCATGTTGGTTCCCTTAGACATCTGTATGTTTGGGGGGGCATGGCACCCACAATCCTCCCCAACTCCTCTCAAATCAGCCCACTCCATGAGTAAAGCAGTCAGACCCTGGCTGAGGGAGACAGAGCATCCAGCCTCAGTGGGGGTGATGCTTGACGGGACAGGGTGGGGCAACGTCTCCCCCTGTTCACATGGCACTGCAGGTCTGCGAGTGGTGCACGGAGGACTGGTCTAGCTGTGTCATTGGCATCTCGTGGACTGGAGCCATTGGGGAGAAATGTTTAAAAATGTTCCTTTGAGGGAGCAATAATGAAAAGGTTGGGAGCTTAGAGAGCAGCCGAGGATCTGCTTTCAAGACCCAGATTCCCAGCTTTCTAGCTGTGTGTCCCTAGGTCACTTACATAACTTCGAGCTCAGTGTTTTTGACTGCAAAGCGGACACTGTGCTATTAGCACATCTGTGGATTGAAAGCTTTAACATATCCCAAGTGGCTGGCATCTGGCATCCAGCAAGGGTTTGGTTCACCAGTTGTTACTTTTATAGCAGGAATTCATAGAATCTCCTTCTTCCTTGTCTGTCTTCCAGGATTTTGCATGCAAGTTTTTGCTGGTTAGATTTGGTAAACTTGAATCCTATGTTGCCGTCCCAGGAGCTTAAATCTCAGCTGTCAGCTAAGAGACGCATTAGACAACTGCCTAATTCAGGTTTTAATATCAGGTGTGTTGGATTCTAGGGCCCCAGGAAATTAGGAAGGCAGTGCCTGTACCCCAGGGCCCCACAGGCTACTATTCTGACCGATCACATTTCCTTCATGCCTGTTAAAAATGAGGTCTGGGAAAGTCCATACTGGAAACATATAGTTCTGTTATCAATCAATTTACTATCATCATTCTTAGAATGACCCCACATTTTTCACCCATATTCTGGCAGAGCTCTGGGGTCACCCTCAGTTCTAATGAAGCTCTTACAGAGCCTTTCCTTTTATGGGGGCCCAATGATGTGCTTAGTCCTTTGGATATGTTCCATGGAAACATCACCACTTTCTGTCAGGCAAAATCTCTACTTTGTAGATGTAGACATGGGCTTGCAGAAGTCATGTGACATCCCTATGGTCACACTGCTCATTGCAGCAAAATGAGATTTGGATCCGGATTCCCCTGTTTCCAAAGCTTTACGCAATGCTGTGTGCCCTAGACAGGCTCCAAACTATCTAGAATAACCAAAATAGAAGTGACTCACTTTTTGTTTCCCAATGGCAGATGTGTGCAGTAAAAAAAAGTTGGTATGTATACACAAAGGAATACTACTCAGCTGTGAAAAATGATGAAACCTTGTCATTTGTGATACCACATACAGAGTCAGAAGGGGATAAGTGAAATAAATCAGAGGGAGAAAGACAAACACTGGATGATTTCACTCACATGGAATATCAAAAAACAAATCAAAGGAAAAAACAAAACTGAACCAAAACAAACCTAGACAGCTGACCGCAGAACTGAGGTTACCAGAAGGGAATGAGGAAGGGTGGGGGAGGGAGCAGAAGGGAGAGGTCCCAATGGACTCCGGTGGAGAATTATGTTGCTTTGGGGGGACATAGTGGGATAACATATATTTGAAGAGGTACAAACCTATAAAACTTAGTGCTGTACTGTTGGTGGGAGTGCAAACTGGTCCAACCACTGTGGAGAGCTGTGTGGAGATTTCTGGACCTACTAAACATAGAGCTTCCATATGATCCAGCAATTCCACTCCTAGGTATTTACCCAAAGGACATAGAAACATCCATTCCAAAGAACACCTGCACCCCTATGTTTATAGCAGCACTGTTTACAATAGCTAAGCTTTGGAAACAACCCAAATGCCCAAAAATAGATGACTGGATCAAGAAGATGTGGTACATATATACCATGGAATATTACTCAGCATTCAAAAAAGATAAACACATGCAATTTGCAGCAACATGGATGGCGCTGGAAGGGATCATGCTCAGCGAAATAAGCCAAAAAGAAAAAGAAAAATACCGGATGGTCTCACTCATAGCAGGAATCTAGAAAACTTAAATAAGGGACCAGGAAAATGAATATAAGAAAGTGAAAATCAAAATCAACAAAAAACTATGAACCAGAGACACTTTTTGGGGGGTGGGTGGCGGGAGGGGAAGGATTGGGGTCAGAATGGGGCGTTTGCAATTGTATGGGGGAATATAAAAATAAAAAAAAATTTGGAGAATGAAAAAAAAAAAAACTTAGTGCTGTAAACCAATGTTACCTCAATAAAAAGAATTTAATAATAATGAAAAAGAACTAACTCACTTTTTAGTCAGCAGGGACCTACTATAGGATCCAGAGGAGCCTCGTGATCACCACTTCAGACACCCCCTAGTCTTCAGACATTATTTTGTGCCAGATATTATGCTGAGCATAAGGGCATTGTAGTATTTCTCATGGCAACTCTCTCACTCCCATTTTTTGGATGGAGAAACTGAGGCTCAGCCAAATTAAAGTCGTTTGCCTATAATCACAAAATAAGGGAGACGGAAAGATGGTGTTTGAAGCCATGGGCCTGCTTCTATCCACTTTACCAGGTCTCAGTCATTCATTTATTTGTTTATTCATTCATTTCCATTTAAGCAAATCTAGTTGTTTTTTTTTTAAATGTGATGGCTGAGGTCTCTTCCCATGGTTCCTTCTTTGAGCATCGTCTTTCTTTCTCGGCTCCTGGCTGGTATTTCCCCCAGGAGGGTTGGAAATTGAAATTCCTACTGTGAGATTCCGATGAGCTAAGGGCCTGAAATGCTGTCCCTTCCCCGTCTGACCTGACGCAGGCCAGGCCTCAGTGAAGACTCCTGGGAAAACTGTCTCATGTTCTGGCCACCTCTGTGCCTGATGCCCAGGTCTGGGAGAGTCCAACATCGCCGAGTCCTGAACAGAGAAAAGTCCCTCCCACTGAAGTAAAATTGCTCTCGTTCATTCATTCATTCACTCACTAAGTCACTAATTTTCTCATTCCCTCATTTGATCATGGATCCTTCACTAATTCACTAATGCACTCAATCATTTACTCATTCACGCACTGATTTACTCATGCATTCCCTTATTCACCAACTCCCCACTCACTCATTCATTCTTTCACTGTCATCCCTTTCTGTCTCATTAATCATTCACTCATTCATTTCCTGACCCCTCATCGCTTGCTCTCTCCTTCCCTCACTTACTCCTCACTCACACGTTCTGTCTTTCATATACTCATCCAGTTTTTTATTCCATGTGTCAATAAACTGGTCTGCACGACATAGTTACTTGAGACCCTCAGGCATAAACAAGATGGCCAAGGTCATGTGCACATGCCAGAGAAGGCAGGACAGTAAAAATCTAGAGAAAAATGCACTCCATAAATACCGACTGTGATAAGTGCGGTGAAAACACAACAGTTTGATGTCAGCGGGTGGCAGGGAGCTGCGGAGGAGATCTGGGGGGTGAGAAGGGTCTCCCAGAGGTGACTTCTGGGATGAAGGGCATGGAAGGGCTCAAATCAACTCTTTCTCACCCCTTCCCAATAACTTTGCTGCTTGTCATTAAAATACAATCTGGGAATGCCTATTTATTCATTCATTCATTCATTCAAGAATGCACCTGAGAGTACTTACTACTAGCTTTGGTACCTGATTTTATTTTAGTAAAAATGTTATCGCTTTACAATTAAATCTATTCCTTTCTACCAGTAAGAACCTTTTCATCAAGACCATGTCCCCCCACCCTCACCCCGCTCTCCCTCTGCGTCATTTTAATCCTGGCAAAGTCTGGCAAAATCCACCATTTATGGTTCTGTCACCATTAGAACCCCACATGCAGGTATTGAATTTGTTCTTTTTTGTTCTTTAAACCCTGTACCGTTCCATCTTGTAGATTCTCCCAGCGCAGGTCTAAGAGGTAGAGGCCACGAGGGCAGATCTTATTTTAAGGTTTATGATTAATTTCAACAAACTGACCTCCACACACGAATTCTCACCCCCACCAACCTGAAGGTTCGAGAAGGTCTCTCTCCTCCACTTTTTCCTACTAAGGAGCTACCAAGGAAGGAAGCCTTTCCTGGGTGACCCCTGGGGCGGCTGGGGAGGTCTTAATGAGGACTAATGATCTCTGGTCCTTATGGGAACTGCCAGACGCCACCAGGTCGGAAACTGCAGCCCAGGGAGGGGACGCTGGGTGGACATTGAAATGCAACCACCTCTCTTGGGAAACAAGGGCGGGGTGACTTTTCACCCGAAGGGGGTGGACTGCAGCTCCGGGGTATTAGAAAAACAAAGGAGGCCGCTGGAGCCAGAGGCTGCAGCTGGAGCCAGCCTGGCCTAGAGCTGCGCTTTTATTCATTTACTGCCTCGTGCCTTCAGGAATTTGAAAAGAGGAGAAAACAAACATTTATCTGTTCAGTCTTCTGGTTGTCTCCTGAGATCTCAAACCACCTTGCAGGCCAGTCTAGTCAGCCATGATCTGAGCGCTCAGAGAAACTCTGTTCAAACTCCAGGAAGCTGAAGGTGTTTTAGAGGGACCAATGGAGGGGATAGAATTCAGGGGCCGAGGGTCTTTTAAAATAGGTGTTTCAAAAACATTGGGTCACCTCCAAAGAAATGATCTGCACGCACCCAGCAGGCAGTTTTAACCATCTTCATCACCTTGGACAAGGGCCTTCTTAGCCTTCTTTAGGGGAACCTTCATCCCACATCTTAAAATGCATCTACATTACGTAAAAGTACAATTTATATAGCCAAATGAGTTGAATTTTGTCCACATGTAAGCATTTATTAAGTTTAAATTGGCAAGTCCCCCCTCCTTCTCCAGGGGTCGCTGGAGGAAAGGTGTTCATTGCCCCCCAAGGTTAGACCGGCCCCCATTTTAGCTACACAAAATGACACCTGGATCAATAAAAAGAGCAATTCCACCAATTAAAAATCTCTTAGGACGATGAGGTCCAGGGGGCCTGGAAGCAGGATTGTCAAGGGTTCAGCGCTACTGAGATTTGTTTTTCCCTTTATTTCTGCTGTCCTATCTCCAGTGCCCCTGGGGATGGGGAGGCAGGGAAGGTGCTAACACCTTGAGTCAACATTTTTTTTAATGGGGTTGACAATCCTGTGTCGGCAGATATTATTACAATAGTTTCTGTTGTTTTCATTAATGAGCCAACGTTATTCCTGTTACTCATTTTCTCAACGAAGCACAGGCTCAGAGTTCAAATAGCTCCCCTGAGGTCACCCAGCACCAACAGGCACCCGAATTCAAACTGGTTTATCTACTTACCAATCGATAAGCTCCCAGTGATCTCACCAGTCAAACCCAACCCCTGGGTTCAGGATTTTGTCTCTACTCATAGATAAGACTGTCATCATCGCACTTTCTCTGCTTCGCCTTCCGTTTAGTTAAACCAAGATAATAGTAACATCTACTTACCCTGGCTTCGGGCTTCCTTAGGTAAAGTGGGAGAAAATCCTTTGTAATCAGCAGCGCTGTCTCTGCTGGGTGTTCTTCTATCTCTATTGTATCTTCACAAAAGAAGGCCAGAAATAGATTAGACAAGATGCCAGTGGGTGGCATTTAACATCTGCTGTTAGGTCCTAACACTGGCACCTAGTAGGTGATCAGTAAATATTTACTGGAGCCGGGGTGAGGGGAGAATGCATTCTATTTTTTTTTTAATAAGGAATATACTTTTTTTTAGATTTATTTATTTATACAAGAACTGGGGTACAGGCCAGAGGCGCAGGAGGGTGAGAGGATTCACCAGAGACAGAGTGGGGAGCAGAACAGGCAGATGACCAAAAACACTGCTGAGGGGAGCAGTGGGCCAGACAGGTGAGGTCTGCTGTGCCATGTGGGTAGCTCCCTGGCTGGCCGGGAATCGAACCCGCGCTGCAGAGGCTGCGGACAGCTTCACAGCGCTACGTTCAACCTGCTGCGCCACCAGGAAGGCCGGAGAATGCATTCTAAATGAAAACCCGGGTCCCTAGCCTGCTCCCCCCAGGGGTAAGTGGGTGGGATGAGGGGTGGCTGTGAATATCCATGAAGGGGTGGCCCCCTGCCTTTTCCTGGAGGGAGAACAACAGGCCTTCAGAGTCCCTGGGCTCCCCCAAAAGTGGGGTGAAGCCCTGCCAGCAGCATTTGCCCACAGAATCTGCCTCCTGGCAGTTTCCACAGAGTTTCCTCAAAGTGCATGGTGAGCAGGGTATGAGAAACAAAGATTTCTATTTTTCACCTGACATGCACACACATTTATATATGTGATACATGTTTGTATGTGATATATGTGTATATGCTATGTGTATAACCAAGATTCTGTATCTATACACATATTACCTGATGTGGGTGCATATATGCAACATATGTTTATATAAGTATATGCAATACATGTGTCTAGACAATATATGTAGTATATGTACAATGTATATGTACAATACTAGTGTAGTATATGTATGTACACATTTTATATATAATATAAATTATTTGTGTATTATATAAAACAACATATAGACCAATGAAGAGGTACACACATACATACAGCTATTTAATTACATCTATAGTCGTTTCTCGAACCCCTTTCAGCTCTTCTTACATAGATATAAATTATATCAGATATTCTTGTATATGTGTATTACATATAAATATTTGTGTATAAGAAATACAAGCAATCTCTATATAAAAATTTCACTTCTTGCAAGAGCAATTCCCTATCAGCAACTAAAGACATTGAACCACAAACATTTCTACCAAAAACTGGGGGTTCACTTTTCCGCTTTCTTTTCCTGTCTTGCATGTGGGAGTTTGAACAGCCGTTGACCTGGAGTAGCATTTTGAAGTGCACTTATTCTTGTATTCGTAAGTACTACGTGTTATCTACTTGTTTTATTGTTATTGCTCAATATGACGTGTTTCTCTTGCTGCGAGAGATTCCCATCATGTTTCTGACCCGCATGCGGTTGTCAGCTCTCGTCCTAACAACTCATTTAATCCATGAGTTGTTGCGAGAATCGAGTTCATATGAAAAACGAGCACGGAACAATGCTTGGCACACACACCGGTGCCTCAGTAAGTGTTAAGAGTATTTTAATTTCATCCTCACAAGTTTGTGAGTAGGTATTGTTGCCGTCATTTCACAGATGAGGCAGGCACAGAGAGGTTAGGTAACCAATTCTGCGTCACACAGAGGTCAGTGAGTTAAAAATTTCTGAACTCCTGCCTCTTCCCTGAGGCCCACCTCCCACCTTGGGGCAGGGCCACTTAGAGGACAAAGAACCTGGCCTTTGATGTGCTAATTCCATCTGTTTGCTTGGAGATCAGGAGGGGGATACTTGGATTTATTTAGGTTGTTTCAGACTCCAAAAGGCCTTTTGAGATTATAGAGATTAGCTACTTAATTGTACACCTGGGTTAGATTAGTGATTCCCAAGGTCAAGTCTTGGTCCTGCTCTCCCAAGTGGTTTCATGACCTCAGGCCATGCATTTAAACTTTCAGTTTAGGCCTCAGTTTCCTCATCTCTAGAATGGATGGGGGGGGGGGGCAGCAGGGGCCTGACAGGATGCTCTACAGTTCCTGGACCCCTCCCGTATCAGCAGCTCACATCCAAAGGCACCTCCCAGCATCTCCCTTTGTCCTTCCTTCCATTCCTAAGTAACCTCCTTGGTCCTTCCTCCTCTCTACCCTGAGGATGCCAGCTCCCTGGAACAGTTCTCCTGAGGATCAAGTGGTAACATAGATTAAAATCCCCCCTGTTGTCCATAGACCCGACTCAGGAGAGAAGTATTATTACTCTTCATTATTTCTGTTGTTGTTGGAAGGGTAGACCTGTCTGAACTAGTTAGAGAGAGAACCAGCACTACCTCACTAACCAGGTCTCTGGCCTCTCAGCTCTCTTTCTGGTACTTTCCGAAGTGCTTTGGCTTTGGTGTCCCATGACATTTATATCCAAGTCCGTCTTGGATTCTGGGGAACCTCCTGTCCTGCTGAGCAGGAGCAAAGGGGGGCAGCACAGTGAAAGTCAGGGTTCTAAAGGAGACCCCCCACCCCGCCCCGAGAGGCCCTCCTGGGAGATAGCCTCTGTGTCCTTCACCAACACCTGCCTGGGTCTCCCTAGCACTCAGCAGCTCTGTCCTTCAGGCCCGGGGTCTCCTGGGAAAAGTACCAGAACCACGTTGTCCCCGGTACTCCTCCCTGCACACGCATTCTCAGGGCGCTGTGTCTGTCTCCATCTGATTTTGAGTGGCTTTCCAGGCCTCTCGTGTGTGCAGACGCAGAGAGAGGTCTCCAGATAGCTAATCTGGCCCCTCGCTGGCCCTTTCAAAGACAAAATCAAGATAGACTCCAAGAATCTCCTCCTCATCTTGAGCCTCAAAAGCGGGTTTAAGACAAGCCCCAACCCGCTTTATTTCGGGTGTTTCCAGCATTCCAGCTGATAAAGGGTAGCCTCTGAGAGGCCTAAGCAGCCTGCCTAGGGGGCAAAGTGGGTGGAAGGTGTGACCTGGATCCCTCTCAGAGGAACCTTCCCAGGCATTTTCCAGAACCCTCCAGGTTCCTTTGACTTTCTCCACCTTCCCGCCCACCCAGACTGACAGGCAGCAGACCCTTTTGAATAGAGGGAGATACCGAGGTTCAGAGTAACACACTCCAGGTCACCTCAGTGGTGAGTCAGGGGGCAAACTCAGAACTTTCCACAGGCCAGATGGTCCCTGCCTGCTGGTCCCTGGTCCTCTACATGACCCGCCCCCACGCCCACTATGTCTAAAATCTGCTGATGGAGGCTTCCCTGGTGGCCTAGGGGTTAAGTCTCAGAGCTATCACCGGTGAGGCCTAAGTATGATCCCCAGCCAGGGAGCTGACCCACATGGTGAGGCAGACCTCTCCTGTCTCCCCGCTGCTCCCCTCAGCAGTGTATCTCAGTAGACCTGCCTGTTCTGCTCCCCACTCTGTCTCTGGTGAATCCTCTTACCCGGCGCCTCTGGCCTGCACCCCAGCTCTTCTACACACACAGAAATAACTAATTAAATAAATTTCTAAATTATAAAAAAAATAAAATGAAATCTTCTGCTGGAAGATTGACCCACTCACCTTTTGCGCAGTCTGAAGTAAGCAGGTGCTGAGCTGTTTGTGGAGACGCAGAGAGCCAGGGGCTGGGGCTGCTGCTCAGCAGACCGCTACGGTGTCACAGGGAACCAAGACTCGGAGAGACAGGGTCTGAGGGACAAGGCGTTGGTGGTAGGCCTGCCTTGGACAGACGCAATCCACTTTGTGCTTGGGGCGTATGGACATGTGGGTGTCACCAACAGGACCCTCTAGATTTTTCGTTAAGTGGCCAACACACTTCAACGGCAGTTCTTTTTGCCAGGACTTGAATGAAGGAACCATGGATTCAGTGCCCACTGCAGAAATCCGCAGAAATATCCAACTCCATATTTTCCTTGGAAATAACTTCCAAATGGTCATTAAAGTTAACATGTGTCACTGAATTATTCAGGGGTTGGTTTCTTTAGCTGTGGCCAGAAGACTTTAAAAAATATGTAAATCACCTTTAATGAAGGAGTTAGTCTATTTTTGTATTTTATTTATAATGGTTTCTTTTTTTTTTTTTTTTTTTGGTTTTGCCATTTGAAGATGATTTTCCTCCAAATGGACACTTCAAATTGGATTCTTTCACTGAGAAAGAAAATATGTCTCATGAAAAATGTAAATACTCCCCACCTCCAACTTCTGGGAGTAATAGCTTTGTGTGTGTTTAAGGAGACTTTGTAAAATCAGGTGAATTATCTGGAAAATCAAATTTTGCAAATGTTCAGCACCCCCGAGCCTCAGGTGTATGCGTGGACACCTGCGGTCTCTCTGGAGCATTCGAAGACACTCTCTCTGTATCCCCCCTCACCCCACGTTTTTTTAACTCCTAATATTATTAACTCCTGTGTCAGATTTGGTGGCAGCGAGTGTGCACAGTGGTGGTGAGTGTGCATGGCAGTGGTGAGTATGCCTAGTGGTGGTGAGAGTGCATGGCAGCGGTGAGTGTGCAGGGCGGCGGTGAGTGTGCACGGTGGTGGTGAGTGTGCCGGTGCTGGTGAGTGTGTCTCCACGCCATTATGTCCCTTTGTGCAGAGAAGGAAGCGACCAAGGCTGCGGAGGTGAAGGGATCTTCTCCAGGTGCCTTAAGCGAAGTAGCTGATCTAGGACCTGATTCCATGAATCTGGGGAGCACTTTGCCTTCTGACTTACCTGCCCAGGCCAGTTTCTCTCTGGCTCAGCACCACTGGATTTGGCGTTAGATAATTCTTCGTTTGGGGGTGCTGACCTGTGCACTGTAGGGAGTTTAGCAGGGGAGCCTCTAAGCTCTCGCAACACCCTCTCCCCTTCAATCTGTGCCAAACCCACATGGACTGCAGACGTTGACAAAAATGGGGGTGGGGGGAGAAAGGGGCAAAATCCTCCCCCACAAGAGAAGCTGCCAGCCCGCTGCTGGGTGACATCTCCTTGCCGAGCTGCAGCCTGTGACCCGAATGTTCTTGGCTGGGATGGAGCAACGACTGATTGACCGTCTTCTCCTGTCAAAACCTTACTCCCCTTTCACCTGCTCCAGCAGATCTGGATCCACGATGGGTTCCCTCTTCCTCCTGAGGGCAGAAGGCCTTGTTTTATTTTTATCCGCCTTTCTGGGTTTAAGGTCATGCCGTGCGCTCGCCTCACCCCTCCCTGCCTCGCTTGCAGCAGCGAAGGCCTCCTGGCCAGGCTCTGCCTGTGTCGTCTTTCTTACCCAACTCTCTGCCAAAGCCAAGTGCAGGGCCTGGCACGGAGCAGGTGCAAATACCTGTCTGGTGACCAGGGAACGTGTGTGGGCAGGAGGAGGGGGCCTTGGGAGCTGGGGGGGGGGGAGCAAAGTGAGTTGTCTCTTTCCTCTGCATACGTTTGTATGGCCTTTGAATAGAAAAGAAAAAACAGCCGAAGTGTGAGCTACTTTGGTGGCATAAGAAAGATAGAATGTTCATTAAGACCAAACGCAGTGCGCTCCCGGATGAATTATTTAAAAGCACCTACACAAAGACCCAGGGGAAGATCCGGCCAGCTGTCATCCTGGGAAGGGTCCATTCTTCTGTCAGGCCCCCAGGGGTCCCCGGGCTGTGTGTTAGAGGGGTCTGCACCATGTGGAAGGGAACCCCATGTCGGCCCTGTGACCCACTCTGCGCGACCTTGGGGCAGCGAGATCCCTTCTGAGCTACTGGTTTTTCCTTTGCAAAATGAGCTGATGACAGCAAGGACTCATCCTGTAGGCTGGGAGTGGCGGAGAGACAGGGTGCAGGGCAGAGCTACTGTGAGGGCGCAGTAATGGCAGCCACCACCGTTCCCTTTAACGTGAAAAGGGGATCAAAGCCAATGAATGTTATTTTAAAAAAATCCCAAGGGGGAGGGTAATCAGCACCCCTCCCCCACACACTGTCCTCTCCAGGGCTGAGCCACTCAGTGCTCAGGGGCCCCTGAGGAGCCCCAGGGGTCAAGGCAGAGGAGCTGGCATGGCCCCCAGCCCAGAGCAACTCTACTAAATCCCGAGATGTTCTAGAAACACGGCTGCACCCATGGAGGGAATCCAGGCTGCAGAAATGTCCCAAGATGCCAAAACCCCAAAGAGACCCTCCTCTCCGTCCCCTCTTCCCCTCCCCCCTCCTCTTTTTCTTCTTCATCTTGGAGCTCAACTCAGTGCTAATTTGTCTCCCTAGTTATCTGGTAAGGAATCCGTGGCTCCCACTGGTCAAGCCGGGCAGAGCCACTTGGGTAATGGCGAAGCAGCCAGGACTGGCCATTTAGAGCAGATGAAAACAAACTCAGAGCTCTCATTGGTCAAGTTCTGATGGGCTTTTTTTTTTTAAAGATTTATTTATTTATACAAGAACCAGGGTACAGGCCAGATGCGTGGGAGAGTGAGAGGATTCACCAGAGACAGAGCGGGAAACAGAACAGGCAGACTGACGAAATACACTGCTGAGGGGAGCAGCGGGGGAGACAGGAGAGGTCTGCTGTGCCATGTGGGATTCTTGCTGCCTGGCCGGCTGGGATCAAATCTGCACTGCAGGGCCTCCCCGGTGGCTCAGCGGTTGAGCGCTGGGTTGCGAAGCTGCCCGCAGCCTCTGCAGCGCTGGTTCGATCCCCGGCTGCTCCCCGGCCACCGGAGGAGGGTCCCACATGGCGCGCAGACCTCTCCTGCCGCCCGCTGCTCCCCTCAGCAGTGTACTTCGGTCCTTCTGCCTGCTCTGCTCCCCGCTCTGGCTCTGGTGAATTCTCTCACCCTCCCGCGCTTCTGACTGTATCCTGTACTTGCATAAATAAATAAATAAATAAATAAATAAATAAATAAATCTTTAAAAACAACAACCAAACAAACCTGCACTGCAGAGCCTGTGGACAGCTTCACAGAGCTGCGCTTAACCGCCTGCGCCACCAGGGAGGCCCAAGTTCTGATGGTCTTGCCTAACCTCTGGGCAGCCCTACCTGGGTTTGTGCGACCGCACCGTGTCTCAGGTGTGGAAGCGGAGGCTGAATGCGGTAAGGATGCTTAACCAAGGCTGCCCGCTGGCAAATGCCGTGGCCAGGCTACAAACTGAAGCCAGAACGAATCTGCCTCTGATCAGGTCGCCTTTACGATAATTAGGCACAGCCTGGCCTGGTGACCTTGAGAACCAAAGTGTGGTCCCCAGCCAGCCCCCCGAGTCTGTGAATGTGTGAGTTCTCAACCTGCCTCCCCTGTGGAATCAGAATTAGCTCAGAACTGGCTTCTTTTGCTGTTCTCTGTGCCCCTGGCCCACTTCCGTGGCCCTGCCATTTGTCCTCCGAACTGTCCCAACAGTGTTTAACCAACTCCCTCTCATTCCTTCTAAACCAAACTGACACCCCTTGATCCTTCAGTGGCTCCCCGTTGCCTGTGCATTAGCACTTCCTGTGCCAGGCCCAGACTTGTGGCCTCATCCGCCATCATACGGCTTCGCTACCACCACACTCTGCGGTCCAGCCTAACCAGGGCCTGGCCTCGCCCTGCCCTCAGGACTGCGTGCATCCTCTTCTCACTGCCTAGAATACTTATGCATAGAAGAACTGGGGTGCAGGCCAGAGGTGCGGGGGCGGGGGTGAGAGGATTCACCAGAGACAGAGTGGGGAGCAGAACAGGAGGAAAGACTAAAATACACTGCTGAGGGGAGCAGCGGGCGAGACAGGAGCTGTCTGCTGCACCATGTGGGTAGCTCCCTGGCCAAGGATTGAACTTGTGCTACAAGTGCGTGATAGCTTCATAGTGAGTGCTGAGACTGAACCCCTGTGCCACCAGGGAGGCCCAGGGTGCTGCTTTTGTCAAGGAAGTGTCCAGGACTTTTGAGTTTGCCCATCGTGGGTATCATCACCTGGCACTGAGATTCGGTGCCTGCCTGTTAACGAGTCCTCCTGTGCATCTTGGACATGAAGGGATGAGGACAAAAACAGTGTCTTCCTCACCCATGTGGTTTCAGCACAGAGCACTAGAGCTGGAATCGCCAGTAGGGAAGGGGAACTTGCTCTCCATGTGCTTGATAGGATTAACTTAAAAGAATAAAGGTTTTTTCTCTTAGAGCCAGGAATTGGGTAAAAGCTCAATGCTACAAGACCCATCAGTCATGGCATGCTTTAGATTTTTATGTATTATTTTTTAACATATGTTTTGTTTTGTGGTTAAACATAAGACATGTTTAACCAATATAGTCAGGAGTCATTGAACGACATTTTGGTCAATAATGGACCACGCACAAGAAGATGGCCCCAGTGGACTGTGCCATACAGCCTAGATGTGTGGTGGGCCGTACCAGCAAGGTTTGTGATGTCTGCACAGCCAGGAAATCACCTAGCTACACAATTCTCAGAACATAACTTATAACATCAACATCAGTGTTAGCAGCATGCAAAACACAGCACCCCAAATCTCCCCAAGTACCCCATGCTCCCTCTGCAAGTTACCACTCCTTTGGCTTTTGGGATAATCATTTTCTTGCTTTTCCTTAAAGTTTTCATCCCCTTGAGTCATACAGTTTAATTTAGCCTCTTTTGCTTTTGAACTTTACTTAAACAAAATCATGTTCTATGAGTTTCTTGGATCTGATGTCTCACCCTCAGCTTTTCATCTCTGAGATTCATCTGTTGTTGCAGGTGGTAGTGTGCCATCCCTTTTCAGTACTGCATAGTATTTCATCAAATGGATATACCACCATTTTCTCATTCCACTGTTGGTGGGTGTTTGGACCATTTCAAGTTGGGAGCTGTCATGTGAATGATGTGTGAACATTCTTGGTTGTCTCCAGCTGTATGTACCCCACCCCACCCCAGTGTCTCTAGGGAATAGCTCCAGGAGTAGAGTTGTTGGGACACAGGTTTCATATTTATTCAACACACCATCCTCTAAAGTGGTCATAGAGTCATAGGCCTTCCTTCTTGGTCTCCTGGGTAGGAAACAGACATATCAGGAGTTTTCTTCTACAACTTATCTCAATCTCTCCAAAGGTTGATTGTGGGGAAAAACAACAAAGAGGAGAAAGAGAAGAAGGCATCTAGTCCATAATCTCAAATTGCCAGAGGGCCTTTCCATGGACCTGCTGAAGCAAGCCGAGCTGAGATGAAGGGGAGCAGGAATGGAATGGGTCTCCTGTCCTTGATGCCTATCTGGGTGAGACTGCATGACTTTCTGTGACTCAGCCAGAAAGAATCTCCCAGCCAAGATCCCCCACCTCTCAGAGAGAAATACATAGAATTCTAAAAAGTACAAAACAAAGATTAACAACTGTTAGAAATTGACGCTGTGGGTGTACATAACTACACACATAAACAACCACGTCTGTGCATATGGCGGGTTGGCAGATGGGGCATGTGGATGGTACACTGGGTAATGGAAATAACTGCTGTGATTATGTAAGAGAATGTCCTTGCCTTAGGTGATACGGATCCTGATGTTCTGATGTTGGCAACTTATTTTCCAATGGTTGCACAAAAATGAAAGTCAGCATGTATATAGGTAGATGGAGGTATGGACTTAGGCATCAGTGTAGGCAGAGTTATTGATAACAGAGTAAATGGGGCAAAGGACCGGCAATACGAATGAAACTGGTCTAAAGGACTTTGGGCATTCATTGTGTCATACCTACAACTTCTCTGCAAATTGGAATGCTTTTCAGCTTTATTGCAATGTGACTGACATATAACAGTTGAGTAAGTTTAAGGAGTACACTGTGATGATTTGATACATGTGTAGATTGCAATTGATTGCCATGATAAGGTCAATTAACACACCCATCATTTCATATAATTATATTTGGTGTGTGTTGTGACAACATTTAAGATCTAGTCTCTTAGGGATTATCAAGTATTGTCACCGTGTTGTGTGTTAGATGTTCAGACAGACTCATCTCCTGACCTGAAGGTCATCCCCTTTGATCAATATCTCCACTTTTCCCCCAACCTCAGCCCCTGTTTTTATGAGTTTGGCTACTTGTAGATTCTGCACAGGAATCAGATGGGACAGTATTTGTCTTTCTCTGTCTTACCTATTTCACTTAGCATAGCAGCCTCAAGGGACATCTGTGCTGTTGCAAATAGCAACATCTTTGTGATATGGCTGAGTGTTGTTCTAGTGTTGTTCTAGTTTTCTTCATCCACTCATCTGTGGATGGACACTTAGGTGGTTTCCATGTCTTGGCTACTGTGAATAGTGCTGCAGTGAATGTGAAGTGCAGATAGCTCTTGGGGTACTGATTTTTTAAAAAAGATGTATTTATGTGTAGAAGAACTGGGGTGTAGGCCAGAGGTGTGGGGAGGGGGGATGAGAGGATTCACCAAAGACAGAGTGGGGGGCAGATAGGCCGATCTACTGAAATACACTGCTGAGATGAGCCGCAGGTGAGGCAGGGGAGGTCTGCTGCACCAGGTGGGTCGTTAGTTAGCTCCCTGGCTGGGCATAGAACCCAGGCCTTAGAGGTGCTAGCACTGAGACTTAATCCCTAGTGAGGCCCCGGGATATAATTTCATCTCCTTTAGCTATAAACCCAGAAGTGGATTTGCTGGATGCACTTCTTTTTCACTTTCCAGTCAACCTGCATACTGTTTCCATAGTGGCTGCGCCAGCTCACATCCCCACCAGCAGTGCTCAAGGGCACCCTTCTTTGGCGTAGCCATTCTCACAGGTGGGAGGTGGTAGTTTACCGTGGATTTGCATTTCCCTGGTGACTAGTGATGTTGAGCATCTTTTCATATACCTGTTGGCCACCTACCTGTACCATGTCTTCTTTAGTAAGATGTCTATTATTGAGTCGTATGAGTTCTTTATATATTTTGGGTGTTAACCCGTTGTAAGATAGATGGTTTGCAAATATTTTGTTCTACTCTGTAGGTTGTCTTGAGTTTTTTTTCCAAAATGAAAAGATAAAAGTGACCCCCAGATCCTACTAGCCAAAAGCAATCACTGTTTTTATCTGATGAATTTCCTACATGACTCTAAGGCTTCACATGTGTAGACACACGCAATTTTGTATTCATGAGATTGGACACTTGCTAGCTTGGAACAACTGCTCCTTTGGTCAATAATATAATGTTGCGCTCTCTTCCTGTCAGTGTCAAGGTCAAAGCCACCCCCACCAAGCACAACAGCTGTTTACTGTTCCTTGACATGAATATTTCTTCATTTACATAACCAGTTATCCTTGGCTGTTTTTTTTTTTTTTTTTAGAATACTTGAATTTACTTTTATTCTTTCAAGGAAGCCAACAAATTTTCCTCACATATTTGGTTACAACTGAAGTCTCTGTGATACTAAATATACCTTTTTATTTATACTTTCTATAATTTCTGTTCTTCAAGTCCATTTTTTGACTTTTCTACATATTTTTTTGTTTATTTTTTATTTATTTTGTTTTTTATGAATCATTTTATTTTATGTAATTCTTACATCATTTTAACCTTGGCTGTTTTTATCCTGTTGTCAGGTAAGCGTTACTTTTTTAGGTTTTCAGATTTTGCCACTATTGTAAACAACACTGACGTGAACATCCGGGACAAAGCCCTTTGTGTCTACCTCCCTGTAAGTTCCCCAGTACATACAAGTGCTATTAAGCTTTAAATCAGATTCTTCATTGTGAGCTTATGCTTTTTAATGGTATTGTTTTGGAGTCTTACTCTCTGCCTCATATATTTTACTTGCCATTATTTTGTCTAATTTCTACAACAGTGCCATGAGGTGGGTGTTGTCATTATTTACATTTTAAAGATGAAGAAACTGTGGCAAGAATTAACAAGGTTAATGACTTGCCCAAAGCCACACAGCCAGCTTTCCCTAATTCCAGCGTCAACAATGGTTCTGCAGGAACCCAGGTCCCTGCTCCATTCAGAGCAAGCAAAGGCCAAACGCATCAGGTGGAGGTTGGCCCAAAGGGGCGTGGCTGAGTTGGTCGGGCCAGCGGCTGCTGCTGGAGCTCTGCTGCCCCCTGGTGGCGATGCTCTTTCATTGCTTAGAAGGTCAGTCCCCTGCCACCTGTCACAGTTCAATTCACTCTAGGGAAAAAGAACAGGAGCCAGGGGCCTCCCAGGTGGGGGCGGGTTGTCTCAGCGCTATCAAGCTACAAGCTAGGGCCATCCACTGTGGCATGAGTTCGATCCCCCACCAGGGAGATGACGCACAGGAGGCAGCAGACCTGGCCTGCCTTTCCAGCTGCTCCCCTCAGCAGTGTATTTCAGTAGATCTGCCTGTTCTTCTCCCCACTCTGTCTCTGGTGACTCCTCTCAACCCCTGCACCTTTGTAACTTTATGAGTTCCTACATTCTTACATTAAAAATGAGAGAATCAAGGTTAAAAAAATTTTTTAAGCAAGCAGTAAAAGAGCCTTTATCTAAATATTTTCAAGGACTCTGCCTCAATCTAAGACTTGCAGTGTGACAATTTTCCCCATGCCATAAATAGGAAAGTAGGACCCGGGGAGGTTAACCCCAAGATCATGTGGCTCACTAAGTGGCAAAACTGGAATTCACTTTCAGTTTTGGGAGCTTAAGTGAGCCCCATACTTTCTCCCAATCCTGATGGCATTTGTTGGACAATTAATATTTGCCAAGCAGGGGCCTCCCTGGTGCTGCAGGTGTTAAACACAGTGCTATCAGGCTATCACAAGCCTGCAGCACGAGTTCGATTCCCAGCCGGCCAGGGAGAGCCCACATGGCACAGTAGACCTCTCCTGTCTCACCTGCTGCTCCCCTCAGCAGTGTACTTTGGTCAATCTGCCTGTTCTGCTCCTCACTCTGTCTCTGGTGAATCCTTCACCACCACCACCCCCACCTCTGGCTTACACCCCAGTTCTTGTATGCATAAATAAATAAATCTTTAAAAAATTTTGCCAAGCACTCTTCTAAAGGCTCTCAAATACCAACTCATTCAGTGTTCACATCAGTTTTATGAGGGAGACCACTTTATTGGGTGATATGGGTGAGGAGGGAGTGTGTGACCCCGATCTGGCCAATCACAGCTGCCCCTATCCTGGCCTCCTTGATCGGCTCAGAGAGGGTGGTAAAACCCAAACCTAACCAGTCACATTCTTTCCTGCCATTGGTGTCTAGATGCTGAAGACAAGTGTTTCTTCTCTTAGTTTTAGAAAGCTGGGTTAATAAGGCCTGAAGCTGTGTGGGACCGAGCTGTTCCCCAGACTAAGCCAGATAGGCTGTATGAGAATTGGGCCACTGCAGAGAGGAGAGACACGCTAGAAAGTTAAGGAGAGTTGAATGGAAACCACAGAATATTGTTGACTCTGTGTCCTCTCTTTCCCTTGCTATTCTGTGAGCCTATGAATCTCATTTTTTAAAAAAAGATTTATTTTATTTATACAAGAACTGGGGTACAGGCCAGAGGCACGGGAGGGTGAGAGGATTCATTAGAGCCAGAGTGGGGCAGACTGACTGACATACACTGCTGAGGGGAGCAGCGGGCATGACAGGAGAGGTCTGCTGCGCCATGGGGGATTCTCCCTGGCCTGCCGGGAATCGAACCTGTGCTGCAGAGATTGTGGACAGCTTCACAGCACTGCGCTCAACCCACTGCACCACTGGGGAGGCCCTCATTTTTTTCTTAACCTAGTTTGTTGGATGCTGTCATTTACTACCAAAAGGGTGTGCACATATAGAAATAATAATATTAGTAACTGTGGTGACCTATATAATGATATTGACTGTATGGCTTCTTATGTGGACACATTTAACATGTTCTTTGTGATGGGCTGAATGTTTGAATCTCCCACCCTCCCCACCTCTAAGTTATTCTTTGGACCCTGAACACCCAATGTGATCGTATTTGGAGGTGGGGTTTTGGGGAGTAATTAGATGAAGTTGTGATGGTGGCACCCTCAGGATGGGATAAATGCTCTAAAAAAAGATAGAGTGATCTCTCTCCACACACACCATGCACCCAGAGAGATCACCTGCAATCCAGAAAGTGAGATTTCACCAAGAAGTGACTCTTGGTGCATCTTGCACCTTGACCTTGAACTTCCCAGCCCCCAGAACCACAAGAACTGACTGTTGTTTAAGCCATCTGACCTATGGTATTTGTTCCAGCAGCCTGACCTGACAAAGACAGTCTTCAAGACTCAAACACCATCCTCCCTGTGAGCATTTCTTGGCTTCCTCCCTGGTGAAGGGTCATTTGATAATTAAGTCATCATCATAGACTCTCATTCTACAGAATTGTAGACTCAGATGTGCTTTGGCATCATGCCTGCCCATCTTTGCTCACACAGTCACTTCTACCTGGCTTTCCCTCTCTTCCCCATCTACAGGGACATATGTCAGTGTTGCAGGTCTAAGAGCAGCAGTTTCGGAATCAGACAGATTCTTATTCCACCTCTTTCGCTTCCTAACTCTTTGAGCTCGATCAAATCATTCACTTCTCTGAGGCCCCATCTTCTCGTCCATAAATTGGGCACAATAATGGTGCAATTTGTCCAGGATTGAAGTGATCAGATTCAACAATGGCATGTGTCAAGTTTTCAATAATTGTCAGAGAATCCTTCAATAATACTTTATCTGGTGGGACTGCTTCTTGGTGGTTTGGGGCATTACGGTCAAGGCCCAATGGAGGGGGGTGGGTTGGAGGAAATACTGCTTGAATTTTCCCACCGTCAACCACAATCTAGGTTAATTGGCACGTATGTCAGGGGTTCAGCGTAAGACCCCATGTATCCCCAGAGATGAAGCAATTCCCATAAAACCTTAGCCTTCCAAGCAAACATCTTCCCACACTCAACATGTCCCATTCCCACAATCTTGGGCCTCTCCAAGGAATACAGCAGTGGAAGGCAGGACATGAGTGAGTCCCATTGTGGAAGGACATTTTGTAAGATATTCCATGTAGGTTCTTACTTGGGAAAAAGTCTTGTTTTATCAGTTTTGAGGACACATCCTTGAGTGCCGAGGCCCTTAGAGTATGAAATAATTTTGATTCCTCCCAGCCTCATTGTGGGTGGGTGGTCTTCATTACAAGCATGTGTGTTCTGCAGAGGTTCTAACATACCTGGATAGGAATTTTAGCCTCTCCACTCATTTGCAACATGATCTTGGTCCAGTCATCTTACCCCAAGGCCTACGTCTGCATCTATAGCACAGAGTACTTAGCTTGCATGGTTGTCATTTAAAGATTAAGTTAGACAAGGTCTTTGTCAAGAGTTTTGACACTTTGTGGGCCTCCCCGGTGGCGCAGCGGTTGAGCGCTGGGTTGCGATGCTGCCCGCGGCCTCTGCGGTGCCGGTTCAATCCCCGGCTGCTCCCCGGCCATCAGAGGAGGGTCCCACATGGTGCGCAGACCTCTCCTGCCGCCCGCTGCTCCCCTCAGCAGTGTACTTCGGTCCTTCTGCCTGCTCTGCTCCCCGCTCTGGCTCTGGTGAATTCTCTCACCTTCCCGCGCTTCTGACTGTACCCAGTGCATGTATAAACAAACAAACAAACAAACAAACAAATAAATAAAAACATGCCTCTACAAAAAAAAAAAAAAAGAGTTTTGACACTTTGTGTTCCAGGTAATATAGCTTTGGGACAAACCACCTTAAAGCTTAATGCCTTAAGACAACCACAACATTTGTTTTGTTCGCAGATATACGAAAGGGGCATTGTTTGCTGGAAGACAAAGCTTATATCCCTTCAAAACAAGTCACCATCTCTAAGCCAGTTCCTTGATTTCAAGAGTTTGACAGTACATTCATTTGCAGAAAGGGTGGTTGGATGGTCAGAGTGTTGTTTGTGGGACCTACTGATCATTTGCCTCACTCAACATTAGTTGGGGTGACTTGAGGGGTGACAGGGATTACTAGATGACTCACTCATTCACCTGCGTGACTGTTGATGCTTGGGGGTTGGCTGGTGCTTTACCTGAGACCTTCAGTCAAAACACCTACCTTTGGCCTCTTTGTGTGGCTTGGGCTTCTATACAACAAGGCCACTGGGTTTTAAGGGTGAGTGACTCAAGAGAGCGAGCCCAGTGGAAGCCATCTCATCTTTAATGAGCCAGTGTCAGAAGTCACACAGCATTTCTTTGGCAGCTTCAGTTCATCGAGTCAGTCACAAAAGTCACTCAGGGAAGAGGAAATAGATCCATGTCTTGATGGGGGACTGCCAAGGTTCTGGAAGGGATTGTGGAAGCTGAAATATTGCTGTGCCTTTTGGGGAAAATACAAGTTTCCTCATCTGATAAGTGCTAGAGAAAGACCAAGTCTAAAGATCACTCTCTCTGAGCCTTACACAATTTTTCTAATCATAGTGTGGGAATAATACCCACTTAGTGGAGAAGTTGAAAAAATAGTATATGAAAGGTTCCTGGTATATAGTAAATGCTAAACAAGTGGGTAATTATAACAGCAACTCCTATTTCTTGAGTCATTGCCAGGGACCAGGCACTGCCTTCAGAGCACTTCTTTGTGCTTTGTTTCATTTAATCTTCAAATATCCCTAAAATGTTGGTGAATTATTACATAATTTTTAAAGATTTATTTATTTATGCATACAAGAACTGGGGCACAGGCCAGAGGTGTGTGTGTGTGTGTGTGTGTGTGTGTGTGATGTGTGTGTGTGAGAGGATTCACCAGAGACAGAGTGGGGAACAGAACAGGCAAATGACCGAAAACATTGCTGAGGGGAGCAGCGGGCGAGACAGGAGAGGTCTGCTGTGCCATGTGGGTAGCTCCCCAGCCGGCTGGGGATTGAACTCATACTGCAGTGGCTGGGGATAGCTTGATAGCACTGAGACTTAACCCCTGTACCACCAGGGAGGCCTCAACCTATCTTATTCTTAATTCTATTTTGCAGGAGGGATGGTTGGCAGGCCAGGATGTCATTTGCAGACATATCATAGCTGTGAGGTCATAATTAGACCTCAGCTTCCACCTTCCTGGCACTGGTGCCCAGCAAGTCTGGCCTACACCCCAGTTCTTGTATGCATAATTAATAAGTTTTTTTAAAAAAAATAATTGGATAAGTGATAGTGACTATTTTGAAGTGATAGAGACATTTTGTTTCTAGCAGAGGCTAGAACTATGTGAAAGCTAAGCAAACCAAAGGAGAAAGAACTTCCCAACTATTAGATCCTCATGAACTGAAAGTTGACTTCCAATGGTAGATGTTGAGCTTCCCATCACTGGAAGCATTCAAGGACTTGTGAATCATGTGGTGTTACCACCTTACTTTGTCAAGGTGAAGTCTACACTGGAAGAGAGGCTTCTTCCAAGGTGGGTCTAAGATTTTTTTCCCCTCCAAGGAAGGAAAAGTCCAAGGGCTTGATAGATTCAGATGAATAGTCCAGAAAAAGGAGCCCACCCCTCCCGTTCAGGCTTTTAGTGACCACTTAGGAAGGGGGCTGGGATTAAAGGGGGTTCTACTGTGGAAAGCAAGCTAGCATATACCTATCAGCCCACAGGCTCACTGAAATTGATTTCATTTAAAACTTCAGTTTGTTATGTTTATAAAGTTTGTTTTGTTCTTGAGAGAACAACTAAAATACTCATGTGGAAGAGGGTTTGTCCTCTCCGTGTTTCACAAGAAAAATCTCCTTATAATGGATCCTTCTGGCTCCCTGCATTTCTACTTTATAGGACTTAACACACATCAATTAAAACAATTATTTATTCAAATGCCTATGTGTTGTCCTCTTCTTGTTTTAGAAGGAAGCTCCCTGAGGGCAGTATGTTTGCTTTGCTCCCTTGATAATCCCAGTTTGTAAATCAGATCTGGCAATAGTAGATGCTTGGGAAGTACTTCCTGAATACAGATAAAAGAATAAATCAAACAAAGATCAGGGAAAAGCAGGCAACTACCTGAACGTCCCAGAAATCTCCTACATGCCAATGACCTGGCAGGAGAATTTGTTCCATCTGCTTGGGGGAAGTAGTCACCCCCCACTCCTTGGCAGGACATCCATCCCAAGGCTCCCTGCACTGGCTGAGTAAATAGAAATGAATGAGGTCTGGTCACCCCTTGGTCAACCCAACTTGTCCTTGAAGTCATCTCTTCCTAGTATCCTGGTATCCTTCCCAGGAGGGCTGGGCTTTTCCTGTATATATCATCTTGCCTTGCTTTTATTATGAAGGTGATAAAGGTAAAATGCAAGGAAAGTATCTATAGAAGAAAGTAAAAGCTTCCTCTAACCCCTGCTTTATAATCTCCCTCCCCAGAAAAAGAAACCTTCCTTGGCAGCTTTCCTCATCTTTTCCGTGTTTGTGCTTAAGAAAACATTGGATAATGCAAACCCTGATCCTTGCAACCTCCTTTTTAAATTTAACAATGCATCACGGGACACCATCTTTCTCTAACAGAATATAGACACACTATCTTTCTCTGCCAGCCCATTTAACTCCCTACAGGTGTTTCATAATAAGGCCGTGCTCCAATTTATTTATTTATTAAAGATTTATTTATGCATATAAGCTGGGGTGCAGGCCAGAGGTGCAGGGGGTGAGAGGATTCACCAGAGACAGTGGGGAGTGGAACAGGCAGATTGACTGAAATACACTGCTGAGGGGAGCAGCAGGTGAGACAGGAGAGGTCTGCTGCACCATGTGGGTCAGCTCCCTGGCTGGGGATCGAACTCATGCTGCAGTGGCTGCCAACAGCTTCATAGTGCTGACGTTTAACCCCCTGAGCCACCAGGGAGGCCCATTTCACTACAACTTCTGCACCACCACTGCTACTATCACCACTACTGCTATTACTCCTGCTACTACCAGCACCATCACTGAGGAAGGATTCTTCTCCAGCAGCTGGCAGAGAGGAGGAGAGTCTGCAACTTTTCTCAACCACAATCCCTGGGACACCCCAAATCATGTGAGAACTCGAATAGCCTCCAGGGAGCAGAACTGTGGAGTTTCCAGAATGGGCAGCAGATAGATCTTTGGGAGCCGTGACCCTAGAGTTTAGAGTTGAGCAGAAACGACTGCTGTCGGGGTCTTTGGTGCCTCTGCCCCTTCTCGCCTCACAGAAGTCGCCGGGCAGTCCTGGGCCATAGATCACAAGAGCTGAGGACTTCGTTTGGATGGCCTTGTGGTTCCCTTGGCCTCGCCGCCCCGTGATGTTGAAATTTGTTGCTTTGCTCCGTGTTCCAGCCGTGGGTGTAATTATTGCCAGGGGACCAGCAATTAACCTTCCACAGAGTGACCAGCAGAGCTCCCTGGCCGAGGAGCCTGTGGCTGGAGGAGACAGCGTGTCGCGTTCTAGCGGAAGTGTCCGGAATGTCTGCTCTTACCCGAAGGGGCAGCAGGCAGAGGACGCTGGGGCCATGGGCGGGTCAGTATTTCCCTCTGGCCTCATCAGAACTGGAGCATGGGGGGTATCACTGGACTTTATGAGGGAGAATAATATTTTTATTTGCATGCAGGATCTCGGATCCACCTGGAAAATAACCCCTTCCTAATTTTTTCTCGGCAAGTCCTCACTAACACACATGACACTGTCACATGGTGAATGTGCACGTCTTTCTTTTTATTGAAGGCAAACTTAAGTGCAATAAAGTGTGCAAATATTGAGTGTGCATCTTGATGACTTTCTCAGATGTCTACACCCCTTATAACCACTACCAAGCTCAGCACCCTCATCCTGCTGGCTCCCATGTACCCACTTCCGGTCATTCTCTGCCCATTTAGATAAGCACTATTCTGATTCCTCTCACCACCAATTATTTTACCCATATTTGAATTTCATATAAATAGAAGCGCACAGTATGTTCTCTTTCATGTCTGGTTTCTTTCAATCAATGTGGCTGTGGATTAATCCATAGTGTTCATATGATTGTCGAGTAATTCACTCACGTGGGACTTAACATTTCAGTGAATGATGGCCCACAGGTGACTGTACTACATAACCAGGTGTGTAGTGCCCTGTGGCATCTAGATTTGTGTTTGGAAGGTGGTAATGTTCACTTAATGACCAATGAAATTTCCCAGAAATGTATTTTTCAGAACATATCTCCATCAGACTGAAGACTATGACTATGTCCCACAATTTCTCTATTCTGTTCATAATGGACATTTAGTTGATTTCCAGTTTGGGACTATGGCAAGTAAGTCTGTAAATATTCTTTGCATGTATTTTGATGTAGTTGCATGTATTTGCAGGGGAGTATTCTTTGAATTTCTGGGCCATGGAGACATACATATGTTGAATTTAAATACTGTGCCAAACAGCTTTTCAAAGTGTTGGTATTAAATTTCCACTCCCAAAGCAATGTGTGAGAGTTCCAGTTGCCCTACAACCTCACTGGACTCTGATATTGATCATCTTTTTAATCTTATATACCCTGACCAAGGAGGGGGAGGTAAGTGACATGAAAATTAGAACTAGTGTGGTCTAAAGCACAACAGTAAGATTGTAACTACATGGTTTTCACAACCTCCAAGGAAATTTTTGCTTCAGGCTTTCTTCATCTCCCTACTGTTTGACTTGAGAGTTTGTCAATCACTGGAAGGAAATTAAACCTGAAAGTCAAGATAGAATAAAATCTTTGCATCATTTGAAAAGGTGGAGAAGAGAAAAGAGGTGCCATACTTGAAATAAAGGTCACGACTTTCCAGGGAAGAGAAATTCCTGCTGTAACCCATTAAAGCCCAGTTACCATGTGACCCAGCCCGCACTGCGTGGTTGCAGAGCACCAGGAGGGTAGAAAGGTTAGCTTCTGGGTGGAGGCATTTACTGTGGCACCATTGGGACACCTCTGCCCAGGGCTTTGATCCAAGCAAGTCACCAAAGCCCTTGCTGGCACAGAACCCCCACAGGCAGGCTCACGATACAGCCTGGGCAGGCATTCTGGAAATATTGACTAAAATGGCTGCCTACGAATCTATCCTTAAGCCTCTCCAAACTCTGATTCACTCACATTTCACTAACAGGAACCACATTTAACTTAACTTAAGTGATATCAGACAGGTCAAATTCTTTTTTTAAAATTTATGTTGTTCCTTTAACTTCCATAGTATTATTTTGAGCAGAAAATTTGCAACAAACTGAAAGATTTCAGGTGTGAAGCAGTCAGAATTTTCATTGGAATGACAGAGACACATCAGAGCTCCAATATGAAAGAGAAAATGACTAGCTTCTGCTCTGGTTCATATATGTGTGTGTGTATATATATGCACCTAGATGTGAATTTGTACACATAATTGCATGTAAACACATATATAGTTTTACATTTTGATCTGATTTTAACCTGTCTATACATGTGTGTGAAGATATATACATGTGCACATACAGGTGCGTCTATGTGTATGCATATATGAAGAATATCCATGTGTATGCATGTAAACTCATATACTGATGTGCAGAATCAGGTCAGCAGTTATGCTTTTCATGGATATGTATACATATCCATATGTATACATGTGTATTTAGCAAATGTACATCTGTAATTACATAATTGTCCTTTTAAATGTGACACCTGGCAATCGTGTTGATGGAAAGGCGAGGTTAAAGAGACTCTTTGAAAAGTCTAGAAGATGTCCCCGGGGCCCTGAAATGTGTTCCCACCCCCTTCACAGTCAAATTCCCCTTCAGGCAGGCAGTGTAATATCAGACTTGGAATCCCAGGAGCTGACAGTTTGAGGGTTAAAAGCCTGCTCCCCACTTTGTAAGTGCATCCTGACTATCTGAGCCCTTATTCCCTATTTTTTGAAAAATGGAAATAGTGATACTCTCCTCTGGGGAATTATGCACGTCAGACAAGACGGTACGTGAAAAACATTCACTGAGTGAAGCGCGTGATAGACATTAACAGCCTGCATGCTTGGTGGGAACTGGGCCGCAGTGTTTTCCAGGTGGGACGCGGGGGGCCGGGTGGAGGCAGGAAGGCCCAGGATGATCACGGCTTGTAAAATCCCACCAAGGGCTCCGGGGGCCGCTGCCTCCTCTCTACCCTTATTGGGGTCAGGGGGTAGGTCGCTTTCTGCAGACCACAAGAGGAAATGGGCCTTCTTGGTGAGAAAATACAGTCTTCCTGCTGGTGCACGTGTTTGTTTTCTTCCTGCGTGAGGCAACCTCAGGGGCCCAAAGACTCTTCATTATATTAAATCCCAGGGGGCGTTGAACCCCAGCTGGACAGCAGCATGCTGGGAATTGCCAGGAAATGGTAGGTTACAGGTAAATAATGATCCCTTCTCTTTCTGTAAGAAGTCAACAGGTCCTCCCAGTGTTATCATTCATGCCTCCTGTGACCTCTCCATGACCTCCAATATTTATGATGATGATGAGCTGAGGATGGAGAGGATGAGGCTGACTCTTTCCAAACTGACAGCAGAGGCTTCCTCACGGGAC
This sequence comes from Talpa europaea, assembly GCF_964194135.1. Taxonomy (NCBI): domain Eukaryota; kingdom Metazoa; phylum Chordata; class Mammalia; order Eulipotyphla; family Talpidae; genus Talpa; species Talpa europaea. The sequence goes on along the minus strand of NC_140082.1, from coordinate 7,643,052 downwards.
TGAATCCCTGAGTCTTAAATATTCAATATTTCCACTGAGGCAGGAGCCCTGCAATTCCTCCTGACCTCCTGGAATCACTGGGGAACAGCCTGAAGGAACGACTGAATGCAAGAGCGACTGCCCCACCGGGGACGTGAGATGGTACAGGTACCACGCTGGTGGTGAAAGCCCTGGCATGGGCCTGCTTTAGGGAGCCGGGGAGGGAGAGCTGTAGTATTTTTTACAGAAAAAAAAAAAAAAATGGTTTTCAATGGATACATTTAATATTATCATAAAAAATTGTAGGGCCTCCCTGGTGGCGCAAGGGGTTAAGTCTCAGCACTGTGAAGCTATTGGCAGCCACTGCAGCAGGAGTTTGATCCCCGGCCAGGGAGCTACCCACATGGTGCAGTTGCTCTCCTCAGCAGTGTATTTCAGTAGATCTGCCTATTCTGCTCCCTACCCTGTCTCTGGTGAATCCTCTTACCCCAGCACCTCTGGCCTGTACCCCAGTTCTTATATGTATAAATAAATAAGACTCAAAAAATTATATGCATGCCTGTCTACAAGACTATAGGCTGGAATATTAATCGTGGTCATCTCTGGGTGTGGGGACACAATGCCTCCTTTTTCTAGCTGAATATCTGTATTTTCTTTTTAATAGAGGCATGTTTTATTTATTTATTTATTTGTTTGTTTGTTTTGTTTATACATGCACTGGGTACAGTCAGAAGCGCGGGAGGGTGAGAGAATTCACCAGAGCCAGAGCGGGGAGCAGAGCAGGCAGAAGGACCGAAGTACACTGCTGAGGGGAGCAGCGGGCGGCAGGAGAGGTCTGCGCGCCATGTGGGACCCTCCTCCGGTGGCCGGGGAGCAGCCTGGGATCGAACCAGCGCCGCAGAGGCCGCGGGCAGCTTCGCAACCCAGTGCTCAACTGCTGCGCCACCGGCCCTGAATATCTGTATTTTCTGTTTCACCTACCACAAACTTGTATTTCTTGTGCAATTAAAATAATAAAAGCAAATATAAAATGGACAGAAAAGGGCCTCCCCGGTGGCGCAGCGGTTGAGCGCTGGGTTGCGAAGCTGCCCGCGGCCTCTGCGGCGCCGGTTCGATCCCTGGCTGCTCCCCGGCCATCGGAGGAGGGTCCCACATGGCGCGCAGACCTCTCCTGCCGCCCGCTGCTCCCCTCAGCAGTGGACTTCGGTCCTTCTGCCTGCTCTGCTCCCCGCTCTGGCTCTGGTGAATTCTCTCACCCTCCCGCGCTTCTGACTGTACCCAGTGCTTGTATAAACAAACAAACAAACAAACAAACAAACAAATAAATCATGCCTCTATTAAAAAATAAATAAATAAAATGGACAGAAAAGGGAAACAGCTTACAAATATATCAAGTTGACAGAAAGCTGAAGTGGGAGAACATAGTTGTTCTCCAGTTAGGGTAACTTGATGAGTACTTAACCTCCTCTGTCAGGAACGGGAAAGGAATCCGCTATCAATTTTTCAACTCTTTAATACGTCTGACAATCTGTAAAGGCTAAAAATAATTCTCGTTATGAAATTAAGAGAGATTATAACAACCTGGGCTGAACGTTTGCCCTCTGTCAAATGTTTCCCTAAACTCTTTATTGCAATAATTAATTCCCCCAACCCCTCCAATAGCCAGGGGTCAGAGTTATTATTGTTATTGCTTTTAGATGAGGACACGAAAGCTCAGAGAGTGAAAGAGACTGGATTAAGGTCACACAGCCAATGAAATGCCTCCAGGAAGGAAACTTTGGTTCAGGGTCTGGGTTCTCAAATGTCTCTTCTCCTGTCTACTGATGTGTTTTTACTCCATGTTACTGCCAGGAACATGGAGGCTTAGGGAAGACCATGCAAGCCCACCTCTCCTTACCCCTGACCTATGTCTGTATGATCAGGAGAGGGCATTGTTATTAACTGAGAAAAGGGAAGCCATGGTGCATGATCAGGGCATGCTAAGTCAAACCACATGAGATACCACCTACTCTTACTAGGATAGTTGCCATTAAAAAAAAAACAACACAGAAAATAACAATGACAAGAGTTGGCAAAAGTATGGAGAAATTGGAACCCTTGTACATTGTTGTGGGAAAATAAAATTGTGCAGCTGTTGTGAAATGATCCTACAATTTCACTTTTGGGTATATGCTAGAAAGAACGGAAAAAACGGGCTCACAGAGACATTTGCACACCCAGAATCAGAGCAGCAATATTTGTAAAAGCCAAAGGTGGAAATAGCCCAGAGACCAAGACAGATGACTGGATACACACAAACTGTGATCTAGCCACCAGTGGAATATTAAACAGCCCTAAAAAGGCAGAGAATTTGGATCCCCCTTGAGGACATTGCAGCAGGAGTTCAATCCTTGATCGAACTTGGATCAATCCATGGATCGATCCTTGATCCATGATGTCCTTGAGGACATCATGCTAATTGAAACAAGCCAGTAATCAAACAGATATATATGAGTTTATCTGTAGGAGGTACCTTGAGAAGTCCAATTCCTAGAGACAGAAATTGGAAGGGTAGTTGTGGGAGCTGGAGGTGGGGGGTTATTGATTAATGGGTGTTGAACTTGAGTTTTATAGGACAAGAGAGTTCTTGTCAAGGGATGGAGGTGGTGATGCTGGCACAGCAAGGTAAATGTGCTTAATTCCTCTGAACTGGACACTTAAAATGTGGTAAAACTTCATGTGATATGTAGTTTACCATTAAAAGAAATGGAATTCTGGCCTCCCTGTGGCACAGGGGTTAAAGTCTCAGTGCTATCAAGCTATGGCCAGCAGCATGAGTTCGATCCCTGGCGAGGGAGCTGACCCACATGGTACAGCAGACCTCTCCTGTCTCTCCTGCTGCTCCCCTCAGCAGTGTATTTCAGTGGATCCGCCTGTTCTGCTCCCCACTCTGTCTCTGGTGAATCCTCTCACCCCCTGCACCTCTGGTCTAGACCCCAGTATGCATAAATAAATAAAATAACTCTTAAAAAAAGAAAGAAAGAAATGGAATTCATGGGGCAATGAGGCATATGTTTTCGAGCTGTGTAGACAAACTCAAAGAGATCAAAATTAAAGACAACAACAACAATAAAGAAAAATAAAAACAAAACAAAACCAGAGATTTGGGAGAAGTAGGCACAGACTGTCAGAGAAATGGACATCTTAAAGCGTTTTTCTCCCCAGTTTGGATGAAGGGTTTTCAGGGCTGAAGGATTTCAAGCAGATGTAACAAGTCATCAGCTACCATCAGAAAGTGCTGGACTGGCCAAGCCTGAGATATTTCCAGTGACTGCTGTGGAGTCCTTGGCAGACCTGGAAGGCCAGATCCCGCTTCAGAATAATATTTTTCAATGTGTAAAACACATAGGAAGGAAAACAGTTGTGTTAAATTTTTTTTTAAATTTAGAAGTCACCAAAATTAAAAGAAACTTTGTGAATAGGGATATGTGTATGTGTATGTGTGTGTGTGAGAGAGAGAGAGAAGAGCAAATTTGGATTAGCACCTACTAAGTGCCAGCACTTCCTACACACTATGATTTAATCTTCACAACCTCCTTTCATAGACGAAGAAATCACTGTCATTATCATTATTACGGTCACAGCCCGTTACACGCAGGGAATTAAAGATCAGAGTGGTAAGGTAAGTTATCTAAAATCACACAGCTGGTGGGTAGGGGTCTGAACCTGGATCTGCCTGACTCCAGAGGCCCAAGAAGAGAGAAAGCAGAGGAAAAAGAGTTGGCGAAATAGCGGTGGATCTGTAGGATGATGGTGGTGAGGAGATGGTAATCATAGCCAAGGCTTATATGGACACTGTTCTGAGAGCTTCTTATGTTAATTCACTGCTATAATCTCCATTTGCATGAGGAAACTGAGGCCCAGAGAGGTTCAGTAACTTCCCTCAGGTCACACAGCCTGAGGATTCACACCCATGCAGGACAAGGCTGTATTGCTTTATAATGACATTGCTTTGTTATTCTGTGATTTCCTGTTAGCGCAGAAAGTCCACACTGGAGAGCCTTTGTCTTGTTGGCTGCAGTGTTGCAAGCCACTGCCTTGCCAGGGCTGTGAGTAATTTGAATGAGTGGGTAAAGGCAGGAGAGCTGGGAGAGGAATCAGAGACGAAGGGGTTCTGGGGAAGAATAGGGGACACACACAGGGCTTTTCCCAGGCAGAGCTGTGAGTAAACCCAGGCAGGGCTCTTTCCCAAAACAGCATGCTGAGCTGCAAAGGACTCTGGGAAGCATTTAATGCACCACATATTTAAAAGTGGGGAAGGGGTCCTCCTTGGTGGTCTCAGTGCTATCACCACGGCGGCTTGAGTTTGATCCCCAGCCAGGGAGCTAACGCATATGGCACAGCAGACCTCTCCTGTCTCGCCCACTGCTCCCCTCAGCAGTGTATTTCAGTCAGTCTGCCTGTTCTGGTCCCCCCCCTCTGTCTCTGGTGAATCCTCTCACCACCTGCACCTCTGGCCTAGACCCCAGTTCTTCCATACACACAAAAATAATTAATTAAAAATATAATAAAGTGGGTAAACTGAGGCCCAGTGTTACCTTACAGATGGTGACACGGTCCAGGCTAGACTGTCTGTCTTGGAAGTCTTCAGCTCAACTTCCCAGGCACATCTGCAGAGTCCTCCCTTCAAGAACCAGCGTTGCTACATCCAAGAAAGGGGTCTTAGCTTTCCCTTCAGTGGGGACCATTGAGTCTGCAACATGGAGGCCTTCCAACAACAGCCACCCTGTGTCAGGCTAGTGCTGGGGGAGACCTGGGGCTCGGGGCCACAGAGGAAGGGGGTTGACCGTCTCATGTTCAGAGCTGGGCAGAGCAGAGGGAGGTGGAGGAGGCCCACAAGCATCGTATACCCTGGGCTTCATTTCCTTTCAAATAATTCTCTCAAGCTGTCTAAACGTTCAGCCTGAAAAGTAAATGACTCCCCCCATAAAACAAACATTTACGCCATCCCCTTGCCTGCCTAGGAATGAGGCTTACCCATTAATATGCTCAGAAACTTCCAGTAAGCGGCTGCCACCTTCCAGTTTTCTCCGAGACCCTCGGCAACCAACTGTTCTTCAATCACGTATCCCAAGTACCTAGGGGAGAAGAGAAACGTAAGCATGTGGAGGCCATATTAATGGCTTCACACGAAAGCAGGGATTTACCCTCGTGGATAAATTCCAAAGTCAAGCCTTGTTGCAACGTGAAAGGAGAAGTTGAAGAGGAAGGTGGGTGTATGTCAACATTTCTAGTAGGACAGGCAGTCTGTTTAGTGACCCCTTAAGTGGGTGTTAAATTATTGGGCAATAAAAGCCATGAATGAGATAAGCACCACCTGCTGATGTCATTCATTCATTTGCCCATCACTCACTGAGCCTCTCTGATGAGGTAGATATTGGTGGGCCCAACCCCACTGGTACAATCCCACTGGAAATTTGCAGAGGCCTTCTTCATGCCCTCCATAACTATCTAGTCACCTCGTGTCATCCTTGTCACCCACAAAGACTCCCACTGGACGTGGTCTTTCTCTTATGCAAAGCGCAGCTGCACCTGATCCCCCCCAATGCCCTCCCTCAGGTTATCACCATGGTACCGCCATTTTGCAGGGGAGAAAAATGACAGTGCTTCTATGTTAAGAATCAGTATGACTTTAGTTAGCACCTGTTTTGAACTGTTGGTATTAAAACATTCAGAGAAGGGCCTCCCTGGTGGCGCAGGCGGTTGAGCGCCATGCTGTGAAGCTGTCTGCAGCCTCTGCAGTGCAGGTTCCATCCCGGCCCGCTGGTGAGAATCCCACATGGCGCGCAGACCTCTCCTGCTGCCCGCTGCTCCCCTCAGCAGTGTACTTCGTCAGTCTGCCTGTTCTGTTCCCCGCTCTGTCTCTGGTGAATCCTCTCACCCTCCTGCACATCTGGCCTGTCCCCCTGGTTCTTGTATAAATAAATAAATAAATCTTTAAAATAAAATAAAATAACACGTTCAGAGAAGAACGGGGTTTTATCTCTTACAAAGCTGAAAGGAAGGAACCTTTAACTTCTGCCCTCGTTTATTTATTCTTTTGCATGTCTATGGTGTGGTTTTCATTATCAAGCAGTGGGGTCATCATTCATGTGTCTAGTGCCCTTCCTTCCTCTCTCCATCCATCCTTTCTTCCTTCTGTCTCTCCTTCTAATCCTTCCAAACCCTAGTGTTAAACCCGATGTGCTCAGTATTCAAAAACATCCTTGGAAATGCTGAGATGTGACCTCCAATCTATCTCATCCCCCCCAGTTCATGAACCCTCAGAGCTTGTATCCTTACAGAAGCAGACTCAGAGACGAGCATTCAGATGGGCAGGCATCCTAGGAAATCCAGCAGGGAGAGAAGCCAGCCAATGTCATCTGCCCCGTGAATACCTGGGTGCATCCTAGGGCACTCTGGAGACTGGTAGACCAGGCAGCTCTCATCGAGAAAGTTGGGAGGTGCCCTGGACTCCCCACCAACCCTGCTTGGAGACTGATTCTGGAGGCGTCAAGCCCCTGACTGTCTGGCCCACATTCTGACTTGTTTTTTTTTCACCGGCTGAGTACAAATAAAAAAGCATTTGGGCAGGAAGTTCTGCCTGTCTACACCAGGTGGCCTTCAGTGAGTCGAAGTGGGTGGTTACCAGATAGGAAAGTCAGCAATAGTGTCTGCTATACTCACTAAGGTCCCTTCCTGGGCACTCTAGAATCTTCTGATCTGTAGTCAGACGCGTTATCCATGGCACCACTGGTGCACACCTATTCCTGGGTGCACGAAACGTGTGCAGGTAAGTGGAGGAGTCCCGCTTTCCGACTGACCCCTGCAGCTTTTCTGGATCGTGACCTGGATCCCTTGGATCTGTGGCTACAGATGCTCTCTCTGCTTCCACCTCCATGCACTGTCCGCAGGGAGTGAGAACCCAAGGTCACCCTGACACCGTCTCTCACCTAGCTGTGTTCCCTAGGCACTCTTAATGCTCTAGAACAGCACACACTGTCCATCTGCTGCCTCCTGACCCACACATTCACTTCTCTCCTGCTTGTGCCCATCTAGTTAGCCCATCCTGTGATCCTCGCCCACCCTGTGATTCTACCCCATTTTTGTGGTCCTCTCATTCATTGTGGTCCTCCCCATCTTTATAGTCCTCCCTCATCTTCGTGATCCTCCTTCATCCTTGTGCTCTACCCCATTGTTGCCGTCTTCATCCATTGTTATAGTCTTCCCCACCCCTGTGGTCCTCTCCCATCCTGTGAGCCTCTCCCATCCCTGTGATCTTCCTTTATTCTATGATCCTCCCCATTTCTGCGGTCCTCACCCATCCTTGTGATCCTAATGGCAGTCAGTCCGTCCTCAGAACCCAGGCTGACCAATCGTAATAACCCATCTGCTGACTGCAGTGATGGGCCCAAGGAATGGACACATGGCCCAGCAGAGTCAGGGACTCCTGGGGATCCCATACAGATGCCAGGAACCAGAGGTATCCTTTAACTTTGTGGTTGGGTGTACAGGATGTCACACTGGAGCTGCCTGCAGCCATGCTTACCCCTCCTCCCTCACCACAGGGGAGACACCTGAAGAAGCTGAGGATGAGGTTCCCCCCAGACCCCCCCACACCCCTGTACTAGCAGAGCTGAAAGGGGAGTGAGGTCCTCACAGGTCTGCTGGGTCCCTGGATCTGCCGTCTGGAACTCGCCCCTGCTGCCACCTTTCCAGCCTTTGCGCTCACGTGTGTTGGGTTTCTTTCCCTTAATGCCTGGACCCATTATGAAGACTTAAGGGAAATACCTGCTTTTCTTGCCCTCTCTTAGATGGTGCCAGATCTCTCTGGCCCTTGGCCCTAGTTACTTAAAGACGTCATCTCTGCCCCCGGCAGGGGGCCTGGGTTACTAGCGACATGGCCATTTGCTTCTTTCCATCATTTTCTCTTCCTCGGGGGTGGGAGGACTATGCAGCTCTAGGCGTGAGAAGCTGTTTTCCATCTGTGGGTGGTTCCCCCAACTAAAGAGTTGGTTGTTTCTGAGTCATAATTTTGCAGGTGCGAGAAGTAGGTTGGGGGGAGGGGCAGATAGGAGAATTAGCCCCTGAGTCTCCGCCTGGTTTAGCCCCTGCGCGGGGCAGGGCTGGCTCCCTTAATGGCTGGCCGTTGCCTGGGCCTGCACCCCCACACGGCGGGCAGCCCCACTTGGGTTGAGGAAACGCTAAAACACACTCTATAAAAGTGAACTAATAAGACTTACAAGTCTCTCTACCAGCCTGGAGAGTTGTTCTTTCGTCTGTCCATAGAGCGCAGGTAGGTGGTAGGGAACACCTGACTCTCCTTTTCCAGAACATTCTAGAAGCCTCTTCATATGCTGCTTGGACTATGGAAATAAGTTGAGGTATCCCTCAGCCTTTTTCGCATTTAGATACTTTTTCTTTTTTAAAAAAATTTTAATCGCACATCACTGAATCTTCTAGCAGCTGAACATGAAATCATAAGGCACCCACCTAATCATACAGTGGCAGGGAGGTCAGGCATGATAAACATTTGCCTAGACTTGCTGAATTGGCTCTAGCATTTAAAAAGCCAGCTAAAGGAACAGAAAATTGGTGTTGACCCTCCAAATTCTCCAATTCCTCCTTTAGGATTCAAATCCTAGGTGCACAGGCTCTGGCTGTGTGACCTCAGATAGGTGAACTATCTTTGCTGAAGGCAGTTTCCTCAGGTAGGGTGGAGTTCATCCCTTGCCTCCTAGAGTTGCCCCACCCCCAGGATGAATTGGTAAATCTGCATACAAGTCCCCCACACAGAGGGGCCTCCCTGGTTAAGTCACTGCACTTTGAAGCTATAGCAGCCACTGCATCAAGAGTTCGATCCCCAACAGGCCAGGGAGCTACCCACATGGTGCAGCAGACCTCTCCTGTCTTGCCCGCTGCTCCCCTCAGCAGTGTATTTCAGTAGATCCTCCCGTTCTGCTCCCCACTCTATTTCTGGTGAATCCTCTCACCCCCCACACCTCTGGCCTGTACCCCAGTTCTTGTGTGCATAAATAAACCTTTTTTTTTTTTAAAAAGAAATCCCCCCACGGTGCAAGGCACACATCAGACACGGATAAGTGATCATTTTAGCTGCTGATCAAGAAGTACTTGACCTACACCATCTCATTCAGACCTCACAGGAGCCCACTGCAGTGGCCATTTTACTTTTTAGCTCCGTTGCACAGAAGGGAAAACAAAGGCTCAAAGGGAACAAGCAACTTGTCCTGGATCACACGTGAGTCGGAAAAAAGCCAGGATGAGACAAGGCTTTGAGCATCTCAGTGTTTTAGGAAATAGCGTCCTGCTTCCTGTCCCACTCTCCGCCCCAGAGCCCCTTAGCCTGCAGCCGCCTTTTGACCTAAGCAGGGATAACCATCGGGTGTATCAGAAGCCTGTCTCTTATTGACACTTTTAAGATCCCAGCCTCTGGAGAGGATGTGGAGAAAAATGAAGCCTCTGACACTGCTGGTAGGAATGGAAAATGGTCCAGCCACGGTGGGAAGCTGCGCGGAGACTCCTTGAATTACTGTAAACAGATCTACCATATGACCCAGTGATTCCACTCCTAGGAATCTACCCAAAGAGACAAAACCACTAATTTGAAAGGAAACCTGCAGGCCTATGTTTACTGCAGCGCTATTCACAATAGCTAAGATGCAGAAACAAGCTAAATGCCCCCAAACAGATGACTGGATTAAGAAGATGTGGTCTCTACACAATGTACTATTACTCAGCGATCAAAAAAGATAAACTCATACTCTTTGCAGCAACACGGATGGAACTGGAAGGGATCGTGCTCAGTGAAACAAGTCAGAAGGAAAAAGAAAAATACGATGGCTTCACTATCAGAGGGATATAGAAAAACGGAACAAAGGGTCAGGAAAAAGACAAAACTAGAGGGCAAACTGTAGATCTGAGGCATCCAGCAGGGGAGAGGGAAAGAGAAGGATCAAAACAAGGGAGGGAAGAGCACAAGGGACTGTGGTGATGGTTCACGGGTGCTGTGGTGGTGGGCGATTTATGGGGACTACACCTGAGGGGAGAAATCAAATACTATACAAAAATGAACAACAATTTAAGAAAACAAAAAAGTAAAAAAAAAAATTAAATCAAAAAGTGAAATAATGAAAAACAAATAAATAAAACCCAGCCTCCCTGCTCTGTGGCCCGTGGCCTCACGAGTTACAATTGCCTTATGATGAACGCACACAAGTTCTACGGGGTTCTTTAAAACAAGGTGTGCAATAGCCTGACAGCCAAACCTCTAGATTGGCTGGAGGGTTGTTATTGCCACATAAAACCAAGCTGCCACCCTCTTACAGCTACTGGTATTTCCCTTCTTGAAGTTTTACTGTTTGGTGGCTGCCAGCCGTGCGGGCAGGAGGGTTCAGAGGCAGGTAGTGGCCGGCCTGGAGGGAGGGGGTGCTGGTGTTTCACAACATAATCCAGCAGATCAGGACCCCTGGACTTTTCCTGGGTTCCAAGAGGCTCCGCTCTTTTGGACTCTTTTGTTGATTCCTCCAATTCTTAAATAATTGATGACGTTGAACCCTAGGGAATTGCTGACCGAGGGAAAAAACATCGCCGATGCCCATGTGTGGGTTTCCTCACTCAGTGATTCTCCAGTCCCCGTGGGCACCACCCGGGTGCTCCAAGATTTAATACAATGCTGATACCCATCTAGGGCCAATTCTTGAGACATATACTGCCTTGTGTGGTGGCGGCAAGTGTGTGACACATATCAGCTCATTTAACAGGTCATGTAATCAGTAACTCACAGGAGTTTCATGTTTTTCTAACTGCATTTTCCTGAGGTTCAGAGAGGTTGGGTCTCCCAGCCAAGCTCACAGTGTTGTCTGCCCCCAGAGACACTGCCCTAAGCACCACACAACATCCACCTGATCCCTACCTGATCCAATCCTCTTTTATCTTTGAAAATTTATAGATGCCATGTGAATATATCCTTCATAAAAAAGATTTGAACAATAGGCAAATCTGAATCAATAGTAAAACTAAGAAATCAGGGGCCTCCCTGGTGGCGCAGCAGTTGAGTGCTGGGTTGTGAAGCTGCCAGCAGCTTCTGAAGCACCGGTTCCATTCCATCCCTGGCTGCTCCCCGGCCACCGGAGGAGGGTCCCACATGGCGCGCAGACCTCTCCTGCCGCCCGCTGCTCCCCTCAGCAGTGTACTTCGGTCCTTCTGCCTGCTCTGCTCCCCGCTCTGGCTCTGGTGAATTCTCTCGCCCTCCCGCGCTTCTGACTGCACCCAGTGCTTGTATAAATAAATAAATAAATAAATAAATAAATAAATCTTTAAAAAAAAAAAAGAAGAAATCACTCATCACCCTTTGGAGAAAACCATTCTTAATAATTTACTTCTACTTTTTCTTAGCATTTGCAGGTAAACATCGGGGGGTTAGTGTCTTATTTTGTTATTCTTGCCATCATTGGGACAGGGATTATGGGTATAATATTTTCATGATGTCAGGAATCATTTTATGCCCGTCATTCAGATACTTGCTTTTTTTTTAAATAATAAATTTTATTTTTATATTCCCCATACAATTGCAACCCCCCCATTCTGGACACAGAAACATCAATTCCAAAGAGCACCTGCACCCCTATGTTGATAGCAGCACTATTTACACTAGCTAAGCTTTGGAAACAGCCCAAATGCCCAAAAATAGATGACTGGATCAAGAAGATGTGGTACATATACACCATGGGATATTACTCAGCATTCAAAAAAGATAAACACAGATACTTGCTTTTTAAACATGATTTTTGCAAGGAGAGGGGAAAAATGGGATTTATAGGAAGATAGTTCATTCCTATGAAGAAGTGTGAGGAACGAATCCTTGCTCCACACAGTGAGTTGAGCAGCAACTAAAACCAAGGCAAGTGCTAACTGCAGGAGGACAAAACAGCACACAGAGAGGACAGGTCATTGCAGCGCTTACATGGTTCACCTTGAAAGAATATATTATCAGGAAAACATAGTCACTGAAAATGGATTAATAACAAGAACGATGCTGACACCATCACGAGGAGGAGAAAGTGTGTGTGGTGTGCCTGTGTGTGGTGTGCATTTGTGGGGTGTGTGGCTCCATGTGTGTGTACAGGGAGATAGAGACCACAGATAAGAGAGCTAACTCCTGATGCAAGACCAAGTCTGACATTGAAAGCTTGAGATGTATTTTCTCCAGAGTTAGAAATGCAAGTTTGAGAAATAATTGGGTATTTCTATATGAAAATATTTTTTTTTATGTCAGATATATTCCTTTTAAAAAATGCCTGCTTTTGGGCCTCCCCGGTGGCGCAGCAGTTGAGCTCTGGGTTGCGAAGCTGCCCGCAGCCTCTGCAGGGCTGGTTCAATCCCCGGCTGCTCCCCGGGACCAGAGGAGTGTCCCACATGGCGCGCAGACCTCTCCTGCCGCCCGCTGCTCCCCTCAGCAGTGTACTTCGGTCCTTCTGCCTGCTCTGCTCCCCGCTCTGGCTCTGGGGAATTCTCTCACCCTCCCGCGCTTCTGACTGTACCCAGTGCTTGCATAAATAAATAAAAAATAAATAAATAAACAAACAGATCTTAAAAAAAAAATGCCTACTTTTGGTAAATGCACTCTGTAATCATGCAGTAAGTATGTAAATTGCCTATCATTCCAGATACTGTTCTATGTACTAAAAATATAACAACAAGGAAAAAGGCAAGTCAAACCCATCTGAGTGTCAGTAGATTTCAAACTCGCAGCAGCAACTCACCGCTAAATTCACTTTGGCCTTCTTCCTAGCCAAGCAGTGCTCTTTAACCACTTGGAAAGCAGCTACCCATTTGGGAGGCGGTTGCCCAGAGAAATAAGAGAGTTGGGAGAGCGTGGGGAGGGGGTGACCTCTTCTCTCTTCCATCTCAAAGCCTATGACTTTGCCTCTAGCTTTTTGACCTTATATTACTTTACTAAATTAACCAAAAAATTACAGGCTCTAGGACAGACTACCTGCTTTCAAGCCTCTCTGTCGTTTTCTGGCTCTGATCTTGAAAGATGGACTACATCTTCCCTATACCACGTTCTCTTAGTCTTGAAGATGGGGTAAGTAAGTTTCTCTCTGAAAAGGTTCATGGTGAGATTTCAATGAATAACGTGGCAAAATGCTCAACAAGGGATGGACACATGGGGGGGTTTCAGGGAATGTTCGTGATGATGTCTGTCCTTCAGGATCATCACACATATCATTTCCCTGATGTCTCTGTCCACCCCAATCCCGATTTTATCCCCCACCAGTATCCTGCATCTATAGTTGTTAGCATAATATCTGCTTTGAGTTTTGATGGAAGACCCAAGGAGGGGAGGGGTCGGGTCTGTTAAGGTCCTGCTACCCGCTAAGGCCCAGAAAAGTAATATCCTTTTTAAGACTGAGAAGACTTGGACAAGTGAAACTTGTTCCTAAATGAAAAATACCTGGGGTGTTCATAAATCAAACGGGGTGACCAGTCATTCTGGTTTGCCTGAGACCAATTTTCCCGCATGCTCAACTTTCAATGCTAAAGACCAAAGAATCCCTGGTAAATTAGGATGAGCTGGCTACCCCGTAGTAAACCCGGGGATGACTCGACACCTGGGACCAGAATCCCACACCTGGCCATAGCTTAGAGATGTCCGTGTCTGGGAAACAACATAACCATTGTTGATTTGGCTTGCCTGGAGAAGTGGAGGAGCACCCACTTAGGAAGGGAGCACACTGAGAAAACAGAAGCAGAGTAGAAAAAGGACAAGAATTTCGCTGGGAACAATATGACCCTGGCTGCTTCTGCAACTAACTGCAAGACAGTTTCTAGCCCAAAGGTGTAGGGATGAGCAAATCCAGGTGGGACAGGGCTTTGATGTTCTTGGAGCTGAGGTCCTTGGGAAAGCCAAGTTGCATGGTACCATCTCCCATCCTGATTGTTATTTATGACCCTTCTGCTGAGATTACAATCCTTGGCAAACACAGGGGGCCAGGTGTCTGCTTCTGCTAGAACAGTCTTCTGTAATCCTGATGTGGGACAGAGGTTAAAAAGAAAAATCCAAACCTTGTACAGAAAAATGTACAAGAGAAAGGCAGGCAAACACATAAAAATCTCAATATCAGAAAATCCATCCCAAAGACAGAAAAAATTTTTTTATAATTTATCTTTAGGGCCTCCCTCCCTGGTGGTGTAGGGGGTTGAGCGCAGCGCTGTGAGGCTGTCCATGGCCTTTGTGGTGCAAGTTTAATCCTGGTTGGCTGGGGAGCTACCCACATGATGCAGCAAACCTCTCCTGTCTCTCCCACTGTTCCCCTTAGCAGTGTATTTCGGTCAATCTCTCTGTTCTGCCCCCACTCTCTCTGGTGAATTATCTCATGCCCTGCGACTCTGCCTGTACCCCACTTCAAAAAATAATTTATTTTTTGGGCCTCCCCGGTGGCGCAGCGGTTGAGCGCTGGGTTGTGAAGCTGCCCGCAGCCTCTGCAGCGCCGGTTCGATCCCCGGCTGCTCCCCGGCCACCGGAGGAGGGTCCCGCATGTTGCGCAGACCTCTCCTGCCGCCCGCTGCTCCCCTCAGCAGTGTACTTCGGTCCTTCTACCTGCTCTGCTCTCCGCTCTGGCTCTGGTGAATTCTCTCACCCCCGCGCGCTTCTGATTGTACCCAGTGCTTGTATAAATAAATAAATAAATAAATCTTTTTTAAAAATTAATTTATTTTTATTTATGCATACAAGAACTGGGATGTAGTCCAGAGGTTGGGAGGGGGGGTGAGAGGATTCACCAGAGACAGAGCAGGGAACAGAACAGGGAGATTGACTGAAACACACTGCTGAGGGGAGCAGCGGGTGAGAAAGGAGAGGTCTGCTGCGCCATGTGAGTAGCTTCCTCGCCAGGGATTGAACTCGTGCTGCAGTGGCTGCCAATAGCTTCATAATGCTGAAAGTTAATCCCTTGTGCCACCAGGGAGGCCCTAAAAGAGAGAACTTCTATGGACATATTATTAGTGAATATTCTTCCAGAATTCTGTTTTCTCTATCTTCTATCCCCACCCTTTCTGTTCTCTCTTCCCCCCCGGCATGCAAATTCTAATGGCCACGCAGTATTTCATTGCAGAGAGCGGAGGACATCATTAATTTAATCATCTCCCTCTGTTGAATATTTAGATGATTTCTAATAGTTCTGTCATCCAAAAAATGCAAGGATGAACATTTTTATCTATAACATTTCCTTTAACTTGCTAACTTACCTCCTTGGGGTAACTTGCTAGAAGAGACATCACTGAATTGTCTTTTAAGAGAGTTGTCTCCGTGTGCACACCCACTGGTGCTTGACTGTGCTCATTTCTTTATAAGTTTAATGTTTCTGGGTTGTGGGAAGTGTTTTAGCCTTTGCCATGCATGTTGAGTCCCATTATGGTTCCTTTCTGGGGACAGAAGTTTCTGACTTTTATTCAGGCCAACATAGCCAAAGGAGTGGTAATTCAACCTATAGTCAATATAAAAATTAGCCATGGGCTATTTTATTACATCTTTCATACAAAGTCTTTGAAATCTGTGCTTTTACACACAGCCCAGCACACTAGCTGGGTTTTAATTCAAGATCACACCGGCCGGTGGTGAACTGTGACGCTTCAGCTGATTCCCTTCAAAGCTAGGAAGGTGAGAGACTCCCTCTCACTGCTGTTCATCAGCAAGGAAGGAGGAAACAGGGTATGTTCATCTTCAGAGAAAACCCAGGAGAATCAAGAGACAAACTCTTAAAACCGAAATACTGTCAATACTGCCAGATGCTGCTCAGTCGTTACTGTGTACACTCTACACCCACAGTGTGATATGCAAAGCTGTTTTCTCTATATATGTCTTCATCTACTTTTTGATCTATCATCTACCTACCTGTATCTTTATTTCTGTTTCTATGTTTCTTTTTTTTTTTTTAAAGATTTATTTATTCATACAAGCACTGGGTACAGTCAGAAGCGCGGGAGGGTGAGAGAATTCACCAGAGCCAGAGCGGGGAGCAGAGCAGGCAGAAGGACTGAAGTACACTGCTGAGGGGAGCAGCGGACGGCAGGAGAGGTCTGCGCGCCATGTGGGACCCTCGCCCGTCGGCCGGGGATTGAACCAGCGCTGCAGAGGCTGCGGGCAGCTTTGCAGCCCAGCGCTCAACCACTGCACCACCAGGGAGGCCCTGTTTCTATGTTTCTATTTATGGATCTTCTCTTTCCCTCCCCTCCAGGGCCCTCCACTTCTCTCCCCTTCCCGCCTCTCTTTCCTCCTTCCCTTTCTTCTCTCTGTCTTTCTATCAAGGATTCTCTTACACATCTGAACTTACAGGTAACCCTTTGGAATGGGCCATCCCAGAGAAATGGATGTGGGGATTAGAGGATAAAAGAGGGAAATTAATAATAGGAAATAAAAATGGCCAAGGTCTTGCGTGAACCCCAATAATGAGTGTGTGATGATCTGACGAAAGTGATGAACTCAACTCCAGGCAGCTGAGGTCCAGCTAACAAAATACAATCAAACTTTAAAACACCACAATTGTGCTGGAATTCATGCACGTCCCCTGTCCGGTGGCTTTGGAGGAACTGCTTCCGCCTCCCTGAGCCAGTGGCCTTACCTGTGACATGAGGATAATGACCCCTCTAGGGGACACGTTTAAGATTTACTTACCTAGGAGCCCGTGAAAGATGCGCCACAAGGTGTCCAGACAGACAGAAAGTAGTTCTTGCTGCCTTTTCCTAATCACGAAAGCTCAGCTCTGATGAAGATAAGAAGAGGGGGTAAGATGCTCCTTAGGACAGTCACGCAGAAAGTGGCTTATAATCATGAGATCCGAAGTGATAGCTCATCCCACAAATGCAAAGCCTTGCTTAGTAGAGTATGAGCCTCTAGACCTGAGCAGATGCACCTGGTTAGTGACCAGTTGCTGTGCTTTTTTTTTTTTTTTCTGGGCAGAAAGACAATGAGCATCATGAGCTTCGGGTGGTGTTATACTGTGGCAGCTTCGTGAGCTGGTACCTTGCCTCCTAGACCTCAAGCCCCTTCCCCTATGGTTCTGGGATGGGGGGCCCAAAGGATATGTTGGAACCTTGTATAGGGCATCAGGGGCCATCACAGCTTGCACACACTCATAGGGACCTCCTGGCCTCCCTTGTTGCAGGGGGCAGGGGGCAGCAGCTGGCTCCCAACACATTTCCTTCAGCTCCCCAAAATCCTGGGTCAGAGACATGTGCAGCTCTTCAAAGGAAGGAGCCAGAGTCTTCTGAAGGTCGCACTATTGTCGGGGCTGCGGCCTATATGAGGTAGGTGTGGATTTCACTGTGTCTTGATTCTCAGACTCAATTTGCTCTGCAGGACCTGACCTTTAGCCCTGCGGACCTGTGGCCACCTAAGACCCACACACACCATCACAGGCTCCTTATCCCCCATCACTCACAGAGACCTGCTTCCTTGATCAAGCTCTACCTGATTCTCATCATGGAGTTGTGTTCTTCTGCTCAGGTGCCATAAACACATATAGTATCCCTCAGTGTCTGTGGGGCATTGGTCTCCCCCATGCCCGAATCCACAGATGTTTCAGTTCCTTAAAATGGTGCAATATTTGTATATAACCTACCATACCCTCCTGTCTACCTAAACCATCTCTAGATGCCTTAGAACATGGAATACAGCATAAATGCTGTGCAGATAGTGGCTCTACTGCATTGCTCAGGGAATAATGACAAGGAGAAAAGTCTGTCCCTGTTCAGCACAGTCTCAGCCCTTCCAGGTCTAGCTCTGCAGGGCATATTCCCACCTGCAGTTGGCTGGATCTGTGCAGGTGGGACCTGCTGATCTGGGGCACCGTCTGCACCACAGACGCAGGGCTTAACCAACAGACAGATGGTGATGCAGGAACATATTTCCTTGAAGTTGTGGGGCTGGAAGTCCAAGGTCAAGGGGCTCAGCAGGGCTGGTTTCCTCTAAGGTTGCTCTTCCCTGGTGACCTCCCTTTTCCTGCGTCCTCACTTGCACAGGGACCTGAGGTCTTCCTCCCTGTACGTGCACCCTGGGGTCTCTCTTTGCTTGTCCAGATTTCCTCTTCTCATCAGGACACCACCCGATGAGACTAGGGGCCACCCTAACAGCCTCATTTTAACTTTGTCGCCTCTTGGAAGAGTCTGTCTCCAAATGCAGTCATGTTTGCAGGTGCAGAAGATAGGACTCCAGCCCATGGAGTGGCGGGTGTGTCCTGGGGGCCTGTCATGTGTGGTGGGCCTGGATCTCTGCGTCATGTGAGTCTCACCCTAAGGAGACAATGGAGCTCAGAGGGTAAAGACTCCTGCCTGTGCGCACACAGCAAAGCTGGGATTTAAATTCAGATCTCTGATTCCAGGATCTAACATTGTCCCCCTCGTCCAAGGGGGCCCCCCTTTTCCAGCTGAAGTGTGCAGCTTAAACAGCCAGGAGCTGGGATGAGGTGAGAGGCATGCGGGGTGAGGCGTGATGGCTAGCTACGCATATTTCATTTCTGATTCTAACTAGATTAATCTGTGAGGGTTGTCAGAATGAAGAAGTACAGACTGGAGGTGTCGACAGAAATGTATTTTCTCACCATTCTGGAGGCTGGAGATCCAAGAGCAACAGGTCAGGAGCGCTGGTTTCTCCAGAAGCGTCTCTCCTGGCCATGTAAAGAGGCATCTTCTCCATCTTCTCCAATTTCATCTGCTGTGAAATTGTAGAAAACAACACGCATAGGTCTCTGCCCCCTGCCCCTGGCACACAGCTCCCCAAATACTGGTGGTTTCCTTAGTGAAAAAGGTACTCGGAGCATCTTTGTTACACTCTGTGCTCTTTGACCTTAGTGCCTTACATTGGGCTCCTAAATATTTACCTCCGAGTTTCCTGGAGTGTCTTTTGTCCACTGCTGTGGCTCCAGGCAGGCTCTGGATACTGGGCATCAGAAAGACCAAGGCGGATGAGAAGTCTGGGACTCTCAGCCCCCCAGGACATGCCAGGGGAGGGGGCTGGAGGCTGAGCTCATGGCTGATGGTGCCTGTGTGATGAGCGTCCCATAAACGACCCCAATGTTCGAGGTTCTGGAGCTTTGGGGTTGGTGAACACATCCACGGGCTGGGAAGATGATGCACCCCAACTCCATGGACCCTTCCAGGCCCGGCCGTGGGTACGCCTTCATCTGGCTGTTCATCTAGAGCCTTCATCACGGCCTTTACTGCAAAGTCTTGGTTCTGGTGGGGAGGGGTGGCGCGTTCAGAGACACAGCCGTGCACAACTTCTAAGGACAAGGAGAGGCAGGAAGGGTCACAGGGGTGTTGACAGCAGCCAAGCTGGATGGGCCGAGGAGCTGCGAGTACCTCTGGAACACTTAGGAGGAGCAGGAGGAACTGGCCTGGCCAGAGCTGAAGGCCAGCGGCGGGGGGCTGCGAGGCCTGGTGTTGGGGCTCCCCCGCCCCTTTGCTGTGTCAGGCCGAGCTGCGCTGCAGAATCCAGAGGCTTTGTTTGGAGCTGCCAAGGTTCTGTCACTTTGTGGTTCCCCAGCGGCAAAAGGGGAGATTCCTGGGCAGATGAAACCCCTCCGGCCAGGGGGAGGGGTCATGCTCAGGGCCTGCCGGCCTTGGGGGCTCAGCAAACACCCGGTTGACTTCCGGGGTGGTTTTTTTATTTTTCTTGATTTTGTTTTTTTTCTTCATTTTTCATTTAATTTTTAAAATTCATTCGTCAGCCTTTATGTGGCTTTGGGGTTACATTTTTATTCCTCCATCTGTGCCCAGGCTTCACTCAACCCCCACCAACCACCCTGCAGCGGCAGGGAGGCCACAGCGCAGGTCCTCTCTGACCAAGCAGACGGAGCAAAGGAGGAGAGAGTCCTGGAGCCCTTGGTGGCTTTTGCAGGCTTTTATTGGGATTTATCGGGTACACGGCAGGCAGGGGTGCTGGGGGGCCGGGAGGCTGGGAGGCCTCTAAGCCCCCCGCAAGTCTTCATTCTTCCTGGGCTCTCTGCCATTCTCTTTTGCTCTGTTGTTTCGTTAGCTCTGCTGTTTCATTCAAGTTCTCTTAGTCTGCTGGCGTCCCGGTGATGCCGCCCTTATAAGCCCAGTCTCTCAGCCCAGGTGCACCCACTTACGCATGCCCACACCCCACTCCAGGTGCCCGCCATCAGGCATGCATTCAGGACCGCAGGGTTCCCTCATCAATCCTAATGGCGGGAGGGCAGAAAAGCCTGATGCTTTACTACCCTACACACCCGCTCCTGCAATGTCCTGTCCCCAACCTCCCTCTAGCCCCTCCTCGCTCCCCCATCCCCTCTGGTAAGCAATATATTTTCCAAAAAGTCTAAGCATTGTTTGCTGTGCTTTGCCAGTCTGTTTTTAGGTTTTTTATATTCCACAGATGAGGGAAGCCATCGGATGCCCTGTCTTTCACTTTCTTATTTCACTTATCATCACCTTATGGTCCACCCATCTTGTCCCAAAAGGCACCACTTCATCTTTTTAAAATAGCTGACTATGTTTTTCTAGAGAAAATTAAAAAAAAAAAATTAAAAAAATAAATAAATAAAATAGCTGTCTATGGAACCTCCCTGGTGGCGCAAGTGGTTAAGCACAGCACTGTGAAGCTGTCTGCGGCCTGCAGCACAAGTTTGATCCCCTGCCAGCCAGGGAGCTACCCACATGGTGCAGCAGACCTCTCCTGTCTGGCCCACTGCTCCTGTCAGTAGTGTATTTCAGTAGATCTGCCTGTTCTGCTCCCCACTCTGTCTCTGGTGAATCCTCTCATCCCTGGACCTCTGGCCTGTACCCCAGTTCTTGTATGCATAAATAAATAAATCTTTAAAAAAATAGCTGTACAGTACTCCATGGAGTATGTATTCAACCACCTCTTTAGTCACCTGTCAATGGCTGCACAGATGGGGCCCATGACTTGGCAGTTGTGGACAGTGCTGCTTCTTTGAACACAGGAGAGAGTTTTTTCACATTCATTGCATAAATACCTAGCAGAGATATTGATGGATCTGGCACATGTGTGTGCACACACACACACACTCTTACAAGCACACATGCACACACTTACACACATATACATACTTACATTTGCCTGAGCCCTGTGGGCCAGTCCTGCCAGGGCCACTTGCTGGTTACACCCATGTGCAAATTGCTTAACCTCTCTCTGTTCTGGTTTTCTTAGTTGTGAAATGAGGACAATAGAATTAGCTTCCCCATAGGGTATTTTTTTTTTAAAAGATTTTCCATAATCTTTTTTTTAATATTTATTTATTTATTGATACAAGCACTGGGTACAGTCAGAGGTGCGGGAGGGTGAGAGAATTCACCAGGGCCAGAGCAGGGAGCAGAACAGACAGACTGACAAAATACACTGCTGAGGGGAGCAGCAGGTGGCAGGAGAGGTCTGCGCGCCCTGTGGGACCCTCTCCGGGGTGGGGATTGAACCGGCGCTGCAGAGGTTGCGGGCAGTTTCGAAGCCCAGCGCTCAACAGCTGCACCACCGGGGAGGCCCCCCCATAGGGTTTTACCAGAGCTTGTGAGCCAACCATGTTTATTTTTTTCAGTTGCATCCATACATGCAGCTCAGTTGATCTGAACCACAAAGCCTTAGCAAGGGAGAAATCATTGAGAGCTGGGAGCAACAGCCTTAGGCTGAAAATGTGGAGGTGTGAGAAGAGGCTGAGGCATTAACCCTCTGTAGGGTAAAGAAAATATCAGGCTTTTCTGCCCTTTCGCCATCAGGATAGATGATGGATCCTTGTCCTGAATGCATGCCTGATGGCGGGCACCTGGAGTAGGGTGTGGGCATAGGTAGATGGGATTCAGCTGAGCTAAGACTGTGCTTTTAAGGGCGGCGTCTCGGGGATGCCAGCAGCAGCAGAAGCCGAAGCAGAGAAAGCAGCAGTAGAATTCGAAGGAGAAGCCGAAGCAGAAGCCGAGAAGCAGCAGAACGAACGCCAGAGAGTCCAGAAAGAGTGAAGACTTGCTGTCAGGCCTCCCAGCCCCCCAGCCAGTACCTCTGCCTGCCATATGCCTGGTGAACCCCAAATAAAGGACCTGCAAAACTACTGAGGACTCTGACTCCTCCTTTACCCGGTCTGCATGGGATCAGAAAACCTGCACTGTGGTCCAGTCCTGGCCCTTACACCCTCCTACCCCCCTCCGTGAGGCCATGAGAAAGTCACATAGCACCTCTGGGTTTTCTCCCTGGATTCTGAGGTCCTCGTTCCAGGAGGACAGAGATCAGGGAGGAAGGGATCTGTATCTAAAGTCTAAAGCAGCTCCATTTACGAAAAATCGTTTACGGTCATGGTCATAAATTCATATGCAGTTGCAAGAAATAATACAAGGAGATCCATATCCCCTTCACCCAGCTTCTCCTGATGGTTACATCTGGTGGAACAGCTGTATCTTATCAGAGAAGAGATTGACTGATACAATCTGCGACCTTATTCAGATTTTACCACTTACGTTTACTCATTTGTATAGGCATAGATTTAGTTCTATGCAAGGTTGCCCCATGTTGATTTGGGTGGCCACTACTTAGGGACAGATACAGAATATTCATTTCAAGGATCCACCGCGCACCTTTAAGAGCCAGCACAACCTCCCTCCCACCCTCTCTAATCCTAGACAACCACTGATGTTCTCCAGCTCTATAACTTTGTCTTTTCAGGAATGTTAAAGAAGTGAACTCATGCAGTAGGGAGCCTTTAAAGATTGGCTTTTTTTTTTTTTTAAACTCAGCATAGTTCCCTGGAGTGCCCTCTAGGGGTCTAGCAATGGTTCGTTCCTTTTCGTTGCTGAGTAGTATTCCAGCCGCAGCTCTTCCTTTAACTGCTACGCACATTGGTCCTGCTTGTGAAATTTCATTAAACAGCTTTTCTCAGCCTCCAAAGAATCATTTTACAAGCATTCAACTCGCCTGGAAGGATAACTTGTCTTTGATTTCCCTTCTGCTTTCTTTCTATTGCCCAGTTCTCTTTTCTTATCTTATTCCTCAACGGAAAGGTGATTCTTTGGTGGAGGATCTGTGTAGCACATTCATATATGGAGGTGTGAGACGGTTCTCCCCAAATTATGCAGTTACGTTACCTAGGGGCAAATCAAAAACACTTAAAGAAAAACAAAAAGACAGATGCCTGTCGATTCTTGCTTTCCCAGTGAGAGTAAAGAATGCTATCTATTTTGGATGGAGAAATATAAAGACATTTTCATTTCATAGATAACCGGGGCTTCTTGTTAATCATTTGAGAAAACTGCCAAGCAAATTATAAAAAATAAAAAGACAATCCCATTAAGTGTTTACGAATCCGGGCTCCTCTTGTGCTGCGGTCCTGTGTTAAGTCTCCTCAGAAGAGAGCTGAGCATTTGTGCAATCACTGGAATTTAGATACTTAGACAGGACAGGGGAAGAGTGTCCTGGAGGTCAAGGTAATTAGTACTCACTCCCTAGCACCTTGCTCCAGCGTATTTCTTGCAACTTTTAGGATCAGCTAGTTGGGACATAAATTTTGGGGTGAACCTGGTGAAGGAGCCAGGTGTCTGGTTTCTGCTCACGGGTCTTTCCTCTGTTGTCCCCCAGATTCACCCCTGGCTTCCACGTGTCTGGAACACACTCTGTCCTCTCCTCCCTGCTTCCTTTGAAAGTCCCAGAAGACAAATTGGAAAGCAGTTGTAGAGTCCTCAAGAGTGATGCCTGCTTCCATGATTTTTTCTGATTGCTCTGCAAGTAGATTTGGGTTGGTGTTTTGGGCAGGAATTCAATCTAGACCATGCAGTGTGTGTCCACAGGCATCTCAGAGAGAGGAACAGTCATGGGCTGCTAAGTCCTATCACTAGGAGAGCAAGGTCAATGTCAATTCTTTTGTTCTTAAAGAATGCTTTTCCTTGGTCCAACCACTGTGGAAAGCTGTGTGGAGATTTCTTGACCTACTAAACATAGAGCTTCCATAGGATCCAGCAATTCCACTCCTAGGTATTTACCCAAAGGACACAGAAACATCAATTCCAAAGAGCACCTGCACCCCTATGTTGATAGCAGCACTGTTTACAATAGCTAAGCTTTGGAAACAGCCTAAATGCCCAAAAGTAGATGACTGGATCAAGAAGATGTGGTACATATACACCATGGAATATTACTCAGCATTCAAAAAAGATAAACACATGCAATTTGTAGCAACATGGATGGCGCTGGAAGGGATCATGCTCAGTGAAATAAGCCAAAAAGAAAAAGAAAAATACCGGATGGTCTCACTCATAGCAGGAATCTAGAAAACTTAAATAAGGGACCAGGAAAAAGAATAACTATAAGAAAGTGAAAATCAAAATCAACAAAAAACTATGAACCAGAGACACTCTATGGGGGATGGGGGGGTGGGGAGGGGAGGGATTGGGGTCAAAATAAGGGGATTGCAATTGTATGGAGAATATAAAAATAAAATTTATTTTTTAAAAAAGAATGCTTTTCCTTTCATCAATGAGTCATCTGTGGGCTGATACTGTGAGACCATTTATTAAAAATTCCTTTAATCTAGGCATGATTGACATGGAAGTTTATATTGGTCTCAGGTACATAATACTATGATTCTGAATTGTATCCGCTGTAAGTATCACCAGGATAAACTAGTTAACATTCTACCCAGACACAGATACCAATAAATACAGTGTATTATATCCCTCAAAAGAATGTTTTCAATGGAAGTATTTTATTGCTTGAAACACAATTGCTCAGGGAGCTAGGAGCTGGTCCCACAAAGAGAGA
Source organism: Talpa europaea (assembly GCF_964194135.1). Lineage (NCBI taxonomy): Eukaryota > Metazoa > Chordata > Mammalia > Eulipotyphla > Talpidae > Talpa > Talpa europaea. The sequence continues at coordinate 7,618,262 of NC_140082.1, read as the reverse complement.
GGCTGGGACCCGATGTCATCTCAGCACGCTCCCCCAACTTGCTGTGCCATTTCAGTTTTCTCTCTAAGGTTTCAAGATGTTGGAGACTGCTTATGCCATGGAATCTGAGATTTAAAAAAAAGAGAGATAAAAAAGAGGAAAAAGTAAAATCAATTGTCATTTCACTAACTCAAGTTTAACACAGTTAAAGTCTTGGTGAGTTTTCTGCCCCACATTTTTCCGTATATTTGTTTTTAAGTGAAATCATGCTGTTATGCTCCCACGACTGCTTTCGTTTTTTGGGGTGACATTGTTTAGAGCTCTGTGTAGGCCCCACGATTGGCATGTCTCACCAAGCCCACCACCCACCACCCAACAATGGACACCCCCCAATCCTTCCCTCCCCCCCCACCCCGCCCTCTGCCAGCCACCATTCTGTTGTCTGGATCTAAGGATGTGTTTTCATTTTGTTTATTTCCTTTATTCTTCATATTTCAAAATGAGTGACATTATATGGTATTTGCCTTTCTCCTTCTGACTCATTTCACTTACCATAGCTCCACCAAGACCCATCCATGTTGTCATAATGGCAAGATTTCACCTTCTTTATGGCCGAGTAGTATTTTGTTGTGTGCATACACCGTCTTTACCTAGTCAGCCCTCAGCAGGCACGTGGGTTGTCTCCATATCTCCAACTGGGGTTGTCTCCATATCTTGGCTGTTGTGACTAGTGCTGCAGTGAACAGAGGGGTGCCCCTTCATATTCTGTGGGTAACTGCCCAGAAGTGGGATTCCTAGATCACATGGTAGTTCCGATTATAATTTTTTGAAGAACCTCCTTACTGTTTTCCATCCTGTCTGCAACTAGCCTGTATTTTTATGAGATATTTAATTCATTCTGTCAAATCAGTCACTAACTTTTTCAGACTCAAGTGATGAATGCTCACACATATCTCTTCTTCTTGTTCTGTTTATTCCATGCCCACTCCAGACTCAGCCTGCGGACAAGAGCCTTGAATGGTGTAATTTCACAAATGGGGTGTTGGAGAGTACAATTGGGGGGGGGGTTGCTGGGTCAAAGGTTGACTGTTGTTTACAACACAGTGTGGTCCTGAACAAATGCCTTAATTTCCCTCTCTCTGAACTAGCAGCACGAATTGGCCCCACCTCGTAAGGCTGTATAAGATTAAAAGTGAGAACACGAATAAAGCCCTTAAATAACAGCTTTTAATTTTGCCATCAAAGGGGTTAAGTGCCTGGATTTCTCTCTCCCTTTTAAGCAGGAGGCAAGAGACCAGCTCGTGGAAAAGGAATGAGCAAGCAGGAGTCAGAGCCAGATTCCAAGCCGAATCTGCAGGTGCTGGGACCTGTGTGTTGTCTCCAGCTCACGCCAACCTGTGGAAGGTGGCTCCTCATCCGCTGCCCTCTCTACACCCCACCATGGGATGGGGGTGCTGTCCCTCCACACCACAGAGCAACGCTCCCTTCCCAGTATATTTACTGGGCGCCCCATTTCTTAGGCGCTCTGTGGTAATAGTGTTTGGATATTAAGATCCGTAGGAATTGGTCAAATTGGAGATGTGGTCCTCTGAGCTTGCACTTGGTTTAGAAATTCATTCTTTTACCTTGAAATTTTTTACAAACGGTCGCCCCCGGCGAGGTCTCAAGGGCACCATCTACTGGGAGAAGCAGGCAAAGGCTGTGGAAACGTGATTTTTCAGGCTGCTTCGTTCTGTCTCAGTTTGAGGAACCATTTTCCAAAGTTAGAGGCTGCAACACACCCCACCCCACCCCTGCCCCGGGAGGCACCCCTGAGCCTTTCCACGTGGCCTGTCGAGTTGGCCAGACTCAATGATGCTCTTTAATGGTAAGAATATTCTATGATGTGTCTGAGCATTTAGTGCTGTAGAATGTGCATTTTAAAAATTCGGTCTTCCCAGTATAGGTAGCAACATTACCGCTTTCTACAGACAGGAAAACTGAGCTACAGAGTTCAAATTCACTTGTCTTTACAGACATATTCGTGTCACTCTGACTCACCGATTTTCACTCTTGATTTTTATTCCATAAAACGTTAAAACACTTAGACTGTACGCTAGGCATTGGCATTTGGCTTTCTCTTTCATGGAGATAAAACTTTCTTGCAGGCAGAGGGAGCGCACCTTAAGTCTGGGACTGAGTTGTTTTTCATTATAGTTTTAGGGTGACAGACACAAAATAAGTTTATTAAATGGAACGCAACATTCACTTACCATTTTTTTGCTTCCAACAAGACAAGATGCAAGAGTTTTAATGACCTTGGGCATTTGGGTAAATTGTTGTTCTTGAAATATCCTATTTTTCTTTAAAAAATAGAAAAGATATGACATCTCTCTATTGTGGCAAGACTTGCAAATGGATTAGGGAGATTCATTGAGCATCCCCCACCTCCAGGGAGCCAAGAACTTCAAGTGCATTGCGTCCCAGACCTGCCCACCAGCTGCAGACTTTGCTGAATGTTGTTTTAAATTCTCTTCCATTCAACAAAGAAAACTATTTGCAAGCAAATCTAATCTCATCAATTGAATGTTCTATTTTTCTCAAGTTTCTTTTTAAAACAATTTATTTATATGTATTTTACATCATTGTTCATTTTTAAACAATGTTTGCTTTCTCTTCTCACGTGTGTTCCCCATACAATTTCCACCAACTCACCCGTGGATGTTCTAAATGCAATTTTATTTAATTTATTATTTTTTAAAGTAACAAATGCACTTTTAATTGACTTACAGATAAAAACTGCTTTAAAGTCAGTGACCACTTCAGTCCCTAATCTGCTAGAGCTGTATCCTGGCCAATCTTGAGGAACTGTGTTAACAGGTTATTTTCATTATTTCACTTTATCCACAGTATTAGAAAAGCAAGGCATTATAAAAGTTTAGGTGAAATGTGTGGCTGGCAGCCCAATCCAGTCCCTTATAGTCCATATTTTCCCTTCAGTTCTTCTACTTTGGCGATGTAAGCTTTCATGGCATTGTCCTTGGATGTCCCTTTCAGTCCATTACAGGCATCCCACTAGGCTTTGCCTTTGAAGTCCATCATTCCAGGCCGTTCTGTATTTATATCGCGCACGGTTGCTTGTTTGTAGTGGCTATAGATGAACAGCATCTCTTCATCTGTTGGCTTGGTCTTGAGGTTCTTAACTTCCTCAGCAGCTTTGTCAAACTCAGCCTGAGACATGCCGGCTGGATTGCAAAAATTCCAGGAGACCTGCACGGGAGGCAAGAGCAGCAGCAGCAGCTCTAAATGCAATTTTAAAATCTCATTATCAAAGGTCAGGATTCCATTTTGCACTTGTTCTTTGCTCTACCTTTCTCTCAAAGGACAGAATGGTGTCAGGAAAGACTTAAACTGAAGTTAGGATGCCTGGTTTAAAAAAAAAAATCTTTCAATATTTGTACCACATACACACTCAATATATGTATCAATCACTCAATGAATTAGCAGAAAGTAACGTGGTTTGGTTTGACATGGGGAGTTGGGGGGGTGCTGTCTCCTACCCTCTCTAGACCTCAGTGTCCCCATCCAGTAGCCAAAAATGATGATTTCCCCCCTCCCTTTTTTATGTAGAAGAGCTGGGTGTAAGCCAGAGGTTGGTCACCAGAGACAGAGTGGGGAGCAGAACAGGGAGATCTACTGAAATACACTGCTGAGGGGAGCAGCGGGTGAGACAGGAGATGTCTGAACCCTAAGGCCACCAGGGAGGCTCCATAAAGGGATCCTTTCAACTGTAAGATAGCATTTCTAATTTTAACATTTCATTTTATCAATTGGTTGAACTACAATTTATCAAATTCTGGATGGCTGGCCATTAGGGGAGTTGCACTATTTTCTTTATTATGAACTATCCTTTAACAACAGCTTGTCTGCAGTCTTGCTCAGATCCACAGTGATTCCACAGCAAAAATTCCTGGAAGTGGAATTTCCAGGTCAAAGGGAGTAGCTCGATTTTTAGAGTCTGTACAAGACACATGCTTGGTGTGAAGTAGAAAATGATTATTACAAAGCAAACTGGCCAGTTAAAAAATTCATAAAATGAGGATGTTGCATTTGGGATAGGCAGCCAAGAGGAAACCATTCAGGCAAAGACTGCTTTGGAGGCTGAAAGCTTTCCTCAGAAAAGTTGCAATTTGCTATTTTCAACAATTGTTGTTCACTTCAAACTCACCTGCTTCCCCAAGAGGACAGGAGACAGCTTTCCAATGAAAGATCCAGAATCATGGATCAAAAGTCCTCCCTAGCAGAACACCATGGCGATACACAGTTGCAAAAAAACAGCTTTTCAACAGCAAGGGACACCCAGCTCTTGCAGAAAAATCCCTTTTGAAGCCCGGCCAATCTTTGGCCACTAGAGGGCACTAACAATACATATTTCCAGCCAGCAGCAGGAGTCCGGCTCAGCTAGACTTTTCCATTTCATCTTCCAGAGAATGAGAGGGGAGCAGTAGCCCTGAGTTTCCAGCATTCTTGCAGAGGCTGGCCCTCTAGCCTCCAAATTCCAAGAACTTTAACATTCTGTGGCGCAGCGAGTAGCTTTAGCCATGAGAGAAAGTCTATGGCCATGGACTGCCTTCATCCAGGCAGTTTTTCAAAGTTCTTGATGACTTTTTCTCCTTCTGCTGAATCCGATTCATTGCTGGGTGATGTGCATTGAGTCATTTCCTCTCTGTGTTTCGATAAGATCTACTCTTGGTTTGTATCTCCCTCATGTTGGAGGCGTTTAATAACATGGACAGCTAATGCGAAACTAAATAGCATAACACTCGGAGCTGGTGGTGTCCATCATTCCTCCTAATTCATATTAACGAGGCAGCCCCTGCAGAAGATGCTTGGAGTCTTAGCCTCCCCAAAGCCATTCCGGGTCCCCAGCTACAGTTGCTGAGAGCTGGGGGTGGGTGTGAGCTAGTGGATTTGAGGAATCAAACGTGTTCAGTTTCCAAAGCTGGGTTTGCTAATGGCGATGCCTAAGAGCCTGGTCCTGTGCAGCTCCCCCCAAGGCACTCTGCTCCCCCAGGAGGGTAGGCATCCTGCGTATTCCCTCCTCCTCAAACCAGGAGAGTCTCTCTGGGCAGAACCTGGGTCTCCCCACTACCAGTTTCTCATCAGAGGCTGGTTTCCAAGAGCATCCATCTTTCTGCTCCGCAGCAGGCAAGGGAAGAATCAGTCACTGGCTTTAAACTGCTTCCTGACTTTCCTTTTTTTTTTTTTTACATATTCTTTTTCTCACTTTACAAAACACAATCTTCATTGAGATCTAGTTAGAGCGATGGATGCATTTTTATGTGCGACCTACTGATTTGGTGTATGAAAAGATCTCGAAATGATCCCCCAAATAGCCAAGTCAACACCCACCAGCACACACAGTCACAAAGTTCTTTTTCTTATGATGGGACCTTTTTACATCTACTCTCTTGGCAACTTTCAGACACGCATGCATTATTGTTACCCATCACCCCCCTGTTGCACATGACCCCCCAGAATATCTTACAACTGCAAGTTTGCACCTTTGAGCCCCCCTCTTTGTCCATCTCGCCCATGCCCAGCCCCCGCCTCTGCTGACCACCAGCCTTCTCTGTGTCCATGAGTTTGGCTTTTTGGTGTGTTGTTGTTTTTTCCCACACTCCACATATGAGATCAGCCAGTACTTGTCTTTCTCAGTCTGACTGATCTTACTTAGCCTAATGCCCTCAAGGCCCATCGTGTTGTGTCTAAGGACAGTATTTCCTTTTTTTTTTTTTTTAATCGAATAAGGACCTGACATTCTACAGTTCAGCCTAAAGAAGACATGAGACCTGCAAATAAAGGAGGCTGAGCCAAGATCTGGAAAATTGGGGTGCACCGTCTGTTAAAAGCCCCTGGCACTAGCAGACAAAATAGCGCCACATCCTGAAAACGGCTTCTTTCTCTCCCCGTGAGCTGCAAAGCCATATGTCTTCTTTTTAATGGTCTCCTCATTTATCCTCCAGGAGCTTCTGCTCCTCTGAGGGTGAGTCTCTTTGGTTATCAGCAAACCGCAGGGGCCTGATAACTTGGAAGGGGTACATTCCGAAAAGGAGGCACCTCGCTTCATAACTTGCTGTCGTGGAGGAAGAAAATGCTTTGGCAGAGATGAATGACTCTGGTTTTAATTCGGACCCGACATCCATCTTGGCAAAAACTAAAACCAGTTTAGAGGGATTAAAAATGTGGCACAGAGGTTAGACAGCCGTTCTGCAGAGCAAAGTCTGTTCAAAGATAAGCCTGATTCTTTGGAGAACGAGATGCTTGGGCTGATATCTTGCCTTTCTTCACATCCCGTTCTTTCTTAAGAGACATTTCTGTGTCTTCCTTTTCTTGCTTGAATGTTTATCCGCTGAGATGTTTGGTTATTTAAACCAATAACAAATCTCTGAAATTGCTCTTGGCTGGAAACTTCTGAGGGAGAACTTGCTAGAAACTTTCTTCCGAAAACAAGCACGTGAACTTCGAAGTGACCAGGCAGTACCTCAGACCCCATTAAAGCCCGGAGAGAAAGAAACGCATGTAATCAAAGGGCCTTTGCCTGGTGCACCCCTCCTTCCTGCCCAGTGTTTGGAATCTGCTGAGTGTCGTGTCAATGTCGGTTCCTAAGTTGGTGGTGTGTCGGCGGGTTCAAAGGCATCGTCTGATATTTAGATGTCGAGTAACTCAATGGAATGTCTTGATCGCTTCTCTCAGAAACAAGCTCCACTATGAGGCAACAGGTCAAGGATGGAGTCCAGAGAAATAAAAGACAACCCAAATTCTTTGGAGGAAACTTTGCTCCTAAGCCTGGCTCCTAAGCACAGGGCAGAGGAAGTCATCTCTGCAGCGCTGGCTTCTGTCCCACGCCTTTTGGACGCATTTGTGTGGCGAAATCTTCCAGGAAAACTGGTCTTAGACAATCAGGACCTGAAAGTAAGAACTTTCTACAGAGAAGTTCCCCAGTTATGAAGTACAGGGATTTTTAAAACAGACTACTGAATGCACATTCAGCTGTATGCACATGAGTCCACTGGGCTGCTGGTAAGAATAACATAAGATGATTAAAATTCTTTAGCGGGTCAAGCAGGTGTTTAATTAAACATATGAAAACAAGGCAGGGATACAAGTACAGAATTTAGAGAGCTGAAGTGAGTTGTCCAAGGACATTTCATAGTTGCTGATGATAATGGTGATGGTGGTGGTGGTGGTGATGTTGATGGTGGTGGTGATGGTGGTGGTGGTGCTGATGTTGATGGTGGTGGTGGTGGTGGTGATGGTCCTGGTGGTGGTAACGATAGTGATGGTGGTGGAGATAGATGGTAATGTGATGGCAGTAATGATGGTGATGGATATGGTAGTGGTGATGGACATGGGGATGGTGGTGATGATAGTGATGGAGACATGGGGATGGTAGTGATGATAGTGATGGACACATGAGGATGGTGGTGGTGATGGTGATGGATATGGTAGTGGTAATGATGGTGTTGGTGGCACTAGTGGTGATGATGGTGTTGCTGAAAGTGGTGGTGGATATGTACCTCATGATAGTGATGGTGGTGGTGTTGACATGGTAGAAATGTAGTTGTGGCAGTCATGGTGGTGGGATGTGGTGAGGATGGTATTGGTAGTGGTGAGGGCTGGTGGTGATGATGGTGGCAAGAGAAGGAATGCTGGTGGCCAGCGGTGGGGATGATAATTGTGATGTGGTATTTGTAGTGGGCATGATAATGATAAGGGGTGACAGGTTATGGTGGCGTGGTGGTGGTGATGATAGTGAGGACAGTGATTGTGATGGCAGATGGGGTCTCAATCACAAGACTGACATGTTCTAGCACCTAACTCAGCTTATGTTTTAGCAAAAGATGTTGGAGGTGAAATTTGGCTTATAGCAAAGCACACGCAAAATGTTGTGGGAGGTCTCAAGCTTTAATATTCAATATACCAAATTTATTGTATTTGTCTCTTGATGAAAATAATAAATTCTTATTTAAGCAAATATGAAAATTATATCAACGTGTAAAGCAGAAGTAGAAAGTATATCAGGGAAGTGAGAATTCAAGACATAATTGCATCTGGTTCTTAATATTCAAGTTTTGTATGAAGCTTTTTTACTATGTGTTGATTTTTATCTTTGCCATAATGGGGAAGAGAATTTAGGTCAATAAATCTCTCCTTTAAAGTCTTTAATAGAAACATTAATTCAAAAGGGCACCTGCACCCTTATGTTTATAGCAGCACTATTTACAATTGTTAAGCTGTGGAAACAACCCAAATGCCCAAAAATAGATGACTGGATCGAGAAGATGTGGTACATATACTCAATGGAATATTACTCAGCAATCAAAAAAGATAAAGTCATGCAGTTTGCAGCAACATGGATGGAACTAGAAGGGATCATGCTCAGCAAAATAAGCCAGAAAGAAAAAGAAAAATGCCCAATGGTCTAACTCATAGCAGGAATTTAGAAAACCTAAGTAAGGGACCAGGAAAAAGACTAATTTTAATAAAGTAAAAATCAAAATCAACAAGCAACTATAAACCAGAGATGCACTGAGGAGGGGGTGGGTGGCGGGGAGTGGGATCAAAGCAAGGGGGGTGGGAATCGTATGGGGACTATAACCAACATGAAAATGCATACATTGTGCAAAAATGAAAAATGATGTAAAAATATATAAAATTTAAAAAATAATAATGAAAAATAAATTAAAAAAATCAACAAGCAACTATAAACCAGAGACACACTATGCACTATGGGGGTGGGGGGGTGTGGAGAAGGGAGTAGGAATACAAAATAGTAAAGGCTTTAATAGCCCTCTGATGTATATGTGGAATCACTCGGCTATTATGGATGAGAAAACAGAATCTATAGAACGTGCCCCAATATCCTACAGGAAATAAGTGACAGGGTCTGCATTTTAATCCAGGTCTTTCTGTCTCCAGAGCTATGCTCGCCCCCAAATAGGATGCCGTCTCCTGTGGCCGACCCTTAGGCTCATCGTGGAAATACTGTCCCAAGGATGATGCCTCAAGAAACCGTCAGAAAACTGGTCCTCTGGTTCTTTTAGTAAGGCAGGCCCTGTCATCTTGAGTTTTTGTCCAAAGCAGACATTGTTTTGTCAGGATCTAGTGAACCTGGGAGCCCGCCTTCCAGAACCAGAGCTGCTTAAGAATTGGACACGTGGGCCTGCCCTGGTGGCGCAGGAGGTTGAGCGCCGAGCTGTGAAGCTGTCCGCAGCCTCTGCAGCGCCAGTTTGATCCCAGCCGACCCATGAGGGTCCCACATGGCGCAGGAGACCTCTCCTGTCTCACCCGCTGCTCCCCTCAGCAGTGTTTTTCGTCAGTCTGCCTGTTCTGTTCCCCACTCTGTCTCTGGTGAATCCTTTTACCCTCCCGCGAATCTGGCCTACACCCTGGTTCTCGTATAAATAAATAAATCTTTTTAAAAAACGAATAAAAAAGAATTGGACATGTTCTGGGAAAATGTCTACTCCAAAATCTCTCCTTCCTGCAAGAATCCCTTCTGAACATCCCACATGGTTCTTGAATCTCACCATGCCATGGAGCTCTTACTCTCATAGGCCGCTCCTCCTATTTACATTAAAAAAATAAACACAAAAACTCTAGCTTTTTAAGTCTCTGCTGAGTGTTCCAATTACATTGATCCCCATGTAGCGCTCATCAATTCTACAGAATAAGGTTCATTTTTCTTCAACAACACAAGTTTCTCAATATTTATGGGCTGCAATGTTCTGTCCCCAGGATTAACAGTCATAAACAACCTCATTTATCTGCCTTGAGGCCCAAGGTCTTGATATTCATGGTCCTTCATAAACAATGGAGCCCTAGACCCAAATCCCAGAACCTTTGTTCAGATGCTATTCTGTCAATACAGACCAATAGACCGCCAAACTTTATCTTATTTTTTAAAAAATTGCACTTTTTTATGGAGATAGAAACACACACTTGTCAGGACAGTTAATTTATCACAAAGGAGCAAAGAGTATAAAACAGGGAAAGGAAAGTCTCTTCAACAAATGGTATTGGGAAGACTGAACAGCCACATGCAAACAAATCAACTTTGACCACTCTCTCACACCCTACACAAAAATTAACCCAAAATGCATTAAAGACTTGCAGGTAAGACCCCAAACCATAAAATGCATCAAAGAAAACATAAACAAAACACTCCACGACATTGACTTCAGTGATGTCTTTGGGGTCTCGATCCCAACAGCAAGGGCAACAAAAGCAAAAATAAACAAGTGGGATTACAGCAAACTAAAAGACTTCTGCACAGCGAAAGAAGCTATCATTCCAACATTAATGACACCCTATGGATGGGAAATAAATACTTGCTCAATAGAGATCTGACAAGGGGCTATTATCCAAGATCTAGAAAGATCTCATACAATGAAACAACAAAAAACCCTACAAATAACACAATCAAAAATGGACGCAAGAACTAAATAGATACTTCTCCAAATAACACATACAAATGTCCAAGTTATTTTTAATAGGTTTATTGAGATAGTCACATACCATACAACTTACCTGTTTAGAATGAGCAATTTAGTGGCTTTCAGTATATTGACAAGAATAGGCAACTATCATCCCATCAATTTTGGAACATTTTAATCACCTCAAAAAGAAATTGTTCATGTGCCGCTTAATGACATTTTGGTCAATGATGGGCCACAACTGTGACAGGGGACCCAGTAGCTAGGGTCCCACATTAGCCAGGTATGTAGTAGGCTACCCCATCTAGATTTGTGTGATTACATTCTGGGATTCACACAATGTGAAATTGCTCAAGGCTGCAACTCTCAGAACTTATACCTGAAGTTATGCAATGCATGACTGAACCTCAGCCCTAAGACAAGTTCCCTATCCTCTGTCCCTCTCAACCCTTGTCAACAACTAAACTTCTACCTCTATGGATTCCATGTTCTGGACATTTGATGTGAATGAGTCATATAACATGCAGTCTTTCGTGTCCAGTTTCTTTTGCTTAGCATTGTATTTTCAAGTTGTCTCCTTTTTAGGGCTGTGTAATAGTCCACCAATCACTGGACCTCATTTTGTTTATCCATCTGCTAGCTAGTGAACATTTCGGTTGTACTTCCAAGTTATTTTGACCTCAACCCAAGCTCCCAAGTCACAGTCACCAAAATTATGGCAAAATCACCTTTCCACCCTGTGTTTTATCATCAGATTTTTAAAAAAGTGAGATAAAAATCCATCACTGGACAACTATCTTGCAATATTTAGAGGTTAGATTCTTTAAAGATCATTCCAAATTTTAGATATCTTTTCCAATTTGATGTCATCTGCAATAGCGTTGTCTTCAAGGTCATTACTAGTAGTAAAATGGATAGAGAGTGTCCACAGACAAAGCTGAGCACAAAAACCATGTTTTCCCAAAGCAAGTTCCCTCAGAGATTAATTCCATAAGATAGTAATTGACTTCATGAGAAAAAGGGCCAACCGTTTCACATCCTAACACCCCTTCTATCAAGGGACCAAAACAACCTGAGGTTCTGTGGGTGCAGGGGAATGGGGACACGGGACGCCAGCTGGAGATCTGCACCAGGGCCAGGTCTGGAGACTTCACAGTCTCCTTCTCCCAGGGGCACAGTTTCAGCTTCTGCCTTGTTTAGAGAGAAACTTCTGGAAAGACGTTCCTCATCGTTTCTCTGTCTGGTTCTTGGGACACCTCTTCCATCATCCCCAGGAGCCAGAGTCAAGGAGAGAAGGCCCAGGGAGATTCACTTCCTATCCAAGTCCCACCTTGTGTGAATTCTTGACTAGTAAATAGATAGGATGTGTGCGTGCGTGCATGTGTGTGTGTGTGTGTCCTCCTTCACCCACACCACAGTCACCCTCCCTTTTGCCTTGCTGTGACAAAAAGAAAATTGGCCCTCATGGAGAAGCCAACTTGGCGGTGATTTTCTCCAGTAGGTCTTTGTTTTATTGAAAGTTTAAGTCAGAAATGATCACACAGACTCTCAGACCCCCTCACTATCTTCTTAAATGATTTTCTTAAAGTAAAAGATCAAAGATTCAGGATCTCGGGGGAAGGGTTGAAGGGAAGACTAATGGCAGAGCATGGAGGGAAACTCCACGTGATTAGGAGGCGGGTCGACTTACGTCCTTTTTTTTTACTGTTTTGTCCCATCGTAGACTTCAAATGTCTCCTCCTGGCGCTCCAATAATTGCACATATCGGAGAGTCCCTTGCAACGGTTTATACATCGCTTGCACATATACATTCTCTTCTCTTCCTTCTCCTTCTCTTTTTCTCCTCTCTCTCCCTCCCTCTCTCTCTCCCCTCTCTTGCTCTCTCTTTCCCTGCATTTAGACACCCCCATAACCTTTCAAAGGACATGGGGGACACTTTACCAATGAAGAAACTGAGTCATAGAAAAGGAAGACACACACGCAGCTAGCAAAGAGCAGAACCAGTTTCGCTGGCTCTGAGACTAGCATTTTCTCTGGGCTGCCCCGAGTCAGCTCCTGGGCACAGAATCCTGGAACGGGCGGGCCCGTTTGGGAGATCAGCTAGTTACTGAGACAAAGACTCAATGGGAACCTGACAGTCTCTTTGGCCAGTTCATTCTTAATCAGTTGCATCTCCGCCCTCTCTTCCCAACCCGTCTCCTGGAGACTCATGCTATGATTTGATTTGTTTTCTTTGTGTGGCTGACCTGCTTATCTTGTGTGCTTTAAAGTTAGCCTCTAAATGTGCTTGTTAAAGGTGATTAGAAGACTTGGGAACATCCTCTGTCATTAGTTAATGCTTTAGAAAGGGCCCCGCTCCAGCTCCGGCCACTGGCAGCAAAACACCACTAACAGGCAACAGGCCCGCCTGGCCCTCCGGCTCCCCTGGCCAGCGCCTGCCTAACGGGCTGCAGAGCGGAGGGGTCGGAGACGAATTTAATTTAAAGACGAGCCCCCCTTGCACTGCCAAAGGAAATGGCGTGTCAGCTACGTCAAAAATAGATACTGTTGTGTAGATGTATGGGCAGGGAGGTGGACGCCGCCCCTGCCATTCATTACCTGGATTGCCTTTAAACGTCAAAACAAATCCTTCTCCGGTCCTTCTCCAAAGCTTAAATCATCAAGAGAGACAGGGTCAGCCTCTGCAGCTTGGAATGCTGCAGGAGGGGGGATGGGTGGGCCAGGGGTGGGGTAGGGAAGGGCCGGCTGGCTGTGCATCTGGGGTCTGCATGCAGAGGCCTGAGCGGAGATGTTCCCTGCTCTCCTCTGAGAGAGCGTGCAGGCTGGAGGCCGCCCCTGATGTCCTGAGATTTATGTCCCCCTTGTAAGCGAGGGCCTCGCGACGCGTCAACATAGTGTGGATTTGTGCAAAAGCAGCCACTGAGCTCTGTATGGACGGACAGTCACAGCGGGTGTGAGAGTGGAAGCAAGACACACGGAGAACAAAATTCACACCTGTGTACGCTAGTCAGGGCTTTTGACGTGGGAGGTATCTGGAGGCCCGTTTCCTGCTACAGCACCCCGACCAGGTGGACTCTCCCACTAGGCAGACGGGAAGACCGAGGCTTGGCTGGGGGTCTGCTGGGGGCTGCTGAGTGCGGCCCTGAGTGGCAGGATGCCCAGACCTGCCGGCGGGTGTTCCACACAAGGCACATGACCGAAAAGCCCAAACTGTAGCCTACTGGGAGGGAAATGAAATAATCAGCTTAGGTTGGCACAGATGCTTTAAGCCAAGGAATAAACAGATTGTAGAAAGTAAAGTAGCTTATACTCTTTGAAAACAACCCATGCATGCACAGCGGTTCTAGCAGAATCAGAGTGCCTGGTTTCGAACCCTTCTGTTTCCTAACCCTTCCTGGCTCTGGGGTACATCATTAATCTGTTTGCACCTCCATTTTCTCATGTAAAATAAGGATTAGAACATTATCTTGCTCAAAGGGTGGTCAAGTGGCTAAAAGAAACGAACACTTTGTCAAGCACTTTAATGGTTTCTGAGCACAAGATAAATGCAATAAGTATGAGCCACACACGTATCTCGTTTATTCTGCGTTTTGTCCTTTTAATTTAACACTGTCATGCAGCCCTCAGTGCTGGGGATATGTTCTGAGAAATGCATTGTTAGGCAATTTTGTCCTTGTACAAATGTCACAGAGTGAAATTACACAAACGTAGAAGGTCTGACCTACAGCACACCCAGGCTGCACGAAGAGTCTATTGGATTCCCCATTAAATATGTGGTCTGCTGTGAACAAAATGTTAAGTGACACATGATTCTAACTCTATGGCTTCTATGTAAAGGATTTTGAACTGCTGAGATTGTTCTGAGAATGGGAGACATCAAATGGATGGGTGGATAGATGGACAGACAGATATGGACTATGTTTTGCATCATTTACATTTTTAAAGGAATTGTTGTTCTGGGTTGCATATGTTTTCAAGAAAATACTGGTGTTTGTCAATGTATCACTATAATTATAAATACATTGTAAAACATATTCGGCAGCATACGATGGAGCTCCCAAGGGAAAGCATTCCGAATGTCCACTAGCTGGTGAATGGATGCATAAAATGTGGTCAGTCTCTGCAGCGGAATACTACTCAGCAATTAAAAACAACAGAGCAGCACTGATCCATGCTGTGACAGGGATGAATCTCCAAGATTTTAGGCTGAGTAAAAGAAGCCAGTATCAGCAGACTATGCATAGGTGTTTCAATTCACATGCACTGTCTAGAAAAAGAAAATCCATAGAAAACCAATGAGTGTTTGTCTGTGTCTGGGTTCAGAATAGAAAATGGCTGCAAATAGCTCAAGGGATCTTTTGGGGTGATGGAGATGTTCTAAGGTTGGATTGTAGTGAGGGTTGCCCAGCTCTGTAAACTTACCAAATACTACTGAACTGACACTTAACATGAATTTTATTTACTTTTTTAAAAAGATTTATGTATGTATGCATAGAAGAATTGGGCCAGAATTGTAGGCCAGAGGTGCAGGGGTGGGATGGTGAGAGGATTCACCAGAGACAGAGTGGGGAGCAGAACAGGCAGGCAGATCTACTGAAACAACTGCCGAGGGAAGCAGCGGGCAAGACAGGAGAGGTCTGCTGTGCCATATGTGGGTCAGTTCCCTGGCCAGGGATCCAACTCATGCCGCAGCAGTGATAGCGCCAATACTTAACCTCCCATTAACAAGCATTTTAAAAAAGACATTGAAGTTCAAGTACTGCTCCTTATGCCTCTGATTGGTATTTCTAAGTTCATATCAGCAGTGTTTCTTTAAATAACTAATTATATTATGTATTTTCATTAATTTCTTCTTATAAAATATTATAACACTAATGCATGGGTGCTATTTTAAAAATCCCAGGCTATATAGAAGTGTCAAATGAAAGTCACTTTTTTCTATAGCTTTTTCTCCAACTAATTTACTCATAGCTGAATGGATAGACATCTAGATTTTATTCTAGAGTGCATATGTACACACCATACAGAATCATATACATGACATATGATATGTGTGTGTGTAGTGTCTCACACACACTCATTCACCTGGCTCACTCTTTTTCCCCAAAGATCAGGATGAGCTCCTGGTGTGTTATTAACATTGGACACGCTTCAGGGTAACTTTACATGCACCCAGCTGGGTTCCTCTGCCCTCACCTGGGTGTTTCCAGCCTGTCACAGATTTGGGGCCGGGGAGGGTTTCACAGACACCTCTAAATCAGTGTTTCTCAACTTCAGGACTGGGTGATTCTTCCTTGGAAGCTTAGGGAATGTCCTGTGCATTGTAGGATGTTGTGAGTTATAGGATCCCCGGTCTGTGCCCGCGACACGTGGTAGCATTCACGCCCTTTAGTCCTCTTCCCGTGGTGACAACTAAATGTGCCCAGACACTGTCAGCATTCCCTGGGAAGGCACTCCAGTCCCAGCTGAGATGTGCTGCGGTGGAGAAGCCTGCTCCTTGCTTGCTTTTTCCCATCTCTCATCTCAGTGCTTGTGGGGAACTCGTTCACCTCATGTGACCAGTAGAATCGGTTAGCCCGGAGAAAAGTCCCCCTAAGGAAATATTTGTTTTTCACTTCCTGCTGACAGATCCATTAGTGACCAGGCTGTATTAAGTCTTATCAAGAAAACCAACCTATCTTGTGTGGTTACAAAAGCACTGTATGCATTTTGGCATAAGAAATCAAACATTACAGCTACTTGTGATGTATACAGCGATGTTCCTGGGAATCCTCCGTCCTTTAAAACCACCATTCACATTTATTTACAGACTTTCTGCAGCCATGTGCACATGGAAACAAGGGCTCACTGCTTAGCAACCACCCCCTCCCTGCCCCACCCAACAGGGTATCTTTACCGTGGGTAAGCTCTGGCCATCTTGAAGCTGCGTAACAAAACCACCCCAAAGTTCTGTGGCTTAGAATACCTACTCATTCTCAATCTCAAAATCCATGAATCAGCGACACTTCAGCCAGGCAAGATTTCAGGCTCCAGACTGAGTCCAGGTCTGGTTTGTGTGACCATCCAGGACCAGTGGTCTGCTCAGTGGGTCCCATGCTGCGGCACACCCCAGAGCGCAAAAGTTCAAAGCAGCTGGCAGCAAGGTCAACAATGCAGGCACGTTCTACGGATTGGATCGGCCCATCATATCTGCCAGCATCCCTGGGGTCAAGATGAGTCACCTGGCCAGCCTAGCCAGAGCACTCCCTGCCTATGGGAGCACTCCCTGCCTACTGGAAGCATTCCCTGCCTATGGGAGCTCCCCCTCCCCCCAAGTATAGATGTGTGATACTACCTCAGGGAGCCCCCTTTTACTCATGGGATGAAGAAGTTAATCTGCTGCATTTAGAGAAATGAGCAGATGTGCAGGGATCATGGCACCCAATAACCAATGGCTTCAGACCTCACCTGGCTTAGGATGTCAGTGGCCCTTTCTCTACCAATACCCTATTCCCAGGTGGCTTCATGGTTGATATTTGTGCCAGCAGTGCCTCTCTGCAGAGTCTTTTGTCTCTCTTTGGAGACAAGTTATACGACATTGAGCAAATGACTTAACTTCCCTGTGCCTCAGTTTCCCCACTAAAAATGGGTAATGACAATATCTAATTTGCACGTAGGAGCAATAGAGAGACAGTGTACCTCAGCTACCCTCACTCAATGCAGGCTCAGCAACTTTGCTGCTGCAGCGCTTCTGGCCCTGGGATCGGAATGCCTGGAGGCTCTGCCTGCATTGCCCAGCCTTGCCTGTCAGCCCCGGTTCCTCATCAGTCAATGGAAATCACATTCCCAGACCTGCCCCTCCTGTGGGAGGAATCGAGAACCCGGATGTGATGATCAGAGCAAAATTATTTTATAACTACTCCACAGTCAGGTCCAGTGATGATGTCAATTGTTTTCCAACTGAGCTTTCTTTCTGAGAGGGTCAGGCAAAGCAAAGCCTAGCCAGAATGATCTCTGGGACCAGGGCAGTTTGAAAATGAAGTCTGTATCATCTGAAGAGGGAGACACGCCTTTGGATAGAGAAGCAGGTTAGAAAGTCAGGGCCAATAGTCAGCCGTGCTGGCCACCGGGAGCAGCTCAGTAGCACAAGGAACTCAGTTCCTTCTTGAAATGATGCCATCACACACACCGAGGTGGCACAGTTTATAAGAGAAGGAGTATGTCCCACTAGCTGTTACCCTAAATTGCCTCTTGCTTGGGATCCCTGCCCCAGTCAGGGATTACTCTGCAAAGCAGAACTGCAGGGAGGTCTAGGACAGGGGTTTACTAACCAGCAAGTGTGGGAGGAGCTGAGAACAGAAGGCGCGAGAGCGAAGCCTAGAACTAACCAGCAGCCAACGGGAGAAGGTCAGCCGGAAGCCCCACTTCTGTGTGTCTGAGTTCAGCTCCAAACACCTGCTGAGGAGCTCAGGACTGTTGCTACTCAGCATTTAGGAAGCAAAACTGGAGGCAGAGCGAGAAAGTGCTCTGATTTTGAAGAAGCCTAACCCAGATGACCCGCCAAGGGTCCTCTCACACAAAAGCTGCTTAGGAACAACATCTGGATGCAAACACTGTGAGGACTCTTTGAAACACAGTTCCCCTGTAACCAGGTTGATACTCTCCATAGCCCACATATACATCCGTCAACTGAGAACCATCATGCCTGATGCCGAGAAAGGGAGGAAGACACAAAGCACTGTGGATGTCTTTATCTGCAGCCTTGCACAGAAGCAAGACTCATGAACCCTTAAGAGAACTCACAGATGCAGAATGAAATCCAGTCAGGTGAATGCAGCCCTGCCCCTGCCCTCTGAGGTGGAGGGAATTCTAACTTCTCCAAAGCTTATGATCTTGGACACAGTAAGAGTTGAGAGTTGGCAGTGGGCAGAGAGAGACTGGCCTTCCCATGTGTGAGAGACTCGGTTTGCAGAGTCACAACCTCCCTCTCTTAAGGGACCTTAAGAGACTTAAGGTCTTAAGTAAGTCTGCAAGACTTACTTGCAGGACCTCCTGCTGGTGCCGACAGATTATATACACTGACCTTGGTCTTGCTCTGGCCAGTGCAACATTAGCACAAGGTGAATAGAATAGATGTGTGACTTGGCATCATTTCCATTCAGCTGCTGTGTAGCTGCCAGTCCCAGAAGAATGAGAGATAATAAACCTGATCCCAACCCACAGCCATCAATGACTCATCATCTGAATTATCAGGAGGAGCAGTTCTATAGCCAACTCATAGATTCTTTTTTTTTTAATTTAAATTTTATTTTTATATTCCCCATACAATTACAACCCCCTTATTTTGACCCCAATCCCTCCTTTTCCCGCCCCCCATCCCCCATAGAGTGTCTCTGGTTCCTAGTTGTTTGTTGATTTTGATATTTTCTTTCTTATAGTTATTCATTTTCCTGGTCCCTTATTTAGGTTTTCTAGATTCGTGCTATGAGTGAGACCATCCGGTATTTTTCTTTTTCTTTTTGGCTTATTTTGCTGAGCATGATCCCTTCCAGCGCCATCCATGTTGCTGCAAATTGCATGTGTTTATCTTTTTTGAATGCTGAGTAATATTCCATGGTATATATGTACCACATCTTCTTGATCCAGTCATCTATTTTTGGGCATTTGGGCTGTTTCCAAATCTTAGCTATTGTAAACAGTGCTGCTATAAACATAGGGGTGCAGGTGCTCTTTGGAATTGATGTTTCTGTGTCCTTTGGGTAAATACCTAGGAGTGGAATTGCTGGGTCATATGGAAGCTCTATGTTTAGTAGGTCCAGAAATCTCTACACTGCTCTCCATAGTGGACCAACTCATAGATTCTTATGCTTGTTTAAATGATTGAATGTTGGGAGGACTTGTTCTGCAGCCTCCCTGATGCAGTAGCTGACTGATACACCATGTAACTCACTTAGAGACTGACTTAGAAAAACTTGGGATCTACTAAAATGCCTTGATCTCCATGTGAGGGAATTCAAACATAAAAAGTGACAGTTCAGTGTAGCAGATAAAATCCCTGTGGGTAGGGATAACCAGTGTCTATTTTCCATGAGGATGATGAACTGAGCTATGAGGTCAGGGACTAGACCTTTAAAACAAGACACCCTGCTTGACAGGAACCCCTTCCATGGGGGGGCAAATTTGTAAATGGACCCTTTCTCCAGGCATTGTAGCCCCTCACCCTAAGACCCCCTTATTGTTCAGTTGATTCATGTTTATTGTAGAAATTTGGGGAATAAAATGAAACAACTAAAACTTTTTAATGACCTCATCCCACCTCCCAGAGCTAGTCTCTGTAAGCTTATATGTGTAACACCATCTCTATACATATTTTTCCTAACAAAACTGGGAGTCTGCAGTGCATGTTGTTTGGATAACTACCCACACTCTCACTCACAAACAGGATATGCATATTGACTCTTAGTGATGGTTTCTAAGACATTAAATACGCTGACATAATCAAATCAGCCAGTTTTCTAGAGCCGAACACTTGGGTTATTTCCATCCATGGCAAATTTCCTTCCATCATCAATCACACTGCAGTGAGCATCTTGCATCTCAGTATTGGTGCTGACTTCTGATAGCTTTAGGATCACTTCCCAGCTGTGCAGTTACTTGCTTCAAGGTCCTTTGAATATCTTCTAAATTGTTGATCAATGTGTCCTCCTAGTCTTCGTTTTTAAGAGTCATTTCTTGGGTTTTACAAAATTAAAGAACTTCAGTCATTGATGATTTCACTTACTGTCAAGTTCATCAAAATCGATAGTTCATCGGTGGCTTCATCAAATGGCTCATTCATTCCTGTCGATGGCTCATTCATGTGTGTCGATGGTTCATTCGTTCATGTCGATGGCTCATTCATTCAACAGACGTTTACTGGGTGAACAGATGTCAGGGCCTGGGTGCACAGCCCAGAGCAGAGGAAGCAGAAATCTGCTCCTTGTCTATTTAAGGTCAAAGAAGAAGCCAGCTTTGAGAGGGCGGCTCCTCTGTGAGCTCACCATGGTCAAGCATAGCCCTAGGTCCCAGAAAGCAGGGAGCAGCCCCTTTGCCATCTACGTGAATCTATTTCTGCCCACTTGTTTCCAAAGTTGCACCGCTCTCAGTCCAGAATCCCCAGAAGAAAGCGAGTCAAGGAGGCAGGTATACTCCCCAAGCAAATAGGAGAAGTCACCCCGCTCCCTGCCCCTAAAGTGAAATAAATGGAGAGTCAACAGTGAATTCAGTCAAAGCACTTTGGAGCGGCCCAGCGCCCGCCCAGGAGACGTCCCTGGTGGGTGACTTCATAAGCCATAGAGCAGGATGCCGCGAGCTCAGGCTGATGTTCCAGAACACTGGGATGGATTTATGGCTTCGTGCCCACAGCTACCTTTCACTTCTTCTCTTTGGGTAAATACATCAAGGGGCCGTCCCTGGGCAGCCGGCGAGTGCCGGGTGAGTGGTTTACGGCCGTGCCGGAGCTGGGAGGTGTGCGTGCAGGCCTGCTTGGCAGATACCTAGGTGTGACTTTCTGAGAGCCGGGCCCTGGATCCCCAAACCCGCATCCCGTGGAGCCTGTTTTGTCTCTTCCAAGATGCTGCCTGCTCTTTGCTCCCACCCCTGTCCTCCGTGGCGGCCAAGTCCCCTCCTCCCAGCTCTTCTCTCTTGACTAATAGACAAAGAGAAGCAAACTTACTTCATCGATTCCCCCCTGGATCAGATTCAAAAGACCTTCAGCTCACACCTCCACTTCGCTGACCTTTGGCTCTTGGTTTGGGGAAAACTGAAGGTAACAGAGACATGAATCTAGTGACTGAATCTGACCTCTTGGGCGGTTTGGGGACGGTGGGGTGGGGTTCTCAGGAGGTGGTCGGGAGATGGGGCCGCGAGCGGGACCCCAGCAAGTAGCATCTCCTCTTTGAAGTTCTGGCTGCTTCCGTCCCCGGTGGGGGCAGTTTCCTATCCCTGGGCTGACCTCCGACACAGTGTCTGTCAACCACAGAGCAACATACTGGGGGGTTAGCAACGGGGGCGCTGGCCCGAGCACACACCAGGTATTTGATGGTTTTATATAAAGACAAACACATGAGTGAATGAATACAGCCCCCTCAAGGGCCCCTTCTAGCTCCTATTTAACCTGGGTGTTTTACTCATTCATTCATTCACTCATTCAAGGAAGCTCAGGGACCCCTGCCATGAAGCGACACAGCTTGCAGCAGCGAGTACCCAGTCCATTATTCATCCCAGGAGGCCTACTGTGTGCAGCTTCTGGGTTTGACTCTAGAGCTAAAATACGAAAGCGGGTCCCTGATTTCACTGGGTCCATTTGGGTCGGGAGGGAACAGGAGCAGGAAATTTCAGCTTCACCATGAGTCCACCACGTGGTGGAGAACAGACTCCAGAGGAGCCCAGACAAGGGGATGCAGGTTCAGATTTTGAACGGTCACGAAAGGCTTCCTATGACAGAAACTGAGGTCTCTTGAAGACTCGTTTTAGGGAGAAACTTCAAATCACCTACTGGACTCAATTGTCAACACCTCGAGCTCCCCGGCTTCCACTTAGATTATGGGCGCTCCTGATGCTGATGCCTCCGAGAGGAGCTGCTTCCAGCTGCCAGCCCCAGCGCCGGCGAGGATGTGCGGCAACGGGACCACCCAGCCACTGTTTACGGCGGAATAAAATGGTACAACCGCGTCAGAGAGCAAATGAGCCAGAGCTCTAAGACGCACAAACATCTTAGCCCAGCCAGCCCACACCTGCCGTGGTCTCCAGAGAAAGCCTGACGCGTGTGCACGGGGCCAGGCCCAAGCATGATCCCTGCAGCACCACTCGTGACATTAAAACCTGGACGCTGCCGGCGGGGTCATGGACAAGGGCACGGGGAAATCTGGAGGTGCCTTCATGCAGGGGGTGCACTGCGACATTGACAGAGAACCAGGGAGAAAGGCCCAAGGAGACAGAGACCAGAACGCTGCTCAGCTTCCCTGTGGAAGGGCCAGGAGCGCTGGGCCACCTGTGTGGCAGGGGCTGAGGACACAGTGTGAGTGGCTCATGCATTTTTATTTACATCTCGTTCTGGTTACTGGACAGAGAACAACCCAAAGTACAATGAATGGAGGGTGGAACTTGCGCGAGGATGTGGGCAGTAGGACCCTGTTCCTACGAAGTTTGACACATGCGTGAACCCACACCCCATGTCACATGACGCAGGCTGTGGTTTAAAAGTTGGGGGTCCCCCTAATGCAACAGACTTGTGCACGAATGACAGCCCCCAGCGACCGGGGGTGGCTCCTGGGAGCAGGAGAAGACATGCAATCAGGGCGTGAGACTTAGGAGAAGCGGAACCTGGCAGATTTTATGTAGATCACGGGGCGCTTAGGTTGAGTATTGAACACACACATTTATTCTATTTTCCTCTACTTTTTTGGGTCAAGATGCAACTAGAAAATGCAGTTCCAGCCATGTCTGCATCCTTCGCTCTCCTGAAACCACGGTGGGAAATCAGGAAAGCATAACTGCCTCCTCCTCATTTCTCCAACCCTCTCTGCAATTTGGCGCCTGGGTAGAGAGGTTCCGACATCTGGGGCTTCACGGTGAGGGCACGTTCGGAGGAAGACGTCGCTGCGCATGTCAAGGTCGTGTGAACACCAGAGTGTGAACAACCAACCCTAGATGGCGCGGCCCCCACGTGCCCGGCTGGGCGGCACACAGGGGCCCTCGTGGGCTGTGCGTTGTTAACACGGCACAGCCAGTGATGGCCTGGCGAGCGTTACGTGCGCTGTCACCGTGTCATGGCATCAGCGCTGACAGGCAGTCAAGACACTATCCCATTCCATAGGTGCAGCAACTGAGGCTCCAGGGGGCGGCTTGCCGCGGTGAGTAGTCTGAGTGCTGGGGCCACAGGGTGCAAATCAGGACCCAGAGCTTCCCCCAGGGAGCAGCTGGGGGAAGCCCATCTCTGCCTCTTCCCAGCTTTGTGGTGGCTTCAGGCAGGCTCACTCCCTCAGTCTCGGTTTCTTTACCTGTAAAATGGGGTTGATTACAGTCACTGCCTCGTGGTTGTCATGAGGGCTAAAAGATTCTGAAGAGCTCAGAATTGCGCCTGCCGCACCATCGCACCACCCAAGCACTGCTCATACGGTTTCTGATTACGCTGAGCCACGCTACTCAGACCCCTGGCAGCCAGGCCCAGGTCACCTTCCAGCTACCGAGCAGGGTTGGGTGGTCATTGGGTGCTGGCTGCCTGGCTCAGGGGATGAGGAGACCTTCAAAGGGGCACCTAATTTGGCCAGGAGTTGCAAAGGGTCAGTGATGGATTCTGGCCGGGCTCCCCACCTCCCACATCCCATGGCTCCCGCTCACCATCACTCACTGGCTCTCTAAACAGATTTCCAGTAATCGTTTTCCTTCCCTTTGAAGTCTCCCCATCCATTCTCTCCCACTCGGAGCCGGCTCCCTTCCTCTCCAAGGAGGATCTCGTGTCGGCCACGGCCTCCAACCAGACAGGGCGGAGACACAGAGCAGAATGCTCTCTGGAAGGTCAGTTCAGTTCAACCAGCACATCTTTCCTGAACTACTGGGCATCCTGGGAGGAGCTGGGCTGGCTAGGCAGGGCCACAAAGGGTAGAGGAGACCCTGAGGGACTGGGCTGGAAACTAGGTTTTGCCAGCATGTCCTCGCCTGGCTCTGTCATCTCCCTGGGCCTCAGTTTCCTCGTGTGCACCCACTTCACAGGTAGGGGAGAAGGAAGTGAGTCTATGGAAAATGCTGAGCAGGTGCCCAGCTAAGGGCAGCGCCCTGTTTCTGTTGTCTGTCATTGGTGTGACGGAGAAGGAAGAGACGTGAATGGTGTCCAGCTTTTGGTCTGGAAGATTCAGTGAATTGCTGAGATGAGGTGCCAGGAGAAATCCAGATCTGGAGAGAACATCCTGAGTGAGGACCCCGTGCAGATCTCCCAGCAGCATCTGACAAGACGGGCCTGGTGTCTCAGAACATGGATCACGGGTGGGCCGTAACTCCTGGAATGTTCTGCCTTCATAGTGACCTCACCCACCTGCTGCACTCCTTGAGCTTCACAGGGGAAGAGATTCTCTCCGGCCTCCTACCTCTGCACACACATCAAGACACACCCCTGAGCCATGCCTATGGGCTGGGCCATGTAAAAGAAAGAACCCAGTTCAGAAAATGAACAACTATAATCCTCTCAACCAGAAAACAAGATCCGCCTTATCCCTGGGCTAGAGGAGGAACAGAGGTGCTGTTTCAGGGAGATTTCATTCCAAAGATCTCACAGTGGACTTGGACATGCACCCCAGCTGTCTATGCCTCCCACCAAATATGCATCTACAGAGCATTCAGTAGGTGCCAACTACAAGATCCAGCAGAGGACAGTGGTCTGGGTGGGCTGGTTCCTCAAACATAAGAAAAATGTGGCTGGAGAAGGGACCGAGGGCACCTTCCAGGGAGCAGAAAGTCTTCCCCGAGACTTTGGATCCAACACACACCCAGTTTAGTGAGTATTGCCTCTTTGGACAGCAAGCTGTCGTAACGCTCGTCCACAGAGCTCAGAGACACTTCTCAGGGGTCGTCCGCACTCTGCTTCCGCGTGAGAAATCACCAGAAGCTGGAAGAATTTGAATTTTTCATCAGTCACCGTGGAAAACAGAGTCCTCTTTCTCTTTCTCGTCTGATGGTGCCACGGCACACGTCAAAATACGCTTTGGGCTTTCTCATCTTCTACAATGACTTTATTAATGCTATTAAAATCTTGAGCCATCATTAGAAAAATAATTTCTTTAGATGAGAAAAAAAAAAAAGTGACCACAAGCCGGTTAGCAGAATGTTCCCCGTTTAAAAAACCGTGGTACAGAAACTAAAACTCACCAGCTCCGCTTTCGCCTGCCATTCCCCAGAGGGGCCCAGCCTGTCTACTTTGGGCGGTTAACTTTCTAACCCTCTCTCCTTGCACGCTATATAGGAAAGCTGAATGGAACGCGTGCAATAAATACAAGAGCTCTTATTTTATTTTTTAATTGCTGCCGGCCCCACCGTCGGGAGGGGAGAGAAGGAATTGCCCATAAACATGTGTACTTGGAAAATTCACAAATGAATATTGGTGCTTCGCTGCGTTGCTCGAGAATTTATGGGGCGTCCGCTCCACGTGAAGCAACATGTGTATTTATTTGTGCGCAAAAGAGCAAGAAGGGCTGGTGAGGCCCGCGTTCCCTCGCCGGCGTCTGCACACGTCCCTGCCCGGCACGGGTGATGTGCACGTCCATTTTTTATCTCAATTGGTTCCTTACCCCGGACCCGCGGGTAGCTGCCTGGCCCCGTGCACAACGTGGACTGCCGGGCCCGAGCCCCCCGGCTTTGTGCGACTCCTTGCTCTTTTTCCCCTTTTTGGAGGTTTTATTTATTATCTGTGGGGAAGTGTATTGTTTGAAGATTCTGGTTTTTATTTCTCAGCTGGCTTTGACAGATACTCAGGGAAAGGCCGGGGAGGGGGAGGAGAAAGCATTTGGTTTTGTTTTATGATATGCCACGGAGACTCTGTTGAATTCTCAGAGGCCTTTGGGTCTCTAGGACCGTGGGGGTGAAAAGGCGGTAGCGAGGGTCAGAGAGGCTCCAGGCTGGGAGTGGTGGCGACCCAGCGGTGATGGGTCCCGTGGGGCTGAGCCTAAGGAGAGCAGAGATTTTAGCAGCACCCAGGCTGCGCAAGCCCAGTGGGGCTGTTGCCAAGGGCGAACTGTCGTGCAGGGTCTCTCGACTACCTCTGAGATCAGTCTGCCTCCTATTTCTCTGCTTCTGTGCAGCCTGAGGCTAGTTCGTTGGCCTCTCTGAGCCCCAGTTTCATCCTCTGCAAAATGGGCATGAAGCCCGTAGCATTGGGCCTGGAGGGTTAGCACTAAATCAATGTTTTCTGTGACTTCCAAGCATGGTGCGTGGCTCCGTAAGAGTCTGCAAAATTATGGATTAACCAATTGGTATTCAACTCTGTTACTCCTCCCAGAGAAGCATTCAAATTCTTGTTGCGGTGAACCCAATGTGGTGTCCAAAGTCAAAGTCATGTCTCTCTCTCCTCCCTCTACCCAAACCGATGTTCTTGAAATGCAACAGCCCCCAATCTGCTGGGGAGCTTTTAAAGAGCACCAGTGCCCCACTCCCAAGGTTGTGGTCGAATTTCTTTGCTGTGGAGCTCAAGCAATTCCACCTGAGAGAAGCTCCCAGATGACTCAAGAGCATGGTCAGGGTTGAAGACCAATGAGGACCACAGCTGCCCAGCATGGAAGGCAGGTTCCCTCCAGGTCCTCCCCTGACTCTCAACCCATCCCTGGGGAGCTCTGTTGAACCGCTACTCAGACAGCCTGACTCTGCTCCCACCCTCCCCATCCTTGGCCCCAATCTGCTTGCTCATCACTTTTCACTTGGAGCTAACTCTACACCCCACTACCAGCTTCCCTTGTCAATTCTACCTACCCCATAATGCACATGCGAGCACACACGTGCTTTTCCATTGCATGTGGTCACAGTGATTAATTTCCAGCGACTTCCCATTACCATAGAATTGCGCCAAGTGCCCCAGCCTTCATGAGAGCCCAGGCCCAGGCGCCTTAATAACCACATCTCCAGCCTCCTCTCTTGCCTGCACATCTGCTGTGTGATCATGCTCCTCTTTCCAGTGTTCTCCCACCCTCGCTTACCCAGTAAACTCCTGCGCATCCCCCAGAGCCCAAGCCTCCATCCTCTTCCCAGGCACGTGCGTTGCTTCCTGGGGCCTCACTAGCCTGATGTGATACACGCTGTGTGTCGCTACCATGTGGCTTTTATCCACACATCCACCTCGTCCATTTGCCTGGGGAATTCCTCAGACTCAAGAACTGGGTCTTGCTTGTCCACCCACTTATTCATCACCCCTTAGAAGCATTTGGTGAGCAGAACAAGCTGTATCACTACCAGGCTGTACTCTGGCAGACTCTGTTTTCCAAAGGCTGGACACAATCTCATCTGTCTTCCTTCTTCTCCTTGGAACCTTCAGAGCTGACCCAGGGTCTAGTGTATTGAACCTGGGCAGGCTTGTGACTGCTTCTGCCAGTGGGGTGAGGCAGAAGGGATGCCGTGTGACTCCAAGGCTGGGACATAAAAGTTGATGTCGCTTCAGCTTTGTTCCGGGCACATCTGCCTGGAAGACCACCAGGTCACCTGTGACCACCACGTTGATATTGGAAGTCAGGTTGTACGAGGAGACCAGGTACAGGTGCTCTGTCGGCAGTGCCAGCTGCAGCCTGTGCCTGAGCGGTCCCTATCCAGGCACCAGATATACCTGTAGAGAAGTTTCCAGAAGATTCCAGCCCTAGCCATTGAGTCACTTCCAGCCACTTGAATCTTCCCAGCTCAGATTGATACCTTGTGGAGTGTAGGACCCATAGGCTTGATAAAAGAGTGGTTAATTTGAGTCATGAAGTCTCGGTATGGTCTGTTATGCAGCAATAGTACCTGAAGGGCTCTATTTTTCCTGTGTGAGGTACATGGCCCCTCATCTAGTGCATGCACCATTGTCCTCACTGCCATGCACCTCAGAGGCCCTCACCTGGCTCCCACCCTAGGCTTTTGCTGTTGCAACAGACTTTCCCCACCTCTTTTCATAGCTGCCTTCTTCTCATGATCAAACTTTAATTCAAGTATATTTTATAGCGCATATAATTATATTAGTCAATAAAATATAATCAATAGATTATAATTACATAAATATAATATAGAAGCTATAATTCAAGAACCTGTAATTATAACATAAAATTTAATATGAAAAATTAAATGTTCACGTAACCCTGGCCAACAAGCTTGTGAAGATGCTAAGCATCGTCTGTCATCAAGGAAATGTACTATACACACCCCAAAATAGTTAAACTGTAAAAAGCTGGCAAAATGTCCAGTATTGATAAGGACATGGAGCAGCTAGAATGCTCACACCTTTTCAGAGGGAAGGCAAAATGGCAGTGCCCCTTTGGAAAACAGGCTGGCAGTTTCTTACACAGAGAGTTACCATGTGAGCCAGCAAAAAACTCTTGAGTGTTTACCCAAGAGAAATGAAAACCTACATCCACACAAAGACATGTGTGGGAATGTCCATAGCAGTTTTATTCACCATAGACAAAACCTGGAAGCAGCCTGTGGCCATCAACTGCAGGATGGACAAATGAACTCTAACCTCTATGCCATGGAATACTATACAGCAGTGAAAAGGGACAGATTGATGATACTGACAACACAGGGATGAATTTCAAGAGTGTGGAGTCAGTGAGCAAAAAAGTCAGGCACAAGAGACTTCATACTATGTGATTCCATTTATATGACCTTCCAGAAAAACTGAAACCGCAGGAGAGAAAACAGAACAATGGTTGCCAGAGACTGAGGAAGGGAGAAAGACTGACTGTAAATGGGCTCAAAGGAAAGTTTGGGGGTGAGGGAGTTGTTTTCTACCTGGTTGTGGGGGCAGTGACATAGATGCACATATTTGTCAAAGCTCATTGACTGCAGTTATCAAGGGTGGATTCTGTTGTGTAAATTTAACTCAGTAAACCTGTCTTTTAAAAAATCCCTCTGTAGGGAAGATCTCTCCAATCTCGTTTTATCTAAAGGACATCCCCACCCATCCTAATTCCCTGTCTCTATTTCATTTTACTATCTGCACAGGACTTAATGATTTTAAAAATGATATCTGCAAAGTAACATATATACATAAATTTTATATATTTTATACATTTTAGGCATCATTAAGAACTCTGCAAAAAGCTTTATACACACACATAATTTTGAAAACAGTTTTTGCTTGCTTATTCTCTGTCCCTTCCACTAGAGGGGAGGCATGATATGACCTCAAGACGGGGCGAGACGATCGTGCTCACTATTTTATTCCTAACTGGAGAGACTGAGTGCACCTACTGGACATGCAGAAGAAATATTTCTTGAGTTAATTGACCAAACAAGAAAGGCGGTTGGGCAAATAGATGCAATCACCAGAAGCAGTAAGAAAACCCTTTTTGTCTGAACTGAGCTGCTTCTGGATTCAAACCACTTCTTAGCCAGAGTTCACCCTCTGCTGGAACCTTCAGCCCTGTCAGAAGTGTTCAGCGGGGTCGGTGAGCCCTGAGCACTCCAGAGGGGCCTGGGTCCGGGGACAAGATACCTCTCCCCTGTCCCCTGCCCCCACAGCTCCATTTGGAGAAGGGAGCTCCCTTCCCCCTTCATGGCTCAGAACCCTACCCCTCCCATCTCCCACCCCCCACCCCCCACCCCCGTGGCCTTGACATGTGTTCTGAGCAGGTAATAAAAGCGTGGTCAGAGGCTTGCGCCCTTTGGAGTTCATTTCGTTTTATTTTGTTATTAAAAACCAAACATGTGGAACACAGATAATTTGGTCCTGCACGAGGCTTCCTTTGGCTCCTGCATCTGAGGAATTTAACGAGGGAGAAAACAGAGGGAAATATATGCATAGCTGTTTGGTATATTTGGAAAGGTTGTAAGCAAAATCTTACTTCAAAGGATTATTGGGGTAACCTCTCTGGGCAAGCTGCGATCAGCATTGCTGCCCAGATCGGCATCCTGTAAAGGATTTGGGGCCGAGTGGGGGATTGTAAGATTTTTGTTTTTGTTTTTTTTAAATTAGTTTTCAAAGGAAGAGCACAGTGATAGTGGAGCCAAACTTTTAAATATCCTTCTTGGAATGGTTGGAATTGAGTTTCAAACCTTAATGTGCTCCGAGGGACCATAACACAGGCTGGAAAATAATTATTTTCCAAGCTCCAGAGCCTCCCCCCTCTGTCCCAACTAGTTAAGTCCCCCCACCACCACCCCCAAGCGCACACCCATGCCACAGGGCATATTAACCCATTAACTCTGTTCTCAGCCCCTGCTGCATTACAAAGGGGGCGGGTTCTCCATTATAAACACTTGGGAATCATTCCAAGAAGCTGCTAACAGGGTATAGTAGGTCCTGGAATAACATCATTTTGTTACAACATTGATGAAAAGGAAAAGAATGCCAGCCACGGTGAGCAAAACAATGTTATTCAAGGATTCGCTTTCATTATACCTTATTTCACTTAAAGTTGAGGTTCCAAGAACCCATCCAAGATGCTAAGTGAGGACTTCCTATCATTTAAAGAGTCTTGGGTCTAAGGAGTTTTCAAGGATGAGACAAATTGTGATTCAAATTTAGCAGGGTCCCTCCAGTGTAAACTAGCTTCTTCTTCCACTCAGTGTCATGCTTGAGATTCACCCACATTTTCCCAGGAGGTAGCAGTTGGTTCCTTTTCACTGCAGCATAGTATTCCACTCCATGAATCAGTCACACTGACTTGTCTGTTCTACTGTCGGTTGATATTTAGGTTGTTTCCGTTGTAGGACACTTAGCCACCACGTTGTCTTGGAGGTTCTTAATCACATGCTGGTGAACTTGGGCACCATTTATCTTTGAAAATCCTTAACTTCCTAGCCCAGGGGTCACGGACATCTTGGATGATCTAATGAAAGCTGGGTCCCTTGCCCACAATGCATGCACACACATGCACTTGCCCGTGCACAGGTACACAAAGCCAGACAGACACACACAGATGCAGAGAGGCAGAGGTATAGACAGACAGTATCGCATATCATCATGGAGAAGTCTCAAGGAGGTTCAAGTGCATGCAGGCACCAGCTCAAGAAGCCCAGCTCTGCTCAGCTCTGGAAGAGAAGCTGAGAGGCCCTCTTAGCCATGCCGGGAAAACCAGAGAAGGGAAGGTGGATTTCCCTCCAAGTCTGCTCCTGAAGGTTTTTGTTTTTTCCTCCTTGGTGCTGGTTGGGTTCCAACCCCAGAGAGGCAGAAACAAGAAGTCAGCTTCCCCGGCATAAGCCCAGACCCCAAGGTGCTCCTGCAGAGCCTGCAGGAGCCGTGTGTGGGTGTCTGTGTTTGCACTGAGGGTGAGGGCAAGGCCGGAGCCAAGAACAACCCATAATTCTGCACACAGCAGATTGAGTTTCTTTCAGACTTCGCTCCCAGAGGAAACATCAGCGACTGCAGGAGTTGAGCGGGGCTGGGCCTCAGAAAATGGGTAAGCTGTGTGTGTGTGTGTGTGTGTGTGTATGTATGAGAAAGCAGGGCAGGGTCTGCAGCGTGAGAGGCTCTGGGGGGCATCCACAGTGGGCTCTGGCCATGCCAGCCCCGTGCTACTCCTAGTGCTGGATGAGAGGCTCTCTGCTGTCTGCTGCATGGTGCCTCCCGGAATGGCAGGGGGGTTACAGAGCTCAGGCCACATTCCCCTGTCATTGTGCCCCCACGTTCGAGTACCCAGAAACTCTCCCCAATGGACACCAGTCTGTGCCCAGAGCCTGCTTGGTTCTAGTCCCTGGATCCACCCTGGAGGTCAAGCTCCCACCTTCCTGCTCACCCCTGTCTTGGGGGTGGTGAGAGTAGAGGTTTGCCGCCAGGATATGGGCCGGGGCTTGCAGGCTGGGTTGTCTCCACATGTCCACAAAGCCCCTTGGTAAAGGCAGATTGGGGTGGGGTGCAACGGGGAGGCTGGGTGGCAGCTTCTCCTAAGTCAGCAGATTCTGGGGCAGAAACCTAAGCAACAGGGAATCCTCCAGTCCACCCTGACCTTGCAGGTTATTAGAAAGATGCACTTGGCAATGGCCTTGCAGGTTATCAAAACGGCATACTCGGCACCTTGTTGGATGATAGGACACACCTTACCAAATACGTGGCCAGCGGGCTTTCTACCTGGCAAGTGTCCCCACACAACACGAGGACCTCTTGTTTGCAGCCTCGCCCTGGCTAAGGCAGGTCTGCAGGGGCTACTCCCAGCCTGGGAGGGCCACTGTGGAGAGGGGGGTGGATATTTGGGGCCAGGAGCTCGAAGGCAGTAGTCCACTGTCTGGAGCAGTCCCCAGGGAACAAGAGATCCTCTAGACCCCACCATGCGTTTCCTGTCACCCACGGAGGTAGGGTGAGATGGGGAGGGGGGAACTCAGCTCTCCTGCCTCCAGAGACCTGGAAAGGACTTGGTGGGTTTCCCTGCTGGGGATCCAATTTTAGTGCCGTACTAGTCACCGGTGAGGTCCATGTCAGGAGAGGCAGAGCAGAGACTAGAGTTTGTGGGTGCATGTTTGCAGAGAGGGGCTCTCTGGGGAAGCTAATATAGGAAGGAATAAGGAAATGATTAAGAAAAGCTGTAAAGAGCCTCCCTGGTGGCCTAAGGGCTAAGTCCTAGTGCTATCACCCCGATGGGCTGAGTTCGATCCCAGGCCAGGGAGATGACCCACATATGGCACAGCCTCTCCTGTCTCGCCTGCTGCTCCCCTCAGCAGTGTATTTCAGTAGATCCACCTGTTCTGCTCCCCACGCTGCCTCTGGTGAATCCTCTCACCCCCTCCCCACACCGCTGGCCCACACCTCAGTTCTTGCATAAATAATGCATAAATAAAATAAATCTTTAAATAAAAAGCTTTTTTTTAAATTATAAAAAAGAAAAGCTGTAAGGTTGGGTCTCCGGCAAAGACCAGGTTCCCTGGGGAGCTGGAACACAGAACACCCCATGGATTTGTCCTGCTGAGGGGAGGGGACAGCCAGCCCCACAGGGGGCTGTGGCAGGGAGGTGGTATGATCTGTATGAAGCAGCTCCTATTGACCCACAGTAAACCACAGGAGGAGGGGTAGCTAGCCTCTGTGGGCACCCACTGCATGCTGTGGTGTTAGGGGACAAAGGGAGCGGGACACTCTCCAGAGGGTCAGGTGGGGGGCTCCAAAATAACATCTCCAGGATGAACTCTCCCAGGGCCCACGGGCAAGCAGTCTGTTAGGGTCCTCACCCACCCTCGCTCCCTCTACCCCCAGAGTAGGGCCAGGTTCTTTGAGAGCCTCCTGGGCCCTTGTTTGTCATTCTTGACCCTCCTGGCTGCAGCTTTGCGCTTTGGGATTTAGTAACATTGGTTCCCACCCCATCAGGACACTTGATAGTAAATTCCAAAATAGTACAGACCTCTGCTTGGAGGCAGCGAGTAAAGAATGAGGGCTTGACGGACAACTGCTGAGTGAGTGAGTTTCCTCTTCCATGAAACAGAGGTAGCTGCCATTAATCTCTCCTTCCTCCACTGGACCTTAGGTCTCATTCTGGAAGAGTGTATGTGTCCAGAGACCCAGTCCAGAAGCAGCTATGCTCCCTGGCGCCCCCATCTGTCTGGCTTGAGGATGGCAGGGGACTGGTCAAGCTGAAGTGTGTGTTATGGGGTCTTAGTATTCTCTTTTTGTGGGTGGGTGACTTTGATTTTCTGGAACCTTGATTTCTTCATCTGTAAAGTGGAGGTAACAAAACCTCGCAGGGCTAATGAGCAGACTGGATCTAGTCTCCTATCTCTTAAGAGCTCCTAAAAAAGTATGGTTGGGTATTTTATTTTTAGAACCTGAGCCCAGGGGAGATGGGGTGGGGAAACGGGATGAGCTCAGAATGTACTAGAACCCAAGCATGGATCCCTGAGACCCACAGGAAGCCAGAGTGGGGAGGGGCATGCGTGGATGGTCCCAAGCCTGCCTGTCCCCTCCGCTGGGAATGCCACCTACAGGAGCTACCCGGGAAACAGGATTTCCCACATGACTGGCTGAGCAGAGGGATGGTCAGAGATTTCATATGCAGACTGGAGAACAAAAATCTTGATTTTTTTTTTCCTGGTGATGTGTTTAAGTGGCTCAACTCCTGTGACCTTCAATGCTCTTTTGGGGACAGACGGGACAGTCATACTGTGTCCCTAAAGAGTTGCTGCCAGAGATAAATAGGCCCTGAGCCCAGTGCCTGGCACCAAGCACATGGCGAGTAAATAGCCCTTATTCTTCCGCAGACAGTCACAGGGCATCCCCCAACATCCCCGATGCCCACTGGGCTCCACCTGGCAGTGAGAAGCCCTTAGTATCCCTCATTGTCCTTACATCCCCGTGGGAGACCCATTTGCCCTATTTCTAGATGAGGGAGGCTCCCCTCTCTCCCTGGCTGGCTGAGCAGGATAGAAGCAGGAGGTCTCAGTTGGTCTGGGTTGGCAAGCTCTTGACAGTAGCCGACATTCTTCGGGGGGTAGCTGCTTGGCAGCTGTGTGGGTGTTGTCCAGGCGTTTAGCAGTTAACAGCTTCTTTTCATGTTTTGTCAGCCATGCAGATGCCAACAGCCAGCAGCCGTGGTCAAAACCCCCACCTGCTCAGACCTGGGAGCCAGGAGCCCCTGGAGTCCGGGGCAGCTCGCCCAGGCCCCTCATGTGGGGTGCACACTCAAAGTTCTGGGTGTGTATGCTCTTGGACTGGGGCCCAGGAGCGCCAGGGGCTGTCGTGGCGCTCTGGGGCCACCCCTGGGCAGCCTGGCCCCCTATCTCCAGCTGGGGGTGGTGCAAGCTTTCATCCTGTATCTCTTTCTCTCTGCATTTCTGTGTCTCTATTGCCTTCCTTCTGCTTCTCAGCTTCTGCTTCAAGGTTTCATTGTGTCTGTCTTTTCTGCGCCTCTTTTCCTTCTCCTTCCCTGACCATTTCCTTGCTTCCCTCACTACATCTCTTCCCGATACAAGTCCAGGTCTGTCCTAAGTTGATAAACTTCTCAATGCTTCGCCCCCAAACAAGCACCCTTGGCACAGCTGCCCTCAGTGACCTCAAGCCCTACCCTGCCCACTCTGTCTCTCCACAGCACCACCCCAGGGAGCAGGGAAGGCCTGGCCCACGTCTGTTGGACAAGACATCCCCTTCCTGGGACAAGCACCTCCTGGGGCACCCTGCCAGCAGGAGGGCTTCAAATCACAATACTCCACTGGGGTTTTCTGTGACTCCTAAATAGGTATTTCAGTGCTTTCGGTGAGGCAAGTGCCAGCTGAAGACCAGCAGCCGGCTGAGATGGACAGAATCTGCAACTTGGGGCCTCCTGCGGTGCCACTCACTAAAAAGGCACGTTTGGGCACCAGCGAGGGGTTTTCTGGATTAGATACCATATTTATCCTAAAGGGTGCTTAGGGCCCCCCAGCAGCCCGCTGCGGAAGTGGTCTCGGGGCCCAGGAAGCAAGGACTGGGCTGGCGCTGCAGCGAGGCGGTGGACAGGCTGGAAGCGCGCGCGCTCGGGGCGCAGCAGCCCAGCGCCAGGTTCGCTGCTCCGAGGCTGGGGCCACGCGCTGGAAGTCGTGCCTGGCAGCTCGTGCTTTCTTCGGAATGTGGCTGGACTTTTCCTTTCATTCCAAATCATAGTTTACAAAAATAGGTGGAGATTATTCCCGGCAAAAGAAGGCTCGTCCAAAATTTCAGCCGGGGAGGGTCTGAGTGCGATGCAAAAGGCCGGGCAGAGCGATTTTGCAAACTCCCGCGCGTTGCGCAAAGCCGGTTCCACTCGCGGCTCCCCGAGCCTCCTGAAATTGAATGCAAACTTTTGCACGTCCCTCAAGGGCTTTTTTCCTGCCTGGAGAAGTGGGTCCAAAGCTCCCCACCAGTTTTCAGAGCCGCAAGGCGCCCACCGCCGCCGCCAGAAAGGTGAAAAGGTTAAGAATCCTGACAAAGGTAGCCAGAGCTGCTTTTTCAGCTCGAAAGAAAACCCCTGTCCACCGCCCTTATTTTTTA
Source organism: Talpa europaea (assembly GCF_964194135.1). Classification (NCBI taxonomy): domain Eukaryota; kingdom Metazoa; phylum Chordata; class Mammalia; order Eulipotyphla; family Talpidae; genus Talpa; species Talpa europaea. Next base: position 7,582,199 of record NC_140082.1, on the reverse strand, counting down.
TCTCCCCCCACCCCCCCCCCCGTCACCCCAACCCCTTTTTTCTTTTGCAACTTTTCTTTGACATTTCAAAGCCCCCTCTCCTGGTTTCGATTTGAAGCTCCCGGATAAAATCGATCAATTTCAAAAAGGAAGGGATTGCGGGTCTGGAATTCAAAGTCCTCCCCCGTGCGCGAGGGAGGAGCTGGAGCCGAGGCTGGAGAGCGCGAAGACTTTGCTTCAGGCACCTCGTTTTCCTCGCGGCCTCTCCCAGCTCCCAGCTTCTTCCCCGGCCCCGAAAAAAAGAGGGGGAGCAAAGAAAATGGCTGTAGGTTCACGGCGCGCCAGGGCAAAGCCCCCCCAGGGAGCCGGGAGCCGCGGGGAGCGGGCTGGAGGGCCGGCCCCGCCCTCCTCGCCGCAGGGAGCCCCCCCAATCCGTTTACTACCTGTTTCCGAGACCTCAGGTATCGGAGGAAGCCAGTCCCGCCACTTTCAAAGGCTGCGAGGTGGCCAAGGTCATAAACTGGAAGGCAGGAAGCGACTCTTGGAACGGGGACCTAATTCCTGTTTTATTGATTAAGAAGGGGCGCCTCAACGGGGTTGAAAAACAAGATGGAAAGTTGGACTGTCCCCTCCTTCGCTGGCCTTCAGCTGCCCAAGCAGCTTCCGTGCTGTTCACCCCAGATCACCTCCGAGTGGAAGGGGTGCGCAGGGGCGCGGGGCTGGCTTTAATAGGGCTCCCGGCGCCCACTTAGTGGGCGGCAGGGGTGTGTTTTGGGGGGGGGTGCTAACCTGGTTCTGGAACCTTTATTTTCAACGTTGACCTTTTGTTTATCACGGGCTCCTTGGGATATTTTAAATGTACTGCATTGAAATATTTATCTTGATGCCAGGTTTTGAGGTCCTGCCTTCAATGCCGAGCTGGCAGGAGAACATTTGGGGGTGCAGCATAGCAGAGAGGTATAGGTGCTGAGGCAGGGGAAAGAGAGGGGTGATCTGGAGGGTGCTGAGGGTGTCTGGGGCCTGGAGCCCCTGGGCAGAGCAACGCGAGAGGAAAATCGCATTTTCCTGGGCTAGCTGTGGCACTATCCCTTGTGACATCTCTGGCTGTGATTGAGAGCAGGGGGCCTGGACCATCTGACGCGGGGTCAGAGACCTGGATTTCGTTCCTGGGAGCCCAAATCAAACTTCCTGTGTGGCCTGGGGCAGGCCCTGCAGTGCCCAGAGTGTGGCCTCCTTTGGGGAAATTTTTTTTTTAATGGAAAAGACCCGCCAGATACATCCAGAACATGTTAAATAAAGCAGTTTCCAAAATGCCTTTTGGCTCATGAGTGTTTTTTTAAAATCCCCAGAAAGCCTCTATTTTATTAAAAAGCTTATAATAATGCCCAAGATTTATGGAGTGTTCACCCCAGGTCAGACACTTTGCCAAGGTCTTTAAAGCATTATCTCTTCTAATCCTCACAACAAGCCCCAGAGATAGGAACTATCTCTTATCCCCATTTTATAACCGAAGAGACTGAGACCCAGAGAGGGAAAGTCATTTATTCAGGGTCACAGAGCAGCTACATGGTGGACTTTGGAGAACAGGTGGGTTTCCTCCAAAGACCCATTCTTAAGCACTCCGTGTCTGGGAAGATTCTGCTCCACTTGCATTTAAGGACATTCAAGGACAAGGGCAGTGTGGATGGATCAGAGAGGTGAATACAGTTGCCTAAAGTCACACAGCCCAGGGAGCCCAGGGAGCCGCCTGGCCTTGCTTTGCATTTCTGGACCACCTCCATGCAGACTGGCCTTCAGTGCAGATTCTTCCTCGCCCTGCCCATGTCCCCCAGAATGAACCACACCATCATCCAAAAACAGCTGTGTTTTAGCCAGTAACAACCTAGGCGTGTACTCTGTGTCCCCGAACTGGTTCAATGAGCCACAGAGCCTCAGGCTGAGAGAGAAGTCTCTGGAAGTCTGCAGCCGGGATGGGGGATGGAGCGGACAGAAAACAGGAGAGGAAAATCTGGGAAACAGTGAGCTGGGCCTGCCTGAAATTCCAGGAAAAGGGGGCACCCGAGAGACAAATGGTACCTGCAAGAATGGGGGTGCCTTTTCCTGGCACATGTAGAAATGGTACCCGTAGAAATGGTACCCCGAAGGGAGATGATACTGGTAGGAGTAACTCTGCCATTAGTAGCCATCGGGACCTCTAGAGTATTTGTTGTTGAAGAAGAAACAGCTGTGAGGTTAAAAAGACTTCCTGAGTGAAGCAACTCTGGATCCCACAGAAGCTGGGGTGCATCTGAGTCTGTGTGATGCCTTACATTCAGAGTAAAAGGAATGAGGCTTTTAGCTTTTCCTATAAACCACTCAGGAAAGCATTTTTTGGAAGGTCTGTGAGATTCGGGTTTTCATTTTTGGTTCAAAAGCCAAGGTCATCAGAGATCAGATGGGCAGCTGGAAATGGATGACCTATGAAAAATGTAAAATATTTTCCCCATTGCTAATGATAATAATAGCTTCCATTCCATTCACAAAATGCTTCCGCTGAAATGCCTTGGACACATTTTCTCCTTTGGTCTCCTGCCTACCCCTCGATGTGGTGGACAGATGAGCACACCTTTCTTTTTCCCATGTGAAGGAAAGGAAGCACAGCGAGGTGAAGCTACTTCCCCGAGATCACACAGCTAGGAAATGGAAAAGCTAGGATTCCAGCCCAGATTTTGTTGCACCCCAGACACCAAGTTCTTCACCTGTCCCAGAGCCTAGCAGTCGAACAAAGTAGGTGAAGCATCCCAAACCCTCTGCTAGGCAATCTGGGGAGCCTCACAGATTCAGTGCATCAAAGTCTCCTGCGCTCCTTCTCCTGGCCAGGAGGCAAGAGAGGAGGCAGCTTCATGAGCTGAGAGTTGCTATTCAGGATGCCGGAGCTCCTCCAAAGCGTGGAGGGCAAGAGACGCCTGAGAGACAGGCTGGCATTGACTGAGACACACCAACCCCAAGCCAGATGCTACAGGAGATTTCCCAGTGCCAATTATGTGGCCAGAGAGACACCATCCGCCAGCCGATTTGAGCCAGAGCTGACCAGGGCACCGACATTCACCAAGACCCTGGGGCTGTATCCACCAAAGGACCCAGAAAATTCTTGGCAAGCTATATGATCCATTTTCTCTTCCCAACAACACAGCGAGGAATTACATTTACGTGCCGCCTGGGGAAGTTCCCAAGCGACAGACCACATGTACGACAATGCTCCCCGGATTCCTGTTTCGTGATGCTACAGCAGCCTCCCAGTCTGGTGCCTACTGTGTACATGGGGATGGCATCTTCTTCTCTTGTGCTGGATTTGCTCTTGTATCATTCCCTTCCTTGTGGCCCCTAAGCATACAGGATCCAGGGCTGATGTTGCAGTATTTTTACTGTAATTTTCTGTATCTAGATCTGTTTAGAGACACAAATACCACCCTGTTACAACTGCCTACAGTGTTCAGTACAGTAACACGATGTTACAATATTTTTGGTTTCTGCTGAGGGACAATAAACTATACCTACAGCCTAAGTGTGTAGTGGGCTCTACCGTCCAGGTATGTAAGTCCATGCTATGATGTGGACACCGTGGCGAGATCGCCTACTGGTGCATTTTTGCAGAACACACGCCGTTGTGAAGCTGAGTGTGATGGCACCGGGCAGCCATGAACGGTGGTGCAGGGGGTGCACTGCACAACCTTGCTTTTGCACATTAAATAATACATGTATTACAGCAGCTTTCCAGCAGATGGCAGTCACGCGTCTTGGTTGCAAGAAATCAGTGTATTATGACAAATTTGTGACCTGGAAGTAAGGTGTCTTGAGGAAGGGGCGCCTTTTCTTATTTTGTAAGGACATGATAGGACCAAGCAGTGACCCTAACTATGACCATCCTGCCTATTCACAGGTGGGCACACTGAGGTTCAGTGGGGTGGAGTTTCTGGTTCAGAGCCTCCGAGCTGGTTAGAGGGGAAGTCTGCTTTCAAAGCTAAGAGAGTCCCGGAGAAAACTCACTTAGATGCTTTGGGCTAAATTCTATCCCAAGCCTCTACTCACCATGCCGGAATCCATCACTTCATGCATTGCTGGGCCAGCGTGCATACCAGCCTTTAGGATTTGAGAATATTTTCATCTTCAGGGATGCAGCTTACCCCAGTATGCACCAGTGGGGGCGAAGAAGTTGAGTTTTGGAGAACGCCCCTAGCCCCAAGATCTGACCTCCTGCTTAAAGTTGTTGCATGGGCTCAGTGCCCTTGAGCCTCAGTTTCCACATCTGTAGGATGGGTGTACTAGTAGTTCCTACCACAGGAGACCCGAGCAGACGCTAGCAGAGTACACACATGAGCTGTCATTGCTGTGTCTGCTTCGCCCATGGTTGAAGCCTTTGCTTTCTCAGACCAAACTCTGTATGTAGGCCAGCACACAGGCTTCGACACGTTGGACTTTCTGCTCGTGGGGGCTTCCTAGAAGGGTCGCTTGGGGGGACCACTGTCATCTCATTTTTCAGTCCTATTTTTCTTCAGTCTGCAGCTGGAGATGGAGGAATTATTGGGGGCATGGAGATGATTTGTGCAGCTGTGGCTGTCTTGGGGGGGGAGGGGGTGGAGAAAGAAGAGGAGAGAAGAAAGAGAAGGTGGAAGAGGGAGATGATCAATCCAGAAACTTTCATGAAGTTCTAAATTTATTTTGCAAATGATGATTTTAATCATTCGAGCCCAGCACACTTGGCTGAGAGAGGCCAAATGCACCTCATCGGCACCTTGGTGGCATTTGGGATCTAGAAACCCGTCCCCTCATTTTGGCCTGATGATGTCACCAGACGCAGCCGATGGAATTTCCACACCCTCCCCCTTCTGAAATTAAGTTATCCAGGACGCTAGGAAACTTAGCATTTTTAACATTTATTATATAATTGTTATGATTATTACCTCTCTAATTTATTTCCCTACTTAAAAACCTTCTGGCAACTGTAACTCATTTTAGACCAATCCTCACAAACTAGGAGACCTCAGGTTATTTAGAGAGAGAGAGAGAGAGAGCGTTTAGCCAGGTGCAGGAGTCTCAAATTTCCTCAAAATTGCTGCAGGGTTTCACTCAATATAGAAATAAGCAAAGAGCAGTGTGTGTGCATGATGTCAATATTATGATAATGTGCACCGAATGCGGATCATAAGTGATTAATTCGGTCGTTTTCCAGGTTTTTCCCCGGGGATTTTGGTCCTCACTAGCTATGAGTGCGTGCACGCACACACGTAACCCCATCTTCCTAGGGCTCCGTGGAAAAACACCTCCTTGCAAGACGAGGGACGAGAAATGAGGTGTATATGGTGGGGAAGGCAGCTGGTTAATTGCAGCTCAGTCTTGTCTCTTACCTGCGTCAGGAAGGGGGGTGGGGGGAGATTCAGAGGGCGCAGAGCCAATGAAACAGTGGACTCCTATCATCTGTAGCTTTGCTCTGGTATTTTAATATCCTACAGATGAAAGTTCTAATTGGGAGAAGTTTGCATCCGAAGTTAAACCGAGTAGTGGTTTCGAAGGACCTTTAAGTGGAAAAAGAGATTGACTTAAAATACCTGTGGATTTGTACTCACTGTGTCTTTAACAGTTTCATGTTTGGTCAAAGCGCTCTCCTGTTAGATCAGTGATGACCGTAGGGGTTTAGTGAGCACTTGCTATGTCCCAGGCTTTCTGGTAAGGCAGTGGGTCGCAGTGGGTCTCGTTGGGGGAGGATGTGATTGTTTTCCCCCTGCAGGTGACAGCTGACAGTGTCTGGAGACATTGGTTATCACAACTGGTGCTGTGGGGCAGTAGAGAGAGGGGTGCTGCCAGCATCCAGTGGATAGAGATTGAGGACGAGGCTAAGCATCCCACAAGGCAAAGGACTGGCCCCCACACTCAAGAATTACCTGGCCCCAAATGTCAGTTGTGTCAAGGTAGATGCCCTTTGCTATAGACTCAACAGGCATCCATTGATTTAACACGTGCAATACTTCCTCAGCCCCAAGGTTCCAAACTGCCTCTCTGTAGGTACCCCACCAAGTTGGGGTGAGGGGGGCTGGAGGTGTTTACCCATAGAGAGTGCATCAGAGAATTCTGGAAGTATATACTATCCATGCTTATATATAAGCTGGGATTAGAGGAGACAATTTTTCACTTTATTCACACGGGGAGCATGCATCGTTTCCATAATCAGAACAAAACTGATCTTTTTTTTAAAGAATCACATATAGGGGGCCCTCCCTGGTGGCGTAGGGGTTAAAGTCTCAGCGCTATCAAGCTATCCACAGACTCTGCAGTTCAATCTCCAGCTGGCCAGGGAGCTGACCCACATGGCGTAGCAGACCTCTCCTGTCTCGCCCGCTGCTCCCCTCAGCAGTGTATTTCAGTAGATCTGCCTGTTCTGTTCCCGCTCTGTCTCTGGTGAATCCTCTCACTCCCACACCTCTGGCCTTCACCCCAGTCCTTGCATGCATAAATATATAAAAATAAATCTTTTTTAAAAGTCACATATAGAAAGCCTGTGTAGTGATATGAGAAAGAATTCACCCTGTTCTAGGACCTGAGGAAGGCAGGCTACCAACTGCATCTACCAAGTTTCCTCTTGGGTTTGCAAGAATGGAAGCCCTGGACAGAGGTCTGCCCACGGAGACAAGAAACAAGGGGACTGACTGCCTCTCTGTGTGGAGGAAACCCAGCTTCCCTCCACTTGACATCCTGTTAAATTGTTTAAGGATATCAGGTATTACTTTTATTGTTTTCATAAATTAAAATGGTTGTAATAATAAAATGCCTATGCAGATTAATTCTTAAATATCTTTTTACTGTAAACGAATATAAACATCTTATGTGTATTTTTCTGACGGGTGTTTCATATCTTTTTTTAAAAGATTTATTTATTTATGCATACAATTGAGCTCATGTTGCAGTGGCTGGCAATACCTTGATAATGCTGTGTCCTTAACCCCTGCGCCATCAGGGAGGCCCTCATACCTTTTTGTAGATTTCAAAGAAGAGTTGGTGGCACATTCCCCTGCCCCCAAATAACCATTATCCATACAACCAGTATGGATGAGGCCTTTACTTTGTTCCAAGAACTACACGGCATCTTTACACTGTCCCCTTTACACATAGCAAGCACCTTCTCACTGTCCCAACAACTCTGCGATGTTGGTGCTATTTTTATTCCTTATCTTACGGATAAAGAAAGCACAGAGAGGTTAAGTCACTCATCCAAAAACCCACAGCAGCAGAGCTAGAATTTGAACCCAGATCCATCTATCTCCCAGAGGGTTTTAATCATCATAACCTCACACTAGGACTTAAAAAGCATAGCATTCAGTTATTCTTTCAGGTCCTTCCAAGTGTGATATTTTATTATTTTCCAAGAGTGTTTCAGGAACAGGTGAAAGGTAGCCCTAAGCATCTGTAAGACTCTTGAACTTAAGAGCGAGGAAACAACACGAGTGCATGCAGTGAGAAAAAAGCTCAATTCTGATCTCTGTTCCCTGCTGGAAACTGGGCAGAGTAAAACCCAGATAATCCATAAATTCCCCACCTGGGGATGGGGGTGTGGGGATACCCTGGCATCGATCAGGTTAGAAAGTGGGGAAGGTCAGCGCTCCAGAGGTAGAGTGGAGATGAGCGTTTGGAATAGCTATGGGGATTTTAGGGCTTTAAAATAAACCCAGTTCTTGTATGCATAAATAAATAAAAATAAATCTTTAAAGGAAAAAAATAAAAGCACTAAGAGAACTCCAGCAGCTTGGGAGTGCGGACCTGCCAATCAAGACAGGGCTGCTAAATAGTGTGTTTGCAGTTGGCGAGACTCCTAATTAACCACAAGCCACCATGTCCTAAATTTGGACTGTGTCTTCCATCTTGGCTCCTAGGAGTGGGGAAGAGGGTGTTAAATATGTAGGTGCCGTGAGCCTGGATGGTGGTTAAGCCTTCACTGGGTTATTACCTGGGAAACAGTGACAGCTCTAGTTACCCCAAGGTTAAGCACCCCACAAGGCAAGGAATAAGGAACCGGAGTCAGAGACAGTGCTGCGGAATGTAAGGGGGCACCCAAAACCTCAGTAATCAAGATAAAGGGTCTTTCCATGCAATATATTTTTTAAATCAAGATGAAGACAAAATAATCTATGATTTTAAATAAAAGTGTTCATACAGGTCTAGGTTAAGGTGTAGAAAGGGAAGAGTAGGGCAGACCTCTTTTCAGTTTTTTTTTTAAATATTTTTTATGCATGTAAGAACTGGGGTACAGGCTAGAGGCATGGGGGGTGATGACAGAGACAGAGTGGGGAGCAGAACAGGCAGATCTACTGAAATCCACTGCAGAGGGGAGCAGCAGGAGAGACAGGAGAGGTCTGCTGCGCCATGTGGGCCAGCTCCCTGGCTGGGGTCGAACTCAGGCTGCTGTGACTGTGCATAGCTTCACAGTGCTGAGAATTAACCCCTGCACCACCAGGGAGGCCCAGACCCCTTTTCACTTAAAGCCACTGCCCAAGAACTTGAAAAGACACTCTCACTATCACAGACATGCTCACCTCCCCTCAAGGCCATAATCACATTAACAAATTTAACAATAATTCTTGCTATCATCTAATACTCAGCAGAGAATCAAATTCTCCTGATTGTCTAATGAAACTCTTTAAATGTTGCTTTGCCCTAATTAGGGTCCAGGCAAAGTGCATACATTCCTTGTGGTTGATGTGCCCCTTAGGTATCTTTTCATACCATCAGCTTGTTGCAGAAACAAGTCATAAATAACACCCCACCTTCTAGATTTGTCTGCTTGCTTCCTGCGTGTCATTTATTTTCATTTATTTTCTCTACTTACTTCCCGTTTTCGATTTTAATGATTTCTGCTTTGATATATTTTTTGCTTCTTTTTTTTTTTCTGCATACCTTGGATTTATTTTGCTCTTCTATTTCCAGTTTCCTGGGGTGGAAGCTTGGAATAATGCTTATAAGATTGTTCTTCTTTTTTTGATACAGGTTATTCAAGGCCCTCTAACTGCTGCTTTCACTGCATCCCCCCAAATTTGATCAAGTTGTATTTTAATTTTTACTTAGTCAAAATACTTCTTAATTTCTCTTGAAACTTCTTCAACCCATGTGTTATTTAGAACTCTTGTTTGATCCATTATTAGCTTAGTCTAAACTATTAATGTGCCGTTTAAGATATGCTATTGAATCTCCAAGTATTTGGGGACTTTCTCACAGTCTTTCTGTTCCTCATTTCCAGTTTAATTCAATTATGGGATTAAATGACAACATATAGTGAATGGTTTCTATTGTTTGGATGTACGTTAAGGTCTTTTTTATGGTCTGGAATATGATCTGCCTTGGTGCGACACGTGAACTTGCGAAAAATGTATATTTTGCTGTTTTTAGGTGAATTCATCTATAAATGTTGATCATATTCAGTTGATTGGTAGTGGTGTTGAATTCAGCCACGTCCTTATGTTGCAGGGCAACCCCAATATAAAACAGGTTGCCTGACTGTGGGTCCTCACCCTCACGCTTAAAGGGGACTTAAATTGCAGGCACACACAAAAGGTTAACAAAAGGCTTATTTACAAGGGAAAGGGAAATGAGGAAATGAACAACTCAGGGAGAAAAAGAGGGAGAGAAATTCTTAAATGCACCCTACCCGTTCCTCTGACCTGGAATTCCAAATGACCCATGGAGCCAAATGCTGCTGCCTAGCCAAGAGCACCAGCCAAGAGGGCTTCCCCCACTCACATGACCAGTTAAATACCTAAATAGAGAAAATGGCTGCTTAACTCCGCCCTCAGGTCCTCGCAACCTCCCTTTGGGGATCATGGGATTTGTAGTTCCCAGTGTCTTAATGGAGTGGGGGTGGCATCCACAAAGCCTGTATGGAGTTTGCTCAGGACATCCTTTCCCCCTAACACTTACTGCTTTACTTACTGATAGAGTAAAACTGAAATCTCCAAATGTAATAGTGGGTTTGTCTATTTCTCCTTGCAGGGCTATTACTTTTTTGCATCATGTATTTTGAGTCCCTGTTTTTAGGTGCACACGGTAAGATTGTTATCTTCTTGGGCAATTGACCCCCTTTATCCTTATATAAAGACTCCGTGGTGTCATTTAACTTGTTCCTCAATCCCTTGTATTCCCAGTGAATACCAATGAGCTCTAGAGAGTTTAGTGGACATGACCTGGGCCCCACACCTGTCCGCTTGTCCTTGCTACTTCAGCGTGCACTGGCAGAACCAGCATATCTGCCTGGAGTCTCTCTTGGGGACCAGGGTCCAGTGGTCAGAAGTGCTAGAGATTCAAATCTCCCCTTCCAGGAACAGCCCTTAGCCAATGACTCATGGAATTGCTACATAAGGGGCCTCCCTGGTAGTACAAGAGTTAAGCCTCAGCACTATGAAGCTATCTGCAGCCACAGCAGCACAAGTTCGATCCCTGGCCAGGGAGCTGACCCACACAGCACAGCAGACACACCTCTCCTGTCTCCCCACTTCACCCCTCAGCTGTGTATTTCAGTCTTTTCTCCTGTTCTGCTCCCCACTCTGTCTCTGGTGAATCATCTCACCCCCATCACCTCTGGCCTACACCCTGGCTCTTGTATGCATAAATAAATAAATCTTTTAAAAAAAAAGAATTGCTACATAAATATTCCACCCTGCCCCACCCCACCCACCTCTCTTGGCTCATGCTCTGGCCAGGGTGAGAGGACTCTGCGGGCACAATTTACACTGACTCCCAGAGCTCCCGGGCAGGCTATGCTCTAACCTCACAGTGGGAACTTGCTTGATAAGTCTCTCCTTACTCCCTGCCTGCCCTCCCCTGTCTCACTTTCTCATTCCACTACCAGCATGTCCTGGGAACACTTGCAAAATATACCCGTGCCTTTGAATTCTTATCTTAGGGCTGCTTTAGAGAAGCCCCAACTAAGAGAAGGCTTAGTTTATAGTAGAGTCAACATTTTCCTAAAAATTCTTCATAGAAGTCTCACAATATCTAGCAGTCCCTCTTCTGCTTGAATGCTAAGATTAAGCAGGGAATTCAGGAGATGACAAACTGATTGCTCCTACACAAGTTCTTTCACCAGGTTTTCACCCAATAATCTCATCCCCGGATCATGTCCTGGATCCACCTCACTTACTGTTCATGTTTCAGGAGACAGAAAAGGAGAGAAAACTGGCAATATGTTTTCAGCCCCTGGGTCAAGCCATGCCTGAAGCTGTTTCTGTTCCTGGATTTCCTGATGTTTTGGTGAAGCCCTTTATTTATTTATTTTTTAAAAGATTTATTTATTTATTTATACAAGCACTGGGTACAGTCAGAAGCGCGGGAGGGTGAAAGAATTCACCAAAACCAGAGCGGGGAACAGAACAGGCAGACTGACGAAATACACTGCTGAGGGGAGCAGCGGGCACAGCAGGAGAGGTCTGTAGCACCATGTGGGACCCTCGGCCAGCGGCGGGGGATCGAACCGGCACTGCAGAGGCTGCGGGCAGCTTCGCAGCCCAGTGCTCAACTGCTGCGCCACCAGGGGAGGCCCTGGTGAAGCCTTTTAGAATTTAATTTCTGTTGCTTGCAACTTCACAAGTCCTTGGTGAATACAAGTATGTCTCAGAGTACCAACAGAAGAAATTCAAAATAAGTTCACAAGCCAGTAAACCTATTGTGGACACCAAGCTTTGCACAACTCTCTTCCCTTGGTTGATGTCCTCTGTCCCGAGGTGGCACCCCCATTGCTCTGGTGAAAGGGCTCCAGGGAAAGTGACCAAGCCAAGATAGCCTTATTTTTTCTCTTTCCCAAGTTCACATGGTAGTTGGGCTAGGTAGAGAGGACAACCTTCTCCCCAATATTCCATGTTTTGTTTCCTGGGTCCAAAACAATGCTTCTGGGTCCCAGACTAACCCACCTTCCTCTAGTAACCCCCTCCATTGTCCATTCTCTCTCCTCATCCTTTGCAAGCAACTCCTCATCACATGCCTCTCTCCTATATAGCTGTCCCATGACAGGTAGAGACAGACCCGTTTCCTTTGTCAGATGAACTCGTCTCTATTAGCACAGAAGTTAGCAGCCTTCAAAGGGCAGCTCCCGCTCAATCACACTCAACAGTATGTATTTTCTCACCCCCAATGAGAGCAACCTGTCTCTCTTTAGTGACTCCCCCAAAGACCAAGTTGACCCAAAGTCTCCATTTCTAAAGATTAAAAATCTTTTATGACTGTTAAAAGAGCTTTTCCCACAGGCAATTTTAAACAATTTAGGAGAAGATACAGCAGACATCAATGAGTCCAGATTCTGGCCATAAAAATAGATACAATGGAAATGGCACATGCCCAGTTTCATAGTTGACCCTGGTTTCCCCCTCTTCTGCTCACTGTTTTTAAAACCTAGGATCCAGTTGCATCTGGAGTACCTGCTTTCAAACAGGAAACACCTGAGACATTCTCAAATGATTATTTGTTTTTCCATCCCCCAAAAAGGAAAAAAAAAAAAGAGAGAGAGGAGCTGCCACTGCATCGTCTCCACCTGGGTAAGGATGCCCTGTCCACCTTCTTAATGCATCTAGGACACTGTGCACGTGGGCAAGTGTCATTGGTGCTGATGAAAGGAATCCTGGTGCTAACTCAACCCTCCAACCCCCCCAACTCTCCCCCATCCCTCCGAGTCTCCCCCCAACACCCCATCCCTCTGCCCTCTGTACAGACATGAGCTTCTGTTTATGGAGGGGCAGTAAGTAGAACAGAGAGAAGAGGAAACTTTAATTTGGTTTCAAACTTCAGTTCCCAACCAATTTGCAGCAGGTGGTATGACAGATCAACTTCAAAGGAAGTGTCTCCCCTCCCCAACAGCTGATGAAGAACCAGGTGTGTAAAGGGGCCGCATCTGGGGTCCTGATGTGCTGTGGGGGACCCTACACTCCTGGAAAGCCTGGGACAGTGATGGGAATACATCATGTTCTGGGGAGAACTTTCATCTGGTGTCCTGGGCTGGTCCCAAGCTACTTCCTTTCTGAGGAGGATGTCCCAGGAGGCACCTGTTTTAAGGTACTGCGGGTACTGTGACTACAGTCACAGCACTTAGAAGCCGTGCCGGCTGTGGGTCACTCCTTTGGGAGTCATTTCCACGCACAGCGATCCTAGGAGGTAGGCAGAACTATCCTCCTGACCTTCTAGATGAGGAAGCCGAGGCTCACGGGGGAGGCTAAGTGGCTTGCCGAGCCATGTAGCTAGGAACTAGCAGGCCCATATAGAAAGTCAGTGTAACCCTCTGTTCTACCACCTTCTAGCTGGGATCTAGCATTTGCCAGACCATAAGAGAGGAGGCAAGACATGTCCTGGGGTCATAGAACCCACCAGAAGTCAAAAGACTTCTGATCAACCTGGTGATCTGAGGCAGACAGCCTTACCTTTGTGAGTCTCAGATTCTTTACCCATAAATGATAATAACAATCATCACCACCACCATCATCATGAACTATGGAGTTGTTGAGGACTCCGAATGAGAGATTTCCCCAGGGGTGGGGGGAGATACAGCGATAAACACAAGGTATGCCTATGGAAGAAGGGGCAGCAGGATAATGTAATGGACTGGGGGTGAGGTGTGGATTCAGAAGCCGGGTCTGCGGGCCCTGCCCCTTCCTAGCTGTGTGTGTTCTTGGGGAAATGACACCAGCTCTCCAATTCCCAGTCTCCTTATCTCTGAGCGGGCAGGGTGGGTGGTAATGCTGCAAATCTGTCTGGAGTTGGGGGAAGTTCAATTGAGATAAGATGTGAATGAGATTAAAAGCCATCAAATGCTCTATGGATAGAGTCCTATGAGTGAAGAAGCAAAAGAGAAGCAGGTTTTTTAAGTGAGTAGAATGTGATTATAACCAGCTGATGTATTGAGGTGGATCCCTGGAAGGAAAACCTCAGACAAGGTTTTAAGAAAAAGTAGTCAAGGGGCCTCCCCGGTGATGCAGGCAGATGAGTGCAGCGCTGGGAAGCTGTCTGCAGCCTCTGCAGTGCGGGTTCGATCCCTGCCAGCCGCAGAGCAACCCACATGGCGTGGCAGACCTCTCCTGTCTCGCCCGCTGCTCCCCTCAGCAGTGTATTTCGTCAGCCTGCCCGTTCTGTTCCCCACTCTGTCTCTGGTGAATCCTCTCACCCTCCCACGCATCTGGCCTGTACCCCGGTTCTTGTATAAATAAATACATCTGGGGAAAAAAAAAGAAAGAAAAGAAAAAGTGGCAGATTTGGAGGGTGGTCCCAGGAAATGCTTCAGGGGTGGGGGCAGGGAGGGGGAGGGAGTCTGCACAGGGTACATAGTCAGGCTAGTTAATCTTGTGGGCTACTAGGGCTTAATCCCACTGGGGAATTGTGGCACAGTGTAGACACTCCAGCCCAGAGTTATCCCAGGGGAAGGAAGCTGCAGTGTCCATATACTCTGTTCCGCTGATCACTGATTAAGGCCCCTCTGGGGCGTGGACACAGGCCAACTCGCCCCTGAACAAGGAGAGGAGCCACTGTTGGCTAGAGAAAGTCCTCAGACTAAAAATTTCCGGTGCTGGCAGTCGGAAGTTCAACCAGCATGCTAAAAATGAAAATGTGAACAGATGCGGGCAGATACTAAGGGTTCCTCTCTAACAAGGACCTGTTTGATGCTCTTAGAGCTGACCACTGACAAGACAGTAGAGTGAGTGTGGCCATGGTTGGTTGCGAGGGATTTCTACTGCCCAAGGGGTATTATCTTCTTCAATGCGCATGACTTAGGAGGTTAGAAAAGATAATGTGCATAGTGTTTGCCCAGTGTCTGGCATGGAGTCTTTTTTTTTTTTTTAAGATTTATTTATTTATGCATACAAGAGCAGGGAGACAGGCCAGAGGTGTGGGGGGTGAGAGCATTCACCAGAGACAGAGTGGGGAACAGAACAGGCAGATTGACGAAGTACACTAATGAGGGGAGCAGCGGGCAAGACAGGAGAGGTCTGCTGCACCATGTGGGTAGCTCCCTGGCCGGGGATGGAACTTGTGCTGCAGAGACTGTGGACAGCTTCATAGGCTGCGTCTTAACCCCTTGTGCCACCAGCCCTGGCATGGAGTCTTAATCGCAATTACACATTCTTCTTGTCATCATTATAACTGCAGAGGAAAGGGCCCTCACCTCAATCTTGAAAGGGGATCCTGAATGCTTCTCCCCACTCTTCATTTTCCCACTGGGCACTTGGGATTCCTTAGCAGAGAGACCCAGGGGGGCTATAGACTTCAGAAGTTCATCCCCCTCCATCCTGGGATAAGTCCCCTCTCCCTCTTCTCAAACCTTGGCTTTCATGCATCTGGAAGTCTTTCTCACCCCACCCAAATGCCCATAAACCTTTTATAAGTCTTTTCTTTGTCTCCCTCTACCTCCAGTCACTTACAATGACAATTTCAGAGATATTTAATACACATATAAAGGAATTCATGCCATTGAGAGTGAAGAAGGAAAACTCATTTCCTTCCTTCCTTTTCTTTTAAATCTACAAAAGAGCTCTTATGTGCATTTCAGAAATACCAGAAAATGTGGACAAGCAAAAGAGGAAAAGTGTAAAAGCATCCACAGACCAGGTACTGAGGGATAGATGCCCAAATCATTGTCCATCTGTCTTTTTAAGCATTCTTCTACCCATTGAGATGCAGGGGTATTTTTTGATGATTTATACATTCATTTGTTTTTAGTAAGGAAGCATTCACATGGCTCCCATTTCCAAAGCTTCAAAAGCATCAAGTGAAAAATCTCTCATGACTTTGTCCCCTGTGACTCTGTTCCCTAGTACAGAACAACCACAGCTATCATTTCCTGGGGTATCTGTCTCCCTTTGACACATACAGGCACATAGGAGACCCACCGTATGGGTCTTACTTTTTTTCTGTACCAGCAGATCTCAGAGATGATTGGACTTTTCCTCTTTTGGTGGCTGTATAGTATTCCGCAAGACAGCTTAAATCCAGATTCCCAGGCCCCTCCTGTTGGACGTTTAAAATCTTTCCAATCTTATGTTACTCCAAACAATGTTGCTGTGATTAGCCTTGTAGACACCTCATTGTGCACATTTGCAAGTATATCTGGAAATGGAATTGCCGGGTTAGAGGGCGGGTACAATGGTACTTTTATAGAACATTTGGATATTTTTAAGAACATACCATCAAACTACTCTGTGACCATTTGTTAAACTTGATGATGATGATGATGTGTGTGTGCGTGTGAGAGAGGGAGTGCTACAACATCAGGAATGTCAGAGTTTACTCCGTTTTATAGATGCGTCGTTTATTAACCCATCCTCAATTTGGAAATGGCTGTTTCCACCAGGCCAAAATTAAAAATCATGCACTGCTTTGTGGCAAACGAGAAAGCCATTTTCAGCCATGAGTTTCAATATGAAATATGAGAACAATGAATCAAAATGCCAATAAATTAGGCCTTCAGGAGACTGAAATGGATTAGAAAAACCCAAGTATGAAGAATCTGGTTTTTATTTTGTTATTTTTTTTTTTTTAACCAACAAAATACAAGAGATCCATTCTAGGTATTTTTTTTTTCCCTCTAGTAAGGACTCAGTATTTTAATTCCTACAGTGCAAATAAATTATTTATAAATTACATTCCTCTCTTTTCAAATAAACACCATTCCTCCAGAAATTTAGATAAATAAAATGCCATCTATTTATCAAACGGACTCTTCATGTCTAATAACCCACAGCCTCGCTAAAGGAATTGTTATCTAACAGCTAGGTCAAAAGTGCAAGAGTCCAGACTTATTAATTCTAAGCCTAGCCAGGCCATTGATTAGCTCTGTTGAGGGAGGAGGGGGCGGGAGTCTCCTGGGGGCTCCTGGGTTCCACGGGTCTTCTCCCCTCCAAGATGATACCATTTCCCCGCCTCCGCTTGTGTGTTAAACAATGTTTGTCTAGCACTCAGATAAAAGGCACAGGGTGAGACTTAAGTGGTTGTTAAAATGGTCAGCCCCAAAGTCATAAGAATTCCCACTGATAACCTGTACTTACAGTGAGAGGAGAATTTGTTTTCTTAGGGAGGATGATTTTCCCTTTTTAAAGACTGGGGAGGGGGGAAGCCCCAAGCCCGCTTGCACTTTGGGGACATTTTTGCCCCCAGAATTTTACACGTTTTTAAAAAATTTATTTATTTACTTACTTTCTGATAAGACTTGAGCTTCTGAGCTGGCCAGAAGGGCTCGTAGACAGCTGGACTGGACGGCCACGGACACCAGGGTCAGGGACACGGGTCTCAGGGGATGGGGACACCCAGCCCTGGGCGCTGCACCAGGAAAGGTGACCTTGCCAGGCGCATGATGGGTTGGGGTCGGCTTTGGCTTTGGGATCAGGACCCACCCGCCCTTCCCTTAATTACTCCTTGACTCGTATCCCATTTAACCCTTGCTGGACCACTCTTGGAGGCCCACCTCCCCCATTTCAAGGGTGAATAAACTGAGTAAGAGATGACCCCATAGAAATTCAGGTCTAACATCCAGAATACTTAATGTTTATGCCATATCCTCTCCGGGCAGAATTAAAAATCATGCCCGTGGGGCCTCCTTGGTGGCTTAGGGGTTACATCTCAGCACCAACACCCCTGTGGGCTGAGTTTGATCCCCAGCCAGGGAGCTGACCCACATGGCACAGCAGACCTCTCCTGTCTCCCCTGCAGCGACCCTCAGCAGTGTATTTCCGTAGATCTGCATGTTCTGCTCCCTACTCTGTCTCTGGTGAATCCTCTCACCACCCCCACCCCACACCTCTGGCTTGCACCCCAGTTCTTGTATGCAAGCAAAAAAAAAAATAGACTAACATTTGAAAATAAATAAAATGTTCCCTGTATATATATTTAACAGTATAACATACACGCAATTCTCCACACAGTGTCTGCCACCTAGGAAAGTGGGAAAGCTGAAACTCTTGCTAAGATGTTTGTTGAAAGTGACAGCCTGGAGGCCAGGATGGCCCTCCTCTGTGTCTGTTTGTCGTAGAAGCAAGCGGCAGTGATGCCTGCAGCAGGCTCTCAGTGGGGGCATGGGGTGGGGCAGAGGAAGGACCTGGGGTGAGTATGACAAATGCAGATCCTGATTCATTAAGATGGGGTGTGCCCGGGAATCAGTGCACCGGGAGACAGGTCACAGGTGACCCCGACACACTGAACAGTAAGGTCATAAAGGCGGGACTGTTTTACAGGAAGCCCAGAAATGTTAATTAACAGATTGATCAATTTATGGGTGCCTGGGGTGGTTACTGGTGCCCAAGGCGTTCCAGGCACAGCCAGAAGCTGCCACTGAAAGGAGGCCCTTCTGCTGACCCAGCCCCCAGGTCCTGTTTCTAGCTGTGAAAACTTTCCACTCCTTCCTCTGAGCAGCCAGCGTGCAGGCTTTCTGCAGCCCACGGGGCGCCCGCGCGCCTACCTCTGCAGGTCTTGGAAGGTCCTCAGCAAGGGAGGGTAATAGCTGACCTTTCCAAAATGGCCTAGAACCTCGACTTCTCTGTAAGGGGGCCTCTGCCCAGCTCCCCATTGTCCTGGTCCCAGTGGCTCCACTGTCAGGTTTCAAAGGCCATTTGGAATTACTTAGCCCCAGGGTCATCGGCCTTTCTCCAGCCCACGGAAGAGTCCTACTTGGCCATTCCCTGCTTTAGCTCTTCTGGGCCTGTTCATTCATAATAGCAACCAAATGTCCCCTAAAAAGTCCTCCCTCCTGCTCTCCTTGGCTAAGAGCCCCTCGAGGCTAACGTCCGCCTCTCAGAATAACCCCTTACTGCAAACCCACCTAATTGACTTCCACAGACTTCACCCCTTTCCCGTCCTGGCTGGGTCTTGGCTGGGTCACCAGGGGCATCTGAGCAGGCAGCACCCCTGCCTTCCATGTGGCCCCACTCAGGTGAGCAGCATGTACACTGGGTTTTTGAACCCCCAGAATCCAGCCCCAATGGCAAGGGCAAATGAGGCTGTGGGGAAGCTGCAGGGAAACGCACTTGAACTGTGACTTTTTCTTTGGCCCCCCCTTACAAAGAACTGTGCATCGTCACCACCACTGAAAAAATGTCCTTACAGAGCTGCTTCCGCTCACACAAGTTGCGAGGACAGTATAGTGAGCCAGCAGAGTTCATCGCCATCTTCAACGCAGGCCTCTGGAGGAGGGAGAGAGAAAAGCACTAATCCTCCCTTACTAACTACCCCCCAGGGCTCACATCTGGATGTGCCTGGACCATCTCTTAATGTGGATAGTAATGACTGCGCATGCGGACACACACACCAAAAAATGGAATATTGACATGCATTGACTTTCAATCTACTTTTCTCGCTTTAAATTAGACTTTTAGTGGCTGCGTAGTATTCCACCTACCAATGAGACATAGTTCAACCATCTCCTATTTTTCCACATAGAAGTTCCTAACTTTTTTTGGTTCTGTATTTCACTGCTATGGACATTCTTATAAATGAATGTTCGTCCACAGATCTTCTTTTTTCTTTAGAAACTTTCCTAGATGTACAACAGTTATGGATGCACCTTAAATATAAACCATGACACACCTGGGTCTCCAGTTGGGTTGCTCCAGGTTAGATAGTTTCTCAAAGCCAAGCCCCTGCATTGGGCTGGAGGTTGGCCACGCCTTTCTCATTTTATTTTTTATTTTTTTAAGATTTATTTATTTATTTATACAAACACTGGGTACAGTCAGAAGCGCGGGAGGGTGAGAGAATTCATCAGAGCCAGAGCCAGGAGCAGAGCAGGCAGAAGGACCGAAGTACACTGCTGAGGGGAGCAGCGGGCTCAGCAGGAGAGGTCTGTGTGCCATGTGGGATCGAACCAGCACTGCAGAGGCTGGGGGCGGCTTCACAGCCCAAAGCTCTAGCTCAACCGCTGCGCCACCAGGGAGGCCCACACCTTTCTCATTTTAATTCTCCCTCCCCAGAGGAGAGCTTTGGGGAAAGAGGGAAAGAAGGGATGAGAGAGAGGGGAGGCAGCTATGGTGGGAGGTGAAGAAAGGAAGGAGAGAGGAAGGAAGGGAGGGGCAGGGAGGGAGCCGGGAAAGAGAAAGGGAGGAGGCACATCTAGGAAGAGAGGAAGAGAGAAAGGGAGTGAGAGAAGGTGTGAAATGGAAGAGACCAAGAGGAAAGGGAGTGTGTTTATCCTTTGCTAGACAATGGACAGCAGAGGGGCCAGGACCCCTCAGGAGCTACCCCAGCAGCGCCCCTGAGCAGGCCCCAAGGCCCAGCCCTGCCCTTCCCACCTGACATTTGGGGCATAAACTAGAAGCCTTCACGTGGACCTTCTTGGGTTTGCCAAGCAGACACTTTGTGTTTAAAAACTCCAGGAAGGGCCTGCCTGGTGGCGCAAGGGGTTAAAGCACCACGCTATGAAGCCATCTGCAGCCTCTGCAGCACCGAGTTCGATCCGGGCCAGGGAGCAACCCACATGGCACTACAGACCTCTCCTGACTCACCCACTGCGCCCCTCAGCAGTGTATATCAGTTAGTCTGCCTGTTCTGCTCCCCACTCTGTCTCTGGTGAATCCTCTCATTCCCTCCGCATCTCTGGCCTGTACCCCAGCTCTTGTATGCATAAATAAATAAATCTTTTTTAAAAATGAAAACTTCATGAATAAAAATGCAAATGCTATTTGGGAAAAATCTTTGCATGAGTGATCTGAGCCAACATGCATAAAAGAGACACCTTTAGAAAGTCAGCGGCAAATGTTTTTTGGGGGTGGGGTGAGGAATGGAATGAACTGGATGATTCCCTAAACTTGACTGCACCCCGACCGGGAAGACCATGTGGAAAGTGGGGGCCCAAATGGGCAAGCCCCGCCTGGAGCCTTCCACCCTGGAAACCTGCCCTCCACGCACCAGGGAGCCGACGTGGCTCTGCCCAGCTCCTGGAGACCATTTAAGGCTGTGAAATCGCTGGGAAATGCGGTGACACCCTCGTGCCAAGAGGGATGAGCATGCTTTGTCCTAGGACATCTGCTATCTCAGGGTGGAATGCAGGGGATGTCTGAGCGCTCAGCTGCCCTCTCCTCTCTTCCTCCCTCCCACCCTCCACTTCTGTCCCCACGGGCTACCGCGACCTCGAGCAACACTTGACCAGCACCGCTCCCCAGGAAAGCAGCCCGCCCTACACCCCCATTTTTGTGGTTTGCAAAATCTTTTTTTATACAGTGATTAGCAATTAAAAGCCCCAATGTTTAAAAAGGCATCAGCAAATTAAGGAAAAGATGGAAATGCAAAGAGCAGAGCAGTTTATAGAGGGAGCGCCATTTGCACATTAAAAGAGGGCAGAGTGGAAAGAGATGAAGGAAACAGACTCTGACCTCAGTGGTTGAAAGGGAGAGGAGAACTTGGGTGTTGGTGGGGCCGCAGCGTGCTCTGTGTAACTGTTTGTCATGTGCATGTAATATTTCTGAAGATCCATATTTGCTTAAAGCCTGATAGATCTGGTTCAAATCCTGCTCTTCCAGCTGCTGGCTGTGGGAGTGTGGACACGTGACCTCATTGATCCTTGGCTGTAAAATGGGGCGATCTATCATATTGTCTGTCTCACAGGGATGTTGCAGAGAACAGAAAAGCTAAGAGGTCTTAGCTGCAAACCTGGCAAGTGTGGCTAATAGATGTTGCCCCTATTACCATCATCATCACTACCGTGTCATCATCATCATCATCATCATCATCATCATCATTATCATCATCACTTAGTGTTAGTGACTGGCTGTTCTTCTGCCCCAAAGGACCTGCTTGATTGTTTCCTCACAGCCTGGGAACTTCCCCTGTAATGTCACCGACCGGCTGTGCTTTGAAGTAGGGCAGCCTGTGGACCTGGCAAGCAGGGAGCCATGTGTTAGGGTCCTGAAGCATATAGATCTTCCCCCGAAGATCATTAGGCTCACGTTTGTCACATTTATTTTAAGGAAACTGGTAGGGTGAGGGTGGGTGAGGTTAATTGCCCCATGGATCCTGGGCGGCCCTGTTCTCCAGATGGGGGAGGTTCAGCAGGGCCTGAGAGAGCCCAGAGGCATGGCGAAGCTGACCGGAGAAACACCACTCCCGCTCTAGAGAGGGTGGGGGCACCTGAGCTTTCATCCCACGCTGGCTTGGCAGCAAGACCTGAATGGCGCTGCAGTTTCCCAAAGCTGGGAGAGCAGTGGGCTTCGTCCAGCCCAGCGCCAGGCAGTGGGCTACAGCCAGGACCAGAAAGGGCCCCTGTGCTCAGAATTCTCCAGCACAATGAAGTCGTGGGGGTAGGAATGGTATGGGGCCTGTGGGAGCTGAACTCTGCCTGTGGATGTCAGGCTCTGCCCCAGCAAGCTGGCCAGGGCAGCGTCTCCGTCCATCATCAAGCTTCAGATTTTCCACCAACCTTTACCACAGACCTACTGTGTGCCGGCTGAGGCAGAGCCAGGTCTCACCCTCTCTGCTGACCTCCCTGCAGCGGTCTGAGGCTGCCACATCACTTTGCAAAGGCTCCAGTTAGCCATCTGCAAAAGAAGGGTGGGTAATTCCCATCTCCTAGACTTTCTTTGGGGAATGGAAACACAGAAGAGCTCAGTGAGTGCTCTAGTAGATGACCACCACGCGCTGGGGAGGTGTGGGGGGTGGTGGTGGGCACTATGATTTTTCTGGTTCCATAACAGCCAAGATCCACTTTCCCTGAGAAATCTTTCCTACCTCCTAAGCCCTCCATCTTCTGAAGGAAAGAATAAATTAATCCATTAAATTGCAAGCCTCAGATCCTGCAGAAAATAAGCAGGCCCGGCTAAATTGGTGGAAAATTAGCTCCCAGTGGATAAGAGGAGGAGGTATATATCTACCCCACGTTGATTTTCTGAACACCGAAAATACTCCTTTCGGTGGACCTGCCGAGCTCTCTAGATTAACAGCTCGGGCGCGCTATCCCCCACCCGGGCAGAGCTCCCGGCCCCGGCCCCGGGGAAGGTGTGACTTCAGACATAATGGTAAGGGGGGGCGGAATGCGGGCCTGTGTGTGAGGTGATTGTAACCAGAAACACCTCGGCAGGCATCTCGCTGCTGTCCGGAGTGCTCGGTCGCTGGCAGGCAGCCGGGCCCGGAGCCGGAGCCGGCCCGAGGTGCCTGGCTCGCCGCTGACCGCCCCTCCAGGGCCGGCCGCCGATAGCTTATCGGGCCCAGCCGGGACGCCCAGGGCTACAACCGGAAACGCGGCTGGGGGCCAGGGGTGCCTGATGGAGCAGATGCGGTCCCCCCGAGTGCCAGCCAGCGCCTAGCCTCCCGGCACGGCTTCCTTGCAGCCACCGGCGACCAGGTAAGGCATCAGGTGGGTGGGAAGTGACCGACTGGGCCTCCACCCTCGGGGAACTGTTCACCAAGGGCCAGTAAAAGGCAGGTATTTTTCCTTGGGGGTAAGGGTAGGGGTGGTGGAAGCCAAAGCAAAGATGTCAGGGGTCAGCACAACCTCATGAGGGCAGAGACAGGACTGGGGGTGCTGGAAGGCAGGCTGTGCACCCCCAAGTTGTCACGGGGGCGCCTGCAAGGTGTGTCTGACCTTGTCACTTTCCCGCAGTGGGCACGCTGTACCACCACCCCACCGGCATGCATGTGGGGTGCCTGTGTGTTGGGGTGGTGCTGACTGTGCTAGTGCATTCGAAAACAGAAGGATTTGGACTGCCAAGCCCTGCCTTTGAGTCCAGGCTCGCCGCTGTTTACTGTGCACGCTTGGACCAGCTGCTTAACCTCTCTGAGCTCAGCCTCCTCTGCTGGGAGGAGCAATTCTAATAGCAGCTGGGGTTTAGGATGATGATGATTTGAAAGGTCACCATAAAATAGGGAGAGCCTCTTTTGTTGTTGTTGGCTTTGTTTTGGTGGTCTGTTATTATCAAAATGTTTTGGCGCTGTCCGGGAGCCTAGCTGGCTGGGATGTGTTCCCCAGAAGGGGCCCAGGTGGATTAAGCAGGTCTAACCATGAGCAGGTTCTGCCCTGAGCAGGTGTGCCCAGACTGGGGCACAGACCTTTGGGAAGGACAGTGGCTGGTGGTTCCGTGACAAGGGCAGCCCAGATCAGCTAAATGCCACTGGAGGCCTTTAACTGCAGCGCCCCCAAACAAGCAGCTGGGGGCTGTGCCCCCCTGGGAGAGGGTGGACAGAGCCTGGCGCCCAGGGCAGTTTTCCCCAGCAGCTCTCTCCACCGGTCCAGGGCACCGCAGTGCGCTTGGAGTTCACGCCAGACCGCGCGGGGGCGGGGGCGCGCACAGACGCGCAGACAGACAGACGCCTCGGTGCCTGGAGGTCTCTGACTGCTCCCGGGTGTGCGAATCAAACGAGGGGCGTCCGCCTCTCACCTCTCACCCAACTCTGCTCTCCAGGCAGCACTGATCCCGGCTGGGGCCGGTCAGCTCAAGTGACCCCGAGCCCCGGGAATGTTAGGGCCCCTCTGAAGGCACTGGGCATGGTTTCCCGCCGCTTCTCCTTTTAAGCAGGGCCATCACCTGTTCAGGGTCCTTGGAAAAATAGGCAAAATCGCCTATTTAAAGTATTTTTTGGGGGGGGGGGCACAGAGATGGTCCATCTTTTTTATCACCTTCTCTGTGGGACCCACATTCCTTCAAAGGTTAAGAGCCAGGGTTCCCCACCAGGAGTTCAAGACTTATTCTTGGTGTATGGCAGAACATTCCAGATTTGTGCTTTTCTCCTACATGCGTCCTCCCAGCCGCTGACTGAAAAAGAGTGGCAGCACTCACACCCAGACCTGCGCTTCCTGTCCAAAAGTGTAAAAGGAAACTGAGGCCCAGAGAGGAATTACCAGTTGCTCAAAGCTGAAAAGCAAAGCTGAAAGCAGAGCTCGGTCCCCTTGGCTCTTAATCTCATGTCCCTTCGGGGATCCTGAGAGCATCATGGTCCAAAATGTGTCCAATACCATCCCCGCAAATGCTGTAGAGGAGAGGGCTGGCTTTTCCCTGGTTTTTGTTACTCTTTAAGGCACATGCTAAACTGGGTGGAAGGACTAGACATCGGGCAAATGGTGCAGGCTGCCAGCACATGGCTTCGCTTTCTCCTTAATTAGCAGAGTTTTAACCTTTTCCAAGATAAGGCAACACAGAGGAGCTGATGAAAAGGGCATTTTCTCCAGCAAAACACAGCAGAGTAGATACACCTTTGCAAATAGCATCCAATCTCTGCAGACCTTTGCTGGCCATGCAGTCCTGTTAACAACCTTCACTGTAACCGAGGCCAAGATTGCAGGCCCCTGGACAGATCTTTTTGGGGGATGCCCTCTGGGCACCGGCTATGCCCAGAGGCTGATCTCCTGGAGTGTGTGGCATCTTCACACACACACACACATGCACCACACACACACACACAAAAGCACACCTCCCAGTTACTGGCTGGGTCCCGCAGCCTCAAAGCCTCTAAGACTGAGCCCCAGGTTGTCGGGAGAAAAGTTCAAGTCGCCAGCCCATTCCCAGCTGAAGAACTCCTCAACACCCCGGCCCTGCAGCCTCATTGTTTATCCATCTGAACGACTCCCCTTCCCCGGCCCACTCCCCACTCCCACCCCCACCTTTCCGAGGTCGACTGTAAAAATAAACTATTTTTCCTTCTTAATAAATCTCGGCCCGGCGCCCTCTTTTAAAGAACTAAAAAAAAAAAAAATAAAAAAAATAAAAAAATAAAAAAAAAATTTAAAAAAATCACTGCGCCCAGCACGAGCGAGCAGAGAGATTAATCTCGAGGCAGGATTTATGTGGCGCGGGCATCCTCAAACAATTGGAGTCATAAAATAAAATGAGATTCGGAGGCGGGTGGGGGAGGGGAGGGCCTCGGGAACCACAAACACGTTTGTGTAGCTAAACAATGTGGAAACTCTTAAAGCCCCTTTTCTGCAGACATCTTGCAGCGACGGCGCTTCCCTGTCAGCCCGCGGGAAAGGGAGAGAGATATATTAACTGAAGACACAATCTAAAATTACTTAGGGGTTTTAAACATGCAGGCCATGGGGGTGGGGGTGCTGATAAACTGTTGTCCATATTTCCTTCTCTGGGTGTATTATTTCCAAGATATTTCACCCCCTTTCCAACGTCTCCTCCCTCCCCGCCCCTTGGTTTCTCTCTCCATTCATTACGCTGACTCGTGCGCCGCGGCCGAAGCCCAGGGGGGGACCGAGCCCCGCAGGACCCCGGCTTCGGTTGCGCCTCTGCGCGCGGACGCGGGTGGGGCGCGCGTGGCGACTGCGGGGGCTGCGATGCGCCGCGCGGTCTCCGCAAGGACCTTTCTCAGGACCCTTTCTGCCCCCGCCTGCGCGCTTCCTAGGCTCTTGGGGGCTTAGGACTTCGAGGGCGCATTTTCAGGGCGACCTTGGGCAGGGTTGCGGGCAAACCCTTGGCTCGCCTGGGGAGGAAGGGCTCGGACGGCTGCGGGTCCGGTCCTGGCTGCCAGGGAGGGCAGAGCTGGCTGTTTCCTGCCAGCGCCCGAGCGTGCCGTGACAGGACTGCGTGGTGCAGACACACAGCTCGGCTCAGCAGGCTTTCCCCGTCGTTGAGAGGACTTGGGGAGGTGGTCAGAGGTCTGGAGAAATGAGGGTCGCCTTGGGCCAGCGCCGGCAGCCAGAGCGCACGACTCCCGGGCACCAAGTCCCCGCCGACCCAGGCGATCCGAGTTAGCCTATTTGGCTTCAGTTTGCTCATCTGTAAAATGGGGGTGTGAGGGCACCTACTCCTGATCATTGTTGGGGTTAAACCAATGTACATGGCCATGAAAAACGAAGGTGGTAGGTGAGAGGCAAATGCCGTTGTGGCTGTTACTTACTATGACGGAGAGGAGCCTGGCAGAGCCCCCCAGAATGTGCTTTTATTCTACAAAGGGGTGGGGGCCTGAGATATTCAGGAGCCCAGAGGGATTATGATAAAGACTGAAAGTCTCTTTCTGGATTCATTCATGGGGCGAATAAACATTCGGTGACTTTCAGGCTCTATTCTGGGCACAGGAGGCCCAGCACCCCTCCCCAGCCTACTGATCACTGGGAACCCCATGTTGAAACTAGAAGTGCTCCTTGGATGCCAAACTCCTGCAAATGCACTTCCTGAACGCCTCTCTGGTCACAGCCAGAGTCCAGACCCCAAAGGTGGAGGACACACACACACACACACACACACACACACACACACACACACACACACGGCAAAAGAAGGAGATGGCCTCTTCCACCGAGGGGTCTGGGGCCACACTTCTGTGCCAGCCGGTGACCCGCGACGCAACCCCCAGGCCTTCGGCTGCCTCTGTCCTGCTCTCGCGGGGCAGGCGTCCAGCAAAACATTGCTAAACGTGTCTGGGCTCGCTCGATGCCGGAGTGTGAGGCAATCCCTGCGGCCCAAGCTGCCGGCGGACCCTTTATTTAGGCGCGATTCGGCCGGGTAGTGCTCGTCAGCGTCACTTATGTCATCTTTTCTGGGTACGTGCTGGCAAATTTGCTCCACGCAGGCGGGGACCCTCCCCTCTGAGTGGTCCCCACTGGGCCCGGCCAGCCATGGGCTTGGCCAGAAAAGTGACCACCGCGATTGCTGTCCTCGGCGCCTCCTGAGTGTGACCGAGGCAGAAATTCCAGCCCAAACTGCGAATTTTGAATCAAACCAAAACGAAAACTTCAACATCAATTTTTAACCGGGACTGGAAGTCCCCGACTAGGCACAAAATTCCCTATCATTTGTCACTCGAATTACCCTGGCAAATCGACAGTCATCCAGACGTTAAAGGGACTAATCCAGAATGTGCTGGATTTGCCTGCGGGGTGGTCAAAATCTGCTCTTGTGGGGACAACTGTCTGGATAGTTAGCAGGGGGGAAATGCTCCGTGGGGCTCAGACTGTCACTGCAAGGAGACACTGTCTCCTGAGTTTTCCAGATACTTCTGGAGCTTTTTCCTTGGCGGAATTTCCGATGCCCCGAGGCTGGGAGGGAGGGAGAGCAGAGGGTGAGGACCTTCCTCTTCTCGGAACCGCTTCCAAAGCACTTCCCAGGCACTAGGAAAGAACTCCAAAAGCTGCACCAGTTTCCCAAATGGGGGTGCTGCACCCCCACCCATACAACCCCCAAATTTACACGGAGAAATAAAAAGGCAGAGCACCCCCTCCGAACATCAGACTCTAGATCTGGAAAGCTTCCCCCAGACCCAGTTAATGAAGTGCACGGGGAGGGCACGCCAGGCCAGCGTTTCCGGCTAATTCTCTAATCTTTCACCTCCAGTGTCTCCTAGAAGGTGCAGCTCCGCGTGTTTTATCGGGAAAGGCAAAAAAAAAACAAAACAAACCTGTTTTTGTTTGTTTTAAACAACTCCCTCCCCGCCACGTGCCTTCGGACCCGGGGAGACTAGGGCGGCGCAGCGGGAGAGACGGGCCGGGGGTTGGGGCGATTTTGTGGACTTTTGCAGCTTCGGAAATGCCTGTCAGATCTCACCCGGTGTCCGGATATCGTTTTTTTGCCGCCGAGGCGCCAATTTCTGACCCGTTGGTTTCCTGGAGGACCCGTGCAGGGGCGAGGGCTTCTCCAGGGTCTTCTCCCAGGAACGCGCTCCAGGACGCGCCTGGCCCTAGTGCCTTCCTGCAGGCACTTTCCCCGTTGGGTGCTCGGGCATTTGGGAAGGAAACGGCTGGCCGGCGGGGGGCAGGGGGGTGCAGAATCACCCGGGGAGCTGGGTCTTGAGTGCTTGCCCTGGCTCTTCATTCCCCCCGTGTAGACGATGGCGTGGATGTGGGAACGTGTGAAACCCAGGCAGGAAGTGCTCTCCCCTGGGATCCTTGGGGATTGAGGTGGGTGGTTGCCCTCCAGTTGTTGGGGACTTTCTTGAGGGCACAGTGATCCCTTGACATTTACAACTGCAAGAGGGGATGCCGTGGAGGCCAAGTGGGTGCAGTGAACAGGGAGCAGGGAGGGTTGGGGCATCTGGAGGGCTCACCCATTGTTTTACTGTCCCCCAAGAAGCCGCAAGATCCTGGGTCACAATTGCGGTTCCAAAATACTTTCCTGGCCCTCCCTATTTTTATTTCGGTTTTCATTGCATCCCAAAGTGTTCCTAACCCCCGAATGTTAAGCATAACCTCACTGGAACCTGTTTTAGTGGGGACACCAGCGGTCCCCCAACTACCTTCGAACTTCTTGGGGGGGGCTGGGGATGTAGGTGCGTCTGCCCTCACTGGTTGTGTGACACCCTCAAGCTTTGAACCTCTCTGGCCTAGCGGTGCTCACCTTCCAGCAACTGACAATACTACCCCCTCCCCAGAGTTGTTTGGAGAAGCTAGCCCAAGCAGGGGGCAGGATGGGGGATGGCCAGACCAAAGCCAGGTCTGAGCCCTTCCGGGAGCTGGAGGCCTGTCCCTCCCTGCAGAGTTCTCAGCCTGAGGGTTGCGGAGTGCAAGCTAGGGCCCTGCATCCCAACCAGATGGAGCGAACTAATAAAATAAATGTATATTGTTGGACTGTTCCAGAAACAACAGTGGTGTGTTGAATATCTTCCTAGTGGGAGCTGTGGGTGGATGTTTGCTTCTCACCCGTACTGCCTGCCCCAGGCGGTGAGCTCCAACCCAAGCCCTGCCCCTTTCTAGCCGGGTAACTTTGGGCAAGTGCTTTCCCGGCTCTGTGCCTGCTGGGTGCCGTGGGAGAAATGAGTCTCACCTGGAAGGGTTCTTGTGTGGGCGAAATAAGCCAGTAGGTGTGTGGCACATGGCAGAGAGATTGAGAGATACAATATCACAGCCCGTCGTAACAAACACATAAGCACAGTCTAACACAATATACACATCCTAATAGAAGGTAAACGCGGTATAATATTCGATATTACGATGTGTTATATTGTATTATAATCCCGGGCACACGTGTGCGCACTGGGAGGGACTGCCTGCCTCAGCCAGGACCTGCCTCGCCGCTGCAGTGCCCCTGCAGGACACACGGGCCTTCTGTTCCACCTTTTCCGCAGCGATTGCGGCCGGGGTTTCCGAGCGCGCAGCGAGCGCTTGGCTAAAGGCAAGAACTTTCGTTTTCTCCTGGTGCCGCTGTCTGGGCCGCTTATACCCGACCACGGACGAGTAAAGGAGGCTCCGGGACACGGGACAATCTTGCCAGGGTCTGCGTGCTTTGTTGCGCCGGCCACTAGCCCAAGGGTACCGGGGAGACCAGGCGGTGGTGGGAATTTTCTGTGCGCGCGGCGCGGCGCGGCGCTCTGCGGGAGGCAGCCGCCGGCACGCCCCGGCTCGGATAAGGAATCTTGGGGGAGACGAAGAAATGACCTCAAAGACTCACTTGCTCTTTCCACGCCTTCTGCTTTCCCTTCGAAGCGGGGCGCAGGCAGAGCCCGAAAGAAAACAGCACGGCTGGAAGCAAAGCAATTTTTCTTTTACGCGCCGCTTCTCTGGATTTAGCCAGCCCCACACATGCACGCGCGGCCCGCGCTCAGGAGTCCGGTTCTGAGAGCCCAGTCTTTGACCCTGTCAGGCTATCCCACAGCCACAAATGGTTGCAGCCCTAGACTCATTGGCGCGAACAGCGCATCGCTCGCGTACAGAACATTTTGCCGAAGGAATTACATGCGCTTCGAGGTACTCGTGTACCCCCCAAATCATGAACATGTGGACCCGGAATTATTTGCACATCGATAATCGTTCGCATATGTTGTTTGCACTTTCTGAGCCCTGGATAATGACGAATAATAATCTGTAGACAGAATCATCACGCACAATTATTTGCACGCACGCTAGCGAAATATGCCTCCTTATAAACACACATTAGGACACACCCGTGGGCCTTGCATTTCTGCACAGCCCTTGGCTCGCTCCCACACTAGCAGAGCTCAGGGTGTAAGGAGACAAGAGAGGTTGGGACTCTTCATCTTCCCAGAGAAAGTCCCAGAATGTAAAGCAGAAAACTCTCCAAAGTCCGCGCTTGTTTGTTTGTTTTACTTTTTCGACAGAGGTCGGAAAGCAGAAAATTTTCCTTCTAGGAAAGACAGCTGAGGGGACAAAGGCCAACCAGCGGGTCACCAGCTTTGAGTAGGGGTGCAGGAACAGTTGTGGGGTTCAGTCCGCTCCCCACCTCCCCCAGGGCCGGAGAGCCAGGTGAGGCCAGGAGGGACCAACCGTGGCCTGCTCTCTGAGCGTCGGGGGAGTTGTGTTTATTTTCTAGTTATTCTTGGCCGCCTTCCAGGAGATTATTTGTAGCAGCATGGGGAACTTCAGGGACAGCTGGGGCCTTGGGGAGTGTCGTGGGGGTCCCTTTGCCAGGCCCCACGAGTTTTATGGAATCGAGCTCGGAGGGCGAAATTACAGGCGGAATCGAAATGTGTAAATTATAGGTTTATGTTGTAAAGAGGCCTAAACCTGGCCGCTGGAGAAAGGCGGGTTGCCGGTCGCGAACTGACTCGAAGCCCAGCGCCCCGAGCCCCAGCGCCCCGGGAGTCTGCGGGCTCCATCCCCGCGCGCGGCGGCCCGGGAGCTGGGAGCGCGCCACGCAGGCCGGGAGTCCAGGCCCCGCCGGGCCGGTGGCCTCACCTGGCGCAGGGCAGGGGACCCCGCGAGGTGCGGGCGCGCCTGAGGCCGGAAGACCTCGGGAGTTGGGGCGGCTGCCTCACTCCTGCAGCCCCGGCGGTGGCGGCCCTGGAGCTCTGGCTCGCTAATTAGTTTTAATCGAAAATGCCTTTAAATGCCTAGCCAGGAGCGAAAGCTCGTTAAAGAGGTTAAAAGTCTGCGCTGCGGCTAAGTGGGACCGGAGCGCGCGGGGGATTGCAGCAGCTTCGCAGTTGGGAAGGTCCGGACTTGGACTCTCATTATGTTGGTTTTTCTGGGTCTCATCTGCTTTCAAAAACTCCGCGTCTTAGCTTCTCTTTCCGCACCCCCCAATCATCTTTTCTTTCCTTGGTTTCCTTTCCTGCTTCAATCCTTTCCTCTTATCACCCCCCAAGCCCCCACTTCTGTTCGCCCTGGCTCCTCCCTCCCACGCTTGCTCACTTACTTTTTGCTTTCCCTCGTTTATCTCCTCACTTTTGCAATATTTCACAATCTCCCCACCTTCCTGGTGTCTTTTTCTTTCTGTATTTACACTGGTTTCCTTTCTGTGATGAGTTCTCTGCTCTTTGGGCTGTCCTTGAACTTAAACTTTGTCTAGTGTGGAAAAATCCAGCTCAAACCAGGTCTCCTGTTGCCTGGAGAAAAGCAGAACAGGGAGGAGAACTCTAATCACAGCATCGACAAGTCCTGCATTTGCTTAGCTCCAGCCTCCCCGAGGGGACAGGGGCTGGTAGAGTAATAAGAACTTGGGCTTTGCAGAGTTGACGGGACTGTCCTTTCGGATGGGGTGAAAGATCTCCTTATCAGCTGCTCATTATCATGCACAGTCATGCATACCAGCCTGGGCGCATGTCACCTGCTCCTTAGCCCCATCTTTGTCTGTGCTGAGTGCCCCAGAGAAAACCTGGCCAAGAGTTAGCAGGCATTTCAAGAAGACAAACCAACCAACCACCCCAAGTGAAAACCCTGAGCCCACCTAGCTCCCTCCCTGGATGACAGATTCCCCCCACCCCGCCTTCTGAACCCAGGTCTCCCCCTTCTCAACAGCTGTTCATCCATTATTTTATTTATTAGGTAAATATAAATCCCATAAATACACCTGAATGAAAAGCTTCATGTCCCATAATATGCTGTTCTGCGTCACCAACATTCATCTTCCGACCCGCTCACTTCTTGGGTTTGACAAAGAGTGTGGGAATTCTACACTCTTGCCCCTTTTCCTGAGTGATGAGAATATTAACATCTGACCACTCGGCCCCCAGAAGTAGCCTCCACCTCCTCTACCTTTCCAAAGCTTCCTCATTAATAAGAGGTCATTTCCTCCCAGGCCTTAAGCTCAGCCTGCAGTTCAGACCAGACAGGCCTTCTCTGAGCCAGAGGCGATCATAGCCTCCCTGCCGGGAGAGCTTCCCCTGGGGGCCTTGCTGGCGACTTGTGCTTGCAGAGGAGGGAGAAGCTGGCCCTCTGCGGAGATCAAGGGGGTGACTCCAGGCAAGAAATCCTGGTAGCCACATCACAGCTCATTTTCCTGAGCACAGGCTCCTTCTGTGGACTTGCTAGAATGACGGGCTAGCTCCTGGCTCTATTCTTTTGTTGCAATTGCAGGCCTAACTCTCTCAAAGCTTCGAAACCAGTGTAAGGATTGATGAGCATAGACATATTGCCTGCCCTGCCGTGTGCCGAGGGGGTGGAAGGCAGGCAGTCTCAACCTTGGGTGCTTCAACCTGGAGGGAGGATGCCTGGGCATATCTACCCAAAGCGTGAGCGTGCAACCCTACAACTCAGCAGTTTCCCTCCAAATGTTAATCCCCCAGTTGTGATCACGTGAATGCAAAAGGATGGGTGTAAAGGTTTTCAGTGCAAAAGCTGAATGTGGCTTGTTCGATATGAATGGGAATCTGATTGGACTAATTATTTGTTTGAAAAACTGTGCTTTTAAAAAAGCCAGGAAATATTATGCAACAGTGGAAAAAGTTGGAGGGACATAGGGAAAAGATCTCTGATATAGAAGGAAAGGCAAGAAAATTAAAGGAAGGGGCAGAGCAGTTTGTATAGCAGGCTCCCACCTGTGAGGGGAAGTATAGTGTGTGTGTGTTAATGTACAGACTCTCAAAAGGGTATATGTATATACTCACCTTGTCATCCTGCAGTCATGTCATCCTGCACTTTGGACAATGACAGATCGCATCCCCAGTGGGAGTCCCTATATCTGGTCAGGCGTATAGCAGGTGAATCATCTAGGTGAGTGTCGTTACATGCGAGGACCTTCCCAAGACTGTGAATTCACCTAAGGATATATTTTTCAGATCCTGTCCCCATGGTAAAGGGACATGATATCTATAGTTCCATTTCCAGAAGACTAATTGAATGGTTGAGGACAATTTATTTTTTGTTGTATACTCTTTAGTACTTTTTCAGCGTTTGGTCTTTCACCTGTCACACTTGAGGCAGTAAACATTTTTGAATGAATTGAAAAACGGACGTAATTTGGTTGTAGTTCTCAGTGCCCTTTTTTTTAAAAAAAGATTTATTTATGCATACAAGAGCTGGGGTGCAGGCCAGAGGTGCAGTGGTGTGTGTGAGAGGATTCACCAGAATCAGAGTGGGGAACAGAACATGCAGATCTACTGAAATACACTGCTGAGGGCAGCAGTGGATGAGACAGGAGAGGTCTGCTGGGCCACGTGGGTCAACTCCTTGGCTGGGAATTGAACTCGGGCAGCAGCGGCTGGTGAACAGCTTGATAGTGCTGAAACTTAACCGCTGCGCCACCAGGGAGGCCCTCAGTGTCCTTTTCTCAGAAGCTCCCTTGTCCCCCTCTCTGCTCCCTTTTGGAAAGATCACCCTCTGGTAAGACTGGCCCGAGCACTTTAAAACATCTCATTTCGCCCTCATGTCAGTTCTGCCAAAGATCATCTGCATCCCCCTTTACAGGTATGCAAACTGAGCCTCCCAGAGGTAAATCTCTTGCCTTTCAAATCCAGATCGTGGGTTTTCTAAGCCAAAAAACCTACAGTTTCGCTGGCCCTACTTCACCATCCTTCTCCTCTTTTGCTTTATTCTATTTTCAACTCTCCTAGTCTCAGTCCCACCCAGTAATCTGTGCTCATACCTCCCAGTCACTACTGGATAAATGAAATGAAAATACTAGAGAGAGAACCGCTAAGCCTAGACTGAAGCAGGTCAGCTGGTTCTAATGTAAAGCCAGAGACAACTTGCCAGAAGGCATGGCAGCAGGCGGCATTGAGAGGTGGGCTGGAGACGCAGACAGAGGCGAGGCGAGCACCCCTTGGCTGTTCACAGGGAACCCACCGCGGACTGTAAGCTTCAAGAGAAATTTGGTCCCGAGTCCTGTCCCTTTCTCCAACTCCTAGGGCAGTTCCCATAAATCCTAGTGGGTCTCCATTCCCAGAGTCAGCACTAAGCCTCGAAAGGTAATGGGGTGTGAGAATATGGCTCGGAAAAGTTCTCGGATAAGATCCGGATGTAGGGCTGAGATTCCTGTGCGGAGCCCTTAAGCATAGGAGCTGGGGCTATTACCCAATTTCCTCTTATCTGGGATTGGGCTTCTGCACGTGATGCCTCAGACTTCAAATGCATTCCTTCACCACCAGAGAACCCCAGGAAGATGCCAGGCATCGGATTTTTTTGGCAAATGGGATTAACTCTTAGCCATGTCAGCAAATCACAAATAGCCCTCCAGCATCTAGGATCTCCAAGGCCCGGCACACCCACGGCACTGAATGTGTGTTACTTTCATATAAACTTGTCTAGTGTAAAATTAGATTCAAACCGTGTTTTGAAAAGTTGCACAGTGAAAATAAGTCTCCATCTTAGCTCCTCTCCCCGATTCTCCAGTTTTCCTCTTCCTGGGCAGTTCGAACTGTCGTCTCTTTCTTGTATATTTCTTGGATATAATCGATGCATAGTTAATTACTTCTTATCTGAATGGTAATACTTAGCCTGTGGCCTGGTGTAACAGAGCCCTGGCGCCAGGATGCACATGCTGGTTCATGATGTTTTAGCTCTGTGACCTTGGGCAAGTTCAAGTTCACTGCCTTGGTTTTCTCATCTGTAAAATGGGTCAAAACGTCTACTTGCCTTAAAAGTTTCCAATGAGGATTAAATGTGACAAACACGAAAGGCACCTAGAATTATGCCTGGCACACGGAAAACAGGCAGGGAGCAGTAGCTTTTGATATTAGAATGAATAAGAAATAGTAAATAATGATTGTGTGTTGCTTCTCCATTCCTGCACCGGGGCCCTTCTTGGTTACATGTCATAGATGGTTGCTAGAACAATGACTGAGAAATTGTTTTCACCACCAGAGGAAGTATCTTACAACTTGCAACCTTCAGAAAAAGGAGTGAAGATGCTAAAATTCTCTATTCTGGGTTCTTCCAAATAGAGAGATAAGATGGCAGTGCTGCTGTGTGAAATGTACTGTTATTTTTCTTATTCATGTTTTACGGGTGTGTGCGCGTGGTATCAGCAGCAGAAGTGAACGTCTGAGCCCAGAAACTGGCCACTTGGAATGCGGGTAGACCTCCAGAAGGAAGGAAATTTGCATTAAACTTGAAAATGTCTGTGGTCATATTAAAAAGTAGGATGGTATTTATAAATTTAAGGCTGCTTCGAAGTCTATAAACTGTTGACTTTGGAAATGATTTCTTCTGGATAAAAACGCAAATGCTTTTATAAATGTGTTTGGGCATTGTTTGTTGAAATTAAATCCTATCTTTGCATAAACTATTTGTGTGGCCATCGGGAGACAGAGTTTCTCTACATTCTTTTGAGAGAGTTTGCAGGATGGGGGGGTCAGGGAAGGCTTTCTCAAAGGCAGGGTCTGTGTTTAGGGCATAGTTGAAGGTTTCTGTACCTTTTGGAGACTTCACTAAGGATTCGAGGTTCTTCCCTGGAGGTGTGTTCTGAAAACAGTTTCATAGTTCCTTGCAAAGGTCATTGTGCACTTGGATGAAAGTGATGCTTTTCTTTCGGGTCATTAGCAAGGAAAACTATCCTCCTCCCTGCCAGGAAAGAAGCCAAAAAAATAGGATAGTGAGCTCACAAAGAGGCTCAGTATGAGCTTCTCATAGCAACAGAAACAAAAACTTTGTGGGCTTTCTCTTTACCCTTGGAAAAAATTGTTTAAATACAGAAATGTACATAGGTTAATGTATCTAATGTTGTGGACTCACACCCAGAAAAATAAAATAAAACGGTCTTTACTTTGAATTTTTTCTTTTAATAACAGAAACAAAATATCGTAACGTTGAAGTTTTTCCCTTTCTCGACCTCCTCCTGGTGTCTCTCCTCAGAGGCGACCACTGTCATCATTTTGCTAAATATCTGCAGTCCATATCCTTATGCTTTTGTACAACTTGTACTTCTCCTTAAGAAATACAAGATTTGTTTTGCATTTTTTAATGGGCGTTGAATTTTGTACTATGTATACAGTCCTAGAATTTGCTATTTTCACTGGACATTATGTTTCTGGGTTGAGTGTGTATCAGTAAATGGAAATAGCATTGCAAATGTTATATAAATATACTCAGTTTGTTTTAGTTGCTACACTTAAATCACTATAGCAATTTATTGTGTTATATAACAACTATATATATTATATTTGCTATATATATTATATATAATTATATATACAACTATATATATAATATTTGCTATATATAATATATATAGTTGTTTTATATATATATATATATATATATATATATATATAGTATAGTAGCTAATGCAGGCATAGTCCTTTCTCTGAGGCAAGCACAGTGCTGATTACACACTTAACCCTCACACCATGGATTGTTGCCATGGTTACCCTTTTCTCCAAATGAGAAAATAGAGGTGTGTAGTGTTAAGTGACTAACTCAGGGTCACTTTCTCTGTTGATGGATATTTAGGTTGTTTCCTTTTTTCCACCACAATAAGCAACGAGACATCTTTGAACTTGCTACACTATGCCAGTAATTTTTCTACATGCAAGAGAGTTTCTACTGAGGAAATATTCAAGAGAATCGCTGATATTTAGAGTGTGTACGTGCCAGACTTTACTAGACCTTTTCAATGTCACGCTTTCAAATGTGATGTTGGGCAGCCTTCACATGATTGGGCTGGTTTTTGTTTTAGTTTTTTTTTTTTTTAATGTGGACGTCAGGGTGAGCTTGTAAAGGCCGGGGGTGCGGTGAATACCCAGGAACCAGGGCTGCTCGGGTTAGGAATAATGTCCCCGCGACTTTAGGCAGCGTCGGCCAGACTCATCAAGGATACACACGCTCAAGCTGAAAAACGATCCCCGGGACCCAACAACCAAACAGCTCTTCTTCATCGTCTCATTTTATAGGTTTGAAAATAAGCAACAGGAACTTCTGTTTAATTTTTATGTCAGACCACACCCAACAATCCAAAAGGGCAAAATGAAGCAGAAATTTGGAATACCCAGCAGTTCTGAGCCAGCTGCTGATGGCTGTGTGACCCTAGGTGATTATGTGACCTTCCTGGTCATGGAGTTCTGCAGGTCTCAGGAAAAAATAATTATACTTTCCTGCCTTGCAACATCAAAGTGCTATCAACAGAGAGGTAGTGAGGTCGACTGGGGGAATCCTTTTTGAATTTATTGAAAATAAACAAACTATGTATATTTCATGAGTTTCTGTACCTTAGATTTGGCTAAACATCCAACAACCATTTTTGTTGCTGTTGTTGCAAACACTTTCAAAACATTTCAGAAAACTTTATCTTAACTTTTGAAATTGGTTTTCCTTGGGAGATTAAAGGGAACACAGTCTATTAATGTGTTATGGAATTTTTCTCATTGCTGTGCCAACTTCATGGAAATATTTAAAATCGCTTTGTTTGCCTACATAAACTGACTTAAGTTGTAGAAAGAAAGGGAGGGAGAGGAAAATATACAGACACAACTCCAACAAGCAGCGGTTTTGCAAACAATTGGTTGCTTGATGAGATCCAATGAGTTGTTTTCAAAACATCTGCTGGACCAAATCCGTATCTTTGTCTATCTGTGCCGTGGCCAAGATGTTAAAGCTTTAACTAGTAGTGTTTAAAATTGCTTCTATCAGTTATCGCTAAATTCAACTTCTTTTTATGTCAAAAATAGCTCACTGGTAGCTTGAGTGAAGCCAACTGGCTTCTCTTCAAACTGGTTTGTCTGAGGTTTGGGGCCACAGGAAATGCTCCGGCCCTGCTCCTAGCTGAGACCACATTGATGTCCCTTGGAGTTGGGCCATTTTCATTTGCTAATAAAGCCCCAGAATCCACGGTGAAGAACTGATGAAAGATGCTGGCGGCTGCTAGCTGTGAGGGGAAACAAGACAACATCTCCAAGGGGTAGGGAGAGCATCAGAATTAAACTTAACAGTGGCCCAAAGCTGTTCCTTCAGCCAAATCCTAATGGGATAATGACTCCCTGACTATCCTCGAGGCTGATGGTGTGGGAATATAGGGCTAGGGGGAGAGGGAAAGACAGAGCACAAAAAACCAGGAGAGAGATTAAATCGATTTTTTTCCCTCTGTATAAATCAGCAAGGAGAAGAATGGAGAATGGGCATTATTCAAAAACAAGAGAGGGAGCTTGTATCCTTTGGTGGGGAAAGGATTAGCAGGTTGTCAGTTGTGTGTGGGGTCGTTGTATCACATTAGACAGAAGTATGATCACTTTGTTATTTTCATGATCTGGGGATTAAATAAGTTAAGGAGATGTGTGCAGGTGTCCAGCTGCCAAGGGGTGGACTGAGGTGGCTTGGTGACATGTTGTATGAACATTTGTATTACAGAAGTCATTGCTTCCCAGATTGTAGTTATTGTCCAGCTCACCTCCTGATTTTCATCATATCCAAGCACTGTTGGCTCTACTTTCCTTTTGATTCACTTTTCTAAACCTAAATATCCACTTTGGGCTCATCCTAAATAATCACGAGCTGGCTGGGTTAGTCTTCTTTAATGGAATAACTATTATCATGAGTATACACTTATTTTTAAAAAGATTTATTTATTGATGCATGTAAGAGCAGGGGTGTAGGCCAGGGGCGGGGGTGGGGGGTGAGAGGATTCAGAGACAGAGTGGGGAGCAGAATAGGCGGGTCTACTGAAATATGCTGCTGAGGGGAGCAGCAGGTGAGAAAGGAGAGGTCTGCTGCGCCATGTGGGTCAGCTCCCAGACCAGGGATCCAACTCATGCTGCAGTGGCTGCCGATAGTTTCATAGTGCTGAGGCTTAACCCTGTGTGCCACCAGGGAGGCCCCATGAATATATACTTATTAACCTGGCTTTGTAAAATTCATCTGGTTACAGCTAGAATCATCTCCAGGATGGTCAGAGTCTAGAATGCTTTAGGGTGATGGCTAAGAACATAGGCTAAGTGTTAGTCAAACTTGATTGAAATCTCAGCTTTCACATTTAGCAGATGTGCAACTTTGTTTAAATTAGCTCCATTGTGCCTCAGGTCCCCCATCAATAAAATGGGACAATTGTGCCATCTCTTTGGAGTTGCTGGGAGAATTAAGTGAGATCAGGTATGTCAAGTGTCCTGCACAGCACCTGGCATGTGGTAGGCACTTCTGCGAGTAAGTGAAAGCAGGCTATTGACTGAATTATGTCTTCCAATTCATACGCTGAACTTCTAACTTCAGGTACCCCAGAATGTAATTGCATTTGGGGACAGCCTTTTTAAGGAGGTAATTAAGGTAAAATGAGGTCGTAGCAGTAGGTCCTCATCTGATAATGACCGGTGTCCTTCCAGAAGAGGTGACCAAGACACAGACAAAAACACAGAGGACAGATCCACATGAGTCCCCCGGGAAAGTGTCCTCAGAAGCAGTCAGCCCTGCTGATTGGGCTTCAGTCTCCCGAACAGGGAAAGAATACATTTCTGTCATCGAATCCCGCCATTTGGGGGAAGTCCCCCGGTAGGTGCGATCTGGTTATGGCGGCTCAATCAGAAGAATATAAACACATACAGAGTGTAGATCCAGGGGAGACCAGCAGAGCCCTGGGGATGAGTCATAAGCCACATGGACTCAGCTCCATTTGTATCCAAAAAGATGATACAAACCACAAAAATTAATAGTGGAGTCAAGATTGAAGAAGAACTTTCTTGACACATTCACAGAAATGTCATCCAGGAATGCGATCATCACAAGGGAAGCGTGACTAATCCCCATCCCAAGGATTCTAGGATTGAGCTAAGGATTCTAGGATTCTGTGCAATGCACATAATTTTTAATCAGGCTGAGATGTTCTACAGAGTTTCTGGCCTAGTGTCGTGAATCAAGATGGAGTTAATGTCAGATGTCCATGATGCTGTCTGTCTTAGGCCCCAGAGATGAATGTTTGTCGAAGGATCTGTTTTTAGCTACTCTCTCAGCCAATGTCAGTAACTCTCTACTTCATGATGACACGCCATTCCAATCACCAACTAGACCATCCATGCAATCCAATGAATTCCAAGACATTCCATCGTCATTATTATGCACCAGTGCCTTCATTCACAACAAGCTCTGGATGTAGTTGACAAGGCAGAACATGCAATACACTCTTCCTGGCTCGGGGGATGTTTGGTGATTTCACCCCAATAGACACGGTGTCAGTGAAGGCTCAGGAAGGAGGGGCCTCTTGGGCTCTCCCGGGAAGGATGAGAATATGGATAGGTGGAGAACAAAGAAGAGGCCATTTTTTGGGGAAAAAAATATATATATTATACTTGACATACAACATTGTGTACATTTCAGTTGTAGAGTGTAGGCATCGGATACATGTACATGTGATGTGATTGCCACCACAGCCAGCACCAGCTCCTCTGTCACGTTATAGCAGCATCCTTTCCTGTTAGGAGTTGCAATGATCAAGTTCTAGTTTTTTAGCAGGTTTGATGGTTATAGATGATTTTGGTCTGTAATCATAGTGCTGTGCATCTCCAGGATTGGTTTACTATTCATTCTAAGCTTGTGTCTTTTTAAAAATATTTATTTATTTATGCATATAAGAACTAGGGTGTAAGTCAGAAGTGCAGGGGGTGAGAGTATTCACCAGAGACAGAGTGGGGAGCAGAACAGGCAGATGCACTGAAATATACTGCTGAGGGGAGCAGCAGGCAAGAAAGGAGAGGTCTGCTGCACCATGTGGGTAGCTCCCTGGCTGGGGATTGAACTCATGCTGCAGTGGCCGTGGACAGCTTCATAGTGCTGTGTCTTTAACTCCTGTACCACCAGGGTGGCCCGAATTTCTGGACATTTTTAGAGAGCAATAGTTGTTTTGACAGATGTCCATCTGGGGTTTGTCTGATGTTACCACGTGCATAATGTTTCAGGCCTTGGCAGGAGATGGCTTTTTCACCACACACCTCATATGGCATAGACCGGTCTCTGGCTCTGTGAACTCCATGGGGGTGGGCCTTGGAGGAAGCCCATCCAAGTTTCCTGTGTCCACTGGCTCGTGGTTTCCCGAGGCTCACTGGCTAAGCCTTTGAGGGTGCTGGATTTTCAGAGACCGTGTGACTTTTTGGAGCTACCTGGTGCCCACGAGCCATTTTAGGTCATTTCTAATTAGGCATGTGTCTATAACTTGCTTACAGACTGGATTCGCTCTTCAGATTTGTCCAGAAAGGCAACCTTCCTATAAAGACATAAATGTCTTTGGTTTCTTTTACTTAACCATTTACTCACAAACCATTCTCATTGTCTCAAATTATTTCACTCCCTCTAATTCATTCCAGGAGTGGAGGTTTTACTCATAGGCTGTACTTAGGATTATTGGGGTGGAATTCTGAAATGATTCTTTATAAATTCAATGAAACCACTTTTATTCTCATTGTTCTCATCCATGTACAGGAGATAATACTAGTACCCGTTCATGGGCTGCTGTGTGGATTAAATGTGAGTTAAAGTAAGCAGTATGGGGCCTCCGTGGTGGCACAGGGGTTAAACACACAGCACTATCAAGCTATTGGCAGCCACTGTAGCACCAAGTTCGATACCCGGCCAGCCAGGGAGCTGACCCACATGGTGCAGCAGACCTCTCCTATCTCTCCTGTTGCTCCCCTCAGCAGTGTATTTCAGTGCATCTGCCTGTTCTGCTCCCCACTCTGTCTCTGGTGAATCCTTTCACCCCCCCCACCTCTAGCCTACACCCCAGTTCTTGTATGCATAAATAAATAAATCTTTTTTTAAAAAAAGTAAGTGATATGTTTAGTAAAATACCCAATGCAGTATGAGTGACCGGATCCTCTTCTGTGTGTTGAGCTGTGTGTGTGTGTGTGTGTGTGTGTGTGTCTATTAACCTCCCCATACAGGTAGATACCACCTTTTGCTTTGCAAATAAAAACCCACCTGGGTCTTTCCAGAAT
Source organism: Talpa europaea (assembly GCF_964194135.1). NCBI lineage: Eukaryota > Metazoa > Chordata > Mammalia > Eulipotyphla > Talpidae > Talpa > Talpa europaea. Next base: position 7,539,299 of record NC_140082.1, on the reverse strand, counting down.
AGCAGAAGTTAGGGAGGATGCAGTTGATGCTGGGTTGTGCAAGTGTCTTGAACCTTCATGCATGTGTGCGTATGTGGATGCACGTATGTGGATATACACATATGTGATAGGTGGCTGAGCATGTGACATTAGCACATGTGCTTCTCGAGCACAAGGATATTTATTTCAGTCATGGCTGTAACCTCAGCGCCAATAATAGTCCTGGCCCCATAGTAGATGCTCAGCCAATATTTATTTGAATTACAAGCCCCTGCCTGGTAGCCCTGAAGGTTGATCTTGGACTAAGATGGAGTGACAACGTTAAATGAATTCCAGGTCCAGTTCAGATCGACGTCTGTTAAATTGCTTGCAGTTGAAACGAGTGGAAAAGAAGCTCAGCTCAGACCAGGGGGGGCAATAACTAAGTGCCGACAGCTGAGCTGAAGAGGGAGTTGGGGGAACCGCCATGAACTAAAGCCTGGTCAACTCAGTGCTGGGGGCTCCTCCATCCAATTCGTCTCGCACCATGCCGGGCGCTCGGGGGCCAGCCTCATCCTCACTGTCCCCCGCAGTGTCTGTGTTCACAGTTTCATCTTTTCAGATAAAGTTACTGAGGCTGAGACAACCGATTCAGACTTGACTTTATTTCCCATTAAAAGGTCTGAACGCTTTGTTGTGGATTAAGGGCAGCAAGTTTTCTCAGTTCGACACATGGACCCCAGAGGGGGAGAAAAGTGATTTCACTGCATCTGGCCGCCTGCTGGCAGGGGTGTGCTAGGTGTATATACACACGCGCGTGCACCCCGCTTAACCCCCTGGGAAACGCTAGCAGCTCGGGACCGGCAGTACGTCATTTTGCAGAAGAGGAAACAGGCTGAGAAGTTGAGTAGCTTATGTGTTAGAGACCCAAGTCTGTCGATGCCCCAAACCATGACACGCTAATACCCTTGCCTGGGGGTCCGGCTACTGAGCTCCTCTGAAAATGTGCTTTGGCATTGAGAGTCTCTTTCCTGCCCTGGCCCCCATCCTGCCACACTCCTGCAGCAAGCCCTTGGCCTAAAGGAACTGGGGGGTTTCCACATCATGCTGGAACCCGCTAAAAGCATCACCATCCCTTCTGCTCCATGTCAATGAAATGAGACGTCAATGCAGGTCTAGGAGGTGTTACAATTTGGGGGTCTAAAGAAATAGTCCCAGGCTCCAGTGGCACGTGACTGCAGCCCTGGGATTCTGGGAGGTGGGGCTTGGGCTGTCACTGGTGCGAGTGACCACCAGCTCCCGGAGCCGGCAATGACTCTCCGTTGGAAAGTGGATACGCAAATAGGTAAAAGGTTTGATTGCAGATTGCCCAACCCTGAAGCCAGCCACCGTGACTTTCTCTCTGAACTGCCTTCCTAACCCCACAGGAGAGACACTGTGGTCGACTCAGGGCATGGCAGGGTTGCTAAGACTTTGATACAAATAAGCTGGGACTAATATTCCTGGGGAAAGAGGATGTGGTGCTCAGGATCTGGCAAAACATCTCATTAGAATGTAAGTTGCTCCCAGGCCTCCCTGGTGATGCAGGGGTTAAAGTCTCAGCGCTATGAAGTTATCCTCAGCTTCATAGGGAATGGAACTGTGTCCTGAGTTTGATCCCCGGCAAGGGAGCTGACCCACACGGAGCAGCAGACCTCTCTTGTCTCACCCGCCGCTCCCCTCAGCAGTGTACTTCAGCCTGTTCTGTTCCCCACTCTGTCTCTGGTGAATCCTCTCACTCCTGCATACCTCTGGCCTGTATCCCAGTTCTTGTATGCATAAACGAATAAAATAAATCTTTAAAAATGTAAGGTGTGGGCCTCCCCGGTGGCCCAGCGGATTGAGCACAGCGCTGTGAAGCTGTCCGCAGCCTCTGCAGTGCCGGTTCGATTCCTGGCCGGCCAGGGAGATACCCACATGGCACAGCAGACCTCTCCTGTCTCCCTGCTGCTCCCCTCAGCAGTGTATTTCAGTCAGTCTGCCAGTTCTGCTCCCCACTCTGTCTCTGGTGAGTCCTCTCACCCTCCCACGCCTCTGGCCTGTACCTCAGCTCTTGTATAAATAAACAAAATCTTTTTTAAAAAAAATGTAAGTTGTTCCCTGTAAATTACTGCAATCGCTGTGTTAGGAGGTGGGTAGATACACCTTCGCTCTCGTTGTCCCTTCCTAGAAATGGAGGCACGGTTACCTTGTGAACAATGGGGACACAGGAGGCAGGTGGTGGAACAACCAGTCTGGGCTCCCCCTCCTGCTGTGCTGTCACAAAACAGTGCTTGCAACATCACCAGGTGTTGAACCACCACCCTTTCTTGTCCTTGGACTTGGAGCTACTGCAGACATTTGACAACCACAGCTTGGCTCGTGCCACCGGACAGATGCTTCCTTGGGGTGCAGCTCAGGCTGATGTCTTACCCTGGAGTTTCTTTTTTCCAAAGAAACCTGCCCGGCCCCTCCCTGGAGACTTGAGTTGACCTACCTGCCTCAGGAATTCTGGGTGATTTGGTTGATGACAAGTCTTGGCTTCAAGCACGTGTCCCCTTCCAGTCTTCAAAACTGGGGGGGGAGGCAAGTTTCGAAGGGAAGATGAGCCATGACTGAGCCTGACACGCCACTGCCATTTAACTGTCTCCCCGACATGCAGAGTTCGGGCCTGAAATTATCCGGACTTTAGATGTGAAGAAAATGGGGCTCAAAATTGCTAACCTCCTGAGGTCACCCCCCCAACTCTCCATTTGGGATGGGACCCCAGATCTGTAGATTCCAAACCACGTTGTTCTCCAGCAACTTCAGGAACCTTTTTTTCCCTGAGCAATTTTGTCTCTTTGTCCTAATACCTTTCCTCTCCCTTCGAGCTCATGTCACAGCCAAGGAAGTGGCAGCTCAGACTAAGCCCTCCATCCAGGGTGACGCAGAGAGAGGCAGATCTAGATTGAAATCATCAGTTTTCTTGGTGTTTTTCTTCCTTTTTCAGAATACCCACCTGCCTTATTGGCATTGCAGTAGAGCTTAGCTAGCGGCTCCTCAGACTGTGCCCGCAGATCTAGACATACTCTGTGGGAAGCACCCCCTTGCTATGGGTTGAATTGTGTCCCCAAAATTCATATGTTGAACTCCTAACTCCCTCCTTCAGGATGTGACCTTATTTGGAGATAGATCTTTATAGTAGTAATTAAATTAAAATGAGGTCATGAGGGTGCTATGACTGGCATCCCTGTGAAAAGGAGGCATTTAGAGACATACACATGGGGAACACCAGGTGAAGATGAAGGCAGAGGTGGAATGATGGATCTACAAGCCAAGGAGCACCCAAGATGGCCAGCCGCTGACTTGAAGCCGGGAGAGAACATGGAATAGATGTCACAGCCCTCGGAACACACAGCCCCTAGATGGTTTCAGACTAGCCTCCAGAACAGCCTTTTAAACCGCTCTGCCCACTGTTAGGGCAGCCTTAGGCATATAGCATAGCCCTGGAGGGCAGGGAGACCCAGCAACGACCTTGAGAAGAAACATAGTCCAAGCTCAGGCAGCTACTTCTGCAGTGACCACATTGGTGCCTTTGGAGAACAGGGGGGTTCACAGGACGGCTCATCTCAAACTTCCCTCCTCTCAGTGATGAGGGTCAGGCTTCTGTGCTTGGAAAGTCTGTTTGGGTTTTTCCATCTGAGGGTGTAGGTGCCACGCGATGTGTGTCCATGCAAGCATTTAGAGATGCTTAAGTGGTCTGTCGTTTTTAGTTACAGGTTCAGTATCAGACCAACATCTGGCCAATGGTTACACTAAATTAATCACAGTATCTCACAAGATCTATTTCTGAATGACCTGCCTGGTACTTTTCACTTATTATCTCATTGATCCCCTCACCGAGTGCTGTTATTATCGTCTTTTATAGCATGTGAGAAAATGGAGTCCTTGTCCATTTGGGCGGCTCTCCCCTGGAGGGACAAGATGGTGACAGACACAGCCTTTTGGTCCTTGAAGAGAGCGGACAACTCCTCCCCATGTTTCCGACAAAAGTCCCACACCGTCCTTTGATTGGATAGAACTTGGACACTGGGGCTGTGTGATGAATATGCAAATTGTTCCTCTCCTGGGTAATGAGAGTGAACGAGTGTTGTTTCAGGGTTTTTGCTTGGGCGGGAGGGGAAGGATGTTGGCCCAGTGTTGGATCATTTGTGATTTTCCCCAGAAGGCTCTTACTCATCCCGCCTCACTAAACCCAGGTCTGTGTGTTTTAGGTTAGCCGGGAAATTGCTTCAGTGTAGACCTGGCCTCACAGGAACCCTCTCACTCCCAGCCTGCGCCAGTTTCCATGGTCGGAAGCCAGCAGTACCAGTCTATTTCTGATGCTTTAAATAACCAGCCCATGAAATTAAATAAAACCTTTGAAATTTTGCAACTGGAACCTTGAAATGCCTTTCGTTGGCAAGAACTGAACGGTACAGCTGAGGGGTTCTACCGGCTGTCTCCTGCTACAATGCTTTGTGACACGTGACCACCAAACCTGCAGCTTGTAACAATGGCGTTTGTTTTTCTCCTGAACCTGTGAGGCAACTGGATGGCTGCCCCCTGGGGCTTCCTCCCATCTTCGTGGTCAGCGGGGGTCAGCTGCCATCAGGGAGAAGACTTTGTTGGCCTTGGCTGAAGGCAACACTCACTCACTCTCATTACCCAATGGAGAAGCAATTTGCATATTCATCACACAGCCACAGTGATTAGTTCAACAACAGACACATATCCAGGTTCTAGCCAATCAGAGGTCGGTGTGGGACTTTTGCCTGAAACATGGGGTGGAGCTGTCCTCTCTCTCCTGGACTTGGAGTGTCAAGGACCCAAAGGCTTTCTTCTCTGGGGCCTTGACGAGACACCAGGATGGATTCAGCTTGTGTCTTGTGCTCCGGCAGGCTGGCTCTGGCTTCCCATGGAGGAAGTAGAGGGACCAGGAAGACATGCACAAAAGGTGACATTTGTTACTGTTCTCTTGGCCAAAGCAAGTCACAGGGACCAGCACAGAGTCGGGGTGTCTATTCCAGGGTGTGGAATATAAGGTAGTGTGCAAAACAGGGTCATTAAATGCAATCAGTTCTCCAAATTTATTCTTTCAGTTCCTGGTAAGGGGTAGCCCGGAAGTGAGAACTACGGTTAGCGGGAAGAGGGGACACTCTCACTACTGGCCCCAGGCTTGGGGGTGCCCAATGCCGGCTCTACCAAGGCAGGAATTCCCTCTTCTCATTCATTCTCTCAGCCATTCACTTGATGAGCATTATTGTGCGGTCTGGGGATGGATGGGGGTGGGGTGGGGTGATCAGGCCATTCTTCCTGCCCCCCAGAGGGCTGTCTCTGATGGTGACCAGGCTTGGAAGCCCGTGAGTGCAACGTTGGTTCTTGGCAGATATAGAGGGAAGGAGTGGGGGAATTTCCATAATAGCCTGGCAGACCCCTCCCCCGGAACAATGAAATTATAAAGGACTGTCCCTCTTGTCTCCACACCCCGGACTCAGCCAGGGGTCTCTGGACCCTGCAGACCAGGTCTCAGGCATTTCTTCTCAGTCCTTGCCCAGTGTAAAGGCAAGAATGGACACGGTGCAGGTTTTCTGATCCCATGCAGACCGGGTCAAGGAGGAGTCAGAGTCCTCAGTGGCTTTTGCAGGTCTTTTATTGGGGTTCACCAGGCATATGGCAGGCAGGGGTGTTGGGGGGCCGGGAGGCTGCAGTCTTCCCAGCCCCCAGCAAATCCGCACTCTCTCTGGGCTCTCTCTGGCGTTCTCTGCTTCTCTGCTCTTCTGTTCATTCTGCTGCTTCTTGGCTTCTCTTTCAGCTTCTGCTGGCGTCCCCGTGACGCCGCCCTTAAAAGCCCAGTCTTAGCCCAGGTGACTCCCGTCTACCTATGCCCACACCCTACTCCAGGTGCCCGCCATCAGGCATGCTTTCAGGATCACAGGGTTCCCTCATCTATCCTGATGGCGGGAGGGCAGAAAAGCCTGATACTTTTACCTTACCCTACACCCAGTATCCACTTCTCTAAAATCTTTAGTGGGAAGAGGCCCAACTGCTCCCTTCCAGGGAAGCAGCCACACGTGTGGGGACTGAGTCCAGTTCCTCTCCTCCTACCGTCCGCTGCGCCTTCCGTGAGGCCCACCTCTGCTGCTGGGAAGACCAGCATCCTTCTCAAAAGTGTGCTCCGAGCCCCTCCAAGCCCATGCAGCTGCATGACAGCACCTCCTTCCCTCCCGCCAGATTCCGATGACGCCCAGGGCACAGATGGACAATGAGGGGGCAGTGAAGAGACACTTCTGGGAAGTGATGGGTCAGGAGTTGAACCTGGTGGGAATGTGAAGCCTGGGGACTGCACCGCTCTGCCCATTATCCGCTCTTATTCCCTCTGCTCAGTGTCCCGTCACAATGCAGGCTTGGACGCGCTCTCTTCTCTAAGGAATGTCATTAGACATACGCCACCAGAAAGCCCTGCTCCCTGGGCCCGGGAGAGAAAATGGAGGGACATGTCACGAAAAATCAATTTGCAAAAAGCCCAGCAAAAATGCCCCCTCAGAGCTGCTTTTTCTTGAGCTCCCTGGAGCTCCCTTCCCACCCGGAGCCCCGTCTTCCTCCCTGAGCCCAGGAGCATCCGCCCAGGGAAAACAGGGGGTCCAGGGGTAGCCGCAGGCCAGCCAGATCAGTGAAAAACAGCTCTTTCTTTTTGCCAGTGCCGGGCCCACACTCTGGGTGCATAAATCCTTTCTTTTATTTATTTTTTATTATTACAGTTCAGGCTCTAGCATGGGCCATAAACGGATTTAAGAGGCTGCCAGAGTGTAGAATTTAATATAGTTGGCATCATTAAATAGTGGCACAGCAAATCCACTTGGGGAAGTCCGGACCCCTCCGTCACCGCCACCCCGTCCTGTGTCCTGCTCCGCCCCCTCCCCCCGGCGGAGCGAGTCCTCCAGCGAAGGTTTCCTCACTGAGGAGGACAGAGCCCAGAAGGCCGGGGAGGGCGTCTGCGGCCCTGTGGAGAGGACACTGGGCGAATGACCAATTAGGGATACTTGGGAAGATGGGCCAGAGCGTCCTAGATAAGCACGGTTTTTATCAGCCTATAAAAATACCACTTTCACTTATCTGCCGGCTGCGTCTCCAGGCTCCTGGGAACAGATGGAAGGGGGGCCAGAAGAGGGCCCGCGCACAAGGCGGGGATGTTTGGAGGCGGGAAGGAGGACACTTGGGACTGGGGGGGGGGCGCAGGGAGAAGCAACTCAGGGCTTTGAGGCTCAGAAAAGCCAAATGTGACCAGAGATTTTCCTTCCAGACCCACCACTGGTCAGCCTTCTAGTCCTGCTTTGTGGGGGCAGCAGGGAACCCCTACTGCCTGAGCGCTTTATTGGTCCGTGGATATAGTCTGCGCCTCCCCATCCTTGGGTCTGAGTCCAGTGGTTGTGGCACGTACATAGTTTATCCAGCAGATGTTATTCGTGCTGACAATGGAGAGGGGCAGATGACACAGGAAATGAGACATGCAGGACCTCTGTCCTCAGGGATCGTAGTGTGAGAGGGAGACAGAGAACGAATAAGCACATGACAGACTGATAGGCGGTGGCCATGAGGAGACTGGGAGCCGCAGGCATGGCTTGTGCAAAGGCCCTGGGGTAGGGACAAGGGTTGGTGCTTGAGCCGAATAGAGGAGGAGGTGGAAGGCATGTGGGGGCAGAGAGGGGGCAGGTAATGAGGTGAGGGGGACAGCAGGGCCAGCCTGCCCAAGGCCTTAATGATGTGGGAAGGAACTTGGATATTTATCCTCGCTTCTGAGGAGTGCTTTGGAGGGTTGTGCGCAGGGATGGGCATGACCTGATGCCTCCCTTTCACTTAGTGGTGGCAGATTAGGCAGCCCTGGGAGCTAGACTGGGCAGCAGGGTAGAAGGGTGGTGATGGGGTGTGTGTGCTCAGCAGCCTGCAGAATGGTCTGCACTGGGCAGAAGACCCAGCCCATCAGCTCTCAAGTTCTGGTAACTCTGGAAATTTCCTTTCCTACCTCTGTGCCTCTAGGCCTCAGTTTCTCTACATGTAAAATAAGATAACTGGCCCAGTTATTGGTAAGGGCCCATGTGGGTTCCATTCTCCAGTATGGGCCTCCATGGGCGGATGCCAGGTAGCTCTGGGTTGAGGGTATATTTGGAGACAGGCTGCAAATTCTAGGATCCTTTCTTCTCTTGAATGGGTCACAGCCCCGATGAGGCTGTGGAATCCAGGGATTCCCTCCAGAAGAACGTCCCCCTGACTCTTGGGAATGACGCCTGGTTGTGCCCACCCATCCCTTGGGCCGGGCTGGCTGGGCAGCCTGGTGCTGCACGTGTGAGGTTGCAGGAGGGGAGAGATGGGGGCCATGCCACTGGGGATGTGGCAGCTGAGTCTGAGCTACGGAAGGAGGGCTGTGATGTCACCGTGTATAAGAGGGAAACAGACAGACAGAGAGACAGACAGAACTGCTGCCCTGGGTGTGGCTGTGTGTTTCTAAGCAATTCCCAAGTGCTGAGTCCTGGGCACCTTGTTGCTTGACCCCTTTGGGACAGAGGTGGAGGTTCAGCAGGCCAGTGAGTCTTGCCCTCCCTCATCCCAGGTTCCAGAAGGGTTGGCTGCAAGCTGCCATGTCCCCCTGGAGCAGATCTGCCCTGGAGGAGCCTCCGAAGGAAGGAGGCCTGGGTGATGCCCTTGGGGAAGTGCTGATCCCTTGGAACCAACTTCCAAGAAGCAAACATGGTTCGGATTTAGGGTTAACATCTCTATCCTTCTGGGACAAACAGGGGGGGATGGGAGGCAGGGTGGGGGGAGCAGGAGAAGGAGTGTGCACAGTGGGATGCTCTGGGCCAGAGGGTGGGTGGGTGTGCATTTTCCCTGCACCTGACTTTTCCAACCTGGTGGGTGTGGGGGTTTCCCCTGAACACTGGGGGAGGGGAAGGGTAAGTGACAAGGTCCCCTCCACTCCCAGGCACCTTCTGCCCAGTTCCCAGGAAGTGACTGTGGAATTTGCTTCCAAATATAGACTCTGGTGGCCCAGGAGGCCTGCATGCAGCCCCTCTGGCCTCCCTGGCAGGATCGACACTGATTTCCAGGGGGCCCAGGTCGTGGAGCGCTGCGTCGTGCTGTCGGTAAAAATAATAATCATAAAATTGCTAATAAAAAGGGAGGGGAGCTGAACAGCGGGTTATGAGCCCCGATCCGCATTTGACCCATGTGAAGTTCGAGGGGCTGCCCTGCAGGCCTATGTCCTCAGTGCGCTCCCAGGGCATCCACCGCCACACGCAGACCCCCAAACCCGCACAGGCTCACCCACACAGACCAGGGCCCCCTCCCCAGCTCACATAAGGGGGTACGCAGTCAGAAATATATATATCGGTGAATACCCTCTCTCTCTCTCTCTCTCTCTCTCACTCACACAAACACACCCCCACCCCAGCAGAGACATGCAAAGCCCCTCTTCAAATAACACTGTCATCCAGAGACTCAAGGACACTGTCATTTCAGTCACACTGAAGGAGACTCAAGGCCCCTCTACTTTTGTCACAGGAGAGAGGCAGGGAGGGTGGGCGGGGAGGCAGCAGGAGACACCCGGCCCGGGCTCACCCTTGGGTGCTGGGCTATCAGCAGGATGATGGCCCAGAGAGACTGGGGCAAGAGATGTTGGGGAGCAGCTGGTCTCAAAGAAACCAAACAGGGAGCTGGGGTCTGTCTGCCAGTGTCCTGGGAGGAGGGAGTTCCCTGGGGTTCCTGGGGATGTGGTGGCGTGGAGAGAGGGGCACTGTGCTGGGAGGCCGGAGCGTGAATGCTCAGGAAGCCATGGGGCAGCCAGGTGCAGGGAGCATGTTGGAGAATGGGGACCTCTCCAGCTTCCTTCCGGCCTTCCTCCTGGGTCTGCAGCTCTGGGTCTGCAGCTCTGAGTCCACAGTCTGAAGAAGTTCATGCTTTCTAACTGGAGCTGTGGCAGCTGGCACTCCACAGGGAGCCAGTGTGGGAGAGCTGGGTCCTGAAGAAAATAGGCAGGGGAAGACATTCTAGAAGCAGAGGTGGAAGATGGTGCCAGGCAAGGGTCCTTCAGGGTCTGGAAGACTTCAGAGGTCTGGGACTTTCTCCTGACCAGACTGCAGCCTTGGGGCAGGCAGAGAAGGGCAGTGGGAGAGCAATGTGGGCAGTTGCACCCAGTGGAGGCCATTTTTTAGCAACGGAGTCCCTGTTGCCTGTTCATGGCATGGGGGGGGGGGGCTTTGGGGTGCCCTTTCAGGCTCTACTTGAAGGAGCAAAGCCCAGAGAGTGGCTGCTGCATTTTGCAGCCAGCAGAGGCCGTGTGTGACTCCAGCAAGTGCTTACCCTCTCTGAGCCTGATTATTTGTTTTGAAAAATGGAGCGAGGCCCATCTCCTCACTCAGTCTATCTCACGCACCCACTGCCTCCCTCCAGAGGACAGTGTGTACTGGCTTGAGGCCAGGGTGAGTTCGGGCCAGGTTTGGGATTAGAGCAGGATGGGGAAGGAGGAGCCAGTGAGCCCCTGTCCACCCTGCCGTCCTGCAAAGTGCTCAGAATCTGGGGCTGCTGCCCACAGGCCCTCTTCTGGGTCCCTCTGCGACCTGCGTGGGAGGGGGAGGGGATGGAGACCAGGAGATCTGAGACTTTACCCTCAGGGCTCAAAGTGCCTCCATTTCACAGAGTGAAGCGCGCCTCCCCCCACCGAATGCACCTTTGCCATGGCCTTGCTGCCCTGGCCTTGCCCTGTAGGGGCTTCTGAGGTCTGGAGCCCACAGCCTGGGTTCCAATCCCAACAGAGTCTGGCTGGCCAGCCCCCAGCCCCTTCTGTAAAGTGGGGACTGGCCACCTTCTCATGGGGTTATTCAGAGCACAACGAAGCAAGGAACCGAGTTCCAGCAGCTCCGCGCTGGCCTCCAACGGCAGCCCCTCTTCATCAAGCCAGCTGATGAGCCTCCATGTCCACACGGCTCTCGTGCCTGTGTAGACATGAGCAGGGCTCCTGTGAAAATGTGAACTCACAGTGCAGGGGAGGAGAGAAGGGGTTTCCGTGGGGGAAGTGCAGCCCGTGTAGGGGTGCTAGGAAAGCCAGGGCAGAGCCTTGGGGACATTAAATGGGAAGTAGTAGGGGGAGAAACTGCTTTGTCTTTCCTGACCAGTAGGGAGATGGATGGGGGCCACAGCAGAGGGTGAACATGGGGTGGGGAGTGGCTTCCATCCCTGGGCCCAAGACCTGTTAGGGTGCTCAGGCCTGCACCCCTTCTCCCCCATCCCCACCCCTGCTCCCTCCCTCCCTGCCAGGACCCTGATGCTGAGTGCCTGGGTGCTGCCCAGCGCTGGCTGCCCTGGAAGTGGGGAGCGGCGACTGTTTCCATTTGGGCTGTCGTGTCCACTCCCACCCCCAAAAGAAAGAGGCATGGGGGGTTCAAGAAAAAAATGCACCCCAAACTATTCTTTTCATGTTATTTATATTACACCCACAATCAAACAGGAACATTTTTTTCCCTTACAAGGGAAAGTAGACTCGGTGCTTCCCCTCAAGACCCTTGCACACTCCTGTGGAAACTTCTAGCTTCCGACATTTCTTCTTCCCTTTAGAAGTCATCCCAGACAAGCAAAGGGTTGCTTGAAGGATTTGGGGAGCCTCGCGTGAAGACCAGGGTGGGCAGCAGACTGATCAAGTGCCAGGTCCCTGTCGAAGCTGTTTGAGGGGTGGCCTTCGCGGGGAGTACCCCAGTTGCTGGCGTGCAGGCTGCAGCGATGGCAGCTCTCTCGGTGGTCAGCGTGGGGCTGGGGGGGGGGTGTCTTAAGAGGGGCTTTTACTTGTGACCTGAACCTGCTGGGCGCGATTCCACTGAACTTTGCCTTTCAGCTGCTTGAAAAGGAGAGTTTTTCGGTCCGTGGACTCCGCCGAGTGGTGCGGGGCAGGCCCGAGACTGTGCTCGTCCTCTGGGCGCCAGGTCGTTCCCTTCGAGGGGGACTCCCGGGTTGCCATGGTGACCACGAACCCCCCCACCCCACCCCCAGGCCCTGCAGGAAACAATCCCCAGCAGCTTTTCCACTCTGTCAGTTGCACCCTAGTGTTTTCCGGGTGTGATTGTGGCAGGCGAGGGAGGCGTCGGGGGTCCCCGCTTCCGGACCCTTCCTTCAGGGCACCCCGAAGGTCAGACACCAGCAGCAGAGGCCAGCGCAGACGGCTGCGGTGTTCAGGCCCGCGCGGGAGGGGAAGAAAAATTGCAGGTCTCGACCAAGCAATCGTTTCGGTGACGGATCCTTCCAGTTTGGGGTTTGGCCTCCCTCATCACCCGCACCCCCACCCGCCTCCCTTCAACTCCTCAAGATCATTACCAGAGTTTTCACTCGCACGCAGCTCCAGGCGGCTCTGGAAAATGCGTGCACAGCTCTGGGCCGGGGCCTGCAGCTCCTCGAGGCAAGGCTCCCTCCCGGGCAGGAGGAAGGGAGCGGGGCGCAGGCCCCGAGAGCAAGCTGGCTTCCCAGCGCCCCGCACGCAGCCTGTTAGGTTCTACTGACCCGGAGGGGCCCCAGTTCAAAAGCCAGGTTGTTAGGTTCTACTGACCCGGAGGGGCCCCAGTTCAAAAGCCAGGTCGGATCTTGGAAATTTCCAGAACCTCTGACCTGGCTCTTTTGGGCCACAGGGTGAAAGTCACCGAAGCGCTGTGTGATCTGGGTGGTAACACAGGGCGCAGGTTCTCCGAGGGGGGACCTATTCTGGCCATTGTCATCTCCTTTGTTTTCTGTGGGTTCTGTCTCTGGGCGGTGTAGACGTCGAGGAACCGTGTCCCTCCCCCCTTAAGGAAAGCGCTTTAGGAAACTTCAGATGGAATTCTCCCGGGCGGGGACCCTCGCTGCGCCGCGCTGGGCTGGCTGGAAAGAGACCGCGGCAGCCAAAACCCGAGTCCAAGTTTCATCTCTGATTTTGAATCCGGCCCTTTGAGCGAGCTTAACACGTGTGGATTTAATTTCCCTTTCTTTTTTGCTTTCTTTTCTTCCCCCCTCCCTCGTGAGAGAACAAGAAAAATAGTCTACCGTGTCGACAGCGCGACACCGTTCCCTCTGCCAAAGAAAATTTGTCTTTCCAGAGCCCCGGAGAACAGCGCGCTCCCAAGTTTCCACCGCACCCTCCATTCGAGGCCGAGGGTCTCTAGACAGCCCCTCCCCGCGCACCCCAGGCCTGCAAGTGTTAGCCGGAGTCGCTCTTACCAGGACAGAGCCCTAGAATTCGGGCTCCTCCCTCCCCCCATCTTTTGGGACCAGGAGGACACACGAACCTCCAACTGTACCCAGGGGCCTCTTGGCAGGTCCAGGCCGCAGATACGGGGTGGTGTTCCCGAAGCAGCCCAGGGAGAGGAGGCGGCTGCGGGTTCTCTGAGCTCAGGACCCACTGGGCGCTCCCCATACTGGAGGGGCAAGATCAGCCTCTCCACTGCATCCCAAGCGGGGCTCAGACGCTTCTCTACCTCCTCGGACCTATCTCAGGGGGCCTCAAAAGCAAAGTCCCTACCTCCATTTCTCATTTCATTTCTCTGAGGGGGCGTCTCATCTGCTAAATGTGGGAGAGTGGGGGGGGGATCGTCCCAAAGCACAGGAAACCCCACCGACATGGATTATCATAAGCAAAATTAGTAGCCATCATCATTTTTGGTGGAAATATCCGAGGAGAATACCGGGTACTAAAATAACAGTAAGAGCCAGCGTTCCTCCCAGATACTTCCGGTCAGTAGGGGGGAACTAGCCACGAAATAAAACAGCGAGAAGGGAGATGCTGCCGGCCGTCCTGGAAAAAATTAATAGAGCCAGATTTAACTAGGCCAAGAGGGAAAGTGACCCCTGAGAAACCAGAGAATTTCCCACCCTCCGGCTGACCCTCCCATGTGCAAAATGAGTTGGTCAAAGTTTAGTCTTGTCCTTTCAAAGCATTGTTACAATTCTCATTTGCCAGATCCTTCTGCACTTGGACTTTTGGCCTCCAGGAGAGACCCTCGCCAGGGGGGACGCGTCCGGAGACACCAGGAGACACCAGGCCCCGGGGGTGGCCTCTTAGGTCTCTCTTTGAGACGAAATAAAGAAGGTAGTTTGGGTGTGACTTGCTGAAAAGGAGACCGCAAAAGCGAATTAAAGAACTCCGCAGCGGGGGCCCTTGGCTTTTGTTTTGAGATCCTCGTGCTCCCCAATCCTCGGCTGCATTAAATCAGGCATTTTTGCAGCACGAGGAAAAATACACGGGTGGAGACACCGAGTCGGGAGCGGGTGGGGACACGTCTCTGTCTTCGGAAAGGAAGCGAAGTGGCGTGTCGCCGCCTCTTCCGAGTTCACTTGGCAGCGACCGGGTGGGGAAGGATGCGGTTCTCCACGCCGGGCCAGGTCTTTTGTTTGTTGTGTCCGTGGTGCGGCCTCTGGCGCGTCTGGGACAGCGAACCCCGCGTCTGCGGGGCGCGCGCGGGGACCAGCGAGCTGCAGGCTGAGCGCTCCCGGCTCGGAGTTTCGCCTTCCCCTGGCCGCCCCGGCGCGGCCCGGCCCGGCTCGCCGCCCACCGCGGCCCCGGGTCAGCGCGGAGCTCCCCTCCGGGCGTGGAGCCGGATTCCAGGCTGCTCGCTTGCCATTTAGCAGTAAACCCGGCACCCATCGGGGCTCGGATTTGGGGAAAAGAGTTGCTAGTAATTAGGGAAGCGAGAGGGAAGCTCGGGGAAGCCACCGCGGCCTGCCGGACAGGAGGACGCGTTTCCCGTCTGCTGGAAGCAGCAGATCTGCCGCCCGGCGGGCCCGCGCGTCCGCGTCCGGCGCTGGACCCCGCTGCCCGCTCTCCCCGCGGGCCTGACCTTCGCTCCAGGGGCGGTTCGGCCGGCTGAGCTCCTGCACTTTCGCTGCGGCTCCCGCCACAGACGGCCGGGCCTGGAGCCAGGCCGTGCTTTGGAAAGCCCTGGGGGCTTGGGGCGCGCGAAACCTGGGATCGAACCCTGAAGCGGAGGGCAAGTCTGATGGAGACGGCCGGCTCCCGGGGGTCCCTCGCCGGGGAACTTACCACTCCCGAAGGCCCGGTGCTGGCTCCCTCGGCGCTGGGCAGGCCCAGCTCGTCCTCCCGCCGCGCCGGGGGGCGTCTACGCAGCGCGTTTCGCAAGTGAATCGAGCGCGTTTCCAGCTGCGCGCAAAAGCTTGCGCGCATCAGCCGCAAGACGGCTTCGGCATTAGGCCCATTGATGAAACTCGGAATAACAATAGCCGTTATTACAAAACAAAATTAAGTGCTTCGACCCCCTGCAGGCCCCGGCGCTATAATTTTTCTCGGAAGAAATCACCCACCCCCACCCCACGGCTCAGGGCACCCCGCCCCCGCAGGGTCACGCTGGGACGAGCCCCATCCCGGGCCTAGCTCAGGAAGCCTTTGCAGAAGGGACGTTTTCTCTGCAAGAAACACTCAGGACGCGCCTCTTTCTTCCAGCCAGCGTCTCTGACTCGTTTTCCCTCCGCGATAACCTGGTAATTACTGCTACGTGGGTCTGCCGGAGGGCAGCGCTGTGGCGACCCAAACCAACCAGCTAGAGAGGAGCCTCCATAGTCGCTTTCGAGAGCTCCTCCTAGGCAAATGTAATTTTTAAATAATAAAGAGACACCCTTGCTTCCTGCAAAAACAAATTCCGCCCAGAACAAATTGCTTTCTTTCCAATCCTGGGCGGGGGGGTGGACCCCCACCTCCCCTCGCGGGGAACCCCCCTCTCTCCCGCCCTAAGAAAATCGATCTTGGCTCTATTTCTGTCCGATGCTCTCCACCCCCAATTCCCCAGAGAGCACTGGGTTTGTTTATTTCTTTATTTATTCCCGTGGCCCAGGCGTCTGGGACTTGTGGCTGAGCAGACCCGGGACTGATAGGCAAAGATGGAGCGAAATTAGCCTCCCGCGCTGCCCCCCAGTCGAGCGTGACAGCGCGCGGGCCGGTTGCGTGACTCGTGACGTCTCCAAGTCCTATAGGTGCAGCAGCTGGTGAGATAGTCGGTATCGCCGGGTTGCCTCTTTATTTTATTGGGGTATGCCTGGTAATAAACAGTAATATTTAATTTGTCGAAGACCACAAAGCAACTTCGAGCTGGGAGGCACTTACTACCCTTGACAGAGCCTGGAAGAAGGCCCGAAAGAGGTCTCTTTGGGGGGGTCCTTTCTAACTCTTCACCTGAACCCCCCTCCCCAGCAAGACTCCACTCCTGGCTTCTTCGCTGGAAAGAAGAGGTGGGATTTTGGAGGTGAGTGTCGCCCTGGGGAGCTGGGGGTGGGAGCACAGGGTCTTCTCCGCGCACCTGGCCGGCCCATGGCCTCCTTGCTTGGCACCTCAGCTGGGGCCCTGCTGAATCCCCCCTTCAAGCCTACTTATTTTTCACCCTCGAAATACAATTGCACCCTTGCATTTGGCCTTCGAGGGTTACCTGGCAAGAAGAGATATTACCCCGAGACATTTCAAAATCCCGATTTTTGCTTGGTGTCCCGCGCGCGCGCGCGCTCCTGTCCAGAAACGAAGCGAAGCTGGCTGGTCAGTTACTTGGGGGAGTTCTGATTTTTCCTCTCGGAAGGGCCCGGCAGATTATTTATGGGAATTTATTTTCTCCGCAAATCTCTAAGAACTTAAAGGGATTGGAGAGGTCTTTCTGGATTTCCCCTTCTTTTTGCCAGAGATGCGGCGATCCAGGCGCACCCTGAAGCCATGTTTGTTCTCCATCTTTGGGGGTGGGCTGTCTCCTCCTTAGCAAGCCCCAAATCCTCTGAGCTGACATTTTGGAAGGGTGAGGGTGTTTTCACAAATAAATAAACTGTCTTAGTAAAAGGCTGTTTGAAAACAAATCTGGGAAGTGGCTTGAGAACTGCAGCAACGGCACAGGTTAGTTTTCCGCCCGTTCGCTGGGATTTTCAGGCTGGACGTGCGCCGTGGAACCCCGCAGCCCTTAGGCCTGGCCTGGGGTTTTCGTTCCAGCAGCCGCAGCGGGTCTTACCAGGTGGCTGCCGACCTCCAGGGCGGTTCTCCTTCTGCCCCTCTCCCCAGAACTTGGCCTACAGGCCTCAATCTCTAACCGGACTTCCAGAAAATAACAGATTGAGGTGGACAGGAGATGAGGGGGTGGGGGGGGGTCAATGGGGCAGAAACCCTGACATTTATCCCCACACCCCAGCACTTGGTAGGCTGATCTGGGTCTGCTCAGGCAAAGACCCCATGACTGTGTGGGCACCTCTGCTGGCCTCTTCAGCTGGCCCCTCAAAATAATACATTTCAGAGAGGGGGGAACTGCAGCAAGAGGATGAAAACCCCAGCCAGCTCCCAAAGACTGTTTGATTATTTTAATAAGACTGGGCACTGCCTTGTATACACCTCCAGCCAGGGAGGTCTGGTGGCCCTGGGGGATGGGGCCAACAGTGATTTCTTGGCATCTTTGATCTCAGGCCTCAGCCAAACACACCTTCACCCTCCCTTCACCCCGGAGTCACCGAGAGTCGGGGTGATGAGTGGGGAGGGGGAGAGATGTCAGGGCGGCTAGGGGCGGGCTGGCCCAGGCAGGGTCACGCCGCTCTCTGTCTTGAGGTCAGCGCCGGGGAGAGAGCTGCAGAGGAGGCGCTGAGGCGCTCAGCCCGCGTGCTCGCTTAAAGCCTCTCCACTCGGTGCTCGCTCGCCCGGTCCCCGAGTCTGCTTCCCCGGGCAGAAGCCAACCCGGTTTGCGATGATTTGTGCAGGATTTTTTGCAGCCGCCGAGCCCCACTCCGAGAAGCAGAGATGGATGGAGGCTGGGAAGGGGGTGGAGAGGAGGGGGTGATCTCCAGGCCCGGGTTTGAGAGCAGGGTTGTGATTTGAGTGTTGGGGAAATCTAATGGAAAAGGTGGTTGGGGGAGGGAGCAGGGAGGGAGGGAGGGAGAGAGAGGCAGAGGCAGGCTGCGAGCTGTGGCAGCTCGTGGGATAGGCAATTTCAGTACTTTGTAAGCATCCAGGCAGCCCAACGTCACAGAGCTCAGCTGAGTCGACTTGTGTTTCTGAGAGAGAGAGAGAGAGAGAGAGAGAGACTCTGACTCTTACCTCTGATTCCGGAACTTTAACCCTGAAAGGGGCTCTCAGGGAGGACTTGAACAGTTCCAAGTTCCAAGTCTCCCTCTTGTGCAAGGGAGGAGGAGCGGGGTGCTGAGGTTACACTATTGAGGGTGCCCCGGAGGCTGCCCTTTCGCGTTCCTTGGAGCCTTTCTGGCGCCTGGCAGCTTGGAAGCCTTTAGGGAGAGCGGCTGCAAGGCAGAGGAGGTGTGTGTCGGAAGTGGGCAGTCGCTGCAGAGGCTTCAGCGGTGGGTGCGCCTTTGTAGGCAGAAGTAGCCGCTGGTCCGGGCGAGCCATCCCTCGCCTGCACCCCGGAGCCGCCATGCCCGCTCCCCCGCCTGGCCGCCGACTTCCCTGCTAGGAGCACGGAGGGAAGTGGTGAATGCACCGGCTTCACCGAGCGAGGTAACAGCTCTGCAGACGGCCCGGGAGGCTCGGGAGGGAGCCGGCTGGCCGAGTCAGCTCCGGGCGCGCGGATGGCGGGGCTTGCCTTGGGTTCTGCCGGCCTCGGCGTGCAGAGACCTCGCGCGCTCCGAGCTCCCGGCGCGGGGTCCCGGGGCGGTGGCAGCAGCGCGGAGGTTTGCAGGACGCGCGGCCTGGTTCTGTCAAACCGCATCTCGTTCGCCCCCGCGGCCCGCGAGCTCCCCGGAACCCTGGGAGGTCTCGGGGTGGGAGAGTCCCCCAGGCCGGCGGCGAATGGGAGCGCACGTGGGGGACGCCAGCTTCACTTTCTTTTGTTGTGAGAAAACTGCTCGACTCCCACCACCGCCTCCCCCAAACCCCAAGGGCGTGGTGAGAGAAGCCGCTTGGGAGCCGGGCCCCTTTGCTGGGTCTCCGGTCGCTGCAGACCAGGGCGGGATCCGGCCTTCGGCTTCAGCAGTCGCTAAGATTTCGGGGGGCATCCCGTGCACCCCTGCCGGGTCTCGCCGGCTTTGGAGCGAGGAAGCCCCGGCGCGGGGACGCAGAGGAGGCTGCAAGGAGAGCGCAGCTGGACGCAGGCTCCTCCGGCAGGGGCAGGAGCAGCTCTGCAGCCGCTGCCCGGCGCGCTCCAGCCTCGGATGCCCGCAAAGTCGGGCCCTTCTGCGCGTCGCGGCGGATCCAGGCGGCCGATTCCACGCCCGAAGCTCGGGATTTATCTCAGACCCGTTTTGTCCTGTCAACCCCGAGCTGGGCCTGCAGCTCCAGCGAGCCAGGCCCGGCTGAAGCTCGGCGGCGCTGCCCTCGGCCCGGCCGCTCCACAAAATGCCGGTCCCGGCCCGGGGAGGCGAGGGCGCCCGGGGAAGGCGCACCCCCGGGGGCGGCGGGGCGCAGGCGGCGGCTCCCCCTGGCGCGCCTCCCAGCGAGCTGCTGGGGGACCCGCTCCTGCCCGCGCGGCCGGATCCGCTACCTTTTTTTAACGTTGCTCACGGTGGGGCGCAGAGGAGGACTTGTGATGCTATAGGACTGCTAATTTTAAGGCCCGTGACTGATAAAGGATGGACAGGAATACTGCGTCCCGGCCGGCCCTCGCCACCCGCAGATTCTCCCTCCCAGGGTTTTGGTTTTGCAAGAGCCGGGTTATTCTAGGCGTTGCGCCTGCTGCAGGACGGGCCTCCTGTGGCTGGTTCCGATCGGGAGAGTTCTGGCGGGCTCTTGTAATTGCAGGAAGAAGAAAAAAACTCTCAAAAGGACACTAGCTTTTTTGTTTTGTTTTGTTTTTGGTTCGTACCCAATAGCTTCCAAAAATACCCAGGCCTTATCTTTATTGGCTCTTCCAGAAGTCCAGACAGATTTGACGGGCAGCTCGCTTATCGCCGGGAGCCTGCGCAGGGGAGATGCGGGCCTCGCCTCCTCGGGGCTGACGCGGGTCTTTCGCAAGAGGTTGTGCGTGGTCATAAAGTAATAGTAACGCGAATAACAGCCGGCGCTTCTGCAGCCTCCCTCAGCTGCCAGCCGGGGTGCCTGGTGGCTGCACACAGCCCCATTGCTGCCTCCTGTCACTGGAACTGGGTTTCCGAATTGGGTTTCCGACCTTCTCCTTTCTCTCTCTCTCTCCTCTGCTCTCCTAAACTCTCCTCTCCTCGCCTGTCTTCTCCTCTCCTCTTCCTCAGAGCAGGACCCCGTGTGGGCACAGGGCCCCGGGCACACCATGGCCGACGCAGACGAGGGCTTCGGCCTGGCCCACACACCCCTGGAACCGGAATCCAAGGATCTGCCTTGCGACTCCAAACCCGAGAGCGCACTAGGGGCCCCCAGCAAGTCGCCAGCTTCCCCGCAGGCCGCTTTCACCCAGCAGGTAAGAAGCCCTCGGTGCAGGCTTCCCCGGGGCGCACAGAGTCTTGTCTGGAGGGGTATGGGGCAGCCACTGCCTGCAACCGGCTCCTTCCCTTTTTATCCCCACCTTTCCGGGCCCTGCCTCTCCAATTACCAGTATATTCCAATGCGTATGGTCCTGCCGAGTCTCCTGACAGCCAGAGGATATTAGAAATATATTAAAGTTGTTGGAGTTTTGATGATCCCCTTTAAGGCCGGCCAACAATGGCCCAGGTCTTTGCTTTCGGCCGCCCTAGGTGTAGACTCGGCCCGAGCGCCTCATTAAGGGCCGGGTCAGCGGCCGCTTCAGGCGGGCATGAGCGATGGCCTGACCCCTCTTCAGATCTTTCCGAGCCTTGGCCTCCGCTCGCCTCCTCCGCGCCGCGGCGCGCACCCGCGCGGTGCACCATTTGTCTAGCGACCTCGGCCTGGCCAGCTGGCTCGCCCCGCCAAAAGTGGGGCGCGCTCAGCCCGGCGGGGCGCTCCGTGCAGCACCCCGGGCGCGCTGGACGTGGAGAGCTGGCCTTGTAGACCTTGAAGATTTCAAATAGTGTCAGATAGATCCATGCCGGCTGACGCGCCAGAAAGATCCTGGACAGAACTAAAACGCTGGGGTTTTGATGCCTTTGCCTTTTTACTTTCCATCGACTTCCCTTTCCTGGAAAATGTGGATCTATTTACAGGAAAGCAGAGAGCGTGCGCTGCCTTTTCAGCAAAAGATTTTTAAAAAATCTAGTCTTAGTTATATGTGATTGCAAGAGGAAAGGAAGTTTTGTCTATTCTTTTTTTTTTTTTTGCATTGGTCTTTAAAAGAAATTTTAGTGGAAAACAGAAATGGGTAATGGCTGTGCCCATAATCGAAAGAGCTGGAGGTGAATGAGGCTGGAGGTGGGCGCTCCTGGAAGGCTTATTGACATGTACATTGAGAATGAATTTTCGTTTGGGGTGGTGGAGACACATAATGGCATAGAGACTTTTTTGAGGTTTATGTTGTATGTGTGTCCATTTTGTACCTGCCTTGGCGAGAAGCAGCATGAATATATACCGTGTTTGCACATCTGTGTGCCTGCATGTGTCCGTCTGGCTGTCTACATATCCTAAGTGGGGTTTTCAAGATTGAGTTTTTTCCCTTCTTTAGCTGTATCTTGGCTAACGGAGGCTGAGGTTGGTCCAGCTTTCTTCTCGACTCTGTCCTCCCCACGTGCATCTGGAACACCCGGATGGTTGGGAATTTTTCTCTAGTCTCGTGTTGGTGACTCGAGAAGGAGCTAGCACTGCAGTGCCGGGGTTAAAATGCCACTGAGCGTAGGCCGGGGTCTGCGGGCAGGGGCGCCAGGCTCCGTTGTCCAGACAGCTCCGGGCGCTTATGAACCTCTGAGCACAGAGGCTTCAGAGCAAGGGGTGAGGAGCCTGTGTTGTTGTCAAGTTTGGGGGAGAAAGGCCCACGGTGACTGGGGCTTGCCTGTGTGACCTTTCTCTCCTTCCTGTAGGGCATGGAAGGGATCAAGGTGTTTCTCCATGAAAGAGAGCTCTGGCTGAAATTCCACGAAGTGGGCACGGAAATGATCATAACCAAGGCTGGAAGGTGAGCCAGTCACCTCTGCACAGGGGTCCAGGGGCGCTGTGGGTGAGGCAAAGAAGAAATGGTGGCTTGGGAGAGAAGAGAGAAGGAAAAAGGGAGAGGGGCAGAGAAAAGGCGAGAAGAGAATAGAGAGGAGAGAGAGAGAGGTTAACTGGGCACAGGGATCTCCATCAGGGTGAGGGACTCAGAGAAACTGGGCATTTCTTCCACCTCTTGTACTAGAGCCACGAGCCTGGATGCATTAGTTAGCAGGAAAAGGAGCAGAGAGGTTCTGATTCGCTGAGCCCAGGCCTTTGGGTCTCAGGAGCTAAGCTAGCGGTCCCAGAGTCCCACCCGATTGCCAAAGTCCGAGCCCCTGCTTGTATTCGCTACCTCTTCCATTGTTTATAGAAGCCAGGCGAAGCCTTTGAAACCGAACCACTGAACCGGGGCTCGGCCAGGCTCTATATACAGACACCGATAAACATGGCAGTTTCGCGGAGACACTCACCCTGGAGATCCTCTTAAAAGCTCGCGAGGGTTTTAGCTAGCAATGCTGGACTTCTGGGGGAAGGCATGGGAGCACCCTGCAGCTCCTTATCTCAATGTTCCGGCAGCCCTGGGGACATCCTTGCCACAGCCTTACTTGTGCTGGACCAGACCTGCCGGGCCACCAAGGGCAGAAAGCCCCACTGGGCTCCCGGCAGGCCGGAGAGGCCGAGAAGCCCGGGAGGCCCAGTAGGCCCAAGCCACCGAGTGTGTGAAGGGGGGAGGGTGGAGTGGCTTCACCAGACTTCCTGGGGTCTCCAGCCGAAGCCTCCCTCAATAAACTGACAACAGTGACATTTATTATTATTTGAAATTAAACAATGTCTGCTCCCCAGCTTGGCCTGGGTGAACTAGGAGGCGCGTTCTGTTTATAGCAAAGAACTAAGGTCTTCTTCCCATTCTGCTAAGGGAGGAAAGACTGGACTGGGGCCTCCGTTCCCCCCAGCCTGAGCGCACAGGATTTAACTATAAAAGGCCTGCTAAGCTTCCCTCCCGAGCCTCCGCCTCCAGGCCCACTCGCTGGGGCAGATAAACACCAGGAGGCAAGGCTGCTGGGTTTGAAGGGAGAGGCCTGTTCCACTCACCCCTTCCCTTCCACGCCAGAGCGAGCTGGGATGCAGGAACTTGTCTTTGCACCCAAGACAGCCTGGGGAAGGCTAGCGGTCCCAGGCGTGCTCCCCGGAGACCGGGAGAAGCGCCCGGAATTTGGAGGCGCCTGGGTGCTGAAAGCCGGCGGGCGCAGGCAGCAGGCTCACAGCTCCGCAGCTCCGGCACCGGCTCCCCAGCCACCAGTCCTGGGTCAGGCCCCGGCTCTTGCAGCCACCGGATCTGGTTGGGTTTTGAGTTTCTTTGCCTAGGGCCAGAGTTTAGCTTCTCCAGGCAGGAGCCCCAGGCGCCTGGGGGAGTTGCAGGGGGCCTTGGGGAGGAGGTTCATGCCACACACTCGTGTCAGAGGTCACCCACAGGGGAGGGGTGGAGGATGAACCGGGGGCGGGAGGCAGATGGGCCCCCACAAGGGTGCAGTCCCTAGGGTACCCACGTGACAACAGCAGCTCACACCCCTTGGGAGCACCTGGTTAGGCTGGGGGGCCGGCTTTTCACCTAAGAAGTCTCCTCTTGCCCCCCACCTCCCAACAAAAAAACAGGTGGCTGTGAAAAGAGCATTTAGCAAGAGTTGAATTGGGGGACCCTTTTCGGGCCCTCTTCAAACCCCTTCTCTGGAAGATCTGGTCCTGTTTTCCTCCTGGATACCAGTCCCCGGCTCCTTCCCCCAGTACCTCCAGGAAAACCCGGGCTGGATCTCGGCAAGTCGGAGCAGGGGCCGATTTTCTCTTCCACGTTTCTCAAGAAATCACTTGTGTTAGAATTTGTGGGTGCGATTTACAGAATATTGACATCGTCTGTCTCTCTCTCTCCCCCACCCCCGCATCCCCTCCTAGGCGGATGTTTCCCAGTTACAAAGTGAAGGTGACCGGCCTTAACCCCAAGACCAAGTACATTCTCCTCATGGACATCGTTCCTGCGGATGACCACAGATACAAGTTTGCAGATAATAAATGGTAGGCAGCAGGAGGGCGTGGGTGGGCGGGAATCCCGTCCCCCAGAAGCTGAACCAGTGGATGTGCTTGAGGCCCTTCTGTGGGCTGGAGAGGAGCCCCAGCCCCAGAGAGAGAGGTACGGCCTCTCAGCCTCCATTTTATAGACCAGAAAACGGAGGCTTGGAGAACGTGAAGTGTGTTTCTATCTGGCTGCACCCAGAGGCTTGCATTTAAAAAAGAGCATTGTTCCCCAGTGCTGGAGGTATTTCTGGGGGGTATAAAGCCATTTACAGTTATTTTTTATGAGTTACCTGCTTTGAACATGGCTTTTTAATGAAATTGCAAAATCTGCCCATGGTATTTGAGAGAAACAGGCGAGAGAGAGGCCCATTCCTGGGTGGGTTGGCCCCGAGAGCGCCGAGGGAACCCCCTTGGAAAGAGTCGGGGCCTCTAGAGCCCACAGAATCTTCACGGGCAGCAAGAGAACAAGGGGCCCCTCGGAGCTCCTGGTGGGGGAGACCAATGAGGTGGGAGAAGTAGGGTCACCGCGACACCTGTGCCAGGTGTTCTGGGCATCTGGGGTTGCACACGCCCAAGCAAGATCTCAGGGTGGGACTATTTCCAGATCATTCCCACCACCAGCAGCTCTTGCCGGTGTGGGCTCTGGGGGACCCCTGTACACTCTCGCTAACCGGGGGGTTCTGTCTCTCCTAGGTCCGTGACCGGGAAAGCGGAGCCTGCCATGCCAGGTCGTCTCTACGTGCACCCAGACTCGCCGGCCACCGGGGCGCATTGGATGAGGCAGCTCGTGTCCTTCCAGAAGCTCAAGCTCACCAACAACCACCTGGACCCTTTCGGGCATGTAAGTCGTGTGTGTGCCGCCCGCCCAGCCCTGGTCTCTGTCCCAGGCCTCTTCTCTCTCCCCGCCCCCCACTTCTGCCACCCCCTTTCTCCTCTCCCTCCTTAAAGGTTTTCACCCGGGGGGCTCCTGGAGCCACCCACCCTCCATTCGGCCTCCCGGCCACCCTTTGTACAGGTCTTTTTCTCAGGCCCTTTGCTTCTCGAGCTGGCCTCCATTTCGCTTCTTTCTTCTTTCCCGCCTCTCCTCTCTTACTTCTCTTACCTTCTGTTTCCTCTTGTCTCTGTCTCCCCACTCGGTTTGGGCCTGAACGTCCTCCCTGGCCTTCTCTGCCGTGCTCAGGTTTTTGTCTCTCTGGTGGCAGGGATGGGGCCGCTTCTCCTGGCCCAGACCCCCACACCGCATCCCTGCAGCCGCACCCAGCCCTCTGCCTCTGCTGAGGGGCGGGAGGTGGGGTGACTGAGCTGCTCGTTCTGGTCTGCGTGCTGGGCCAGGGAGCCAGGTCCTTGACCCAGCCCTGTCCGTGATTAGGGGCAGGGGGCTGTGTTTCCTTCCGTCCTGCAGAAAACAGGGTCCCCCTCCCCAGGTGGGTACCCAGCACAGACTGAGTGAAGCTGAATCAACACAGCTTTCCTATTCCTTCCAGAACCTGCCTTATTATGGGGGTGCTTGAGCTGAGAGGGACACCCCAGGCCACCTGGCCCTTCTTTTACAGATGGGGAGACCAACGCACCAGAGCCAGCTCTGGGATCCTGCTCCCTTTCTCTCTATCCTCTTGGATGATCTGGGTTACAACTTGCAACTTTCTCCTTCTCCCGCCATGTCCAGAGCAGGCAAACCTGGACCTGGGTCCTGAGGGACCCCAGGAGAGGACAGACCCCCCTGAAACTGCCTGTGGAATAGTCAGTGCGCAATCTCCCACCCTCTGGGAGAATGTGTGGCCTTTATCGGATTCCCCACGGGGTATCACCCTCTGTCCCCAAAAGAAAACAAATGAAGAACAAGACACTGGCTCTTGGAAACATTACATCATTGGAAATAACTAACCCGCAGGACAGAGCCGTGGGGATCAGTGTTCGACCCTCGGCTGGAGGGTGGGGGGGGCTCCGCCTCGCACGCTGCTCCCTGGCGTCCACCCTTGGTCTGCACAGGAGGCTGAAAGCCTCAGCCCCGGTGATGGGAGTGGAGGGAGGGGACTCGCCCAAGGTCACACAGCTTGTTTTCGGAACAAGGGTTTGTGCCTTGGTCTCGCCTCCGGAACTGGTCCCTGCCCTGCCGGTCCTCTCTTTACGGCCCCTGAGCAGGCCCCTTGTCCCCAGCTGGAGGAAATGGAGTGGGAATGGATTTAACTGGGAGGAAGGGGTGGTTTGCAAAGGTCCTAATGAGGAATTTGCTCTTGTGGAGCCTTCAGGTGGAAGCCTGGAAACCACCGGAGGGGGCTGTGGTGGAGAAGCCCTCAGGGGTGGGGTCAGCAGGAGGCTGTTTACCCTTTTGCAGCTGGGAGTTTCTGGGTAAAATACCTCCACTCTTCCTGTAAACGGCGGAGCTGGCCCTGTGGCTCTTTCTTTCACGCATGCAGACTGCAGATGGGACCTGGAGTCTGTGGGGAGGCTGTCTGATCGTTTTTTTTTTTAATTCTTTTTTAGAAAAAGATTTATTTATTTATGCATACAAGAGAGGGGTACAGGCCAGAGGTGCAGGTGAGAGGATTCACCTCTCACATAGACAGCGTGGGGAGCAGAACAGGCAGATCTACTGAAATACACTGCTGAGGGGAGCAGCAGGCAGGACAGGGGAAGTCTGCTGTACACTGTGGGGAGCTCCCTGGCCAGCTCCCTGGCCGGCTGGGGGGATCGAACTCGTGCTGCAGAGGCTGCGGACAGCTTCACAGTGCGGTGCTTAACCCCCTGCACCACCCGGGAGGCCCTGTCTGGTCCGCTTTGTGCCCCTTTCAAGAGCAAAAAGAGAACGGGGCTCTTTTGTGGAGGATCCCCCCCCCCCCCGCGACTCCCCCTGGCTGGCTCCTTCCAGAGCCGGGACCCTTACGTGGGGGTGTCCCTGGAAGCCGGGGGCACAGCTAGCTTCCCTCTGCGTCTTTTTGGGGTCGCGCGCAGCGGGCGCCTGGGGACAAGCGCGTTCCCTGCGATTTCAGGCCCTGCGCGCCCGGGAAGAAGGGACCGGTGCCCGGGGCTGCCCGGGGTCCCCCGCAGCCGCGCAGCCCCACCCCACGCCCGGGACTTTGTGCAGAGCCGCCCCCCTGCATGAAATTAGGAGCCATGAGATCGTCCTCGCGCTGATGTCTCCACTCGGCCCCAGCCCGTCAAAGCAATTTGGCTAAGCCGGGACGATGGCCGCGCCGGCCGGGGGCTGCGGCGACCCCGGGGCCCCGCTGCGTCTCTCTGTCGCCAGGGCCCCGGCGGCGTCGCTATCGGCCGGGCAGGGGCCGGGCCGGGGAGGCGGCCGGAGATTAGCGCCGCGCGCCCCGTCTCGGGGGCGCGGGTCCGCCGGCCTCGCCCCTCCCCCAGGCGGGCCCCGAGGGTTGGCCCAAGAACCCGGCCCCAGGGTCGTCGCTGCGAGTAATCAAAGACGCCCAGACATCCTCCCGCTGCGGCTTGCGGTCCTGGGGAAGAAAAGGCGAGCCGGGCTTTCGCCCCCGAGACGCGGCCATTCGCCCACCCCGTGGGTACAAGGCCCAGCGTCCTGGTGAATATCAGCATCAGCAGCCCCCCGGGAGCATCAGCGCCCAGGCGGCATCTGAGCAACCAACGCGGTTTTATTGGAAGGATGCGCTGATGCTGGAACCCGCGAGCCCACGGTCCTGGGTGCGTCCCCCTAACATTTGCAGCGGGTGGGAATGCCAGCCGTCCGCTGCACTAGTGAGGACCCCTGGTCCTCGGAGCACCCGAAACATGCTGCAGAGAGGAAGGAAGAAGAAAGAGAACATTCCCCGCGCAGCAGATGCCCCAGTTCTCTCTGAAAAGTTGGTCCAGTTGGAGAAAGAGAACCTCAGAGGCATCCCCGAGGTGGGGGTGCAACCAGGGGCTGCTGCTCCCCAGCACCTCTCCACCTCAGAGGCCACCTCCTCACTATGCTCTTGTTTTCCTTGTTTCTACTTTGCATATTCTCTAAACAAAAGCCCCGAAGGGTGGTTTTAATCCAGTCCTGCAAATGCTGGGTCTCTTCCTTTGCACCTCTTAGAGTTTTGTACGTTTTTTTGGGGGGTGGGGTAGCTGGGGTGGGGGGGATATCTTGTGTGTACGTGTTTGTTTGTTTCTTCTCCCCTTTCCTTCGAAATCGTTGCTCCACTCCCTGCAGGTCCAGATTCTTGCTCCAGACTTGTGGACTCCGGTTGGGGGCGGGAAGTGCCCGATGCAGGGAGTTAATTTATTAAACAAACTTTATTAAGAATCCTGATTTACTGCCCTGTGTGCTTTGGGTAGATTCCTGGAATATTACCCTGGCTTTTTCGGTTGGAAATTGTCATTTTTGAAATGTTTCTTTTTAATGAAATCTCTGGCCCCTTTTCAAAACAGGAGAATAAAACGAACTTTTTTTTTTTTTTTTTTTTGGGTGTGTGTGAACTTGTGTAAGGAGGCTCACTTGGAAGGGTGGAGAGCGGGGTTTTATCTGGAAACAAAAGGGTTTTGATTTTTTCCCCCAATCTCATTTTCTTTATTATTTTTAGATTATTCTAAATTCCATGCACAAATACCAGCCCAGATTACACATTGTGAAAGCGGACGAAAATAATGGATTTGGCTCAAAAAATACTGCGTTCTGCACTCACGTCTTTCCTGAGACAGCGTTTATCGCCGTGACTTCCTACCAGAACCACAAGGTAAGCCCACTGGCCAGGAAGCAGCGTGCTGGGTGCAAGCTCTTCGGCAGGAGTCTCCAGGGTCTACCCCGGAACTTTGTGCTTTGAGAGGGGCCTCCCACAGCAGGCACCTACCTCTGCCTCGTGGGGCTGGGGTGGGCACTAGCTATAGCCGCTCTTTGTACTATATTCACAGGCTTGGTGCACGTCCACACACACACACACACCCCTCAGTTAGACTCGAACCTGTCAAAGCAAAGATTTGGTTTGCACTCAAATGCACCGAGAAGGCATCCTGCTACACTCAAAATGGCCAGCCAGAAGCACGGCTCTAGCACGGGTGGGGGCCTATAACCTTCATTCTGGGGTGAGGGGCATCTTTCCCAGTGGGGTCTGTCTCCTCTCCCCCTGCCTGCTGGATGCATTTAACTCAAATCTGGGCAGGTGGCAAAGGGGTTGGAAAGTTTGGGCTTGGATTTTCCAGATGCTTCCCTAATCAGTGATGACGGCACTAAAGCCATGTTAGCATTATTGAAACAAAGGCAAAAATGGAGCAACTTATGCCCTCAGCAGCCTGGACCTCAGTCCCCAAAACTTAGACACAACCCCATGAACCCCCCGGGTTGGTGAGGGGAGGCAGGCTGGCAGCCAGTGGGTGGTTTGGGAGAAGGTGCTGCAGTTTGGTGCAGAGATAGGATGGGGCAGACCCCGTGCTATTCAAAACCCACACCCTGTTTTGGAATTCCAAAGTCTGACAGATTGGAACCCCTGTTCCATGACCCCAGGTTGGGGAAGTTGCTCCTACTTTTCCTGAGGAGAAAGGATTTATTTTGATTTGTCAGGATTCACTTCTGTTTTGTAGAAACCTGAATTGCATTTTATTCAGGGGTGGGGAGGGGCAAGATGCAATGTTTCCTGAGCCTCCCTATGAAGAGATCTGGAATTGGGAAAGGGAGGACGTGTGTGTGTGTGTGTGTGTGTGTGTGGGTGCTCTGTCCCCCCATTGGGCTGGTAGATTATTGGGGTATTAGCAGTGATTTGGGGCTTGAGGGTTGTGGGAAGGACAGTAGGGGTTCTATCTGAGATCAGTATGGTCTGGTTGTGTGGACAACTTATGTGGGGACACCTGTCCCCATCCACAACTCCTGTGCCCCCTGCACAGTGAGGGCACGGGGCTCTGAAGCCAGGCTGCAGAGACCAGGCCAGGGAGCGGGTGGGCAGAGTGCCCTAAAGCCTCCGCCCGTCCAGGTATCCCAGTGCAGGCTGGGTATCAGACAAGCCCCCCCACCCCCACCCACCGCCCAATGAAGCCAAGGCAGGTACAAAATGCTGCAGGACCTACAAATTCAGATCGTCAACGAGCAGGCCCCACTGTCACGGATCATTCCTGCCAGGGCACGGGCTGTCTGGAGCCCCGTCTGGAGAGAACTTCCCTTAGAAGAAAATCTGCCTGGGTTCAAATCCATTTGACTTTGGGCAAATTCCTTACTCATTTTTTCCCATCTGTAAAATGGCGATACCGAGAGAATGATTTTTTATCATGCGGATGAAATGAGACCCTCCACTCAAAGTGTGTAGTGCCGGGCCTGGCAGGATGTTTTAAGGGGGAACAAGGATTTTTTGAGCCCCCCCCTGGTCCCCCTTGAACCAGCAAGAGCAAAAAGCACTGAGGTCAATTGCCTTGTAAGTTGCAAAACTATTGCAGGCTAATTTGAGTTTGACTGCGCCAAACAAACCTGTTTCCTGTAAGGCTGCAGTAAACCTATGTTTAACTTTGTGGTGAGGGTCACGGGGAAAAAATGAGAAAAAATAGCAGCAAGGAGTTAAGGAGCACAGATCCCCATATATATGCTTGGAGGCTCCCGGATCCGACTGAGGGTCCAAAAATATGTTGGATTTTTTTTTCTTTTGCCAAGAGAATCAGGTCCATACAGGAAAGACAGAAAGAGGGGTACACAAGAAAGTGACCTGCTGGAGAAATGTGAGGGCGCTCTGTTCATTTTAGGGAAATTCTTAAGCTCTGTGCGTTTGTGATCTTAGGGTACATCAAGGTCGATCTGGGGGAGCTCTCTCTTTACAGCTTTATTGAGGCATAATTGTCGTACAATAAATCGCAAATATTGAAGCATTATTCGTTCGACATACGAATCTATTTACTCCCAAGTCCGTTACTATGACTACCACTCACTCCTCAGATTTCTATTTAAAAAAAAAAAAAGTCTTCCCTAAAGAACACACTTAGTGATCTGTGCGTGTAACAGATTGTACGACCGCCCTGTGGGGTGTGTTTGTGTGAATTTTGAGCATCCATGTGAGAAGCTGTGTCTAAATGCTCACGAGCATAAAAATGTGTCTGCAAATTTGCATCTGGACGTGTGCATGCGAGCGAGCACCCCGAAGGCACACACCCCGGGGAGCGGGGCCAGCTGTGCATCGCTCTTTTCAGCCAGCCCAGTGTCCAGAGGAGGGGTCTCACGGGGTGCAGCTTTCTGTCCCTCTCCATCCTAGGAGGTTTCCCCACTTTGAAAACTGTTGCTCTTTGTCAGGGGCTAGTCCGAAAGCCCCTTCCTCGTCAGGTCCCCGCGAACATGCCCAGTTCCCCACGCGGACACAGGACGTGTGACTTAAATAAAAGCGCCAGGTGGAGTGTGATTTGTGGACCCGGCCTTGTTCTTTTATTGTCCCACCTGGCCCGAGTGTTGAGACTCGTGGGTGCAAGTCACCACGTGTAGGGCTCAGGTAGGGCTCTGGAGGCGACTGTCTGGGCTCAAATCCATTTGACTTTGGGAAAATTGCTTAACTCGTTTGTACCCATCTGCGCGCTGGGGCTAATCAGAGAATGATTTGTGGTTGTGGTTGCGAGGCCGGAGCGAGATCCTCCATGCCAGGTGTGCGATGCGGGGTGTGCGTGGAGCCTGCACCCCGTGGGGCGTGATCCTGGGGCCTGAGCATTCACCACGGGCTGATGGACAGGCCGCTCGGTGCAAAATGTGGGCCCTGGGTCCTCTCTGCCGCCCTGAGTGTTTCAGAACCCGAAAGTCTGAGATTTTTCAATAAGTTCTTATTACTGTGGTTGAAAAACAACTACAAATGTTAGTCTTTGTGGTTTTAGTTATAAGTTCATTCCCCGATCATGTCATCAATTCAAGGACTCTTTGCCCAGCATCATGCTTTGGATAAGTGAGCAGGGAAAGAAAAGCAAGCCCGCTGATTAAATGGCCGGGACAATTTAGGAAAGTGCGAGGCACCAGTTATTTATTATTTTTTTTTGGTCCAGAAGGGCTCAGTGTCTTCAGAAGGCTTTCTCCCCTTGGATGCAGGTACCAGGTGGAGGCAGGTACGTGGCAGAGCTCATTTTTGCTCCTAACAACAGGGCCTATTTCCTCAGGCCAGCTGTGATCCCAAGCTGGATTTGGGAGTTATTTCCCCAGATGGTTGACAGCCTGAAAATGATATTTAAAAACTCGAATCTTCCCCAGCGACGTTCGCTCTGTGAAACGCGTTTTTGTAAGGTTTTCACTGCGGTTGTCAGCAGCTCCACGGCCGTCCCTAGAAATGTTCAGGTGTTAAAAAAAGGTCACGTGGACATCTCCGTTCCCTGTCCCCGCGACAATGGCTCTGTGTTCGCGTGTCCATCCCCCGATATTACCTTACTCTGCCATTAAAAGGCCTTTTCCTCCTGCCTAAATCACCGTGGAAGGAGTCTGTATTTATGAGGTATGAGCTTTCTGGTTGGAACCAGGAAATGAACCCCTAATAGAGAGACATAATTAAGATTTTTGGCCCTCATGAGGGCATTTTTTTTTTTCAAAAGCAAGAATTCACGACAATTATTCTCATTAATTTTTACAACCTCTGTCTCACTGGTTGGAGCTGGCATTTATATTTGTTTTTCCCCCACCCCCAGCGCTCCCCCCGGATATCCGGTTTTATGCTGATTTTAGAGGGAGTACATTTATGTGACGCAGAGAAGTCAGTTTCAGTGGAGGCTTTTGGTGCACATCGGACGTCCAAGCCCGCGTGCCCAGGAGGGAGCGAGCCGGCGTGCTGGGAAGGGAATTTCAGAGATTCGGTTGTCGTATGTGAGTGGACGCGCAGGACACAAGGCAGACACGTTCACTGCCTCGAAGTTGGCGGGTGAACATTTCTCAGGGGCAGTTCTCATGTCCTGTAGGCTCAGGACGAGAGCCTCAGTTTACAAGCCATGTAAGATCAGCACGTCCAGGTGCTTACGACGTCCGTCTTAACGATCCCCCGCTTTCCGTGCCTTACCGTGGAAATGCTTTCGACTTTGTGATGTTTGGAAGGCAGTATCAATTCAGTAGACACTGCATGCCAGATTTGGGGTTCCACTCTTTTCCTGGGCTCGCAACATGGGGTACAATCCTCATGTGATCCTCAATAGTGGCAGCCACGCCATCCCCAGGCGGCGACCATCCCGATTTTCATTTTCAGCCCAGCATTTAAAGTCACATGAGATATTCTACTTTGTTATGAAATGGCTGTGTTCGATGGCTTTACCCGGCTGTCGGCTAACAAAATGTTCTGAGCATGGGTAGGGTACTCGAGGAAGCTGTGAGGCTTGAGAGGGTGGGTGTATGGTAAATGCGTTTTTGACTTATTATCGGAGGATGAGTTTATGGGGATGTAACCCCGTTGTAGGTTGAGGAAATCTGTATCTTGCACACCGAGCTGGTCTTGGGCACTCCTATTTCTGGAAGCTGTGGTGGTAAGTGCAAGAATTAGGTAGCAGGGAACCCATGTGAGGTGCAGGGAATGGATGTGAGCAAAAGCTTTTTGCTGATAAAACATCAAAAGCCACCCTTTCTTTTTTTCTGGGGTAATGTCATGTTGCCAGCTCTTGGCAGAGCGGTGACACCACGGCGGCCACGGCATTCAGCTGGACGCCACACCCTCTCTGCCGTCTATGTTTTCGGGATGCTTCAGGGTCTGGGGAGAGGGTGGTCGGGTGCCCTCCAGCTCTTTTTAAATGGTGTCAGCTCTACTTAGCCATTGAGGCTGCACCCCCTTTAAAAAAATAATTAATGGTCCATTGGGTCGCCTTGTATCGTGGCAAGATCTGAGCGGGAACGAGGTCCAGCAGGTGAGAGGACTCAAACTAGAATGGAGCCCGGAAAACACATTCGTGGGGGGCTGGGGAGAGAAGGATGAATAGGCAGCACTCACAGTGCTGTTTTCCAGAAGGATTTTACAGACTTTTCTACTCATTCTGAAGAGTCAGGTTAAAATCAGAAAGCCACAGGAAAGGGGACAGTTAAAAAAAACAGGGAGGAGGAAATGTGTGTCCCCACAACTACTCACATGAACTAATAGATTAATACCATTTTAAAAAATCTGTGGATTTAAAAGTGTTTTAAAACCAGATTTCTTGGAATGGTTTTGGGTTCACAGAAAAGTCGAGTGGAAAGTACAGAGCATTCCCAAATACCCTCTGTCCCCCCAAACTCCCCCATATCATCCCCCACCAGATGGTACATTTGTTATACATCATTATCACCCCAAGTCTGCAGTTTAGTGCTGGTGGTAGAGCAGAGGGCAGAGCTGCCTTCCGAAGTCCAAGTTCAAGTTTAGGATCACTCTCGGGGCGTTGTGAGGCCTGTGGGCTTTGGGCGCGGTGATGACAGGCACCACCATTGTCATTCGTCTCAAGTTGTCTGTTGAGTCCCGGAGTCCTCTGTACTCTCCTGTTCACCTCACTCTCCCCACTAGTCCCTGGCAGCCACTCATCTTTCTGTTTTCCTTTTCTAGGATGTCATATGTTTGGAATCATTAACTATAGCTTAAAAAATGTTTATTTTACGTGTATTTTTATTGTGAACACACATTATCTAAGAACGCTATCTGTCTCTATCTATAGTAATTTTACGTTCACTATGGGGTCTTGGAGTTAGAAGGAAACCTCATCCGACCATCCTGCCAGAAAACAGGACGTGCCAGAATGCCTGCCCCCAAATGGACAAATGAGGGGGTGCACCACTCATCACCCTTAGTGTATCAAAGAAACGCGTTTTCTGGAAGTACATGAGATGATTTTTGTGGCTACTTGAACATGATGGAATCATAGAAAGTGGTTCTCATTGGGATGGTCTTTCTCCCGACCATCTTTCAGGGAGACAGTCAGAGTTAAGTACCGGTTTGTGCAAAACACTTTTCGAAGTCTGGTCTCCCCTTGCAACAAAGAGAAGGCAGGCTGCCATTTTGGTCTTCTGGTGGGTACCAGAAGAGAGAATTTCCGTCGAATGCAAGTGCTTCTAGCTTGACATCTAGAGATGTGAGATGATGTCTTTTCATGGAATGCATTTTAATCAAAAGTGGTTTGATTTAAATAGAAGTACTAAGCAGACCTGTGCGCTGGTGTTATGCCGATAGGATGACGACGGTGAAGGTGACTTGGTATATTAACACGTACACGCAGCTTTCAGGAATGGCTTCCAGCAAACTCCTTAGGGCCGCCGCCTTCACCTCGACCTGTTACCAAGCACACACACCGATAGAATGAATATATGTTGATGGTTTATGGAACTTCTGGGCCTGGAATCAAAGACTCTGTTTTATTACTGTTCTTGGCAACAAAACTTTTCAAAAAAGAAGAGGGTCTTTCTTCCTTACGTAGATAATTAAAGCGGGTGGAGTGCTGGGTAGCTCTCGTACGTGCTATCTTATAGGTGGGTGTTTGCTTAATTAGACACCACTTTCCATGAGTTAGTAAACTCTGAGGAACTATGAAACCGACATGAAACGAGGCCCAGTAGGGCTTTTGAAAGCAGCCATCAAGTCGTGTTTTGTCCAGACACACAGGCCTGGACCCGCCCTTCCCGCAGTGCATGCCACGCGGCCAGATGTGCCACACCGTGTCAACAGCCCCGCGTGCCAGGGGGAGGCGGGACCGGGTGCGGAGGTCTAGATTGGGCTGGGAACACAAAACGCTAGATTAAAAAAGAAAACCCGGCTGGTAGGCAGAGCATGACTCCAATTAACGGGCAAACCGAAACCAGGTTTTTTCCTCTGTTAAAAGCAGTCTGATCTAGAACATTCTTCTGAGCTTCCACTGGAATGACGGGGTGGGTCTCTTTGACGTGACTGGCTTCCTTGACCGCTCGCGGTTGCCAGAGGCTGTGTCGCCCCGACACTTATTAGCTCCTGTCCGGAGGTAGTCTTGTAGCAATCAAGAGAAAACCAGTCTCTCTTCTTCCCTCCAGATCACCCAATTAAAGATCGAGAACAATCCCTTTGCCAAAGGATTCCGGGGCAGTGATGACATGGAGCTGCACAGAATGTCCAGATTACAAAGGTAAGCAAGGGGACCCCTTGGCTCCCTCCTCTGCACCCCAACTGTCTGGCTCCCCGCTCCACCAGCCTTCCTGCCCGAGACCCCCAGGCGCAGAGAGATGAGGCCCTGTGAAGCCTCAAGGAGAAGGAGAATGAGCTCACAGAGGGTTCCTCTCCCACGCATCTCGAGGTGTTGTGCCGAGGGGTCAGCTGTGTGTGGTCCGCAGCTCAGGATGCCGGAAGGCACAGGTCCTCAGTGTTCCCCATCTGCCCAGGGAGCAAAACCTCCCACCGCGGCCTGATCTTTGCCGCCTCTGTCCCTCCAGGGGCTCCTCTCACTCTCTCTCTTCCCAGAAGTCCTGGGCGATGAATGATCGTCTTTTTGGCAACAGCGCTTGGTAAATGAAAGGGCATGTGAACGACTCGATTTCCTGGGGGTGAAGCCCAGACGCACTTGACACCGTGTGCTGTCCAGTGGGGGGATTGGAAGCTGGTGCTAAAAATGGCTCAGTGTTTTTATGTGTCCTGTGGTCACGGTTGCTGATTTGATGAATAGAAGGAGCCGTAGCAAAATGCACACGGTGGGAATTCGCTGCGATTTGGAAGGATTGTATTAGCACTGCCAGTTTTGTCCAACATTCTCTCTACCTCTTGATAGACTTCCAAAATAACTTACCATATGGCAGGAGAATTAGAAATACATCTTGATTCCTTTGACTAAGAAGTGTTCCCCCTGCCGCCCCCCCACCCCCCGCCTTTGGTTGGGTTTAGTGTTTCAAAATAAAATGAGATCATTTAGGAAGCTTTTCCTTATCCTTTCTGGAAGACACAAGAAGGGAATATCAACAGATGGGCCGGCAGACTCACCCCGAGGAGACCAAAGGCCTAAGGAAATGGGAGGCAGCGACTTTGTGGTTTTAACGTTGGGTTCAGAAATAGGTGCCATGGAAATAGTTTTCAGATACAGGACTGAGCAGCTCTAATTTTGCCTGCGCCTTCAAAATAAACCTGCCTCATCCTAGGGATGCAGCCTCTCCTGTCACCCTACATTCAAGATCACCCATGAGTAAGGTGCTTTTCGTGGCTAAAACAACCAAGTTCTTAAAAGATCATTTTAAAATGTTTTTGGCCGGAAGGATCTGCATTCTTGAAATTGGACGTGGCTTTCTTCTCTGGGCAATAGAAAAGTGGACAACACGCTTCACACGTGAGCTGAGGGGTCACCCCAGGTGTGGTCGGGGATCAGCGTGCAGGTGAGGGTCTAGGCTGTGCAGAGAAGGGCCACCCCACTCAAGCTATAGCCGAAGGGCTTAGTCCAACAGCCCCCTCCTTCCCAGCAGGTCAAGAGTAGTTGGGATCACAGAGTCGAAGTGCTGTGAATCACCCCTCGAACTTCACCAGTCACCTAGGTCCTGTGGATTCTGCCTTCCTAACGTGTGTCAGAATTCACCCCTGCTGCCCTTCCGGCTGCCCCTTCCAGCCACCTCCTTTCTCTCCTGCCATGGCCTCCAAGCTTGCATAGACCTGACTTCAGTCCTGTGCTTCTGCAGAACATTCCTCAAGCAGTGACCAAAGACTTATCAGACGAGTTTATTCCACATCCAAGGTCGTTCCTGTAGAAAGGTCCAGACCCCTTTGTGCGGTTGCCCAGCCCTCCTCCAGCTTTATCCCTGGCCAGTTTCCCTCTCTCAATCAGGCTGAAGGAGAGGCCCAAGCCTGTATTCCTTCCATTAGTTTTAAACAGAAGGTTTGGCCTGCCTGGTCTTCTCCCTTGGCCATTTCCTGCCCATCACTAAGTCTCTGTCTAGCTGTTGCCTCTTCCAAGAAGCTGCCCCTGGTCACAAGCTGCAAAGTCGTAGTTGGGCACATCAGTTCCCAGGACCTTCCTGCTCTCCCAGGTCAGGCCAGGGCCATTTTCTCTGGAATCTGGCTGGACAGATGCTGGACACTGCCAGGGAGGCAGGTGGGGGGTGCAGGGAGTGAGAGCTCACACATCAGGGGCTCTGGGGAGTCTCTGCTGAGCTCTGAGCAACACAGGTATTCAGGCTGATGACTCTGCATTGGTTTGAACTGGCTTCCCCCACCCTGGCCCCCTTCAGTTATCTAAGGTTGACTGGGGTTCCAGCTCTGTCTCATTTCTGGGTTGGAACTTGCATGTGGGAGGGAGGCTGGTAATAGTAGGTGCTCCGTAATTGGCATGTTGAATG
Organism: Talpa europaea; assembly: GCF_964194135.1. NCBI lineage: Eukaryota > Metazoa > Chordata > Mammalia > Eulipotyphla > Talpidae > Talpa > Talpa europaea. The sequence continues at coordinate 7,501,110 of NC_140082.1, read as the reverse complement.
GAAACTCAGCCTAAGAGCCACATGTGTCATTGTGGCCACATTAGGAGTGGCCTTGGGGAACCAGAGGGCTGAACTAACCCCCACCATGTTGGGAGAGTGGAAGGGTCACCTGTCCAGGTCCCTAGACGTGACCTCTGGGCAGGAGGTGAAGAGAAGCAGAGTGACTCCAGTAGAAAGTTCTGGCCTCAGACCAGCCTGACTTAATCCTTGCTTTGCATTTATCAGTATGTGACTTTGGGCAAGAGATTTTATCAGATGGAGCCTTAGTCGTATTTGTAAAACGGGCGTGAATAAATACAGCCTCCACTCGGCGGGTGAGTCATATCAATGCTCCGCTCCTAGTCCATGTGCAACAAAAGGCATGATTTGGGGGACGCCTCCCCATTACTCCAAGTTTTGCCTTGTCAGATGTATTCTGGGCTGTGATCCCAAACCACAGGTTGCAGGAGGTAGTGCCGTGGGGGACAGTGGCTCTCTGGAGTCGGGGTGATGACAATCAGGCAGGAACAGTGGACTTGCTGTTAATCTTGTAATCCTGTTTCCTGTCCCCCACACACCCAGTGACAGCTGGCTGGAGAGCAAAGCAGGAGGGATGAAATTTCCTTTAATCCCAACAATTGGAAGAAGGGAGAGGGGCGGGGTGGTAGAGGGCTGGGCACTAACTCACAGTTATCCCACATAAGTGTCTCTGGGATTCGCTTGGCAAATGTCTGGGCACTCACCCTACTATCTCTCCTCCCTCAGCTCTCCAGGCTTGGAAAATGCAGATGGAGCCTTAGCCACTTTCCAACATTCATTTATGGTTTCTGGTTACAGAAGCAGTAACTGCTTCTTGTCAAAATGGGAGAGCTGTGCAATAGCACAAAGGAATGAAATCATTCTAAAATCCTGTCTTTAGCAGACATGTGCCAAGGTCAAACTGTGCTTAAAAAACATCTCATCCTAAAACCAGTATTCCCGAATGCAGTACCTTATCCTGGTGACATGTGAGATGAATTTAGAGGGTGCACAGGCACACGGGCACACTATTGCTTAGAATGAGAGTGAGCGAGGAGGGAAGGAGAGAAGAGTGGCAGGAAGGGAGAGAGGAGACCTCGCTTAAGGCTGAGTATTTAGGGGAAAATGTCAGCTAAATAGCGTTAGAGCTGGTGTCAAGATCGGGTGAGCATCATCAAGATGTGAGGGCAGGACCTGCTTGGACACACGTCCTAGGGAGAAATTCATGAGCACTCACCGCTGTTGGAGAGGTTCTCGGCCCTGGCTTTTCAAACAACATTGCTTTCTTTGACCTTCGCTTCGGTCTTAAACGTGTGTTCAGACAACTTCTGAACCTTTAGGAGTCAGAGGTGCCAGGGTCAAGGCCAGGGCCAGCAGGGTGGGGTCAAGGGCAGGGAATCACCTTTGTTGAGAGGATGGGAGCGAGGCCTTGTAGGAAGCAGGGATCTGAATCTGCTGGGGGGACGGGCCTTCTGGGTTTGAGCTGGGAAAAGAGACCAAAGCCCAGAAATTTTGGGGCTTAGAGCGGAAGTAATCCTCAAAATCTCCAAAGGTGATGGGAGTGACGCCATGACAGATGAGGCTGCTCCTAGAAGTGGGATTGTGGAGGCCGGAGGGACAGCTTCTGGGCCAGCAGGCCCCTAGTTGCAGAAGGGGAAACCGAGTCTTGGAGACTCATTTGAGTCATTTCCTCTATGCTGGGCTGTTAGGGCACAACGGTGGATCCACACCCAGGAGAATGAGGCCCACTGGAGTTGGGGTCCAGGCTCCCCTACTCCACTGAGCCTCTGTTTCCTCATCTGTAAAATGGGGGAGATTATAGACCCTACCTCCAGGTGTGTGGAGGAAATAAGGAAACAAACAGATGAAATGCATGTGTCCCGGCTGCCGCTGCTGCGGAATGTGTCCTCCCAGACCTGATCTGGACGAGCCAGGAAGCCCTGGGCTCCAGGCTGTGCCGTCTGCTCTCTGCGTGTGATTCTGAATCCAGGTTGGTTGAAACCGGGCCTCAGGGTACCCCAGCTTCAGAGACACCCCCCACCCTCTGCCACCCAGTGCACCCTCTACTCTCCAAAGGGACCAGGAAGCACAGGCAACCTCAGTGCCCCCTTGAGGAGCTTGGGGGCCTGCAGAGAGCCCCGGGCTTCATGCAGCTGCAGGCTACCAGGCCTCAGTCACCTCCACACATACTGCTAATGGTGCCCAGCCTCCAGGGGACAGTCCAGCTGGGCTCCCAGCCAAAGGCCACTCTGGTGGGGCCTTCAGTACCTGCCGCCCCAGACAGCACCATCTGCAGGAGCTGCCCAGCAGAGCCCTCACCACATTCTCAACCTGCAAGGTCACGAACAAAGCAAACACTCCCCCGGATTTCTAGCTGCCCGCACGCCAGTGGCCAGCAAGGCCTTATCAACGGCTGCACAGCAAAGGGCTCCCCGCACTTCCGGCTTCACCTGGCATAGGTGGTAGCGCCTGGTCTGGCAGCATGGAGGGCATCTGTGGAGTGTCACGGAGGGCTGGCAGGTCGTGGCCGTGTCACCCTGGGGAACTGGTGGCTTCAGAGTCTCCAGGGGTAGGACTGAGGCTGCTACGCGTCCTCCTTGCAGTGGGCTGCCAGGCATTGGGGGCCCTTGTCTGGAGCTGGGGAACCCCGAGAGTTCCACTTTGGCCGACCTGGATTTTGAGGTCTCCAACCAGAGTCTGTATAGGAAAGTTTGGAGCCCAGAATGTCCCAGCTGGACCAGATGGGTCGGTCTTGTCAGGCCCAGACCATGGTGCCCCTCTAGCCCACAGGGAAGTTCCTCTCTGCACTTCCATCTCCCCGGAGGGCAGGGTTTAATCTGGGTCTAAGACGCCTTTGGAAGGTTTGGCAAAACTAGGAGCTCACGATAGATAAATAGAGGGCCTCCCTGGTGGCTGAGGGGGTTGAGCGCAGCACTGTGAAGCTGTCTGCAGCCTCTGCAATACGGGTTTGATTCCAGCTGGGTGGGGAAAAATCCACATGGCACGGCAGACCTCTCTTGGCTCGTCCGCTGCTCCCCTCAGCAGTGTTTTTGGTCCATCTGCCTGTTCTGCTCCCCACTCTGTCTCTGGTGAATCCTCTCGCCCTCCCATGCCTCTGGCCTCTACCCCAGTTTTTGTATAAATGAATAGATCTTAAAAAAAAAATCTTAAAAAAATATATATATATATAAATAGAAAAATATTTCAAACCCTTTCAAGGCATTTGTGGGGTCTGGGGCCCCTGAAATCCTGTGCCTCAGCCTTCCCTCCTTCTCCAGCCGGTTGCTTGAATTTAATGAATTTTCAGTCTTCTTAACCTCGAGTGGGTGTTTTTCAAACAGAAGGCACAGCGCTCGCTAGTCTCGTGCCAGGGTTAGAGGTGATCACAGCGCCCAGTCAGTGGGGTGTGAGTTCCGAAGCAGCATTCTGAGCATTCTGGAGGGGCACGGAGTCCCCACTTGCAGTTGGCCGCACACGGGGTCTCCTCTGCCGCCAAGTGTGAACTCATGTCAGACAAGAGGGGGTGGTGCTGGGAAGCCCAACCGGCCAAAGCTGTGAAATTTGGGTTCATCCCAAGGGGTCTCCTCTTGGGTCCGGGTTGTCTGTGGATGGTATGGATGCTCAGAACTGTGACCCCCCCCCACTTTCCCCACTCACCTGCGACACTGTCCCCACTTGTCCCCTCCCATCCCCCTAGTGTACCTCCTCCTCAGGGGCAGTGTGTGAGGTAAAAATGACTCCTCTACCTTTGAGCAGCATTTCTCAAGCTTTTGGGAGACTTTAGTATTAACTGGGGGTGAGAGTAGGGGTGGAAATATTGGATTTCTAGTTCTCACCCTCAGAGGCTCTGAATCAGAACCTTGAAGTGGGGGTCACAACATACCCTTTCCCATGTTCTCTGATGGAGGGGTTTCCTGGCCACACCTGGGAAATCCCTTGGCCCCACAGAATGAGCAGGAAAATCTGTGAGCTTTTTTTTTGGGGGGGGGGAATAGAACCTTTATGCTTGACTGCTTTATAAAAAAGGGACCCAATTTTCCACTTAGTGCTTGACTTTGGCTGAACGTAGGAAGTAGCTGGCGTGCTCTCCAATGTTTCATTATGAAACATGTAAGACATAGAGAAAGCATGGGGGAATTGTGCAGTGGACACCTATATGCCCGCTGCTTAGGTTCGATATTTAATGTTTGGCCATGTGACACATCCATCGGTCCATCCAGCCTCTTCCACCCTCCTTGCAGTCATCATCCATCATCCACCCATCCACCCACCATCCAGCCGTCTGTCCATCTGTCCATCCATCTTACATACTTTTTAGGATACATTTCAAACTAAATCACAGCCACAATTACATTCCACTTCTGTGTACTTCAGCGTGCATATCATGAACTAATATTCAATTTTTGTTCATCATTCCTTATTTTAGGTAAAATTTGCCTACAGTGAAAATGCACACATCTTAGGTGCAGCTTTCACTTTCTGACAAATGGCACATACCTGCGAAACCCAAGTCCCTGTCCTATTTTGCAACATCCTCTCCCCAGAAAGTTCCCTTGGGCCCCTTCCACCGTCCCACCAGAAGCAGTCAGTGTTCTGATTTTTTAATTTTTACTTTGCGTTAGTTTTGTCTTTTACAGGATCTCGTATGGCTGGGATCATAGCGCGTGTCCTACTCTGTGTAGTAAGACTTGTTTCTCCTGGGGAACATTGTAGACGTCCAGTGTCCAGGCAGCATTGCAAAACACTGATACCAGATTCTGGGGTCAGTATTTTATAAAATATCCCAGGTGATATTTTATAAAAATACCTTCACAGGCGACTTTGAATCCCATCCTCTCAGCTTCTCCATCCCAGTAATATTCTCCCATCAGAAATGTGTTCCCCTGAAGACCAGCTCCCCCATAGTTTGGTGGGTTTTGTTTTGAGTGGGAGAGGCGGACCCTTATACAGAGAACATTTATTGTTCATGCAGAAGTGGTTAGTCGGGGTGACTTTGCCATGGGGTGACTTGGGAGGTCCTTGACTTCCTTCTGCTTGACCAAGCCCCCCCCCCCACCCCCCGATGTCCCTTGAGTACTGGAAGCAGTTGGAGAAAGATCAATTAGTCCCAGTCCTTCTAGCCTCCCAGCTTCCGGAAGGCCTGGGACCCTAACTCAGAGTGCTTCTTGCCACCTCCCCCTTCCACCCCCAATATAAAAACACCCCACGCTGCTAAAACAAAAGACGTGCTGAATGTAAGTTTCATTGGACTGACCTGAAATCTTAAGCTCTGCAATTCAGAATAGGTGCCTGGCAGCACATTTGAGGCGCTGTTTCCAGGAGACCACCAGAGACTGAGTTTGCATGTGCTTTTCGAGCGACAGCTTCCCATCAGTGCATGCATGGAGGCGCCCAGCTGTGCTGTGACCTGGCGCTGCTTATTTCCATTCTGAAAATAGAGAAACTGAGGCAAGGGGCAGCGTCCTGAATCAGTCACTCAGCTGGCCCAGGACTTCTCCCCAGGATTCCAGGGCCGCCTCTGTAGTGCTGCTCAAAACCTTTTTGTTAAGTCACAGACCTGTTTCGAGTAGCAAATACAGGATGAATCTCTGCCTAGAAAAATGGGCAGACTCTAAATAGTTAATATTTGCTGGATGGGGTGGGGGGGCAGTGATCGGCCACTTGAAATCTTTGCAAGATCAAACCTTCTGCTTCAAAGTGTAAAGTCACATATAAGTTGGTTTTTATTGAAAAAGATCAGTTCCCAAATATTGGGCAAACCTTTCGGTCCTCGTGTTATTTTGTGGCACCAAGTGGCAGGGAGAGGCAATGGAGACTGGGAGACAGGAAGACGCCTGCCAGCACCACGCAGGGGTGGGTGGCTGGGTGCTGGAGCAGGGGTGGCTGGGTGCTGGAGCAGGGGTGGCTGGGTGCTGGAGCAGGGGTGGCTGGGTGCTGGAGCAGGGGTGGCTGGGTGCTGGAGCTGGGGTGTCTGGTGGTGGAGCAGGGGTGGCTGGGTGCTGCTGGAGCAAGGATGGCTGGGTGCTGCTGGAGCTACGGCGGCTAGGTGCTGGAGCAGTGGTGGCTGGGTGCTGGAGCCGGGACAGCTGGGTGCTGGAGCCGGGGCGGCTGGGTGCTGGAGCAGGAGACAGGCACACACCTCAATTCCAAATGACTCGTCTGATGGTAAATTACCTAGAGATTTAGGAGCAAGCCCCAAGATCTCAAGCCACAGCTGGCATGCAGGTGGGTGCTCAGGGTGGAGAGGAAGGTAGCTTTGTTTCTTGGTTCTCCCCACACCCGCTAAACCCATGCAGTCGGGTTCAATCAGCGGTGGGGTATGCGTGTAACTTCTTCTTGGACCCTGTGCTCACGGCTGGGTGGGCCTGCCAGCACCACTGGGCTCTTCTCGGGCTGGCTGGTGTGGTGTGTGCAGCAAATAAAATGATTGCAAAGCACTGGGTAGACATGAAGGCGAGGATGGTTATTTATGAACCGCCCTGAGCGGATCCCGCCTATGCGGAGCGGGCCCCAACCCTGCGCGTGCACAGGTCAAATTAAATTTATTTAATTTATTTCGTGTATTCGAAATAAATTGCCTGTGCTCTGTGGAGGCTTTGGCATCCCTCTGAAAATTTTCATCACAGATGAAAGTGCAAGCCGGAGGAGGCCTTTGCTCCCCCAGAGCCGGGATTTTACACCGCCGCCCCCCCACCCCGCCTTGCCCCAGAGCCCCGCTTTGGTGGTTTGAAAGAACCGGCCAGAAGTGGAGGAGCATCGCCAGGGGACAGCGAGGCCAGCCCCCGCCCCAGCACCCTGCCACCTGCTCCCGTGAAAAGGCCGATTCAGGGGCTGCGGTGGAAACCTGGCCGGGGGTGCTGGGGTTCGTTAGCTGGCGCGGGCTGCGTGCAGTTTGGCCGCGGGTTTCAATATTCCCTTGTAAGGTTTTTACGACCCAGACCTGGCGACAATGGCGTCATTCACGGCCTCCTCACGTGGAACAGAGTGTGAGAGGGGCCCGGCGGGGAGGCGGGCGGGTCTGGGGCTCCCCCACCCCGGGTTTGCTGAGGTCCCGGGGACCCCTGCCCTGGCGTCCGAGGGCACCCCCAAGCAGCCGTGAGCGGAGCGCGGGCCTGGGGCCCCCGACGTGCCCGGCAGTGGGGTGGGCAGACGGAAAGGGCCATCTCGCTGCTGCCCGGCGTCGCCAGCGCCAGCTCCCCTGTCGCCGGATGCTGCACCCGCTCCTGTTCCCAAGTCTGCCCGCCCAGAGCTGTGTGATCTGGGGCGAGATGCTCAGCCTCGCCGAGCCTCCATTTCTGGATCTCTGCAGTGACTGTCACCACAGGAAGTGAGGGGCCCGTGAGCATCAGGTGAGGGACAGCGTGGAAGCCCCCCAGGCCAGCGGGTGCGGCGCCAGGAGATGTGTGCAGAGCTGGGGCAGGAGGAGGGTGGGGAAGGGACGGGGGGCGGGGACAGGGAGGGACACGAGGAGGAGGCTGAGGATGGTGCTGGGACAGGGGATCGTGCCCCTCCCAGAGGCACCAGGGCCTTTTCACTCCCACTGATTGATTCCCCGGTGCCTGGGTTCCTCAGGGTGCTCTCCAGCTCTCCAGGTGAGCCGGGGAACGGCTGACCTGCTCGCGGCGCGGGCGTGTCTTGAGCGTGTCCACGCGCCCAGTGAACCCCCCCATCGAGACCGGGGCATTTTCTTCCCTTCCCCACTGCGCGCCGGTGAAGTCCCTTCAGACCCCCGCGTGCCTGTTTTCACACCTGTGTGATGGGGGGGCCGGGTCCCCCCAGCGGCAGGAGTGATCCAGGCGGGACTGACAGTGGGCGTGAGGCCTCCAGCTCCTCGGAGAGGAACCAGCTGTGCGGGACAAGTGGTTATTGGGATAATATGACTTTCCCACTTCTGTGAGGGTTAGTAATCAAAAACAGGATTTGGCCTTTCCAAAGAGTCATTTTGCAACTTGGCAGGGCCGGGCGGGAGAATTCCGTGGAGTCCATCGATACATTCTCTCGTAAATTCCCTCCGCCAACATTTTTTGGGAGTTATTTTCTTTAATTAAAAAAAAAAAATAACCCTCCCCGTGAAGAATATAAAACGAAAAGCTTTGACCTTCCCTATCGGAGCTGACAGCCCCGTGGGCGAGCCGCGCCGCCTAGAGAGCTGACGGCAAGCCGTGGCAGCTTTCATGGTGTTTTATTATGCTCATGCTTTTGCTCCTTCTTTTCTTTCCATTACGTAGCTTGACCCACAAAATGCGAGCTTTAAAGCTAATTTCATTCTGTTCGGCCTCCCGGCCCCAGGGGGAGAGCGGAGTGGCGGCCCCCGCGCTGGCCAGGGATGGCACTCGCCACCACGGGGCTGGGCGAGGGGACCCTTGTCTCGGCGGGGGGGGGGGCTCTGCTGCCTCATGGAATCTTAGCACATGCCCCGGTCCCCTGCCTGGCCACCCTGATGTCCTTTTGCACGACAGACAAAGGCAGGGCCCCAGGTTCTCGCATCCCCGAGGGTGGGAGATGAGTCTCCCAACTCTGTGCTCCCTGAAAAAGCCTGCTGTGTTGTTGAGATTGAAAGACAGAATTAGGGGCTATCTAGAAGAGGCTTGGATGTTGGGGGGTCTGTGACCCCCAAGTGGCTCCCTCTGCCTGGGCCTCAGTTTCCTAATCTGGAAAATGGGGGCAAGACCGGTCCCTACTTCCCAGGGCCACAGAAGGAAGAGGTGGGTCCACACAGGCCCCTTCAAAACACGTGAGGTGCAGCCTGCTCTTCTGTGCGGTGATGTCAGGTGGACCCTGGAACAGGTAAGTGTTTATTCTACATGGGTTAGAGGAACCTCGTTAGGCCCACAGGTACGTCATTGCACAGTCATCACTGCTCAGAGTGAGATTTAACATGTGTGGCTAAAAACTTTACAAAAACGTAACGAGGTAAAGTCATTTAGTAATCGTTGCTTCTGGGTCCTGGTGAAAATCACAGCTAAGTTTGCTGCTGTGAGTTCTTATCGGGAGGGATTCTTTTTTTTTTTTTTTAAGATTTATTTATTTATGCATACTCGGGTACAGGCTAGAGCTGGGGTACAGGCCAGAGGTGTGGGGGGTGAGTGAGAGGATTCACCAGAGACAGAGTGGGGAGCAGAACAGGCAGACTGACTGAAATACACTGCTGAGGGGAGCAGTGGGTGAAACAGGAGAGGTCTGCTGCACCACGTGGTCAGCTCCCTGATCTGGGGATTGAACTTGTGCTGCAGTGGCTGTGTATAGCTTCACAGTGTTGGGCTTAGCTCCTTCAGCCACCAGGGAGGCCCTGAGGAGGGATTCTTAACCTGCCCGGTGCCCGTGGTTCTGTGGCAGCCTGGGAAAGCCAATGGAGTACGTCTCAGAATAATATGATTAAATGCGGAAAGTCAAGTGTAGCAGCTCAAAAGCGCATCAATTGCAAAGGAAAGTGGTTATAATATAACAGAGATGTCTGAGCCTTTTTTTTTTTTGTGGGACCCTCGCCGGTGGCCTGGAAATGAACTGGCACTGCAGAGGCTGCGGGTAGCCTCGCAGCCCAGCGCTCAACCGCTGCACCCCCAGGGGAGGCCCGATATCTGAGTCTTTTTAAAGTGGTGACATCGTGTCTGTGCACTTTATACAGGCCCTGGGGACAAGATCTATGGGCAGATCTCCCACTACTGTGACTGTGAAGTCGTGGGGGCATTGACAGGCATGACTGGCATCTCGGGACTGGCCCGCCTCCAGAATGGCGCTGAGGTCCTCTTTGCACAGATGCCCCGAGAGCCGATACTATAACTGCGCTCCACTATGCACCCACCACAGAAATACTGCATTTCATTGAAAGATAGTGAAAACCAAGGTGTCATTTTAGAAGTCTAAGTTTATGTCCCTAAGTTGCCCCCAAAGTTAAACCCTTCAAGTTAAGGAAACAGGCTCATGAAACTGCTTCCTCCCGGGAAGCTGAAAGGGCTGGAAGCACAGATCACTTTGTAAAGGCAGAAAAAACATTTGGTAAAGGTTTTGACTCAGTGCCAGGAATTTTCTAGAGCAGGTCAGTGGGTATTTTCAACGATCATGTGAGGCGCCTGAGGCTCAGAGAAGTTGAGTGCCATGTCCGAGGTCACACAGCACGGGGATGGCAGCTTTGGCAGAGAGCACACGCTCCTGAATCTGACACCTTCGTTGTCTCCATTACATGCTGCTCCTTAGGTGCCTTGGAAGACATCAGTGTCTGGGGGTGATGGAGGGAAGGGAAGGTATCTGAGGGATGCAGGGCAGACAGCTGTGGTTTCTCCATAGTCCCCCCAATTTACAGATGAGGATGCTCAGACTTGGCTGGGTGACCTGCCTTCCCTGAGCTCACAGGGGTGCTGGGCTGGGTGTGTAGCAGGGCGGAAGGCGCGCTGCTGGGAGCTGGGTGAAGGATGGACGTTTCTCCGCAAGTATCCGCTTTTCCCTGGATGCAGAGATGACTTGGCCTCAGATTCAAATGCTCTTCTCTCCCTTTCACCTGCATGGACCCCTGTCGGGGGAAATGCAGGTTGGGGGGAGCTTTCAGAATCTTCCATTTGATTTGTTGTTCATCCCAGCAGGCCTTCCCCTGTGGCCCTCAGCTCTGTTTCCTTCTGTACCATGTGGGAGGGTGGAGACCCCAGAGAGGTCACGTGTCACTCCAGGAGGCTGGAAACATTTCCTTTGTTTATGGTCTAGCCCTCCAAACTCCTCGGGCTCTGATGCATCACCATCATCATCTTCGTCGTCGTTTTTGTTGTTATTACTATTTGACCTAAAAGTTTTCCCATAATTGCAACTCCTGGTGAGACCCACTAATAACCATTTCACAATTCAGCTCCTGTTAATTGATCTTCCACAGATTTCTGCATTTACAGCCTCTATGTTCCTTTTTAAAGATACAGAATACTTCATTGTTTAGCTCTATCAAGTTGATTTAACCCTCAAGGAGGACATATGAGGACGTATGATTGTATTAAAAAAAAAATGATAGCGCTCAAATTGCCTTCCCGAGAGAATGTGCCAGATCACCACCCATCAGCTCACACCGCAGCAGCTACCCTCCTGTCCAAGATTTCCTCTCCCCATCCCAAATGTTGGCAGCCCCCTTACCTTAATGGATGTGGGAATGCTATGGGTCAGACCCTTCTTTTCTTACACACTCGATGTTTCTCCCAAGCCTCCCTTTTATCTTTGAGCCCCTTCCTCTCAGCCTCTTTGTGAACCCTCACTGTTGTCTGTCTCCCACCCACCTGGGGCTCCTTCCCTGGGGCTCCTTCCCAGGAGAGGCTGCTGTTGGTGTTTCCCAGCTCTTGTGAGGGAGGAGATAAGCATCGGTGGTGTGCAATGTGGAGGCAACGATCACAAGCGTGAGGGGCCAGATTTTGGACACTTTGGAGGCGGCCGTGCATATGGTGCCATTGAATTTTGTTACATCCAGTTTCCCTGTGTGACAGCCCAGCCTCAGGAAGGCTGATGCTCAAACAGCCACCAGTGACTGAGTGATAAGAAGGGACCTGCTTAGAGCCCGTGGCCAGATCCCTATTTCCTTTGTCCTTGCTCTTCCTTCTATCCCTTTCTCTCGTCCCCTTCTCTCACTCTCTACACTGTCCCCCAAAAACAATGACAAGAGGCCAAGAGTTGCCATTTCTTGAACACTTACCATGTACCAAGTGTGTTCTGAGCCTTTCACATCTATGACCTCATTTCTTCTCTCAACAACCCTTTGGATTTCTATTATTCCCATTTTACAGTTGGGCAAACCAAGGCTTGGAGAAGTTTTATGTCAGCGTGACAAGTGTAGAAGCTCAAAAGGAAATTCTAAGGCACCAGCAGCAAACTAACCAGTTAACCTAGGAGCACACCTAGCTCTCTTAGGTGGTCAGCTACCATGCGTGGCTAGTCTCAGGCAAGGGCTTGAGCCACTTATTAAAGATGGTGACCTAGAAGTTAAGCCTCAGTGATAGCTCAGTTCTTCTACATTTTTATTTATTTATTTATTTATTTATTTATTTATTTATTTATTTATTTATTTATTTATTTATATAAGCACTGGGTACAGTCAGAAGCACGGAAGGGTGAGAGAATTCACCAGAGCCAGAGTGGGGAACAGAACAGGCAGACTGACGAAGTACACTGCTGAGGGGAGCAGTGGGTGGCAGGAGAGGTCTGCGCGCCATGTGGGACCCTCGCCCGGCGGCTAGAGATCGAACCGGCGCTGCAGAGGCTGCAGGCAGCTTTGCAACCCAGCACTCAACCGCTGTGCCACCAGGGAGGCCCTCTTCTACGTTTTGAATTAAGAAATTTAAAGACATGTAGAATGAGCCGAAATATTTCAAAATGCATATGGGGTTATTGATCGTTAAGAGGGGTTCTTAACTGAGAGTGTTGATTTACCTTCCTACACACGCCCATAGCTACTCACCTGATGTATAAGGCGTGAAAAGTTAGTGCCTAAATATGTCTCTGTGGCTTACAATCTCCTTGAGCATAGCTGGATTGCCTTGTTCATCAGAGACCCCTTCCTTTCTCACTCTGTGACTTTCTTGGGGGATGCTTGGACCAGGGAGAATACCGGGGCACTGGCCAAAGTTCTTTCCCATCTTGTCTCTTTCAGTAAAGAATATCCTGTGGTGCCCAGGAGCACAGTGAGACAAAAAGTGGCCTCCAACCACAGTCCTTTCAGCAGCGAGCCCCGGGCTCTGTCCACATCATCCAACTTGGGCTCCCAGTACCAGTGTGAGAACGGCGTGTCCGGTCCCTCCCAGGACCTCCTGCCCCCGCCCAACCCGTACCCGCTGCCCCAGGAGCACGGCCAGATCTACCATTGCACCAAGAGGAAAGGTGAGTGGACCATCTGCCTGGTTCTCCTCTCTGCTTCTTCCTTCTTCGCAAAAAAACAAAAACAAAAACAAAAACCAAAAACAAACAAACAAAACCCATGCACCTTATATTTAGTTATTTTAGAAAAGTAAGCAAAACCAAACCACATAGAGATTCTGAGCCATTCAAACCATGCTGGTGCAACTAAAGGCTCCTTTGACATGTCTTTGCCTTATTCTAGCCCTTTCTTTGGGGAAAACTTATTTGAAATGCAGTCCAGACCTATATTATTCATCTGCACACATGTACACACACACACACGTGTATATACAAATAGTCTTCTTGGTACTTTGAACAGTTGATATGCTGAATGCATTTTGCAACTTGCATTTTTATAAAGATTTATTTTATTTATTAAAATAAAATAGCTCTTGGGGTGCACCCCAAGAGCTGGGGTGTAGGCCAGAGGTGCAGTGGTGTGTGAGGGAGGATTCACCAGAGGCAGAGTGGGGGGCAAATCAGACAGATCTACTGAAATAGACTGCTGAGGGGAGCAGCGGGGAGACAGGAAATGTCTGCTGCTGCACTATATGGGTTAGCCCCCTGGCTGGGGATCGAACTCAGGCTGCGGTGGCTGGCGATAGTTTCATAGCACTGAGACTTAACCCCTTGCACCACCCGGGAGGCCCTCTTCCATTTTTTTTAATGTTAGAACACATTTTAGAGATCTTTCCTTGAACCAAAGCTGCCTCTTTCTTTGTAGCTGCTGAAGAGGGTGACCCTCGGCAAGGCTGCTCCCAGTGTCCCCGGGAGTATTACAAGCCACACTGCAGGGAACCTCCTTTTCCCTTTTCAGATCAACACACTCACAAAACAAAAAATCACAACTGATTTTCTCTCCTTTGCATACACACTTCTTGGTTCTGTAGCTTCCTTTGCCAAATGTGAAATGGGTGATTTTTTTTCCTGAGTCATCTGAGCCCAAAGAGGTGAGGGTTAAGGGCTGACCCACACGGCGCAGCAGACCTCTCCTGTCTCTCCTGCTGCTCCCCTCAGCAGTGTATTTCAATCTGCCTGTTCTGTTCCCCACTCTGCTGGGTTGTTTCCTAAGGCAGAATTGGCGTGGTTGGCGTGGCTGGCGTGGTTGGTGTGGTTGGCATGGGCACTGTAGTTGGTTCAGCTTGCTGGAATAGTCACTTGGTGGAGCTGCAGATGGGCACACTGGGGCTGGAGAAACACAGGTTCGAGTCTCAACTCTGCCACCAGCTTCTTGTGTGACCTCGGGCAGGTGTCCTAGCCTCTCTGTGCCTCAGTTTCCCACTTTGTAAATGTGGCCGAGTTCCCTAGAGTGCCTGGGGAATGGCAGTGATGCTGGCCGGTGGGGCTGGTGTTACTTAAGAAAGCAAGTTCCTGGAGGGATTGAAGAGAAGGTTGCTCATCTGAGTGAAGGCTCGAGAAGACGGATTGGGACCATGTAGCCACATGTGGACACCAGTGGTCAGAATCAGACCATTGGGACGAATCCTACCTTTGCTTTTGGCCAAGTTTTGTGATTAGGGTGAGTGACTTAAACCTCTTAAGCCTCATTAAGAAAAAAATCTGTAGTTCTGGGTTCCTGGTGGAACCTGTTTCATGGGTTTGACGTGAAGCTGTCATAAAGATCTGCTGGTCCTGGGTGGAGCACAGCACTGGGCTCCCTCAGTAAGCAGCCCCTGTTTGGCTCCAGAGCCCCCAAGTCGATCTTCAGAGTAGCTGCTGGAACTTGCAGCTGCAGTAGCCAGCATGCCTTAGGAAGTCCAGCGCCCAGTGCCTGGATCGTCTTAAAAAACAAAAATCCTCACTCACAAGAACAGTGCAAATGATGCCAGGCAGCTGTCTGGAGCTGGGTTACGTAAGGAGAGTAACGCACTCACCAGCCTTGTGTTTTGAGGGGAGAGCAGCTGCCATAGGTCCAGGCTGGGGGCTGGGCCGGGTGAGGCTGAGATTCCACACTTACCTGAAGCCCATCCGAGCTCCTGGATCTCGAAGACCTGAACAGTATCATCCCGCAGGCCCCCTGGCCCGACTCCCGGCACGTCTGCTGCCAGATGGGCTGGCGACCAGATGCCTGCAGGCACGCCTGCCTCTCCGGGCCCCAGCACAGGGTTCAGAGAGTCCCCTGGAGCACAGGCCCCAGCTCGGGGAGTCTGTTGCATATTCTATTTAAGGGCCTCCTGCCCAGCGTCCACACCACAGTGCAGGCAGGAGCACGAGTCGGTGGGTACTATTATTAACCCACTTCCCAAATGGGGAAACTGAGGCCCCAAAGGTAGACTGAAGTGGTTCTTGAAGGTGGAATTTGAACCCAGTCTAGTCTGCAGACTGCCTGCCTGAGCCACCTCGCTGTTCCGCCTCCATAACCTTTGCTTCTCAGCTATAAACTCCACAGCCGTCTCCGCTGGGGTCTGCTCCTGAAACGGGGTCTGCGCCTGGAGTGCTGATGAGACGTGCACCGGGTTTGAGTTAGGCTGCTCTGTCGATTAAATTAAGGCCAGACCAAAAGAAGGGGAGGAAGAAGTCACAGAGAATCAAGGCGCTTTTTTTGGGGGGTTGACTATTTATGGCAGCATCTGGCACGGGAGCTCCTGGTGGCCGGGCCGGCCGCTGGGAATTGGGCTGATGATGCTCTGATGATGCTCTTTACGTGACGTGAGCATCGCGCTCTGGGCTGCTGGGCGGGGTCCTCCAGGGAGCGCAGGGTCAACTTGAGGTGGCCGCCGCTGGAGAGCTGGAGGCGTCGGCTGGCCCGTGGCTGGTCCCTGCAGCTGGGACGCTTTCCGGCTCTGCAGCCCTGAGCATGTGACTTAGCGTTCTCAGCCTCAACTCCCTTTTCTGCCAGAAGGGATTTTGCAGGGTTGTTATGAGAGGAAATGGGATGCAATGACATCAGGCACCCCTAAAATAGTGCTTGGTACAGAAATGTGCTCAAGGAAAGTTTTAGAGCCTCTGTCCTGGTCCCAAGCGGCCCGGCCCCGGGTTGCAAGCAGGCTGGGTCTCTTGACTCATACATCACTGATTAGGCTCATGATGGGACGCTTCTCAGCCAGGTGAAGTGCTTCGAGGTGGGGCATTGGGTGGAAGAAGGTGGGTGTCAGGGAAGAAGCTAAGCAGAGCTCTGTGGAGAGCAGGTGAGGAGTCGGTGTCCGTGGGAAGAGACAAGCAGGTGTGAGGCCCTTCAGAAGATGGGGAACCTGTTCCCACCAAGAGGGTGCAAAAGCTGGGGTGACTGCAGCCCAGGTGGAGGGCAGAGGGGTGGGAGATGAGGCCTCAGCTTGCCCAGTGCCGGCCGGGCAAGTCACAGGGAGGACCTCTGCTACAGTGGGCTTAACCTGTGGTGACAGAGGAGGCGGTTGTTTTGAAGCCACTGCTGCGCTGTGATAACGGGGGACTGGGTGCACCCTCCGTGCTCTGTGGAGCGCCTGTTGCCCATGTGAGATGATGGAGGTTCAGGCCAGATGTAGGGGGAGGAACTGAAATGTGGGGGGATCAGGACTTAATGGCTGGTTAGAGATAACAAACTCAGAATCGTCTTTTTATGCACGTGGACACCAAGGCTCAGAGAAGCTGAGTCACTTGCCCAAAGTCACTCAGCCAGTCAGCAGGCCCGCCCCCAGCTCACCGTGAGCCTGTGCTCTCGAGGTGCATGAAGTGGACACCCCGTGGGACTCCTTCCATCGTCCCAGAAAGCTCTGGCCTTCTCTCCTCTCTTCACCCCCAAAAGGGAGCTCCCAGTGACAGGGAACCTTCTAGCTGTGCTCCGTCTGTCTTGCCTGCCTCGGAGACAACAGAAAGCAATTCATCACCAGCCTCCATTGTAGAGTGATAAGGAATCAGCAAGGTTTCCTTCCAGTTTGGGATTCCCGTGAAGTGATAAGTCCTTGGGTGGCTTGCCCCCGGCCCCTGCGGCCTCGCTATCTAACTTCCCCTCATTGTCTGTCTCCTTTCCAACAAGCCCAGCAGGCAGGCGCAAAGAAATGTCAAAGGGCCAGCAGGCCAGAGGGCTCCCTTGTGTTTGGACCCAGCTGTCTCCAAACTATCTCTCCCGATGGATTGAGCCGAAAAGCCGGGAAGGTCTTTTATCAACGCCATTCAATCAAATCGAGGACTCGGGGCCTGGGAGACCACTTGTCTGTCTTTCTTTTCCCTCCTGCCCTGACAGACCTCACCACCCCCCAGCCCCCCCCCCCCCAGCCCCCCCCCCGCGTTAGAAACCACAGGCAGTCCAAGTCAAGACTGCAGTGAAGCCACTGCTGACTTGATATTCGGAGGGAAGTCAGTGGTGGGAGGGGAAGGGCGTTTGGTTATCGGAGAGGACTTTGCAGGGATCTTGCCTCGAAGCTGCACCCTTTCTCCTCGGGATCCTCCACAGTTGTTGCACCTGGGGAGATGCCTGCCGCCATTTTGCCAACAGAGGCTGAGGAGGTTGGGTTAGCACCCCAGGACTGTGTGGTGGTGGTGGGCAGATTGGGGTGTCCTCACCCAGTGCCTGCTAGCGCACTTCCCATGTGCTGCACTGTGTGGGTGCTTGGGAGCAGGGGCAGCAGAATGGCCAAGGTCCCTGCACCCCTGCAACTTGGGTTCTCACTGGGGGAGACAGGTGATGAACAATTGAATAAATTGAATGATTTCAGAGAGCAGCTGAGAGATGTGAGTGGAAGTCTTGGTTCCCAGTCAAGGATCTTCCCCACAGTATCACTAAGAACTAACAACCTGGGTACACTAAAAAAATCCCTATATCCAAAAAATCCATCCATTCTTCCATCCATCCATCCATCCATCCATCCATCCATCCATCCACCCACCCACCCATCTATCCATGCAGTTATGCATCCATCAGTCCATCTGTCTTTCCATCCATCCATCCATCCACCCACCCATCCATCCATCCGGGTCAAGGTGACCACCTTTTCATATTTGAACACAATGGATTTCATGAAAGCTGAAAGGCTGGGGTCAGCCGTCAGAAGGAGCACTGTTTTGTGAGTCAGAAGACCTAGAGTTACACTTCCACTTCCGGCTTCCTGAGAGTCACTAGATGGGGAGTGGCCACTCACTGTAGTGCCTCAGGGGTGTCTGTCCCAGAAGACTTCACATCGGTCTTTCAACAGGAACTCAGTCACTAAGGGAAATGAGCCATTTGGGACTGGTGATGCTCTTTGCTCAATGGCATTAGTGATTTGAAAGCAACTCCGCCAAAACACCTTCAATAATTGGAGGACTCTCATAGTCCTTCAGCGTGCAAGGAGGCTAGACAGAAGCTAGAGCCACGTGTCGTGATCTTATTCCTACAAGGAATTCAAGTGTCACCCCCAGGTAGTCGAGACCTGAGACTGGAATGGGCCAGTGGTTTGCTCAGAATCATACCAGTGACAGGTAGAGGCCCTAAAATCTGGGTTCTGGATTCCTCATTCAGGCCGTGTGGTCCAGAACCCACAGCATCTAGAACAATGCTGGAGACCAGGGTTCTGCTGTCATCAGTGGTCAGAATCAGGAAGTGCATCACTATTGTCCAGGAGACTCAGCCGGGCTCATGCCAGTGGGGATGGAGACCCCTGCTAAACGTGCAGCATCCCAAGAGGAAGTCGTGGACGCATCTCATGGAAGACTTGACATTTGACTGTTGCCCTACCCAGGCATGGGAGGTGAACGTGACTTGGCCGGGAGGTCTCTGCTGTTGATCAGTTATCGGGTTCCCAATAAAAAGAAAGAAACCCCACCAAAACCAAAATAAACACCGAGATTACGTCCAAGGCATTTATCACGACTGACCTGAAATTTGGATTCTGGCTTTGGAATTTCTTTACAACGTGATGAGGCCTGGGAGGAATGTGAGAATGCAAGGACTTGCTTTCATCAATAAGCCAACTTCGGACTTTCTGAGGACTTTGCATCAGATCTTTGGGGTATTAAAGACTGGAATGTGTAATTTTACGATTTTCCAAAATGGGCTCCGGCCTTTTTCATATTATTCTTCCTTTTTCACTGTAACAAATCTGGAAGGGGATCAGAAAGTCGGGAAGGGTTCGTTTGCTTTGTTTTTTTTCTCTTGCCAAGGGTACCCTGCGGCTGTGCTTTCTATTATTGAAAAGGGGAACGCCCTGGTTAAATGGAAAACCCAAAGGTTACAATTCCAGCAACAATGGAAACATTCAGATTTATGGATCTGGGGGCTGGAGGGAAGTGTGGAGGGCAGGCATTTAGGGAGGAGGTGGCTGGCATGGGCGAAAATCGAAGAGTGTGGCAATGTTTTCAAGATGCCAGAAAGGCACCAGCTGAAAGGTAAAGGAATGTGGCCACCGGCTCATCTGGACGTCTTCAAACATCTGCATGGTTGGCATGATGGAGGCAGAACACCTGGAAGAATGACTCTTTCACTTTTGTTTTTGGGATCAATGTTTGGACGTCCTATGGGGCCCAGATGTGTCCCAGAAAGACTCCAGCGAATGTTAAATGTGCCTGCTGTTAAGTGGTGAACGCCTAGCATAGAGGCATTTTGTTTGGGGAGATTTTTGACTTACCTGTGGGTGTCACTTGGACGGTGATGCCAGTGGAGGTGTTTGGGGGAATCCAAACCCAACCTGCCCTACCCCAGTCAGGGAGCTGTTTGATAATCCAGCCCAAAGACAAAGATTTATTGGGGGGTGAATGACTGACTTGAGGTTTTATAGAGGAGCATCGCCTCTGAATCATAAAGTGCTACCTCCCTCCCTCCCGGGGTGGGGTGGATGTGATGCGCCTGTGTTGGAAGCGTGTCCTCTCCACGGTTGAGTCCAACATGCACCCTGAGCCCCGGCAGCCGGTGACCCTGAGCTGGATAGCGGGTTGGAGAAAAACTGACTGAAAATGACTGTTTGATATTAGAATTATTTTGGGTCTTTATTGAGAAGTTTGATGATATCTTCTTGACCAGAAATATGCCAACGGACTTTAACTCTTGTTTATGTCGTCTAGCCAATGGTCAGATTGGTTTTAGTATACGTTGTTGTCTCACTGAAAGCAGCTGTTTCCAAGCAGCAGTGGATTGCGTTAAGTGAGGACTTCTGATGCCAGAAGCCTGGACAGTCGGAAGGTGTGCAGGCAAAGTAAGGAGACCTTGTCTGGATTCTAGCCGCTGCTTCTCCTAGCTGTGCGACTTCAGGAAGGTCACTTCTCCAAGCCTCGGTCTCTGTGAGTCAGGCATGAAATCAACCTCCTTGAGGAGTTACTGTGAGTCAGAGTAAGGTCGCAGAGGAGGATTCAGTGCTAGTTACATTTCCTCGCTGGCTAGACCCTCGTGCTGCCCTCCCACCACTGGCCATCACAGTGGGTTGCGAGATTGTCCCGAGTTTCATTATTCTTCACCCACCCAAAGACAAAGATATATATTTTTTTTAACATTTATGCATTAGAAAGAGATTGGAAGATGAGGAGAAAAACAGCTCTAGTTTAGGGGGTGAAATCACAGCCAAGGCAAGGATCTGTGTTGAGGTTGACCCCTTGGTAGGAATTCCCAAGGACTGCACCCCTGGAGGTGGTGACCCTGGGTCAGGTCTGCTGTGAGATGACAGGTGGCGTCTCCCGTGCTGAGGGCTGCGGGGAGAGCGGCCCCCTCGAGTGCCTTTCCCTCGTAGCTGCCTAGTGAGCTACGAATTACCATCTCGGATTCAGAAGTGGTGAAATGCGAGGGTGGCAGCCCCACTGGCGTCACACAGATGTTCGCTGGACGAGGCAGATACAAACCCAGACAAGGTTAGCCTTCTTAAACCGGGGGTCTGGATTTTAGGGTGCCCTTGTATTTTTTCTAGAGTCTAGCACTTCCGTTAGTTCCCAAAGGAATCAGTGACTCCCAGGCGGTGCAGGAAGACCCTTTGTCAGAGACGGGGAATAAGTAGCGCCTACAGATGGGATTGGCTTGTTCAGCGGGAGAGGGGGAATGGCGTGTTAATTTGTGCTGACTCCGCAGGGGTCAACCGGCATCACTAAGGCAGCAGGAGAGGATTTGGGGATTTGAGCTCTCATTTGTGTTTTTCCTTTGCCCATTCATCCTTCCACGTTGCACAAGTGTTTATTACACGTCTTCTCTGTCGAGCATGGTGTGGAAGAGCAGGGACTTTGTAGGAGTCCCTTAGATTCCGAGCCCAGCTCCACTGTTCAGCCCTTGGGCAGGTGTGTTAACTCCTCTGCGTCTCCTTTCTCTGCTCTGTAAAATGGGCTTCATCATAGAACCCACTTCAAAATGTTGTTGTGAAGACGTAAAGGGTTCCCTTCTGGAGAAAGCTAGAAGAGCCGGAGGCGGATTAAGCACTCTCTGTGTTTGCTTCTATTGACATCATTGATGCTATTGTTGTTTTCATCGATAGGTACATACCTCATCCTGGGAACGTGGGGATGGGTCAGTCAGACAATGTCTTGCCTTCATGGAGTTCACATGCCGGGGAGGAGGGAAGATAAGGATTGTTTCCTGGTACCGATTCTGGGCCAAGGGCTTCCTCTTTGTTTTCCCACGTCATTGTCAACACTGTCCTTTGTTGAAAGGAAAGTGCTCTCACTGCTGCCTTTCCACTTCACAGACGAAGCAACTGAAGGTCATGGCCTAGACGCCCATGGCCCGTCGTCTTGCCTGAGACAGTCCACCCCTTCTTAGCAGAATGGCGGTTGGCACTAACACCCTCCCAGGCTTCCTTCTGCAGTTCTGTGGCCACCCTGACTGTCTCGGCCTTCCCCTGTGGGCTTCTGCTCTGGGCCTCAAGGTTCTCTCTCCTCCTGTCTCCGCAGATGAAGAATGTTCCACCACAGACCATCCCTACAAGAAGCCCTACATGGAGACATCGCCCAGCGAAGACGACCCCTTCTACCGCCCCAGCTACCCGCCGCAGCAGGGCCTGAGCGCCTCCTACAGGACAGAGTCGGCCCAGCGGCAGGCGTGCATGTACGCCAGCTCCGCGCCGCCGCCCAGTGAGCCAGTGCCCAGCCTGGAGGACATCAGCTGCAACACGTGGCCGGCCATGCCCTCCTACGGCAGCTGCACCGTCACCACCGTGCAGCCCATGGACAGGCTGCCCTACCAGCACTTCTCCGCCCACTTCACCTCGGGGCCCCTGGTGCCCCGGCTGGCCGGCATGGCGAACCACGGCTCCCCGCAGCTCGGAGAGGGGATGTTCCAGCACCAGACCTCCGTGGCCCACCAGCCTGTGGTCAGGCAGTGCGGGCCCCAGACTGGCCTCCAGTCGCCTGGTGGCCTTCAGCCCTCGGAGTTCCTGTACTCTCACGGCGTGCCAAGGACCCTGTCCCCGCACCAGTACCACCCGGTGCACGGCGTCGGCATGGTGCCAGAGTGGAGCGAAAACAGCTAAAGCCAGGGCTGCTTCCTCACAGACATTCACGCGCGAGCGAGAGGGAGAGAGACAGCAGCCGAGAGCCCCACGGACGAGACGCTCGTGCCCGACACTGATCTGATCAGTAGCTTGAAATCACAATTCGAAAAATGTGACTTTGCCGATTTGTCTCAAAACTGAAAAAAGCAGAAAAAGATGCGCGCCGCCCACCCGCGGCTGCACACACGCCCCGGCCGGCCGCGTCCACGCCTCCGCCAGAGCCCCCCAGCAACTCCTGTCCGTCTCCACCAAGTCTCGCCCCGTCGAGTATCCTGTCCTGACGCCGTCTCCTCTGTCTGGGTGTTAATGTTGACGTTGTTATATAATAAATAATAATATATTTTTTTCCTTTCATTTTCTTGACGGGACCCAGTCCCTTATTTTGGGGGAGGCCTAAGGCAGGTATGTCTCCAAACATGTACTTGTGGGGTCCCCCTCAAAGACAACACCCCCAAAGCTAAAGTTGCCACCCTCCCCTTGACGAAGAAATGACCTACCTCTACCATGTGATGTTATGGAAAAGAGTCGGGCCCCAGCCTGTCTTGGACCTTGTCCTCCCAGCCCCGTCCCCAGCTCGGCCGGGCCTCCCGCTGAGCAGTGGAGTCGGGAGAAGGCAGGACCCCATCTGGCGTCCTATCTCGGCCCTCCCGTCGGCCCAGATCTGTGTCTCCCCAGCCGCCTGTCGCTAAAACGTGGCCTATAGCTTCCCGACCGGAAAGCTTGCTTTGAAAACTTAAAAAGCCTGGTTTACACGCGGGCCGAACTGTGATAAGCAAGGAGCAAGCTCTGTGCTGACAAGAGTTGTGGAAAAGCCAACATAAATATTCTTCCAGATAAAACACAAAGCCAGCCCCAAGCTTCCCAGCCTCCAGCGCGGACGACCCAATCTGGATGCAAAGCCAAGTCCACGGTTTCTCCAGAAGAGGCGGGATGTCCTCTCCCAAGAAACCGCGCCAGTGCCAAACGTCGCCCCCAAACTGTGGTTATTGAAAGCAGAAAACAGTATTAAAAAAAAGTGTGTAAGTAAAATGTTATTGCAGGGTTCTTCAGATGTAATATTTTACTGGTACTATTTATTTATAAATAGGAATTCTAATTAAGTAATGACATGAAATGAATCCAGCAGGGGAGCTGGCCAAGAGCTTTTAATTTTATTGATACTCAAAACCAAGTTTGCATTGTTTTTTTTTTTTCTTTCAATGTGCTTTGCTTTCTTGATTAAAAAAAAAATGTTTTTTTAACTGACCCTAATAAAGAGAACAGGGTAATATGTGAGGCTGAGTACGTCCAATTACGTGAGCGTGTGTGAGTGTGCTGGTGTGTGTGTGTCTTTATGCGATTATGTCTTTTTATGTTGCTAAGGGGGGGAGGGTGAGAATTAAGTACTCGTTCTGTGTATTTGTGTGCCAATTAATGCCTAATAAATACCATCTGCTTTAAAAAGTACAAGGGGCTTGAATACCCTTTTTTCCTCGCCCTGTGTTTTCTCCTGATTGCATCAAGGGGCAATTAGCGCGGCATGTAGGAAGGAGATGTCTTGCATCTGAGACTTTTTCACCCAGTCTTCTTTCTCCCGCGGGCCTCAGGGGCATTTGGGACCCATGGTGCCAGCCGGATTTGGAGCCGAAAACAGTCTTGTGCTGTTTAGCGAGGGGGACGCATTCTGAGGAACGTGTTCGTCTTTGCGCGAACATCGTAGCGTGTCACTACACACACACATTGGTGTGCGGCCCGCCCCAGGCCGGGCCAGCTGAGCTAATGGGGACCACGCTCGGATGGGAGATGCTCTTGGGGTTAAGTGACACGTGAATGTTTATGCACCACTCATGTCCCTGGAATGGAGTTATTTGCTTTAATTGAATTTGTGTCATCATTGGGATGGAGACGTCGTCAGGCGTCCTCACTGGCCAAAACCCGACGTGGGTCCTGCTGTGTGAACACCCGAGCCTCGGTGTCTCTTTCTTTGAATTAACTCCTGGAAGCAGGTGTTTGGGAGGTCCCGGTGGCAGCCACCTCGTGGACCATCAAAGGAGCAGATATTTTTTAAAACCCCAGGCATTCAGGATTTGCCCGTTTGTCCGATACAACTCAGACGGGGGCACCGGTGGGGTGGGCATGAAGTGGTGAGTAAATGCACGCCGGGGATTTTTCTCTGTGTTTACCATTTTCATGCCTCTGAGAACCATCAAATAGGTCAAATCCCTGGAAACAGGATCAGTTAGCTTGATTACAAATGATTCATTTAATCAGGCCCCCCATGACCTTTCCCAAGCAAAGAACTCCTGAGAAGTGTGAATTAATTATAAAGAAATGACCATTATAAAGAAATGACCGTGCTGCTGCCTTCAAGCACAAGAGAGAAACTAGGTCAATGCCTCCTTGTCCCGGCGGAGACTGGATCAGTGAAGTTTTGCTGAATGAACTCTGAGCGCTCTAGATAGGTGTTCGTTCTTGAGGGGTTTTGAAAAATAAAGGCTGACTTGGAAAAAGCTACCTTCTGAACTAGTTTCCCAGAGACACGAGACAGTCTGTCTCACTCTTTCACAAGAACATCTCACGAATTCTGTCTGGGTCAACACCCCTAGCCCCAGCAGGCAAACAGCTCCCATCCTGGGGAGTCGCTAAAAATGGTCACAGTAAATTTCATAAATCAGGAGAGGGTGCGAGAGCTCCATTTTTTGTGTGATGAAGATTCCTTGTCATTAGGGATCGAGTTAATAACGTAAAATCTAGTTTCCTGCTGGAGTTTGTGAGGAAGGGGGCAGCCTTGTCTACCTCGAGGATGGAGGGATGGGCCGGGGTCCGCTGGGGGGACATCCCTGGTCAGTGACAGAACTGGGTGCAATGTCAGTTGTCAGCTAATGGCAGAAACAGGGGTGCCTGGATGCTTTGCTCTGATCCCCCCATTGGGGAGTACAGCTTGTCAGTTACTCCTTTGTGGGTCAGGCTGCCATCCTGGGCTGGAGGATCCGTCTCTCGGTAACAATCGCAATGTCCACGTGTGTGCACACATGCATCAAACACGAACGCATGTGCAAACACTTCAGTACACACACTGCACACACACATTTACACTCACTTAACCAGGCAGGTGTGTTAAAGCAGCACACTTGGTCCCCGCTTTCAGAACGGTGTTGGGGGGACAGCCTGGTGTGCAGGCGGAGGCAATGCCTGGTGTCCCCCACACTTCAGGCAGTAGCAGGCACAGTCGTGAGGTGTTCACATTTTGACCACAGGCGGTTGCCAGTCCTCAGATCAAGCAGCGTGATTATATGGTCCCACCCCTGGGGTGGGGGCATAATCTGAGCCCCGTTCTATAGATGGGGAAGCAGAGAGTTAGGTGATGTGTCCAAGGTCACCCCGCTTGTGAGTGGCTTGACCACTGCTGGGCTCTGCGTGTGTGTGAAGGGCAAATCCAAGCCCGCGGCCCAAGGACAGAGCAGAACGTGGGAGCTGACGGGGCGCACAACGGGGCGCAGGGTGTGCAGGCCAGTGTTCAGCGCCTGCAGGTGGCGTGTCCTGGTTGCTCCAGTCTCTGGGAAAGTGGATGTTGTGACCGGGTGGCGGCTGGCCGACTCAAGAGGGCAAGGCCTGTTGGCTCCTCGGTCTGGGTCACCCCGCCAAGGCCCTGGTGCTCACATTTGTAAAGTCGGGGTGACAGGATCTCCCTGCAGGCCTGGGCTGAGTCGTCTATGGAATATACCCAGCAGGGCCCCAGTCCCCTCTGCAGGTACCAACGGGTGTCAGTGCCTCCATGTCTCCCTTGGGAGACTGTGTGTCCCCAAGACAAGGCAGGAGAGCCCCCTTCTTTCCCTACCCCCTTATCGTCCACCACGCTGCCTTCTTGCTTCTCTGACTGTGGCTCTTCTCTCGGGATGGGGGAGGTGTGTGAGGGCAGGAACCCCGTGGGCTTGTTTGCTTGTATTTTCACCCCAGCTAGGTCCCGATTGAACTAATAGATGACTGGGCAGATGTGCCCGTTGGCGTCTGCCTGCAGGCCCTGGGCCAGCGGCTCACCCCCGTCTGCTTTATTCCTCCCCCACCTCTAACCACAGACAGAGTGAAGGGGGCAGTTCAGAGCCAGTGACAGGCCACCTCGGGCATCCACCCCGACGGAGCCACCTTCATAGTGCACAGCCGCCGGCCACCGGACCACAGCGCAGGCTCCAGAAACCTTTGTTTCTGCTCAGGAGCCTGTAAGTCAACCGAGCAGCCTGCAGGGGACCAGGTTCTGCTGGTCTTGGCTCGGGGGCCTGGCATCAGCTAACAGGCTTTCGGGGGGTTGGGGCTGGTTGGTCTGGGCGCCCCAGCGCGGGACGACCTGTCTCTGCTCTGCGTGACTTCTCATCCCCTGGGGTCCGGGCACCCATTTACCTTCAAAGGCAGGATGTGCACCCGTGTATGTAAGTCATACAAGTCGCTGTGTCAGCCAGGGGTCGGTCCACCGGAGACGCAGTGACGGACACTCAGGTACGCAGTGAGGGACTGAGGCGAGGAAGTGGCTTGAGGCTCCGTGGGGGCTGGCGGGTAAGTCTGACCCCCACGGGCAGAGCATTAGAAAGATCATTGAGGCTTCAATAGCAGGTGCTTTCCTCGCAGCTCTGGAGGCTGGAGGTGTAAGATTAAGGGGCCTTCGGGGTGGGGTCCTGGCTGGCAGAGGACCTGCCCCCTTTGCTCTGCATCCTTGCCCAAAGGGGCCTTTCCTCTGTGCACATGGAGGGAGGCAGAGAGGGGCCGGGATGGGGTCCCGGGATGGAGGGGCACACTGATCTCCTGTCTCTTCTTGTATGGACACCAGCCCAACAGGATCAGGCCCACCATTATGACCTTATTTAACCCTTGTTGTCGCCTTAAAGGCTCCCCCCCCCATACAGTTGTACTGGGGGTTAGGGTTTCTATATAGGAATTTGGGGTCAGGGCATAATTCAGTTGGACTCAGATAGGTTGGAACTCTCAGACCTGCCTGAGACTGCTGCTACCAGTGGCATTTCTTCTTTTTTTAATCAACTTTTATTGGTTTGCCATTCATTGACAAAACTTTAATTTGGGGAGAACAGTTTCACACCTCAGTGTGTGCATATAGCTTTACTTGTTCTCCACCACAGCTCCAGGGCCACTGCCCCCTCCTCTTCCTGTCACCTCCTTCTCCGTCCCCACTGGTCACCACCATGTTCTTCACAGAGTCTAAGAGTTATTTTTGTTGGGCTTTGCCAGTTTGTGTTCCTTAGAGATGTATATTCCACAAATAAGCGAACCATCCAGTAATTTTCAATTTCTGATTTATTCTGCTTAGCATCATCACCTCAAGATCCATCCATATTGTCCCAAAGGGCATGGTTTCATTTTTCACAGCTGAGTAGTATTCCACTGAGTAGACGTACCACGATTCCTTTATCCACTCATCTGTCGATGGGCATTTAGGTTGGTTCCGCATCTTGGCCATTGAGAATAACACTGCTGTGAAGAGAGGGGGCATATATTTTTTCATATTAGCCTTTGCATAGCCTTTGGGCTGGTGTCTAGCAGTGGAATGGTTGGATCGCAGGATATTTTAGCTTTAATTTTTTAAGGAGTCTCTGCACCATTTTCCATAGAGACAACACCAATTTATATTCATGTTGAGTGGTGAAACAGACAGAAACTGCTAGTGCTCATTCAGTCTGGTCCTTAACAAAATTTAGTGCCTTACAAATGGGGTCCCAAGATTGTCTCTTTATTTTAATCACGAATCTTCAGGCTTCCCCTTACCCCTTTCAAAGCTGCCACCATCCATAGGTGTGCAGGTTGCTCACGGCATAGCCCTCAAGCACATCATCCACACGGCTGGTCCATCTGATGGTGCCTCTCAGCATTGTGCAGTGCTCAGCCTGCCCAACTGTACTTGGCAGCCCTGTGCCATGGATACTGTCAACTATTTTCTTTAAGGCTGCACTAAAGCTGATAAGAACTTTGCTATGAAACCACTTGGAGATCTGCTGGCCTTCAGGTAAGTGATGTGGCCAAGAGGAAGGGGGTGCTATTGAACTCTGCTGAGTCACAAGTCAGGTATTCTTCAGGTTAACAAGTTTGCCCTTAAAAATACACATCCGAAGAAGAAAAATCCAGTGATCATAAGGGAATACGGGGCAGAAGCTTTCATTTTGCTCTCTCACTACCCGTGGCATAGGCAGGGAAACCCTGCCTTCCTGTTGTTTCACACAGTTCACATCACCGTACCAGCCAGAAGTCGAATACCGGTGGCTTTTCCCTTCCTGTGTCCTCTCCGATTCGTTTCTCTGGAGAACAATGCAGTTGGAAGGAGAGAAGCAGCCAGAGAGAAAGAGAGACACACACACACCGAGAAACCTGAGGAAAGCTTCTACCTTGCTCTAATTTCTGAAACATAAAAGCTATTCTTTTAGAGTAAATCCATTTTTTCCCTGTGGCATTAAGGATAGAGAAATTCCTAGGAAAATAATTTGTCAAGTTCTGACTGATCAAAGATACATATGAAAGGACCCCACATTTTTTCTTCCCCAGGAAAAAAACAGCCCCCATCTCAGCTCGGAATGAATCGGCAATTCATTTACTTACTGTCAGATAAAGCAGCGCAATCCCCGTCACATCTTTAACTGGGACGAGGCCAGAAGGAAGCAATTCTGTGCCCACCGAGTGTACAAGCTGGGGGTATGTTAGTGATTAAGGGATCCTGGCCTGGGGGAGGCAGAGAGATATGACTCAGATTCACAAAAGCACCATAAATCTCCCTCCTTTATTCAAAATGTGTGTTTTATAGTCGTTTCCTGGCCAATTGCTGCCTTGAATAAATATATAACATATCTGGATTTAACTTTCGGGCCCAGAGCTGGGGTTTGTCTTGAGGGCCAAGTATTCTTGATGTTTCCAAGAGCTAGCAAGGAACAAATAATGAAGCCCTCCGTCCCTCCTGACTCACTGGCCACAGCCTACATTGAACATAAAAATAGAGGTTTTGGTGCTGTTTGGGCAAAGAGATAAAAACACACCCGGGCAGTTGAGCTAATTTCTTGTATTCTTCAAACAGACTCTCCTCTACCCACGCATGCCACCCCCTGGCCTCCCGAGTCTGGCTCATACCAATGGAGTTGCAAATCTGAGGGCTGTTGACTGCGTTTGTTAGATCTACCGAGACTGACATTTGGCCCAAAATGTTGTCTTGGAGGATCAAGAGTTTACAAAAGGCTTAGATTTCCATTAGCGCTGGAGACACCAGGCCCCTCCATGCCCACCGAGCTTAAAATGGGCCAGGGAGAGGATGAGAAGACAAGGCATTCATTCCCTCTTCCGCCTCTGTGCCAACCCTTGAGTTGAGTTTGGAGTTCCAAGCCCAGCGCACCTCCAGAGTCTGTGTTTCAAGGGCTGAGTGTCTGCTAAACATTGGATACATCAGCACGCACTGGCCTCAGACTTGCCTTTGAGCTTTTTAGACATTGGTGCTAAAACAGAGAGCTGTTCTGCCACAGGTTTCCCCAGGAGGTATGTAGGGGCCGCTCCGATGACCATTTCACAGGTGAGCAAAGGGAGGCTGGGGGTGGTCACTGGCCCCGGGGCTCCTTGCCGGGCTGGACAAACACTTTCACTTTCTCCGCCCGTCATGCTGGGCACTCGCTGAGCAAGCAACTGCAAAGCCAGAACAATGACACGGTCCCTGCCTTTGAATAGTTCTCGGTCCCGTGTGACACTGAGTATCTCGTGTCTGGATTCCTGAGAGTTAGCTCAGCGCCTGGCAGGAAGTGGGCGCTCAGGGACTTTCTGCCAAATTCCCGAATTCCTGACAGACCGACTGATCTAAGTTGGAGAGAATGTTAATCCTGATATATATACATGCAGAGGTCAGTGGAGACGCGATTTCTCAGGGAGAATTGCACTCAAGAACGCTCTGTGGTCAGAGACGTTTGCGGGAGGGGCGGGAGAAACCCACAGCCTTTGCGTTTCCATAGAGCTTCGGCCTCTTGGTGTGGACCGAGGCACCGGGGCCACGGATGGAGGCCTGGGGGGTGGCAGACCAGAACCAGGCAGCCTGGAAGGGGATCCCAACGCTGCCACTTCTCAGAGATGCCAAATCTTTTAAGTGTGTAATCTACTTTTCAGCATAAGAGGGTTGTTTGTGGGTGAAATAAGCCTTCACTTGCACAAGAAGGAGCGATTAGCACTGGCTGTGCTTACTGTCTAGCTCCTGTCTATTTTCATAAAGAATCTTCGACTCTTGCAAAACTAAGTGCAATTCACACACAGCCGCTCGTAAATCAATAAAGCCAACTGTGATTAGCACACGTCAGTGAGTTCCATTTGTTCTGCTGCAGCAGGTGGCGGTTTTCCCAAGTGGCCACAGGAGCATTGTTGTCCCTCTGTCTCTTCTGGAATGGTGATGCTTCTCCCTCATCCAGTGGGAGTGTCTCATTCTCCCCTGATTGTGGGCTGGACCTAGTGGCTTCGTTCTGGTCAATAGAATATGACCAGGGGAGGAGCAGTGCTCCCTGAAACTAAGGACAGAGTTAAAAACAGGGGTGGGAGGGTGCAGGGGTGACCTCCCCAGCTGGAAGCTGCCCAAGGTTAGGTCATAAAAGATACAACTTCTGCCTAACTTGCCCTGACGTTGGGACACTCACTTTTGCAGTTCAGCGGCCATGCTGGGAGGAAGCCCAATGAAACTGGGGGAGAGAGGCACCTGGAGGGAGAGGAAGTCCTCAGCCCAAAGCCAGTCCCCCCACACCCAGGTCTGGCCTTCAGGTCATTCCTCCCCCAGCTCTGGACTTCATGGTGCCAAGACCCTTGTCCGGGCCAAGTCCCACCCCAACTACTGACCCACAAAATCTAGGAGCATAAGAAATGGCTCATTCACACTAAATTTTAGGGTATTTGGCTCCTCAGCCATTGGAACTGGAACATCCCGTGTAGTTAATAGAAACAAATTTGGCTCTGAGCTTCCTCGCTGCCAAAACAAGGAGAGAATTATAGTTAGTTACCAGAGGCCGAGAGTGGGAACAAGATGAACACAGCGAGACATTTGCTGAAAACCGGGAGGGAGTTTCCCCTGGGGTTCTTGTAAAGATGATGTAGTGCTGTGTAATTTTTTGGTGATGTTCTTATACCATCATGTTAAACCCAGGATGGATATTATAGGGCTGTTTCTACAGGGCTTCCCCGATGTGCTGTAAAACTCCAAGCCACAGCTTGCACAATCCAGTGGTCCAGAGGCTGAAATGATCCAATCTGGTTCCCAAGGTCTTCTCAGGTCTGGCTTAATCTAGGCGGTGATTTTGGAGAAATCAGAATGCAGCCGAAGCCAGGCCTTTAGTGCCAGTGAATCGCCACACAGAGGTGACACTCGGAAGCATTTGTTGAATGAAGACAGAATAAATGGTTGTACATCAATCAGCGGTCATCAAAAGATTTCTCGTAACCGAAGAGTGCAAAAATACCCTGGTTAAAAAGGCAAGAAATCAGCTTTGGAAACAGGATTGATCCAGGTTCAAAT
The DNA here is from genome assembly GCF_964194135.1 of Talpa europaea. Classification (NCBI taxonomy): domain Eukaryota; kingdom Metazoa; phylum Chordata; class Mammalia; order Eulipotyphla; family Talpidae; genus Talpa; species Talpa europaea. The sequence continues at coordinate 7,469,406 of NC_140082.1, read as the reverse complement.
CCCACCCAGCCCTTGGCTTAGCCCTAGCCCCTAGGTGAGTTACTTAAGGCCTCTGGTCTGTTTCCTGAGGGCTGAGCCAGGGAGGATAGTGGCGCGGCTGTGGCCCTGGAGTCGGAGCCAGGGTGAGTTTTAAAGGCTCGGGGTGGGAGAGCTGAGGCCCCTGTGAGGAGTCACAGGGCTTCTCCTTTGCTGTACCCCCCACCACTGGTTCACACTCTCTCCCAGCCACTTGAGAAAGACAAGTTTCGGTTTCAAGTGGTTCCCCTGGGAATGGGGCTCAGGTAGGCAGTGGGGAGGACCCTCTCTCCAGCACTCAGGGCAGAGCTAAAAACAGGCCAGGCGGGGCTGGGGGAGGGGGCGACCGCCTCAGGCTGCCCTTTGGGGAAGCAGATCAGCCAGGGTGCCCTGTCCTGGAGGCCCCGCCTCTTCCCCTCCCCCACCCCATGTCAGGCCTTCTCCCGAGGAGGGAACTGTAAGTACTTTAGACAACAGGCCGATAGTGTCAGGAGAGATGGATGGGACAGGCACCTTATCTCGCTTAAAGAGACACGGCAGGCTGGCCTGCTGCCTCCCCCGCTCCTTTTCCTTCTCAGGCTGTGAATTCAGTTTTCTTCCAGACACGCACACACATGCGCACACACATGCGCACACACATGTGCACACACACACACAAGGACACTTGCACCCAGACCCGGGAGGCTTCTTTCTGTTTCTCAGTTCAGCTCACCTCATCCTCCCCGTCTCGGCTCCTAGCCTCATCACTTGGAAGACCGAGGATGCAGCCAGGACACAGAGTGCACACAGATTGCATCTTAGGGGACCGGGAGTCGATTTTGGGAAATTTGAGGTGGGGCAAGAGGAGGGGAGTATTTCTCAGCTGAATTACCTAATCACTGGGAATGATAACATTCTGATAGCTAAGCCCTGGCCTCAAAGTTTTCAATCATTTTGTCTGGGGAGTGGTCTAGGCATCTATGTTCCATAAAGGAAACACACACCCACACCCCTTGGTGTTTTTACATCCAGAGTTGAGTAAACCAGCTTCTACAGTCATGTGTCACTTGATGATGTTCACGTCAACATCAGAGTCTGTGCGTGACCCTGGTCTTCACTGTGCCCAACAGCCTGGGTGTGCAGGAGGCTCTGCCATGCAAGTGTGTGTGATCACCCTCTGTGACATTTGGACAACAGTGAAAGCACCGAATGATTCACTTTTCAGAATGTCTCCATCCGTAAGAGGCATGTAACTATAGCTATCTTTGGGAATACTATGCAGCACCGCAAAAGGATAAGGTCAATGTGCCTGCATTTATATGGCCAGATTCCCAGACATATTGTTCAGCGAAAGAAGCCAGCTGCAGAATCATATTTTCAAGATGGTGCCATGCACTACACAAAACAAACCAACTCACCTACTGGAAAAGTTCACATACCAATACATGCGCATACCACATAAGACAAGCTAACGTATGAGGAGCAGGGTAGGTAAGTCAGACATAAAATGGGGTCTGCAAAGGTGCATACACTCCAAAAATGCTCTCAGTGCTTGCTTCTTAGGAGACCTTGCGGGGACCAAGCTGGGGGGAAGGAGCCATGTGACCTCATGTGAAAGGTTAATTTTTTTTTAAGCAAAGAGAATGTATTCATGACTGTTTAAGTTAATTAAACAGGAAAACAGAAAACATTGGAAAGCTGGGGATAGATTTACTTAAGGCGGTCAGACTCCAGTGAGGTCAGAGAGTGCCGGGGACACCAGGCAAGAGCAGCTGAGGCCTGGGCTTATTTATGTATTTAATATCACCCGCGGCCCCGCATGCCCCCCCAGTGCTGCAGCCTCCCAAAGCTGCCACGTCTGCCCGAGCAAGGCACAGCTGATTGGAGCAGAGGCTGACAGCAGCTCATTTTATTAATAAGTGTCACGTCCAGGGAGCTTACATTGCCAGATCTCTCTCCCTCCCTTCCAAGAAGGCTCCTGTCAATGATCAAAGCTGTTCTGTGTTTCTAGGCGGGGTGGGGGAGAGCAGAGGGGGCCGGAGGCTGTCCCCACCCGCCAGGCGCTGAAGATCCCCACCTGGACTGGAGAGGGGAGAGGCGAAGGAGTGAAGCAGGCCCAAGGCTGGGAGTCAGGAGGCCCCCCCTGTGGGAGGAGGCTCTCTAGGGCATCTTCTCGCCTTCACGCATTCAGGCATTTCCCGTTGACTGCACACCTACTACGTGCCAGGGCCTGTGCCCAGGTGATGACTGACCCTTGGAAGCCTAGGGGGATAGAGGCACCTATCCCCAGACCGTTGAAAATCTGTGCACGACATTGGGCTCCAGCCAAGAACGTAATGATAGCCGTCCCTCGGCATCCATGTGGGGTTTAAGATCAGGGTCCCCCTCTATCCCCCTGGACTAAAATCTGGGGATGCTCCAGCAGTTAGAGTCCTCCCTTCCCACTTGCAGGCCCAGAAGTTGCGGATTCAGGCAGAAGACATCTAGGATTGGTTGACTGTGAATGCAGAACTTGCTAGCAGAAAAGCATCCAGGAAGAACTGGACCCACACAGTTCCAACCCATAATGTTCAAGAGTCAGCTACAATGGTCTCTGTCTTCCGTGAGACAAATAAACATTAGTTTCTCCACTCAACAAGAATCTGTTGGACACCTACTATGTGCCAGTATTGGCCAGAGGAGTGTAAGAGGCGGGAATGGGCCACTGAGCAGATTTTCTGATCCAGCAGACCGGGTAAAGGAGGAGAGAGTCCTGGAGCCCTCAGTGGCTGTTGCAGGCTTTTGTTGGGATTTACCAGGCACACGGCAGGCAGGGGTGCTGGGGGGCCGGGAGGCTGGCAGGCCTCCCAGCCCCCAGCAAGTCTTCACTCTATCTGGACTCTCCGGCCTTCTCTCTGCTTCTCTCCTGGTTTTCTGCTTCTCTTCTCTGCTTCTCTGTTTCTGCTGGCGTCCCCGTGACGCCGCCCTTAAAAGCCCAGTCTCAGCCCAGGTGAATCCCATCTACCTACGCCCACACCCCACTCCAGGTGCCCGCCATCAGGCATGCGTTCGGGACCGCAGGGTTCCGTCATCCATCCCAATGGCCAGAGGGCAGACAAGGCTGATAGTTTTACCTTACCCTGCAGGAGGAGAGGGGAGGTAACAGGAGTGATGCCAGGGATTATTAGCAGTAGCAGCATATCAAACACATGCATAACACATACTAGGCAGGCACTGGGCTAAGCTTATTTAACCTTTAAAACCAGCTTATGAAGTTGATTTTACTCTTCTCCTGACACGTGAGAACACTAAGGCGCTTACCGAGGTTAAGGAAGTTGCTCAAGGCCTCACAGCTGGGAGGTGGCAGAGCTGAGTTTGAAGCCCCTGCAGCCTGGCTCAAGAGTCTGCTCTTACTTACTCTGTTATGCCTTTGGTGAGGAACATGGGCTCTGTCCCTGTCCTCTTGGAACTAAAAGGCAGGGGGTGGGGACTGGAGAAGTTAGACTCAGGTTAATTACCTCTAAACATGCGTGATTTAGGTCATGTTGTGGGGACGTAGTGAAGGCTGCGCAGAGAAAATATTCATTAAATTGTGATTTGAAAGATAAGGAGTTAATTAGCAAAAGTAAGGAGCAGAGGGGCCTCTCTGGTGGCGCAAGGGGTTAAGCAATGCACTATGAAGCAATCCGCAGCCTCTGCAGCATGAGTTCGATCCCCGGCCGGCCAGGGAGCTACCCACATGACTCAGCAGACCTCTCCTGACTCGCCCGCTGCTCCCCTCAGCAGTGTGTTTCAGTCTGCCTGTTCTGTTCCCCACTCTGTCTCTGGTGGATCCTCTCACCCCCTGTATCTCCGGCCTGTACCCCAGCTCTTGTATACATAAATAAATACATCTTTTTTAAAAAAATAAGGAGCAGAGTTCTCAGGGCAGCGGGAATAGGATGTGCAAAAGTCCTGAGGTAGTGGCTAAGCTTAACCAATTCTTGGAACGGAGAGAAGTCAGTGTGTGTAAGGACAGGACAGAACACAGAGCAGGTTTTCTGATCCCATGCAGACTGGGTAAAGGAAGAGTCAGAGTCCTCAGTGGTTTTGCAGGTTTTTATTGGGGTTCATCAGGTACGTGGCAGGCAGGGGGGCTGGGAGGTCTGCCAGCAAATCTTCACTCTATCTGGGCTCTCTGGCGTTCTCTGCTTCGGGCTTCTTCTTTTGGCTTCTACTGCTTCTGCTGGCGTCCCCGTGACGCAGCCCTTAAAAAGCACAGTGTTAGCGCAGGTGTACCCACTTCAGGTGCCCGCCATCAGGCATGCATTCAGGACCACAGGGTTCCCTCATCTATCCTGATGGCGGGAGGGCAGAGAAGCCTGATTTTTTACCTTACCCTACAGACAGGGACAAGGAATTTGATCCTTCCTCATCCGAATATGGAGAGCACGGCTGGGTTTTCAGCAAGGGAGCCTTGGGAGACACTCTTCAGTGGAGCAGGAGCAAAAGTGGGAACAGAAAGAGCGGACTCTTCACTCACACAGGGGGAGCCAGGGGTGAGGGTCTCCTTGTCTTCATACCCATTCCCTTCTCATCAGCACCTCTGCTTCCTCTCCTCCCACATCCCCCTCCCGAGCCTGGGTGTCCACACCCACTCAGGTGTTCTGTTTTCTTTTTCTTTTCTTTTTTAAAAAAGATTTATTTATTTATGCAAGTACTAGGGTACAGTCAGAGGCACGGGAGGGTGAGAGGATTCTTCAGAGACAGAGCAGGGAGCAGAACAGGCAGATGGACCGAAGACACTGCTGAGGGGAGCAGCAGGCGAGGCAGGAGAGGTCTGCTGCGCCATGTGGGAATCTCCCTGGCCGGCCAGGGATCAAACCCACGCTGCAGAGGCTGCGGACAGCTTCACAGCATGGCACTCAACCTGCTGCGCCACTGGGGAGGCCCAGGTGTTCTGTTTTCTGATCTATGCCCACCTGTAACCTCAAATTGTTTTGTGCCCAGCTGCCTTGGCTCTCCTAGTAGATTGGGGCACAGATGACTGGCCACCCCACTTTGAGGCTTCTCAGGGCAGACACTATTGCTTCCTTCCCTTTTTTCCTTGTCCTGATCAAGGTAGCGATATGCCCATGGAAATTCCTTTTTTTCATTCGTTGAGTAGTTATTTTTCCCATTTCCCTTGCAGCAAGAAGCAGACACATGATGAAGTTCAGGCCAAGGAAACATGGAGGAAACCTACTGGGGTGCTTCTAGGAAAAGTTTTCCCTATTGTCTAAGGGAAACAACGTTCTGTTGTTCCTTCCTCCCTGATTTGGACATTGGAGTGAAGTGTGATGTTTGGTGATCTGGCAGCCATGATGTGATCATGAGACAATGCAGATAAGAATAGAAGCCAACATAGTAAATATGGTGAAGAAAGAAGATTGAACAGTTTGTGCCTTTGACAAAATTTTGAACAGCTGCAACAGCTTTTGAAATTTTTGGTAAACTGAAGACTTCTTGTTAAGAAGTTTAACATACATTTTAATATTAGTGTGGCTTATTTGTCTATTATTTGTAGCTGGACACATCCTGAATGACAGAGCATTACAGAGAAGATAGGAAACCCCAAAGCTGTCTCTTTCCATCCCCTTCTTGGGCTGAGAAGGAAATTAAGGCTAGGAGAGGGAAGGGGGCAGATACAAGGTCACACAGCAAGTCCTGGCAGCGCCGAGGGCAAGAACTTCTGTCTTGCTGGTTGTAAAGGCAGGACAGGACACAGTGCAGGTTCTCTGATCCCATGCAGACCGGGTAAAGGAGGAGTCAGAGTCCTCAGTGGGTTTTTGCAGGTCTTTTATTGGGGTTCACCAGGCATATGGCAGGCAGGGGTGCTGGCTGGGGGACTTGGAGGCTGGCAGGCCTCCCAGCCCCCAGCAAGTCTTTACTCTATCTGGGCTCTCTGGCGTTCGTTCTGCTGCTTCTTGGCTTCTCTTTCGGCTTCGGCTTCGGCTGCTGCTGCTGCTGCTGCTGGCGTCCCCATGACGCCGCCCTTAAAAGCCCAGTCTCAGCCCAGGTGAACCCCATCTACCTACGCCCACACCCTACTCCAGGTGCCCGCCATCAGGCATGCATTCAGGACCTCAAGGATCCATCATCTATCCTGATGGTGGGAGGGCAGAAAAGCCTGACATTTTTCCTTACCCTACACTGGTTTAAAAAGAATTCTAGGATAGTCCAGCCTGGGATTCTGGTTTGTGATTCCATGGGTCACAGTGAATGACAGGAGCATTCAGGAAATCTACATTCTCACTCAATTTCCTGTGTACCAAGATGCCAGTCACAGGGAGAGAAGTCCCATCTTTACTATTGACATAAGACATTAGCTCAGGTCTGTGGTCCAGGGTTTGAGAAATGTCACAACTGGGTATAAAGATAGTAGGCAGTAAGGAAGGAAGATTGTCATCCATTCATCTACCTATCTGTTCATCTGTCTGTCCATCTGTACATTCACCCATCAAGCATTTATTCAAAAGAATATTTACCGAGCGCCCCTTTGCATCAGGCGCTGTGCTAGGCCCTGGAGATAGGCGGTGAGTGAGACGGTACAGTCACTTAGGGTCACTTGCTGAGTTTGGATTCTGCGCTAGTCCTCGCTGTGTTGGTTTGGATCCTTTGGGAAAAGACATGAAGATGAAAGACGACCTTCAAGAGGTTTGTTGAGAAAAATACTTAGGAGGACAAATAGGGTGGGAATGAGAAGAACCTGGGAGGGTCACTGTGTCCGATGCAGGTGTGTCCCCTGCGAACATGGAAGAAGGTGCGGAGGGATGGCGGCAAGGAGGGAAGACTAGGAGGAATGAAGGAAGAAGGAGAAAGTTAGGAGGCAGAAGGAAAAGCCGTGGCCTGCAATGCAGTTCTCAGGAATGTTCAGTGAGGGCCACGGGGCATCTTGAAAGGAAAGTCGCCTGTCAGAGGCCTCCCCTGCCATCCAGGCATTCCCTGCCTTGGCCCTCCTGCCTGCTCAGTCCTTGCCCAGAAGCCACCTCAGGATGGCACGGCTTTGTCAGCAGCTGGAAAAGGGAGCAGGTGGGGAGGGGACAGGAGGCACAGACGCGGCTCCTCACGAAGCTGCCTGAGATGGAGTTGAGTGTGCAAGGAGGCTTGGGGGCGTGCTCTGGGGATGGGCCATTGTGGAGGGCAGGAGAGGAAGCAGCAGGGGGCAGAGGGAAGACCTGGGCTGAGACACAGTCTTCGTGGAGGTGTATCAGGTAAGGAAAAATGTCAGGCTTTTCTGCCCTCCCGCCATCAGGACAGATGATGGGTCCTTGCGGTCCTGAATGCATGCCTGATGGCGGGTGCCTGGCGTAGGGTGTGGGCATAGATAGATGAGATTCACCTGGGCTGAGACTGGGCTTTTAAGGGCGGCGTCACGGGGAAGCCAGCAGAAGCTGAGGAGAAGCCGAAAGAGAAGCCGAGAGAGAAGCGAGAGAAGCAGAAGCCGAGAGAAGGCCGGAGAGCAATAGAGTGAAGACTTGCTGGGGGCTGGGAGGTCTGCCAGCCTCCTGGCCCCCCAGCACCCCTGCCTGCCATGTGCCTGGTGAACCCCAATAAAAAACCTGCAAAAACCACTGAGGCCTCTGACTCCTTTACCCGGTCTGCATGGGATCAGAAAACCTGCACTGCGTCCAGTCCTGCCCCTATAAGGTGCTAGCAAACCTCACAGTCTTGTGCTACTCACAAACTTTGTGGCTTAAAACAGCAATCATTTAGCACCACACCATTTCTGCGGGTCGGGAGCTCAGCGGTGAGTGGCCTCCAGTGCAGGAGCTCACACAGCTGGGATCCAGGGCTGGGGTCTCACATCAAGGCTGTTTCTAAGCCCATGTGGCGGTTGGCGGAATTCAACCTCTTGCAGGTTGTAGGACTGAGGGCCCTGTTTCTTGGTGTCTGTTGGCAAATTCTTTCCCCACAGGTTTCCCCAACATGGTCACCTGCTCCATCAAAGCCAGGGGTGGGGGCGGGGAGTAGTGGGGTGAGAGTCCGCTAGCAGGAAGGGACATTACAATCTGATGTGATGTAATCACACAAGTGACATTCTGTCACCTCTGCCACAGTCTAGTGTCAGATGCAACCCACACTCATGGGGAGGGGACTATACAGGGAGGAGATTTCGGGGGAGAGGGGAGTTGGGGGTCATCATACAGCCTGTCCTGCACTCGCTCAAAAGCTGGGTGTCCTTAGTGTTGTCCTGAGTTGGGCCCAGGGGGTCAGGCCTTTATGACTGACCCATCACTGACCGTGGGCTGTCCCTGCAGAGGGCTGTGACCTTGGATGGCGTGGCTTTCTGCTATGGAGGCAATGTTGGACCGCTGAGGGCTATCAGCTGATTATCTTTCCAGTGGGGAGTCAATCCTTCATGCTGAAGGAGAGGATCTAGAAGCCACAGCGACCACCACAGCACAGCGCCAACAGGCTCTGCTACACATATTATCCCTGTTTCCAGAAGAGGAAGTGAAATCTCAGCCTTGCCCGAGCCCACACATTAGTATGTAGTTAAAGCAGGTTCTGACCCAAGTCTGTGGACTGTGAGCCCACATGCGTAACCACTGCTTTATGATTCCCTGATGGAATTTAAAGTCTTGTTGTGGGACGGCCTGACAGCCTGATCTGCGGTAAGCCAGCTCTATTCCTAATAGCAGATGTGTCCCGCTAATCACCTGCGGTGGCATTTACAAGTGAGGTTATGGAGGGTGGTAGGTGAGTGGGCTGCAGTTACATCTTGCAAGCAGATTGACTTTTCTGCAGCTAATTGTATTAGTCAGAGTAAGCCAGGTGATGCGGCAGTAACAGATCCCCAAAACTTACTGCTTGACACTCATTTTCATCATTGTCTCATACGATTCGGCAGCCACCTTTGGTTATTCTCCTCCAGGTGGTGATTCAGGGATCCAGGTTCCTTTCACCTGAACGCATACCCTTCTAGGGCACGGAGGAAAGAGCAGAAACTTACAGAGCGCATGCAGGGACTCTCCTGGCAGAACCTGGAAGTTGTGGCTTTACTTCTATCTCAGTCCACTGGCCAGGGCCCACATGCCTTTGACCTACCAGAAGTCGGATTCTAGGAAATACAAGATTAAAATAGAATTTTATGATCGTGTAGCATTACCTCTATTACACCCACTAATGTGTCCAAAATGAGGACAGAAAATGTGGACTGACAACTCTCTATAACGAACTGATAGTCACAATTGGGTTTAGCAGACGAAAAGTTAACTTGAAGCCCCAGCCTTGGGATATAGATCCCCCAGGAGGGATATTTACGGATAGAAAAACCAAGCAGTCTTTATTTTCCACGCCTTTTGGGTGTTGATAAAGACCATCATCTCTGCCTCTCCTGGGTTTATTGAAGTTCTCTGCAGCCTGGGAATCCTGGGGTCTCAAGTCTGAAGCAAGAGACCCAGCAAAGGAAGAGAGGCTATCTTTAAACTGTTCCCAGACGAGGGAGCTCTTAGCGCCTAAGCCTCCAGGGGAGAGGCTTTCTCCTTGAGAGACTGTCTGAGCCAACACCTGGAAGAGATTGATTGAGAGACAGTTAATATGGCGGCGTGATTTATGAGGAGGAGATATTGTTGCCAAGGTGTGCGGGGTGGGGAGGGGGCAGTACAGGCGATGTTAGGTGCTTACTGCTGGGTCAGGAAACACTTGATAAGGTTCCAAGGGGAGGGAAGAGGGGGAGGGCCAGACAGCTGGTGTGGGGAGAGCTGGCTCCAGAGCCAAGCAGGGAGGGGCTGTGGTAGGGGGCCTCTTTCCCATGGAGGCTGGTTTCTGCAGGACCCAGGGCTTGGCGCAACTGCCTTATGTTCATCATGTGGGTGGAAGGTCCCACGTGAGGTATCATAACTGTCAGGAGCCTCCACCTTGCTGGTGGCCAGGGCTTCGGCTTTAGCTCATGTTCACCTAGGCCGACCCAGTGCCAAGTGCTTCATTCATTCCCGGCTGTGTGAGCAGACACCCCTGGGAGATGAGTGTCCCTCAGACCTGCTGCTCTTTGAACCTCATGCTCTTTCTCAGAATTAGTAAGGTTATTCTCTTCCAGGAGCTCTGCAGATCTTTGTGCCCTTTTGGACATTCTGGTGAGTTCTTGTGAGTTTCCTGTGACCTGTCTATATGTCAGATCTCTGTCTATGAAGTGGGGATAAGTTGGTCTTACTTGCTTGCAAGAATGCAGGCACAGAACTAGTTTCAGGCTTAAGAGCTGGGTTTTGAAGTCAGCCAGGTGCAGGCTGGAGCCCTGGTCCCACTCCTTGCCAGCTGAGTGGCATCAAGCAAGTTGCCTGGGATACTTAGTATAATGTGATGATAGCTTGCTAAATGTCGTTAATAATAACAATGCTAATATTAAGGATGGATAAAGAGCATGCATAGGAATGTGTCTGCAAGCATAAGCAATTGTTTCCAATTGATTAATCGCTCAGGGTTCATGCCCCGCTCTGGCCAAGAAAGAAGCCCAGAGTCCTACAAACTGTGGAAGACCCTGGAGTGAGATCACAGATCTCACAGATTCTGACCAAACTCCTATCAGCCAGCTGGAGACCTGAGCATGAATAAATCTAAACTACTAAATAGTAGTTTCTATTTTCTGGAGAATCACCCTCTGAAAAGCTCCATTGTAGAGTGGGCCCCCATTATCCAGAGGGGGTGCATTCCAAGACCCCCAGTGGATGCCTAAAACTACAGAGAGTACCCAATCCTATAGAATCTGTTTTTTCCTGTCTTTACACCCATGATAAAGTTTGATTTATAAATGAGGCACAGTATGAGATCTACAACAATAACTACTGACAACATAGAACCATGTAACTATATACTATGAAAAAACTTATGTGAATGTGGTTCCCCCCAAAAAAATACCTTATTTCACAATAATTTTTGACTGTGGAAAACCCAGGTAAGGGGGGGACTATTACACCCACTAATGTGTCCAAAATGAGGACAGAAAATATGGACTGACAACTCTCTATACGAACTGATAGTCACAATTGGGTTTAGCAGACGAAAAGTTAACTTGAAGCCCCAGCCCTGGGGTATAGATCCCCCAGGAGGGATATTTAAATAGACAAATGGATGGAGAGGCAGTCTGATTAGCGCACCTCATGGAGTCTTTACAGTGGAGGGTGGTGGTGACTCTGAAAAGAGTGAGCAGAGAATCATTTTCTGGAATGATCCAGGGAAGGACTTTAGAAGATTGTGACATCAAAGCTGGTTGCAAAGTTACTAGGAGTCTGGCAATCACTTTAGAAATTTCCCGCTTACTGGAATATTTCGAGCAATAGATGGCTGGATGTCCTTAAAGTTTCTTGGCTGAGAACATCATTTATCTATTTCAGGGAAGACTAAGTGCTGGGAACTGTGGGTGATGGAAAGAAGGTGGGGTAACTAAAGGTGCAAGTTTGACAATTTTGCACAAACTATAGTGGCCAACTTAAAATTTTTATTGTCCCATATCCATTTCCTCTTTTCCTGGCAGAATTGCCCTCTTTTTAAAAAAAGATTTATTTATTTATACAAGAACTGGGGTATAGTCAGAGGCATGGGAGTGTGAGAGAATTCACCAGAGACAGAGCGGGGAGCAGAACAGGCAGAAGGACAGAAGACACTGCTGAGGGGAGCAGCGGGTGGGGCAGGAGAGGTCTGCCGCGCCATGTGGGTAGCTCCCACATGGGAATCGAACCCGCGCTGCAGAAGCTGCGGACAGCTTCACAGTATAGCACTCAGCCTCCTGCGCCACCGGGGAGGCCAGAATTGCCCATTTTTCCTCTGGAGAACCACCCACCCTCTATCCTGGTGGCTTAGGTGGAGTGGTCATGTGACTTCAAACCAGGCCAATGAGATTCAATCTTGCTGCTTTTGCTGGTATTGGTCTTGAAGCTGGGTGGATGTAAGTCTAGAGTTCATGGGGCTGGGGTAAAGATGCTCAGGAAGAGAACAGAGCTGAGAAAAGGAGAGAGGGGCCAAGTTCTGAGGGCATGAATGTGCTCGGTCTCTCAGGTGCTTGAGTCACACTTCTTCCTGTTGCATAGGCCTTTTGAATTGCATCTCTGTTGCTTACGATCACAGCAAACCTAAATCATGCACTATTTATGCCGCAAATATCAACTAACCCCCAAGACATGCCTGGCACTGGGGATACCATGATGATGCAGGTCAAGTTCACTGGGAGGCTGACTCTGAGATGGAATAAGGATGCAGGGTGTTTATCAACTGTTGAGACCAACAGCTGTGGCAAGAGAGGGACAGAAACGTTATCAGGTAGGAGGAGAAATTGAGCAGTGATGTACTTGCAACAAGGCTGAAGCTGACCCCACAGGGGGTTGGAGTCAGAAGGTCATTCCCAGGTGTCCTGAGATGGGACAGGAGTGGCATGGACCAGATGTTGGATGTGCGCTGCTCCAGGGAGGGGTGTGACCTTGGAGAAAGGGCTCCCCTCAGCCAAGGGCAACCCCTGAAGACACTGTCCCTAAGAGCCATTAACTGGCAGCCAGGGAAGATGGAGTCAAATGCTTAGAAAGAAAGATACCAGCTTGCTGCTCTGAGGCTCCATGAGGGCAGGACTGGGATTTCCTGTCCCCTGGATGCTCCTAGTCCCTGGCACATAGTAGATGCTCAAGAAACACGTGTAACTTTGACTAACCCCCCCACCCCTCCTCCCGCCTTGTTGTGGCATTTAGCTCTCCTAATGGACCTGCACAGATTTTTTTTTTTAATTTTTCTGTAGAGAATGAAAGAGAAGCTTAAAAAGATAGGTGTGGCTTCAGGATTTGAACCCCTGTTTGTTTAACCTCGGAAGGTCTTGTCTTTGCTGCTCAGTATTTGTGAACTCTTGTCCTAGACTTTTCTGCCAGGACAGGAGCGTGTGATTGAGAAGAAGGATCTGAAACCACAAACAGAAATGCTCAGACTAAGTTCTCAGTTTTCAGAGGAAAAGGGGGTGAGGCAGGAAAAAGCCAGGGAGAGACAAAAGAATTCCTTTAAAAGAATAGATTAAGCAAACATTAAAAAAAAAATACATTTTAAGTGACAATATTTAATAACCATTCATTTTAAGCTTTAAAACATTTCATAATGATACATTTAAAACATTAAAATATCTCCTACTAATAATACATTTAAAACATTTCATAATAATATATTTAAGCCATTTATATAACATTTACACATGTTAAAACGCTTAGTACTAATACACTTAAGACATCAGTGATAATGATTATTATTACAATTATTGCACTTGGCTTAGACTCTACACAGCTGTCTTGTTTAACCCTCACGTTGATTTTATGAGGAAGTTCTATTATGATTCTCATTTACTGATAAGGAAGCTGAGCTTTGAAGAGCACACGTGACTTGTTAAAAATCACGCACACAAATGAACAGGGTTTAAGCCCAGAATGCCCGACATTGTTACTCTCTTCTCACCCCTGTGCTGGTAGTGAGGATAAAAGCTAAACAACACGAAGATCTTCTTTTCCAGAGCTCAGAGTCTACAGTCCACCTAGAGAAAAGGGCGTGCGATGAAGCAGAGAAAGTTCCAGAAGCTCACAGGATGGCTGACTGTCTATTTTACTTTCACCAGCTTTCCCTCTCCTCAAACAACTAATTGGAAACAGGTTACTCATCTTTCATCTTCTGTTCGGTCAGTTATTTATTTGTCAAATTCACTTATTCCACAAATCTTGTTTACAAGATAGATGTTGCTTCAGACTTTGGAGAGAGTGAGCAAGACCAGGAACCTGCCCTCTTGTGGCTTATATTTTGGTGGGGGGACCTTGGCAAGAAGGGTAAAAAAAAGGTAATTTCTCATAGTGAAAACAAACTAAACTGGGTGATGTAATAATAGAGCATGCCCAGTTGGAAGGCTGCTCAGAGGAGGTGACACCTGGGTTGAGAGTTGATGATTGAGAAGGAGGCACTGATGGAAAGTCACAATGGAGCCTTCTGGCTGGAGGACACCCATTTGCCATGTCTTCCTTGTAGGGGAGGAAGATGAAGGAATCAGGCTCCTGGCCTCAGGGCAAGCGATGAGAGGTCGAGCATTCACTGGCCAACCCAAGGGCAAAGGGATGTGAGTCTCCCTGTTGGAGTCCTGGGAGCACTTCCCGGCTGGGCATTCGAGAATCTGTCCGCAGGTTCTTCTAGAGATCAGCTGGAGCTTCCCGGGGGACCCTGGGGACCCGTCAGCTGTAGGGTCCAGGCTGGCAGCCTGTGCCCATTCTCCACTGGGGCTAAGAGAATGAACTCACCCGTCAGTCCCCCGGGGTCTTTTATAGAGGGGCAGCCAAGGCCTCCTGCAAGCATTTCCTTGCCTCGGGGTAATGAAGACAGTCACTTTAAAACCAATTTGAGTTTCTGCTTTTATAGGGCAATGAGCTTACTCATAGCTCGGGGGCTGAGCCCCCGGGGGAAGGGAGGTGTGGAGGCTGCATTACTAGTCTGGGGTGAGGCTGACCATCACACAAAGAGTTGTGGTCACCGCCCGTGGGGCTGCGGGTGTGCTGGGAGTTACCAGGGTGATCTGATCTTCTAATCACAATAATAGAAGGAAAAGACAACCCTCCCACCCAGTGGCGCTCATATGCTCTGTGGGCTTTTCTCATTGGCTCCTTTGTCACCATGGAGACAGCCTAGGGTTTGTTGGGGCTGATTAAGGCTTTGGGTTTCATTGACTTAGACTCAGATCTGGCTCCCCTTTTTACTACCATATACCATCGACTAGTTTTATTTTTCTCTCTCTGGCTTTATTGAGATATATCGACACATGGCTCCGGATAAGCTTCATGTGTGCGGCTTCATGGTTTAACTCAGACACATCGCGAAAGGAGGTGATAAGTTTACTGAGCCGCCATCATGCCATCGGGATATGTTACTGGGAAGCTGAGGGGCATCCCGGAACCCCCAAGCCGCCTGCTCTAAATGGGTTCTGTCACCCACTGCATAAAGACAAAGCACCCTCTTCGTGCCTAAGACCTTCAATAAAAGGAACTTTAATACAATTTGTGTGCAGTGAAGAATTAGTGTGTAATAGATGAGAAGAGAAAGAATAGAGTTCAAAATAGTTGCCAGTGAAGCCCCCAAAGTTACCCATCCCCAGCCAAAAAGGGGTGGCCCAAAGCAGGGCAGCTGAGGCCTGAAAGCTGCCACAAGGCTGAGGCCCCTCCTGGGGGGACCCGCAGGAAAGGGGCAGAAGGAGCCGACAAAAGCACAACCCAAGTCAAGACAAAGGCTGCATAGTCGCCTCCCCCAGGGGTCTCCTTCCCTGTCCCACGTCCCAGGTACCAGCCAAGCCCCAGAAGCAAGCGCAGCTTCTTCCCATATCTCTGCTTGCGACCCCCCTCCTGGTTTTCTCTTTCTTGCTTTCCCAAGTTCCTTCCAGCCTCCCCTCCCTGCTCGGCTCTACCCTTCCTGGGCTGGGGCAGGGCACCTGGCACCTCCCCTTTCCGTGGATACCACGTGGTGACAGACACACTACAAAGAAGCACAAAACAGGAAAAAGATGTTTTTCTGTGAGGAACACTCAGGGGCTCAGCCCCGCCAGCTTGTGGACACCACTCGCCAGCGTTAACTGGGGCCTCAGCTTCCTCATCTGACAGTGTCCCTGAGCCTGCACTGGGTTCACCTGCCTGAGCCTCAGTGTCCTCATCTGACAAACGGGGATGATGACCTGCATTGCACAGATGCCAGGGCGTCTGCAGGTGGCTGCGGGGCGGGGGCGCGTGCCTAGCACCTGGGAAACCTGGTAACCAGGAGTTGTTGCGGCACTTACTCTTTTTATGAAGGGGCTTATCCTTTGTGCCCATGAATAGTACCGGCAGGTCACCCCGTCTTTCCACATGAGGAAACTGAGGCGCTGACTGAGCCACAAGGTAACTTGCTCTTATTAAACCTTCCATGTCAATGAGCTTTTCAGGCCCAAACAGAGGGAGCCAGAAGGAGGCTGCCAGAGGGGCAGAGGGAGGTGGAGAGCAAGGAGGCGGCCCCCCTGGACAGTGGGGGAGGACTCTGGTGCAGGGGTGGGGGTGCAGGGGTGACCCGCATCAGAGGAGGTGAGACCCTCTGCCTCTGAATCGCATCCAGTGTTGTAAACCAGTGCAACCTCAAAAAAAAAAAAAAAATCTTCCCATAAATAAATGGGAGGAAAGCAATCTCTGACCCTGGAGACGACTTCCTCGTCCAGGATAAGCAAGTAAGATATTTACGAGGCCGCCGCTCAATAGAGAGGATATTGTTCTGGGCGGGTGAGAGGGCACCTCTAAAACGCTTCCTCTGCTTGTTTGCTGGGCTGTCTTTTCCATAGAGAGAGATCTGGTTGCCTCACAGAGGAGCCGCTGGGATAAGCTCAGGTGATAGCCTGGCTCTGAGAAAGTCCCAGGAGAATGTTCCAAACGAGCAAGGATTTGGGAGGGAGCAAGATGAATGACCCACTCGGCTTTGCCGGAAAGAGAGGGAAACATAAAAATGAAATAAAGGTGAGAGAGGGCAACCAGCGAGGGCCTCGGGGGAAAGAGCAGGAACAGTTCCAGCAACAATGGCGGGCAATTATGGAGCACCCACTGTGTACCGCGCTCATCAGCACCTGCTTCCACTTCTCCCTTTGGGTCCTTAAAATATCCTGGCAAGAACGATACTGGTGTCCTATTTTGCAGACGAGCAAAGTGAGGCCTGGAGAGGGGAGACCTCGTCTGTGGAGCCCCGGACTCCAACTCCAGCCTGGCTGGCTGTGTTCAGAGCCCAACTCCCTGCTGTTAGCGACTTGCCCAGCTGGGAGGATAAATGTGGACTGGGGCCCGTCTTCCCTGGCGGGGGCAGGTAGCTATCAGTGGGGGCAGCACGGGGGAGGGGGTGCAGGTTGGTTGATGCCGATGTGCAGACCCTCTGGCCTGCTGGAGAGATCCTGGCCCCTGCAAGAGCCCTTCTTCCTTGCCAAGAGCCTGGCTTGCTGCTTGCACCCTCCTTCCACCACCCACACACCCACGAATCACTTCCAAGGGTGGAGAAGCCTTTGAAGTCAGGGGTGACGCTGGGGAAGGCGAAGGCGGCAGGGGCTGGGGAGAGGTGAACCCGGGGCCAGCAGATAAGCAACCTAAACAAGCTTTCCCAGTCGTGCAGAAGGAGGAATTTCCGACCGTGGGTCCTCGCCTGGGTTTTGCTTAGTCTAGTTTTTAGTGCTATGAAGGATGATGTTCTCAGACCCAGCTAAGCCAGAAATGAAAGGGAATGTGAGTTCAGTTGTTGTCCGTGAGCTTTCCCCACAGCCAGGGCTCCGGGCTGGGCCCCACCGGCTGGCCGGCCCAGGGCTTCCTCTGTCTCCATATTGAATAAATCAAGCCGAGGGCCCCCCCGGGATCCTGGAAGGTGCATTTTGAGCAAATGTGAATATGAACTTTAATGTTAAGAGTAACCATGACTTCGACCAGAGCCTCTGCAACCCCTCCCTGAGAGAAGTAAACATTTTTGGAATAAATGGATGAATAAAATGCATGGTAGAGAACACCAGTGATTTTTGTTGTTAATAGCAGTCCTCCATTGTCCTGGGTAGGGTTCCCCCAGAGACAGGGATCTGAGCTCCAGTAATTTTTTTTTTTGCTTACAAGAACTGGGGTGTAGGCCAGAAGTGCAGGGGATGTGAGCACTCACCAGAGACAGAGTGGGGAGCAGAACAGGCAGAAGGACCGAAACACACTGCTGAGGGGAGCAGCGGGCAAGACAGGAGAGGTCTGCCGCGCCATGTGGGTATCTCCCTTGCCAGGGATTGAACTCAGGTTGTAGTGGTGATAGCGCTGCCACTGAACCCCTAGGCCACCAGGGAGGCCCTCCAGTAATTTTTATCATTCTGTTTTGGCTTTTGGAGGTGATCCCAGTAAGCACCAGTAAGGGAATAGAGAAAGTTGTAAGAAGCCAGCACAGACGATATTACTGACTTGTGGTAAACTGAGGCTCCGTCCTGCTGGGATGGCCCAGAACATACCCTGGAGTGGACAGGCTGGAGGGACAAGAAGCTGGAGTGAGCATCCCCCACTCTGGCCTGTCACTTTCTGGGGGCTGTTTCTGGAGGGGGATGACCCCCGGGACTCCTGGTCGACCCCGGGAGCTCAGGGCGGGGAAGCCCTCAGGTGGAGGGTCGCCAGCTACTGCAGGAGGAAGCCATTGGCAGGCAGAGGAAGGGTGTGGGCTGAGAGCATGTGGGTGAATTCCCCATGGGATCTGCCTCATCCATAAATTCACATTTACTTGTTTCATCGCTGAGTGCGATTCCTGCTTGAGGAAGATACAGTTCTGAAGATGACAACCTCGGATCCTGTAGTAAATTAGGAACAGGGCTCATCGAACATTAATGCTGTAAGTATTTACATAAATGCTGCGGGTTTCTAGGTGAGCTTCTGGGCTGAAGCCTCATAAAACATTTCATTGCACTGCAAAGAAATACGTGCAACAGTGGCAGAAGAGCTGTAGCAAATGCAAGATGAAGGCACGTTAAAAACAAATGAGAGCGTGACAACTATCCTAAATGTTCAGCGCCTGGCTTCAGGATTTAAACAGTGCAAGGCCCAGGACTGTGGGGCCTCCAGCCAGTCTCTTCACCTCTGAGCTTGAATTTTGTCTTTATTTTGTTTCTTAACCTGTCAAATGGTAGGTCTTCTTATCCTGTTCAGCTGCCTGGGAATGGCCGGGTGGGGGTCGGGGGTGTTTGGCCTAGTCTAACGTGTTGGCTGAAGAAATGAGGTTGTGCATCTAGACAAAGGTTGTAGAGCGTATTATTTATGTAGTATTCTCTTCCTTCTCCACCCTTGCCATGGTCAGCGGCATCCAAAGTGGTTGACTTCCTTGCCCCGGTGACTTCAGGCTTAGCGCGTGGTTCACTTTGGCCAATGGATATGAGCTGACGTCAGGAATGCTCCATTGAGGTAGAGACTTTCAGTGTGCATGGAAGGTTTGGTTTGCCCTCTGTGCTCCTGCCTTTAGCCATGAAAAATGAAGGCCTTGAGTCGTGGAAGAAACTTTAATTAGGATTCCAGACTTAGGGACACACAGAGCAGAACTGGATTCAATCCCCAGTCTGAAGCAGAGGCATACCAGCCAATCACAGGCCATGGAATGACAAAGAACATCAGTGATGGAAACCCTTTGTGATTGGGGGGATGCTCCTCACACAGTATTATCACAGTAACAGCTGGCTGTTGCATGATGTGAAATCCAACACGTGATTCAGCACTCAGTAAACCAACTTTCCTTTCTTGCGTCCCTGCCGCACCCAGGTTGTTCACTTTCCAGGTATGTACAAGGACCAGGAGTAACCTGGTGTGAGTAGATCAGCATGAAGAAGTCACGAAGAGCTGGAGAAGCAAGAGTTTGTCTGAGATGCTTTGCCCAAGGTCACCTCACCATGTGGGGCCAAAGCAGAGATTAGAATGTGAGATTTCTCACTCCCAACTCAGTACTTATTTGAGGCAGAGTCACAACCATTCCTCTTTGTTCTTTAATGAAAATTACCTGTGGAAGCAGCTTTATGCTGTGTTAAAAAGAAACATTAGTTTGGAGTACTCCTTGCAGAGAGGAGTGGTATAAGACAGAGTTGTGAGCAGAAGTTAGTGGGTACAGCTTCTGGAAAGCTTTCATTCCAGTATGATGGCTGGTGCTCCAGCAGCCATCTGTGACCAGGAGGCAGCATCGAGAATGAAAGCCAATGTTTCTTCTATGACTGGTGGCACCTGGAGTTCTGCAGCATGATGGTCCTGGCCATTGCTGCATTTTCTTTTGTACACGAGAGGAGAGAAGTAGCTTGATAATTCTGTTTCTTTTACTAGCAGCTGAGTATAATCTGGATATTACGTTTTCCCACTAGGTTCAAGTGCCAGCTGTCATCCTGTCTTCCTCCAGGTCCACTCTCCTCCCTTTTCCACCCACGTAGCTGATTCGTCTAGACCTCATCAGTGGACTCCTTGTTTCTAGTTTCCAGCTAGATCCGTATCACGCGAGACACCAGGAGGTGAAGCAAGGGATGGAGGAGAGTGATGCTTGGTTCTTTATTTCCCTGGCTCCTTCCCTGCTGGGTCTTCTAGGGCTGGCAGTGTTTTGACCAAAAGTCTCAGCTTGTGCCAGGCAGCCTCCACATCTCTCCTCTCCTCTCTGGGTTCTGATGGCACCCCTCTCTGTTCCTTCAGGCCTGGAGATAGGAACAGCCCCTGAATGTCCTCAGCCCCTGGTGCTTCTCACCCCTTGCTGATTCCCACCCCCCCCCATTTCTCTATCGATAGCACCTTTATTAAACTCTCTCTCCTACCCCCATTGAGTGGCCACAGTTTCCAGCTGGGGAAAGCCACCGGTCATTTTGCCAGCCAACCTGGCAAGGACTCCCCTTTTGCATTCTCTCTTCAGGCATGTTTGAGTCTGAGCTCTTCCCTCCTGTCTTTGAACATTTTTATTTCCTCTCCATTGCCCAGATTCATTGTTATTATTACTAAAAACCACCAGGCAGTGAGCATTTGCTCTGTGCCAGGCATGATGGAGGGGCGCTTGATGTACACGATTATGTTTAATGTCCACTGAAGTTGGTCTTACGCCCATTCTACAGATGTGGACAGCAAGTGCCCCAGGCCCAGTGACTCACCCAAGGAAGGACACTCAGCGCAAGGGGTGTGAGCCACGTGGCCCAACTCTAATGCTGGTGAAGTGTCAAAGCACGATGCTGTCTTGTTTCTGGCTCGGGTATAAACGTAACCATGCTCGTTGAGGTCACGGCCAGCTCTGCGTGCGTTAGGACATTCCCAGAAGAGGGCATCGCCACGCAGCTGTGCATGGGGGATCCATAGCATCTCCGAAGTATGCTTAAGAAAGCTGTCATCTCTTTCACCCCGAGTTGTGAACGCTAACCCCAGCACATTCACATTTAAGCACCAACTCTCATACACGCAATCACAACTCCCACATCCCCACTCAGATATGTTCACGCTCACTCACACGCATTCACATCCACACACACCACATACATCTCTCCATGTCTGAGAGGTCCCAGGAGCCTCCCGGGCACCCTTGGCAAAGGAAGGCAGGCGCCCAAGCAGGTGGCAGGTGAGAACATTTCTGCTCAAGGCTCATTTTGACTGATGACTTAAAAATAACGCCGCCAGCTTCAGGCACCTCAGCTCTGCCAGCTTCCCCAATTTTTTGCCCTGTTGGGTTCCAAAGAAAACCTTACCAGGCAGGACTGAGAGCCGGCCACCAGCCTCAACATCTGCCTTGTCAATTGTGGGGCCGATGGGGACTATCGAGGGTCTCCCCGGAACTGTTGTGTCTGAGGGTCTTGGCTGGCACCTGCCTGGTGCCACAAAAGCAGAGTTGAGGGGTGACAGGTTCTTTCTGTCCACGCTGGCTGGGTGTCAGAGTGCTGAGCCAGTTCACAGCAAGGCTCGAGGTGAAGAAAGGAATGAGAGTCCAATGGGCAAGAGAATACAGGTCACTTTAGAACCTCCACTTTGGCATCTGCGCCTCATGTTTATTGCTGTGTGGTTCACAATAGCCAAGAACAAGGAACAACCCAAGTGCCCATCCACTGGTGAAGGGACAACAAAGATGTGGTGTATATCCACAGTGGAATACTATTCAGCCCTGAAAAGTAAAACAAAACACTGACATTTGCAACACGGATGGGCCTAAAGGGAATTGTGCCTGGTGAAATAAGTAAAACACAAACACTGTATGATTCACTCAAATGTGGTATATAGAGAAAACAAACAGGCAGATGAACTAAATAAAACAAAAATAAACTTTTGGACTATAAGGCAACTTAGTGGTTACCAGAGGGAAGGAAGAGAGGAAGGTAGGTAAGTCAGGACAGAGGACAATTTGTATGATGAAGGACAGCACTGGACTCCTGCAGTGACTATGACGCAGCAGACACATGTGTTGGATCTCAACCACGAACACCTGCAACTTTTATAATGTTATCATGTAATGTTACTTCAGTTAAAAAAACACCTGCGGTTTGGAAACAGCCCCTCCTGGAGTCAGCTCTGGCACCAGTGCCAGGTAGCCTGGCCATGTTGCCTTTCCTGCCCCAGCTTCAAGTTCCTGATCAGTTCATGAGAATAGTGATAGTAGATTCTGGCTTCTGTGAAATTTAGTTGAGATAATATACACAAAATATTGAGCCCAGCGACTCCCACGGAGGATGTTCTTAGGGAAGGGGGGGGGAGTTTAGTTTTAAGAGGAAGTAGACAAGGAGAAGAACTCAAATTCTTGTGCACACGTTGCCTGAGTGCTTTTCCTTTTCCCGGGGCTCGAGATGCCAAGTGGAAAGTGTGCAAATCTCCATGCACCGTGGATCCCTGACATCTGTGAATTTGCTTCTGAGAAGCTGCTGCCGGTGTGTAAAGGACAGGCCAGAACAGAATGATACAGGTAAGCAGGTAAAAGCTCGGACACCACTGCCCAGGATCTGTCCGCACCCTTCCTGGCAACACCAACTTGGGGCTCACAGTGTCGTCCCTTTGCTTGAATTCAACTCAAATGGGATAATCTACTTGTGGTTAGTGGAGAAAACAGGTGAGGCGCTTTCCCTGGATCGAGCTCAGTTTCTTCACCTGTAAAATGGGCACAGTACTATACGCTTCACAGAGTAAAATGCCTCAGGTGGAATCTCAGAGATAATTCTCATCCAGATACGGTGGTTCTGGATTTTAGAAAAAGCTAATGGTCAGTTTGGAGGAGGTGTTTCCACATTATGAAAGGTTCTTCCGAACATCCCAAGAAGGACACTCTTTGTGGACTTGGTCAGAGGTCTCCAAACTTAGATAACGTGTGCCTGGCCTGTTTTTTTTGCAGATGGATTATGTGTACACACTCACAAACATGCACATAGACACACATGCACACACACGTGCACCATATGTACACATATCCCCACATATGTCCATATGCATGTGCTCATGTGCTGTAGGTTAATATTTTCTAAATGCTACAACTACACTCAAAAATCAGAAAATGCGAGGGGTGAACAGCAAAATGAATATAAGTAGAAGTTCTGATATTTTCTGCAGGTCCCAAAAGTAATTCTAGGCCCCCTTCACCTGCCACAGCCTCCGTCCTTGCCATTGAATGTGTGGCCCCTGCACCTGCGGGATCGGCTGCATCTGGGAGCTCGTTAGAAATGCAGAGTCCCAGGCTGCCGCCCAGACCCCCCGGAAAGGAATTCGCATTTCCACAAAACCCCCCTGGGGTTGAGTGCCCACGGGTCTCAGCCACATAGTTGGGGGTTAGGGGGAACCCCTTAATTTTGTTTCCTTAGCTGTCTTGTACCTTTTTCGCTCGTTGTCTTCAGCCCCACCGGCAGCGGGGCAGGGCTGGCCCCGGTGGCGCTGCACCAGGTTCTGGAAACCTGTCTTGGAACAGATGGCCCCGGGCCAAGCTTGCGGCGTGTTTCTCATTTAGCCTATATTTAGTGGTGCCAGCCAATTTGGAGACATCCCCCATGAAAGGGCTCCCGCTCCATCGTTTGAAACGTGATTGCCGAGCAATTCCATAAATCTGCTTCGGAAAGGCCTGGCAATTTTTTTGGAGGTAGAAAAGCTAACAAAACTAATCCCTCGCTGTTCCTTGAAGTGGACTCAGATGGAAATAAAATCTTTCCACAAAGTGAGCTTTGGCCCCACTTCCTCGTTCTGGGTCCAAAAATGACTCTGAGAGAGCATGTTAGCAGGAGCTCGGCGGGGCTGGGGCGGGCGGCTGCGGCAGAGGGGCGGCGCGGCTCCGTCACCGGGGAGGCCTGCTCACGGGCTGGGCTGCACAAACATTTTTTTAATTCTGAGGGTAGAAACAACTGTTAGATAATTCATCAAACTCTAGACAGGAAAAGGGCTTGGTTTCTGCTGCCCTGGCACTGCCTGAGCTCAGAGCTGAGTGGAGTCATCTCCAGTTATCTGGGACACAGCCAAAGTCAGGGCTTTGGATGCCGGCAGGCCTGGTGGGCTTTATGGCAGTGGAAGGGACAAGAGGTGCCAGGCCATTGGTGCCATGGAAGGGGCCACATGAGCCCCTCTGGTGGGAGCAGGATTGCGCTGGGTGGGACAATGGCAGGCTGGACCTGTTTCTTTCCCCATCCCCTTTGGCCCCTTTGGCCACCATGTTGGAAACCAAAGGGAGATGAGTCAGAGAGGGACGTAGACCCCTTAGTGCTGGTCATCAGCCTGTTTTTCTCACATCCCTTCCCTGAATTTCCTCAGCTCTCTTAGTCATCACTTTAATAATGAGCGTTTCCTATGTGAGGCTGCAAGCCCAGAGCACCTTGGACAGAGTAGGTGCTCTGACTGTGCTGATTTGGGTGCCTGCTCTCTTCTTCACGAAGAAGCACCTCCACTTTTCTTTAAATAGTGTCTGCCATTGGACTACTGGTTTAGCTTTACTGTCTGTTCTCTCCTCTTTCCACAGGAAGGAAACAAGTCCATAAGAAATCTGTACGTAAGCTCTGGAAACAACCCAAATGCCCAAAAGTAGACGGCTGGATCAAGAAGATGTGGTACACATACACAATGGAATATTATTCAGCAATCAAAAAAGAAAAACTCATGCCATTTGCAGCAACATGGATGGAGCTGGAAGGGATCATGCTCAGTGAAATAAGCCAGAAAGAAAAAGAAAAATGCCAGATGGTTTCACTTTTAGGAGAAATGTAGGGGATCCAAAGAAGGGATCAGGAAAAAAAAGTTATTGTAATAAAGGAAATATCAAAATCAACAGGCAACTATAAGCCAGAGACACTCTGCAGTGAGGGAGAGGGGAGTAGGATCAAAACAGGGGAGGAAAGAACACCAGAGACTAAGGTGTTGGTATATGAGTGAATGGGTGGTGGGAATTTCATGGGGACTATAAGAGAGATGAGAAAGCATACATTGTACAAAAATGAAGAATGATGTAAAAATATATATAAAATAACTCCCCTCCCCCTGCCAAGAAATCTGTAGTTCTAAAGAATAGAAAGGAAAGAAGGGCAGGGTAAGGAAAGAGAGGGTGACAAGGTGCAGTCAAGGAAAGCCTCTCTCAAAAGGAATTTGCAAAGACCTGAATGAAGTAAGTGAGCGGGCCCTGCTCACTCTAGATACCTGGAGAAGACATACCAGGCAGAATGAACATGTGCAAAGGCCCTGCGGTCAGAGCACCATTATTAGCAGGCTGGCAAAACAGCAGAGGCCAGTATTCCTGGAATGGAGTGAGGCATATGAGAAAGATAAAGAAATCAGCTTGAAGCAGTTCCTGGGGAGGCTGAGGATCATGATTAGGACTCTGGATTTGACTGAGCTGGGAGCAGTTTTGGGTAGAAGGAGGCTGGGATCAGATATGTTTTAGATCAGATCCCTGAGAGCTATCAGGGAAACAGTCTATTGTTCACAAAGCAGCCAGAGAACAGTGAACATTAGAAGGTGAAAGAATGAATAGATATTGAAAGTTAAACCAAAAATATTTGCGATGCAATTGGAAGGGTCGCTCTGAGTCCTTGCATGGTTCCTTGGCAAATGTCAATGGAGAGGATTTGCCCGGAAGATCTGAAGGGGGAGCAAACCCTGCATCCCAGGGAGAGCAGGAAGGAGTCATGAAGGAAGTGGGATTTATGCAGGGCTTGAAGGATGAGGTGGACAAGCTCCAGTCCAAGCCACCACAGGAACTCAAAAGCAGAGGGGAAGCTTGGTCCAGACGGGTCTACCAGTTAATTTCAGGCCAACCAGGGTTATTAATCCATCCAGCTGTCACAGGAGGTGGAGTGATGGATGGCTCTTGACTCGGTTAGCACTGGCTGGGTCTCTGTAGCTTCCTCTGAAGGTTCTGGCTGGCAGTCTGGATTTCTAAATGGAAGGTGAGTGGGTGAGGTATGAATAAAGCACCCCGCTCCCCCTCCCCCGCCAAGGAGCTTATAGACAAGTGGAAGAGTGAGATGCTACAAACAAGTAAAAAGGAAAAATAAATCATTATAGAGCTTGATGAAAGTTATGATGGAATAAACCAGTGGGGGTTTAGGATAGGGGGGGAGAGGTAGGGAGAGACATTTGGGTGGAGACCTAAAGGACCCCCAGATTTTGTGCAAAATTGGAGGGAAGAGCATCGGTGGCAGAGGGAACAGTGGATGTTAAGAGTCCAAGGCAAGAAAGAGCTTTCTGGATTCAAGGAAATGCATGAGGGTGGGAAGAGACCGCAAAAGAGGTCACCGCCAAGGTCCTGAACTTTACGTCCCATCGACTGGAGGAAAAGCAGAGAAGGATGCACAGAGCTTCTGGGGCATCTTAATGCAAATACTTCCATCTTGCATCCAGAATAATGTTGGAGGGAGTGACTGACCATTGATGACTATTCCAGTTTTTAGCATTTTCATTAAGAAGGAACAACTACCATCCTCACAAAGTCATGAGACTCACTGAACACTTTATTTTGCCAGACTTTCTTTGTGGCCAAATGATTTGACTTCTCTGCATTGGGGTGTGTTTTGTCCCCGGGGTAGCCCCAAAGGCTAGATTGTTTGCTTAGCTGCTACTGCTCTGGGGGGGGCCAGTTATCCAGGAGTCTTTCTTGGATGGAACGGGGTGCTGTCCTACAGCCTGTTCTAGTTTGCCAAAACCCAGCCCCAGTGCTTACCGAAAGCGCCTGCTGTCCAGGCCAGCGCAGGCCCTGGGGGAGCTGGGAAACACGCCCGAGAGTGGTTTAAAGAACGATTTGTTTCTAGGATCCAGCACATATTCCGGCCGCGTCCTTCCTCCAAGCCACGTCTGTGTTCCAGAGGGTTTTAATTCGTGTGATTCCGCTTCATTAGCACCCAACTCATCAAAACGGATTTGCTTGGTCTCCAAATCCACGCACTGTCGCTCGATCCCCAAGAAGCCTCACGATCTCTGCAGCCTCACCAGCCAGGGGAGCCCGCGCAGGATCCGGAGCGAGTCCGGCCCGGCAGTCGGGAGCCTTGCCAATCGCTGGCAGCCTGCTCCTTTTTTTAATTTTGTTTCCAATGCGAGGAAAGGATTGGTCCCTGGACAGCATTTTTGAGAGGTTCTTCTCAGCCTCCCCATTCTCTGTGACAGGCGGGATCGCTCATTCATTCCACAGGCGTTTCACGGGCGCTTACTGTGTTCCAGGCACGGAGCTGGGCTGGGGAAACCGTGTCGGGGGGCGGGGGAGGGGGGTGACTCACGCCCTGCCCCAAATGGCATTCCTAAATGGAATTTGCAGTCTGGTGAAGGAGATAGACGTTAAACAAGCATGACACATAATGTAATTTCATTGCAAATGTTTTCCAGCACGCTTTCCCCGGTATTGGTAATGATCAGGTCAACGGCCATTTATTTGTCACGATATGGTCAATAGCCAGGGAGCTCGGGCCAGCGCTGGACTGAAGCAGCAGACAAAACAGATTGGGCCCCAACAGGGCTATGGACGGCCCTGAGGTTGAGACCAGATGGACATAGGGAAGCCCACCCTTGAGACATCAATCTTAGGAGCTGATGACCTCACTCTGAACGGCCAGTGGCGCCCAGTGCTTTGAGGGTTCCCTCTCTCTGGGCTGCAAACAGGCAGGCTTTTCTTCTCCAGCACACCAGCCCAACCCAGACTCTCCCTTACCTGCAGCGGGACTGTCGGTAAGTCAGGTGCAACTTGACCCTCAGTTTCCTCTCCTGTAAAATGGGGAGACTGATCATCTACCATGGGCTATTGGGAGGGTTAAGATAACTGTGCTGAGCCTCAGCAACTGCTGTTATTATTACAATTATTTTTGAAATGATTGCTAGCTGGGGGCCTCCCTGGTGGCACAGGGGTTAAAGTCTCAGCGCTATCAAGCTATTGTCAGCCACTGCAGCCTGAGTTTGATCTCCAGCCAGGGAGCTGACCCACATGGCGCAGCAGACCTTTCCTGTCTCACCCGCTGCTCCCCTCAGCAGTGTATTTCAGTAGATCCACCTGTTCTGCTCCCCACTCTGTCTTTGGTGAATTCTCTCACCTACCTGCACCTCTGGCCTATACACCAGTTCTTATATGCATAGATAAATAAAATAAATTTTTAAAAAATAAATAAAATGATTGCTAGTTGGAGCAGAGTCTTAGTTATTTGATGTGCCCATTTCACAATAGTAACAGAAACTTCCACTAGGCACAGGGCCACCTAGCATAAAAAACTGCATTTCCCAAGCAGCTCTCCTGCCCGGCTGTGCGGGGGCCTCTCTGCTTCTCCTTTTCCTAATAAAACTGCCATTTTAAAATGTAAAAAGAAAAAAACAAAACAAAACAAAAAAACTACATTTCCCAGACTCTTGCAGTTAAATGTGACCATGTAACTAAGTCCGGGTTAAGAGGGAATGAGTGAGTAATTTGTAATTTTCATTTTGTTCCCTTGACAGGGACGCATGTGGCCTGATCCGGCGTCTACTGGGCGCTGACAGTTTGGCTCTCTCTAGATCCAAGGGAGAACATGTGGTTCCTGTTTGTCAGGAGCTCTCTCAGTTCTTCATCCAGGATTTCATCCAGCAAATACTTTAAGGTCCTACTATGTGCCAGGCCCTGGGCAATGCTCTAGGGATTCTGTGGACAGAATAGAGAAGGTCCCCGCCCCCTTGGGACAAGTGTCCTGGTTGACAAGCAAATGCAGGTCAAGGTCACTGCACGATAGAGTGATATGACACAGTGGCGGGGGGAGAGCTAGTCTGGAAATGACTGTTGGGGGAGACCTCGCTGAGGAGCTGACATCTGAGCTAAGACATCGATGATGGGAGGAACATTCTGGGGGAGATCTAGGGAGAAGCCTGGGAACAGCAAGTGCAAAAGCCCTGAGGTAGGAATGGACTTGGTGCGCTTTGAGTAATGGCAAGAATGGCAGTGGGCTGGAGGCAGTGAGCAAGGCCCAGCGGGTAGGAGGTGATGTTGGCAAGGTGGGCAGGGTCTGCTCCTGGGGGGCCTTGTAGCCAGAGGAAGGAGTTTAGATTTTATTCTTAATGCAGAAAGAACCGATGGGGCATGCAAACAGGGAATGAAATGATGTGATTTGTACATTCAACTGCATAGGGGACAAAAGGGGGGTCGGGAAACCACTTAGGAGCCTGTTGTCATCGTCCAGGCAAGGGACAAGGGTCGTGTGGGTAATAGAAATGCAGAGAAATAGGGCCTCCCCGGTGGCGCAGCGGTTGAGCGCTGGGCTGAGAAGCTGCCCGCAGCCTCTGCAGCGCTGCTTCGATCCCCGGCCGCTAGGTGAGGGCCCCACATGGCGCGCAGACCTCTCCTGTCGTGCCCGCTGCTCCCCTTAAGAGTGTTCTTCGATCCTTCTGCCTGTTCTGCTCCCCGCTCTGGCTCTGGTGAATCCTCTCACCCTCCCGCACTTCTGACTGTACCCAGTGCATGTATAAATAAATAAATAAATCTTAAAAAAAAAAAGAAATGCAGAGAAATGGATGAATAACAGATATACTTCAGAGGAAGAACTCATAACATGCTACCAAGATATATGGGCTCCCTCCCTGTCCTCCAGCAGCTCGGAATCCCATGTGGGAGACAGATACATAAACAGATAATACAATATCCTAGAAAGCTTCTCACAGACCTAGTTCGTAACTGGAATTGTTATTGACCTTGTCACACACCGAGCTCTGTCTCCTGCACATGGCTCCTTGAGAAATGCTTCTTTGCATCCCTGGCAGCTTTTGGTCCGGAGCTCTGCCTGCAGTGGTCATGCCACAAATATTTGTTGGCTGCCTTGAGCATTAAATTAACCCAAAACGTTTATGATTAATAGCAATACAATGATAGTTAATATTTGCTAAGGACCAATATCCCATGGGAGGCGCCTGGTGGGGCGTTTCACCTTTAGAGTCTCAAGTCACCCCTACCGTGACCCTTCAAGGTCGATTTTTTTGTGACCCTATTTCACAGCTGGGGAAACTGAGGCTCAGAGAGGTGGGGCAACTTCCGATCATGCAGCTCATAAAGGGCAGGTCAGGAGCCAACCCCGGCTCTGCGTGACTCCAGAACCCAGGGGTTTAGCTGCAAGATTTTATTTGTCCTCCTTTGCGGATAACCAGGACTCAATCCCATCTTTCTTAAAGAAGAAAGTGGGGGTGTGTGGGGGGCTGCTGAATCCCTGGGCCTGTTCCTCTGAGCTCTCTCACTCACTCTGAGCCTGTGGGGAAAGGACTCAGCTTCCCCCCGTCTTAGGTAGAGGATGCCTGAAAACCTTGGTAGGCTGGGGTGAGAGGACGGTTCCAGATTACAGGGCGCGCTCATATCTGTTTCCCCGCAGGCTCACAGCGTGATGGAGGACCCTCCTGCGGACAGGGGGTCAGCCTGGCCACTTACTGGCCGGGTGACTTGGGCAAGTTCCTTGATACCCCCGCCCCCAGCCCCGGCCCGGAGCTTCATCTGTAAAACGGAGATGATCATGACAACATCTATTTCGGGGCGTTGCTGGAAGGATTCCATGTGTCCGTGGTGAGCGCCCAGAGTGGGCTGGTTATCGCCAGGGTCACCCAGGGGTGCAGGTTCAAGGTTAACAAAGAGGGGGGGCTCCTTCGGGCACCCCTTTCTGATGTCACTGGACTCCTCTCTGCAGGAACGGTTTGCACTCTGAGGGTCCTTCCGACCCCCGACCCCAGACTCCCCTCCCTCCCTCTCTTGTGATTTGGCATCTGAATTCTGTGACGTAGGTCAGGGAGCCAGAAACCCAGCAGAGCTTGGGAACTATAAGAGTTAAGCATCCGTCCAGCTCGGCGGTGCAGAAAAACTCCACGAAGATGCTGGGAGATATTTCCGTTCTCTGATAAGGAGAGGAGGCAGAGCAACTTGTCCCATATGGGCCTGGAGGGGGCAGTGGAGCGGGCGGCCCCGCGCCCCCAGTCCCCAGCTGGGCAAGGCCTGAGGGCTGATGAATGACCCGCTGGGCTGGGACAGGCAGACTGGCCCCCATTTGGGAGGTTGCAGGCAAGGGGGCGAGCGAGAGGTGCGAACCTGGCTGAGGAGGGGTGCACTGCTGTTTCCCATCCAGTCTTTCCTTCTGGGTGGCAGCCAGCACGTGCCAACGTCTGTCGCCGAGAAAGACCCTGCAGCTTTAAGTCGAGAGGCCAGCGGGGTGGGCACCTCTTGCTTTCCGTGTTGAGTCTGTCCGGGCTTCGAGGGGATGGTTTTTAGAGCGCCATCTCACAGTACCTCTTGGTGGGCTGTTTGGCAAGACTGAAAGATGTGATTTTCCTGAAAATCGGTGCCTGAATAATAAATTATAAACAGCTTGAGCTGGATTTGATCAGCCAGCCCTTGGGCCCGGTTCAGCCCACCATGCAGCTGACGTGGGGCTCCCTCGCCGCCCCCGGCCGTTCTTCAGGCTGTGCCCTCTGCCGGGAGTGCTGTTTCTCTTCATTTTTAACCTGGAAATTGACTAACACTTACCTAATGCTGTTTCCTGGCCAGGCATTTTCTAAAATATTAAATTCCTTCTAAAACATTGGCTCAAATCCTTCCCCCAAAAGCTATAGGTTGGTGCTGTTATTGGTTGATTGTCATCCCTGGTTATTGTAAAGGGGAAGTTAAAGTGACCCACCCACACCACTCACCTCAGGAGAAGCTGAGCTGGGACTTGAACCCTGCTCTCTGGATTCAAACCGGCTCCACCTTCAGGTCTCTGCACATAACCACTACGCTACAGGCTTCCCTGGTTCTCAAGGCATCTTAGGTCCTACTCAGCCTTGAAAGCCAAGAGTCTTGGTGCTCTGCAGGTCTCATTGCCCCCATTGAATGGCTTGCTTTTTTCCCTCCTACGCTATTGGTGGGGATGTACACTGTCCAGCCCCTATGAAAAACAGTATGGAACTTTCTCAAGACATTGAAAATAGATCTACTCCATGATCCAGCAAACCTTCTCCTAGGTATCTCCTAATTCAAAGGGACATCTGCACTCTTATGTTCACTGCAGCACTATTTACAATAGTCAAGTTATGGAAACGATCTAAGTGCCCAATGACAGATGAGTCGTCAAAGATGTGGTCTATACACACAACGGAATACTACTCAGCTATTAAATTTGAGATCTTGCCATACACGGGTAGAACTTTGGGAATGATGCTAAGTGAAATAAGTTAGAGGAAGAAAGAAAAAACCTGGAGGAGTTCACGCGTAAGTGGAAAATTAAAAAGACAAAGCAAAGGAGCAGGCAAAATTCAATGAAAACAAACCCTTGAAATCTGGCTGCAGAATGGAAGCTGCTAGAAGGGCAGGGAGTGGGTAGGAAGCCCAACAAACTACTGTAGAAGATTGTGGGTGCTTTGGTGGTGGATGTGCTGGGGTAATACACATTCGTAGAGGTGTGAATCTATACCCCTAAATCATATACCTGTTGCAAACCAACACAAGCGCAATAAATTTAATTTAAACATAATACGAATTGCTGGCTGTTCCGACCCCAGATCCATTTGGGCTTCCAGCCAAGGCAGCCCCAGCCAGTGGCTGAGTGTGATAGAGGTCCTGGGGTTTGGCCAAGTTTGTCCACTGGACTCCTCCTGGGGTGCCCTTGTGCTGACCGAGACTAGTTTGGATTGTACCTCGTTGGAGGTTGTCCTGGTCACCCTGTTTGCTCCGTGTCCTTATCCCTGGCCAGTGAGGGTGAGGGCCAGGTCCATAAGACTGAAGTCTTACTAGTCCTGAACTCTGTGTTGGGCAGGTGCCCTGTATTAATGGTGGGGTAACATTTTTAAAGGCTAAGTGAACTTTTTTCAACATTTTGGTATTTACTGGTATGGTTCAGATTGGGTCCATGACCCATATCTAACCTCTCCCTTTGATTCGAGCAAAGTTCTTTGACCCATTGGTTCAGGGAAAAGTTGAGACAACAGAAAATGAAGGAAAATGGAGTCTCATCATGGTTTTTGAAATTCAAAATTCTATACCCTTTACCGGGGAACTTGGGTGTAGACGGTGCTTTTGTTATTTATTATGAACAGGAGTGAGATTTCATTCCTTGAATTTGGAAAGGATGTCCACATTGCGAGGGAAGGGAAAAGATGAAGAATATTTGAGGGGACAAGAGAAGGGGGCTAAGCTAGGAAGGGGGATGGGGAAGAGACCTACCCTGAAGAGGCTTAAGACACACGAGAGGCTGGATCAGCCTCCTCCTGAAGGTGCATCCACACGCTAGATAGGATCTGAGCAGCATGAAATTGTCTGGTCTCTGCTCCACTGAGAGCCAGGGGCCATACCAGCTGTTCTCCCTGGTGGCCTCCCTTCAGCCACGACCAGCAGGCCACGTGGTGGACATCTGGTACAGGCGGCTGAAGACTTTGTTGGGTGGCACCGTGACTTTCCCTTCTGAACAACCTCTCCTTCTGGTGTCCCGCTCATGAGACGGAAGGTGATGGAGATTCAGGGTGGGGACCCGAATACCAATGTGATGGGCAGTGGCCCAGAGGACCAGAAAGCCCCATATATCCTAAGATTGGACCGATTAGAACCATCCTGTCTCCACTGAGCTTGGACAGTTGGAAAAGATTGCACTAGTCTAGGAGCTTCTGGCTTTATTTAGGTCTTGGCTCAAATCTCTCTCTTCAGAAAGGGCTTCCCTGACTTTGGACCAAAGTCCCAATTATTCTCTAATTTAAGGAGTCTCTTTCCTCCCACTTCTGACTTTAGAACTTGCCTTCCTTATTTACTTTCTTGTTTGGCACCTCTGCCCTCCCTCAAGGTGAACTCCACAACTGCGAGACCAAGGGGCTTTGTCCATGGGTCCATGCCCAGACCTGGTCCAGAGCAATCCCATCTCCATGCTGGGGGAGGTGGCCAGCGCTCTGAGAGGCACGATGATTGCCTTCCTGTCTTCAGAATAACCCCCCCGTGCACACCTCTTACTGGCTTATGGACGAATGGATCCATTTAGCAGGGGAGTGACATGGAGGGTGGGAATATCCACGGAGATATTGGTTGGGGTCAGAGAAGTCACGGGAATGGGCAGAAAACCATCTCAGCGGAGCCTGGGGCCGTGCAGGTGAACTGATGAAATGGAAATGACCGAGCGGACATCTCTTGCTTGAGGTCAGCAGTGGACACGATTCCGCTGGTCATCCTTCCTACTACTAGGGGACCCCTGGCCAAGTATAGCCTCTTCCCCCACCCCCCACCCCCGACTTTCATTTCAATAGGATAAAATTCCCAATCACTTAACTCGGCTTACGGTCTTTTCAAGGTTTCTCTGCCAGAGCTACAAATCCTTCACCGCCATCCCGAGTGGGAACGCCATTGGTCTGCTTCCTGCAAGTGACTTGGCTGAGCAGTAAATCAGTCTCCTCTGTTGGCTCAGTCCTGCGAGCCAGTTAGTCCACAGGCGCAGGGCTGCCTGTAGAGCTGGATCTTCCCTGCAGCTGGTGGAGGTGGCTGGGGGCACCCTGGGGAGACCTGTGTCCTCTATTTGGCTCCAGAACCCTGGGGTATCTCCAACCTCCAGCAGTGGGTCCAGGGAGGAAGGAGGGGCAGGTCAGGAGGTGGGATCTGGTCTGGCCTGGCAAGTTGGGGAAAGACAGCTGAAGAACAGGAAAGGTGGGTATAATTAATGAGTATTCTAGGGTCTTAATGAAAATACATCTGGAACTGTATTCCTGAAATAAACCATGTTTTTAACACAAAAATGAAAGAACACAGACAAGCCAAAAGAAACAAAAGCGTATATTCGTATAATCCCGCTACCTAGACATAACATCATTAACATATTAGAGCTTAGCTTCTCCATCATTTGATGCACAAATATATATGCTTTTTTATTAAAATAGCCATGCAGTATATACTGCAGTGTGAGCTGTCTCTTTCACTTAAGAACTATGTCGGGACAAATTTCCTTGAAGATAGATGTAAAGCTAGATCATCACTATTGATTGTTACCTAAGATTCCAACGCGTGGCTGGCATGGGGTTAAGGAATGCTTTCACCAACTCACTCTTGTCCACATTTAGGTCATTTCCAATCTTTTGCACTGGTGAGTTACAGCACAGTGGGCATCCTGGGAGACTCTTCTTGTCACTTCTGCATTTTTTTCTTTTTTTTAAAAGATTTATTTATTTATTCATACAAGCACTGTGTCAGAAGCGTGGGAGGGTGAGAGAATTCACCAGAGCCAGAGCGGGGAGCAGAACAGGCAGACGGACGAAATACACTGCTGAGGGGAGCAGCGGGCATGGCAGGAGAGGTCTGTGTGCCATGTGGGACCCTTGCCGCCAGCAGGGATTGAACTGGTGCTGTAGAGGCTGCGGGCAGCTTCGCAGGCCAGCGCTCAACCGCTGCGCCACCAGGGGAGGCCCTTCTGCATTTTTCTTTATAATCAATTAACTCAAGTGGAACTTCTGGCTCCAAGGCGATGCACATTTTGATGATCTTTTGATCGAGGTCACCAAGTGTCCTTTCTAAAAGGCCCGTCGATTAAATGCTCATGAGAAGTATTTTTGAGATGATACTTCTGCAGAATGGATTTTTAAAAAGCAATAGATGCTTGTAAAAGGCAATCAAGCCATAAGGAAATACAAAATGAAAGCTGTTGCTTTGCTTTTTCTTCCTAGAAAAGATTAGATTTTTCTGCATTGATGTCAGATCCCAATTCCCATTTACTCTGGATCCTGCCAGATTAACTCCACCCTCTTCATGGGATTTGAGGCTGGACTCTAAGTTCTGGGAGGGCAGAGGCTGCATGTGCCTCATTCCGCTTTGCACGGGAGAACCTAGTTCAAGGCCTGGCACATGCGGAAGTTTGCCGTATTAGTTCTCGGCTGTGGTGTGAGACGTTGGCCCCAAGGTTAGGGTTTAAAGCAACAAACCACATGCGTCTCCCACAGCTTCTGTGGGTCAGGAGTCTGGGGGTGGCTTTGCTGTGTTACCTGGCTGAGGACTCACCTGGGATGGCAGTGAGGAGATGTCCAGGGCTGCGGGATCCTGGATGGGGATGAGGGATCTGTTTCCACACTCCGCCCCCCAGCCGAAAGCGGTCCATGGGAGAGGCCGAGTCGGACACCATAGTAGTATCTTTTATAGCGCAGCCTCAGAAGTCACTGTTATCCCCACAGTATTCACTGGGTTAGCCCAACACAATGTGGGGGGGCCTTGACTCATTCACTCCAGAGGGTGGGCTTGTGGGGGGCCACCCCGGAGGCTGGCCACCACATCTATTAAAATGAGATCAATAAATGGCTCAGTGAATGGATGATGGCCGGGGACTCAGATGAGGTTAAGGCTGTTTCCTGTGCCTTCCCAGGGGTTCTGTGGAGGGCTGGGATAATTCCCTGAGAACTGAGGCTGGGCTAGGTGGCATGTTCGCTACAGGAGCTGCCAGTCCAAACTATTCCTGCCTTGAGTCAGGATGGGCAGCATGGGGGTAGGAGTCTTGTGGCTCAGACCACAGGCCCAGTGAAGGGCTGTTTTTTTGCCTTGCTCAGGAATGCCAGGCCCACCTGTCACTCAAGGCAGCATGGGTCATTTGGCCAAGGGAGGTCACTCTCATCATTGGGGTACTCAGTAGTTTATGACCTCCATAAAGCTATTAACTCCAAGAGATGAGGGGAAAGTGGTTACCAGCACCCTTTGCCTCTCTGGGGTCCATTAGCATCAGGCTTGTAAACTCAGTCTCAGGCCATGGGTGACTGGTTTTATTATCAATCAATTACTCGTGCTTGTCAGCAAGTCTCAAGCATCCTATAAGCATAGAATCTGGCCAGATAACCATGGGCCACACCAGGCAACTCAGCCCTACACTGCAGGCCTCAGTTTCCCCGTCCGTACAGTCAGGGATTGCACGGGATCAGCATCTATTTCCTTTGTTTTATTGTCTTTTTTTAATTCAGGTTTTGAAATGATTTCTCCAGCAATCAGTATTCCCGAAGAATCTATTTCTCATCCCCAATCATGTGATGAAAGACAGTTAGCTTTAGTTATGTTTTTCTTCAGTTTTTCTGACTGAACTTTTAAATTTTCTTACAATGTTGTTTATTTTTGTACAATATTTGATTTCTCCCCTCAGGTGTAGTCCCTATAATTCTCCCACATCACCCGCAAACCATTACCCTAGTGCCTTGTGCTCTGCCCTCCCGTGTTGACCCCCTCTCTCCCCCTCCCCTGCTGGATGCCTCAGATCTAGAGTTTTCCCAAAAATTTTGCCTTTTTCCTGAACCTTTGTTCCTCCTATAAGTGAAATTATCCGATATTTTTCCTTTTTCTTCTGACTCACTTCACCAAGCACAATCCCTTCCAGCTCCATCCGCGTCGCTGTGAATGACATGAGTTTATCTTTTTTGATCACTGAGTAATATTCCATTGTGTATATGTACCATACCTTCTTGATCCAGTCATCTTCTGGGAGCATTTAGGTTGTTTCTGTATCTTAGTGATTGTGAATAGTGCTGCAATAAACATAGGGGATGCAGGTGTCCTTTGAAATTAGTGTTTTTGTATTCTCTGGGTAGATTCGTAGGAGTGGAATCATTGGGTCATATTGCAGATCCGCTTTTAATAACTTGAGGGGCCTCCATGCAGCTTTCTATAGTGGTTGGACCAGTTTGCATTCCCACCAGCAGTGTAACAGAGTCCTTTTCCTCCACAACCTCCCAGCATTAATTGTCAGTTTTCTTAATGTGGGCCATCCTTACAGGTGTGAGGTGGTATCTCGCTGTGTTTTTTTTTTTTAAAGATTTATTTATTTATGCATACAAGAGCTGGGGTACAGGCCAGAGGTGCAGGGGGGTGAGAGGATTCACCAGAGACAGAGTGGGGAGCAGAACAGGCAGACGGACTGAAATACACTGCTGAGGGGAGCAGTGGGTGCGCCATGTGGGTTGCTCGCTGGCTGGCCATGGAGCAAACTCATGCTGCAGAGGCTGTGGATAACTTCAGAGTGTTGTGCTTAACCCCTTGTGCCACCAGGGAAGGCCCCTCATTGTGGCTTTGATTTGCGTTTCCCTGATTATAAGTGATGTTGAGCATTTTTTCATATGCCTTTTGGCCAGGGACCAGGACCTAAATTGGTGCCGTCTAGACTCAAGAGTCCTTTGCTCTGACAAGAAAACCATCTCTGTTGGGTCTTGGGCATCAGAGGGGTGGGGGAGCTCAGAACATTTCAAGGCAGGAGTCCAAAGCTTGGGGTCTGGGTCGGGGTCCCTTCTTGCTCAGATCTAAGGGCCATACTCGTTACAGGTTAATCAACGTTTCCATGACGACTTGTTAACTTTATGACCCAAAGTGAAATAAACACATTTTTGTTAATCGGGGAAAAACCACTGTAGATAAATGGTTTTGTGCATCCACTGGAAGTACAGAATAAGAGTGGAAGGTCAGTACTGGTGCCTTCTAAGACTTGGTGGGGCACCAAAGACTCCACTCACTACACTCTCTACTGAACATCCATTTTGCACAAGATCCTTCACATATACTATTTACTAACCTTTCAAAGCACCCAGTAACAAGTCAGTTGCAGTCAGTTCATAGTCAGCATCCCATCAGAGCACTGCATCCCATAGTCAGCATCCCATCAGAGCACTGACCCTCCAACGATGGCATTCAATATGTACAGAACATTCCTACATACCAGGCATTGCGTGAGCACTGCCTATGAACTACTTAACCCTCACAACACTAATTTGAGGCAGGAACTACCATCACCTGCCCCCCCACTTGAGACAGGCTCAGACAGGCCAACGTCACATAGCTTTTGTGGCGCAGAGATGGGACTTGATCTCAGACTGCATTGCACCAGCACAGCGTACTTCGCCACTCAACCACACTGCCTTTTTCCAGCCTCATTTCCCCCAGATTCTCCTCTGCATAGCTCCTGGTAAGTGGGTCTTCTGGAAGCAATGTGCTGGGGCAGCCAAGTCACTCAGTTAAGTCTTTGGAAGCAGAACACTAGACTGAATCCTTGAGGATAACTCACTCCTGAACCTCAGTTTCTTCCTCTGTAGAATGGGGCCAATCTGTGACCTTTGACCGCTGGTATCCTTTGACCCAGGACAGAAGAGTCTGCATCGATGTCACATATAGGGACTCGAAGGGATTGTCCCTGTGGTAAATCAAGGCAGGCTCAGCCGGCGAAGCTCTGGGCTGAGAGAACTGTGGGCTGACTGGGCGCTTGTGATGGGCTGGCTCTGTCTGCTCCTCTTTGCTCCCCACTGTCTCTCCTCTGGCTGGCTGCTCCCCCAACCCCCACCACCACCCAGGGCTTGATCTCTGAGTGGCTGGATGGTTCTCAGAGGAAAAGAAGAAACTGCCATTATTAGTCACAGCAGGTTGTACCGGTTCCTACTCAAGGGCCTGAGGACACTGTCTTCCCAAGGAAGGCCCTGAGAAGCCACACCGCCAGGAGGGACCAACACACCTGTGTTCGCAAAGGCTCCAGTTACTGTAGAGCTTCCTTAGGGGCTGGTCCCAGTTTCAAATATACTTTCCACTCTTACCATAAAACACTGACATGTTCTAGAAATAGCAATCGACTGGCATTCAACTTCACCTGTCTCTCTCTCTGGTACTGTGCAGCAAAACAAAACTCTTTCAGTTGATGTGACCCCAACCAAATGAGTATTGAACTTGCAACTTTCGGTCTGAGACCTGAGTTCAAACCTAGCCCGTCCCACTTACTTGCTGTATAGCAGCAGGTGAGCCACTTCCTTTGCTGAACCTCAGTTTCCTCATCTGCAAAATGGGACTTGTAATAGTTCAGACGCCACAGGGCTGCTGTAAGGATGCAAGGGGTGTGAGGACTGAACAGGTGTGATGGCCCCGGCCCGGGACCAGGCCCTGGCTCCACAGTGCAGAATTTATTAATTCCTATCATTATTATTTTTCCCCCACGACTGACAAAGGGAACTATCTTTTCCTTCTCTGCTCTGCACATCACAGAAGCAAGTTGCGAGAGTGATGGATCACAACCCGTAATCCATGTGATGAGCTCTGGACAATCGTTTCAAATCCCACTTCCTCCTGCTGGGAGGATAAGCTAAGACACTTCCCTTCTTGAAGCCAGAGAAACAAGACAAAATAAATAATAACCGAGCACAGTATTTAACCTCACAGTGCCCTGGAGAGGCGAGGCCTGCAAGAAGGATCAGAGAGCAGTTTGGGGAGATGGAGGGGCTCACCTACAACCACTTCTTCAGCCAGTCCCCAGCCCCCCATGCAGATCAGCCAGCCAGCCACTTCAGGGGCCGTAAGGTACCCCGAGTCACACTGGAAGCTTTGCTCAGGATTAAAGTGAGGGGGCTCTGGCTCCCGAGGCTCATGCCTGGAGGCTGTCCAGCCCGGCCACGGGCTCTGCACTGGGGATAAGGTTCAGATCAACAGCCCAGCCTGGATCAAGCATGCAGCTCTGGACAGGCTGCTAGTGGGGCCGTGGGACTAGGGGGGACCCCCAGGTGGATTTCACCAGGCTCTGATGACCCTACCCCCCAATTCCAGATGCCCCCCAAGTTTGTTCTCTGCGATCTTCTGGAACAGGGCCCAGGTGGGAAGGGCGGTTGGTGGGACCCATTTGGCCTTCTGCACGGGAAGCCCAGGCTTCGTGGCTGGCGGCTGCTGTGCTCCGCGCCCCAGTTAATCCTCTCCCCTGACAGGTGGGCGGGGCAGGTGATATTATTTCCTTTCGTCAGATGGGAAGACGAAGATCCTGGCAACTGCGGAGGTGACTGATGTTTGCTGAGTGTCTCCTCCACCGCAGGCACCCCGCGGGGCGCCCGGTGCTGTCTCATGCCAGCGCAATCAGGTTTCCATTTTGCTAATGAGCCCACGAAGCCCAGAGAAGTGAAGCCACATGGGCAAGGCCACACAGCTGGCAGCCAGCACAGCGGCGCGGCGCGGTTACTCACCCTCAGGAGCTCGCCTCAGACTCGGGACCAGGTCCTGCCGCACCGAGGAGAACGCCGCCCGCCCCAATCACACACCCGCGGGGCTCGCCAAGCGAAGTCTCCAGACTTTTTGCGTTTAAATAAATGGTTCCAGTCATCTATGGCTGCTTAAAAAACGATCCCCAAATGTATCAAGTGAAACAGCTATTTCCTCACGCAGGCTTTGCAGGCCGGAGCTTCCTCACGGCGGAGCAAGGCCGCCTGCAGCGTGTTCCAGGGGGGCCGAGGCCTCCGCTGAGGTGGCCGGACGCGGACTTGGCCGGTTAGCCGACCGGGCCGGGGCGTGGGCCTCCGCCCGGCAGTGGACCAGCTTCATTATTTCTTTTCCATGTGGCGTCTACTGGGGCCCGACAATCCAAGATGGCCTCCCCCTCACCTGTCTAGGCCCAACAATCCAAGATGGCCTCCGCCTCACCTGTCTAGGCCCAACAATCCAAGATGGCCACCCCCTCACCCGTCCAGGCCCAACCATCCAAGATGGCCTCCCCCTCACCTGTCTAGGCCCAACAATCCAAGATGGCCGCCCCTCACCCTTCTAGGCCCAACAATCCAAGATGGCCGCCCTTCACCTATCTAGGCCCAACAATCCAAGATGGCCTCCCCCTCACCTGTCTAGGCCCAACAATCCAAGATGGCCTCCCCCTCACCTGTCTAGGCCCAACAATCCAAGATGGCCGCCCCTCAACCTTCTAGGCCCAACAATCCAAGATGGCCGCCCTTCACCTATCTAGGCCCAACAATCCAAGATGGCCTCCCCCTCACCTGTCTAGGCCCAACAATCCAAGATGGCCGCCCCTCACGCCTCCAGGACGGGCAATCCAAAATGGCCACCCCCGCGCGCGTCCAGGCCGCTCGCCAGGGCTGCAGGGGCCACCCACGCGCACAGCTCGCTCCGCGTGGCCTCCCCCTGGCATACGTGGGCGTCCCTGGGCAGCCCGACTCCGTGTGTAGACACTCGGGTCCCCGAGAGTGTCCGGCAGCCGCCGCAGGGCTTGCATGACTTAGCTCCACAAGCCCCCAGTTCCGACGGGGCCCCTAGTTTGGCAGCCCTGGAGGGACCCCCGTGTCTCCCCTCCAGAAAGCATCGGTCCTTCTGCTGGAGCAGAGTCCCCGGGTATTTCGGGGGCCTCCAGCCGCGACTGCGCATGAGCGGGGGTGGCGCTGGAGTCTCCCCATCTTCCCAATGCCGCCGCCCTGCGGGGCTGGCTGCGCCCCGGGCTGTCACGCGGGGACACCGGCGACGGCCGCAGAGCTGCCCGGTGCGGCGAGGCTGCCCCGGCCACTCCCGCCTCCTTCCCGCACGTGTCGGGGCTGTTTTGTTACACCCAGTAGACCTCTTACACGCCCACCTCCATTCGCGCTGCCTCTCAAGAGGCCACCGCAAGCCCAGGTGGAGGGAGAAGCAGACCCCAACCTTCAGCGGGAGGATGCCACGCGTGCACAGCCGTCCCCACCCACCTGGACAGTCAGTGCGTAACATGCACATGTAGACACAGAACACATGACGTGCATGTA
The DNA here is from genome assembly GCF_964194135.1 of Talpa europaea. Lineage (NCBI taxonomy): Eukaryota > Metazoa > Chordata > Mammalia > Eulipotyphla > Talpidae > Talpa > Talpa europaea. The sequence continues at coordinate 7,427,050 of NC_140082.1, read as the reverse complement.
TAAAGGCCCAGACGGCACCCGTGGTCAGCTCTGTGAACTATCACAGCGTGCACGCACCCACGTAGGCACCATGGAGATGAAGAAATGCGCCAGCTCCCCAGCAGCTCCTCCAGCACTTCCCCAGCACCACCCCCCTCCTCCCGACTCACCTTCCTGCCCAAAGGTGACCATTATCCCAACTTCTAGCACCAGAAGTTTCCTGGCCCTGCTGTTGTACTTTACATACATGGAATCACAGGGCATGAGCTACTTGTGTCTCATTAGTTTTACCTTATGTTGGAGACCCTCCATGCTGCTGAGTGTGGCAATATTTGTCCATTTTCATGGTCTTCCATTCTTTGACCATGTCACCATTTATGTTTTATTATTAATGGGAATCTACACTTTATTTATTTATTTATTTTTAAATAATAAATTTTATTTTTATATTCCCCATACAATTGCAACCCCCCCATGCTGACCCCAATCCCTCCCCTCCCGCCCCCCGCCCCCCACCCCCCAAAAAGTGTCTCTGGATCATAGTTTTTTGTTGATTTTGATTTTCACTTTCTTATAGTTATTCATTTTCCTGGTCCCTTATTTAAGTTTTCTAGATTCCTGCTATGAGTGAGACCATCCGGTATTTTTCTTTTTCCTTCTGGCTTATTTCGCTGAGCATGATCCCTTCCAGCACCATCCATGTTGCTGCAAATGGCATGTGTTTATCTTTTTTGAATGCTGAGTAATATTCCATGGTGTACATGGACCACATCTTCTTGATCCACTCATCTATTTTTGGGCATTTAGGCTGTTTCCAAAGCTTAGCTATAGTCTACACTTCTTTTGATTATGCACTCTACCACTAGGAAATCTTAACTGTGCACTTTCTCTTCGTATCTCTGTCCATCTGTCTGTCTTTCTCTATGCATATATATCACAGTATATGCTTCACTGTAGTAAACTTTTGTACATTGTAAAACACAAATACATAGGCATGTTAAAAGATGAGCTAAACTAGAAGTTTTGGTTTTTCCTTTCTGCATTCCATGGGTTCATGCCTGCTCTGCTCCCCACTTTGTGGGCTCCTGGCTTGAGGGCCAGGACTCTGATAGTGTTTAGGTTAAATAAGAAGATCTCATGGGACAGGTTGGGTGCTCATAGGCTTTGCAATCAGACAGGCCTGTATGCGTGTGAGCTGCTCGACTCTCAATCAGTGATGTTATTTCTTCACTCACAGAGTGGAGCCCTGTCTTGTGTTCATCCAGTTAATCTTTAATGTGTGCCAGGCCCAGTTCTAGGCACTGGGATGACAACAAAGACCAGCAAGAATCCCCTAGCCAAGGGCATACAGTTCTTCTTTTTTTTTTTTTAAGATTTATTTATGCATACAGGAACTGGGGTGCAGGTCAGTGGTGTGGGGGTGAGAGGATTCACCAGAGACGGAGTGGGGAGCAGAACAGGCAGATGCACTGAAATACACTGCTGAGGGGAGCAGCGGGAGACGGGAGAGGTCTGCTGTGCCATTTGGGTCAGCTCCCTGGCCAGGATAGAACTCATGCTACAGTGGCTGCCGAGAGCTTCACAGTGCTGAGACTTAACCCCTTGCACAACCAGGGAGGCCCAAGGGCATACAGTTCTCACGTGGGGAGAGTGGGAGATTAGATGCAGCGATCCTCTCCACCACACAGGCCAAAGGCACTGGGGTGTTTCTGGAAGTTCTGAGCACGCCCTGCGTTAGAAGCAGATGGCGTGGAGTGGACTCAGCTTGTCCTTCCCTCCCTACCGGTCTCTCTGGCATTCTCTCCACTGGGGGCCCTCCCTCCTCCAGCCTTCCCCCCATAGCGTGGCAGGAGGGGGTGGTGGTGGGAGCTCAGGGCCGCAGGAAGGCAGGGCAGGAAGGACCAGGGGCAGAGGGGTGCAGATTTCAGGGACCTGTGGTTCCATTAGCCACCCCCTCCGCATGCCCAGCTCATGCTGGCGCGCTCCTGCCTCCCCCTATCTGGACAGGGTGTCTAATTGAAATTGAAGACCTGTTTAGCTGTGGGCCTACACAGCCCGATGGCAAATGTGGGCGACCACAAAGTATGTGCCGGCGCTTCACGTTCCCAGGAATCTGACAAAGTGATTGATGCCTCGAGGCTCTTTCTTCAGAGGTCTGGAGCCAGTCTCTTGTTTAGGCCATGCTGTGGAAGATTCGTCCAGTCCGGTCTTGTGCTCAGTAATCTAAGAACACAGAAGAGAATGGACGCCCAGTCAGCCCCGAGAAGCACCTACAGCTTGTACCAGAGCTTAGATCTGCACTACGAGGCGGCTTGCAAGTAATCCCTGAGCCTTACCTGCCCACAAACCCACAAACCCCACAAGACTTGCTTGTGACTGGCCGGACACTGGCCACGTCCCGTCCACGTGATTGTGGTGGGTGCAAATCAGGGACCACTGTCTCAAAAGGGAAAGGATTTTTTTTTCATCAAAAATCCCTTGGAAAATCTGGTAAAATGTGAATCTTTTAACCAGGAAAAAACGCACATGTGTGTGGAGGTATAAAAATTGGTAAAAATTGTGCATGTAATTTCAGCAATAATGATGAGTAAAAGTAATGCACCACATGCACACTTCTCAGCTCTTGAGCCTGCTCATTAAACCCTTATTAAACCCCTGGAGGCACATACTGTTGTTACGCAAGATTGCTCAGACACTAGGTAGGGGAGCTGGGACCTGAACCTGTGATTCTGAGGTGTAGGGAAAATGGAGGGGCTCAGGTGCTTTTCTCACCTCTGGCACTAGCCTCTATGGCTGCCACCTGCAGCCTTGCTTTCCTCCCACATGTTTTCATTGGTCACACACAATATTGTGTTGGTGCAAAGAGCACTTGAGAGCGTGAGTACAGTGCATGCATGCCTATAATTACAGGCACCCAGGAGAGATCATTACCAGTGGGACATCATGAGAGAAGAGGGAATCCAGAAAGAGCATGGAGACCTGGGGTGAGGAGGGCTGGGAGCCTTGGTTGCTGCCCCCCAGGCCTCTGCCTACCCTCCTGCTCCCCTTCTTGCTGGTCTGCCTGTACCCGGTTCCCTGCTTCAGCATTAAAGGCCTGTCAAATCTATTGAGGGCTCCAAGATTCCTTATCCATTTGCCCAAATCAACGATGAGCCTGCCCGCCCTGTGACTGGTTTGTCCCTGACCTCATGTGCCCTGCACTGCCTGATGAATACATTTTATCACCCTCCTTCCCCTCCAATCTCTATTGCAGTCTGTCTCCAGGATACAGATGATGACACTGCCCAGCATTGAGTTGGGATGAAAGCCACAGAGCTTCACCGGCTATGAAGACGGCAGACCCTTCTGTGTGCCTGGTGCAGCGCTTCTCAAAGTGTGGCTGCAACACCATTTCCTGCAGCCCTGGACACATGTTAGAAATGCAGATTCCTGCCCCCCCCAGGCCGCTGAGTAAGGAATTCTGGAGGTGGACTTGACAATCTGCAAGTTACCAGTCACCCTGCCTCTCTCCCCACCCCCACCCCCATCCCAGGGACTTGGATGTGTGTTGAATCAGTGAATGGAAATTTTATGCATAGATGGATTGGCAGTACCCACATGGCAGCCTCTATTTTTATACCTTTAGAAAGTTTGTGACTCTGCACTGAATCATCATTCATCACCAATCAGGTTTCTAGCCCAGAAGAGCTGTGCTTGAGTGGCTTTTTCCCCAGCAGCCTAAAAGCCAGCCACTCGCAGGCCAGGGTGTAGGTGGAGCGCGACTGTCCTTGCCTCATGCCTGAAAGTAAAGATTCAGAGGTTTCCCTGGGCCCATGATTCAATGGCAGATGGCCCACTGGCCCCATGGACAGCTTTTCTGTTCCTTGATGGGTAAAGACTGGCTAGAAGTTGCTTTTCTTAAACATGTCTGGGGACTTAAAAAAAAAAAAAAATCCCCCCAGCAGATTCTCCCAGAGAGGTGCAGTTCTTGGCCTGTCAAGCCAGGATATTAAATGAAGCAATTTTCATCAGATAACACATCTTCTGGTTCATGTAAACGTCCCACAAATCGCCAAGCTCATAACTCAGCCTGATTGAAAGCAAGCCGCTAATCCATTTCACTTTGTAGATGGGTTGTGGGCCAGCTGAGAACTTGCCCTGGCCCGAGAGCCCCATGGCAGTCATACAAAGATGCCCTGTCCCTTCCCCTGGCCTGGTGAGGCTAGAAGGTTGCTGAGCATCCAGTTCCCCTGGCTTCAGACCATGCAGCCACCGGGCAGTCTTAGAGAAGAAACCCGTGCCCTGTGCAAGACACATTCAGAGTTGAATTATGATGTGGGTGACATTGCCATGAGGTCCCTGGAGACCTGGCCCTTCTGCTCCAGCCTCATCAACTGCTGGCTCATCTTTACCAGCCATTGCATTCATTCCCTTGTCTACAAAATGGGCAGGCAGTGCTGCTTACTGATCTAGCGGGTAACTAAATGGGATGACGTCTGTGAATGTAAGCTAGATCAGTGCTCCCTACCTCACCGCCATACATGCGGGTGCTGTTATTGTTGTCGTGCTGATTAGTTCTATATCTTTATCTCCTGGTGTCTGCTTCCTCCATCCAAAGTTTTCTGAGTACTTACAACGTACTCAACATCGTTGCATGCTTTCAGGACATCCTCTTAGTCAATCCACACCATCCCATGACCCACACTTTAATTCTCGGTGGTGCAATATTCTCACCTGCCAAATGGGACTAAATGACAGGGCTTCTTTGAAGACATGAAATAATAGGAGTGAAGCATCTAGTGAGAGGCCTGGCTGGGCTGATGCTCAAGAAATCCGATATGAGAACTTATGTTTTATGAGCTTGTGTCTATGTGACTTGGGGATTGAGACGAGATACTTGACTGAGTGAACAAGGACGAGCATAGGTCAGATGAGAGATGGGCAGACAGTGGGCAAGGCACAGCAAGGTCAGAGGAATGATGGTGGAAATGAACGTGTGTGCATGTGTGTATGCATGTCTGTGCATGTGTGTGTGTAGGAGAAAAGCACTCCTTGGCATTGTCTCTCTCTTGAGTACATGGGGAAAAATAGAACAGTGGGTACCCCCGATATGATGGGGCACAAACATGAACTGAAAGGACATAGACCCTTGAAGGACAGACAGGCTTTCCCCCACTATCCAATACATGTCACATGGCCTATGGAGCGAAGGTCAATGGAGGCCTTGTGGGTGTCAAGAGAAACTGTTGCCGTTATCTTAAAGAATGCAGATTACCTGGCTGTAGGTAAAATCCTATTGGAGAAAGCTGTCTTATGGCAGGGAAAACATCGTGATCTTTTGGTTTTGTCATCTGAGCCCCCCTCTTCTCCTCTTGTGGATCCCCCTCTCTCTCCTAGAGCCCCAGGCTCCTATCTCATTCATTAGCTCAATGATAAAGGCCCTTAGTCTGTCTCACTCAAGAATTTACAGCCATATACATTCTACATATGTACGTAATTACATTTTTCCTTTTCTCCTACGAGTATGTTTGATGTTAATTGGTTTGCTCGGCCAGTCCAGGAACCTCAGAAGAATAAAGGAAAATTTCCCCATCTGCATGCAACCCCTACACCCTGAAGTGGTCAAATTTACCCAGAAAAGTTGTTCTATTTGGCACCTCCCTGGTCCTGCCTCTGTACCCCCAACTGTGTTCAGCAATGATTAGGTGGTTCCCAATGTTTGTTGATTGAATTAAGAGCCTTAATCACAAAAGGAATCCTACTTTGCCAGATGGAGCTGCATACTCAACTGATAAAACCCAGCCTACACCCACCTTTGTGATGTAAAAAACAGGAAGGAATCACAACATGAGTGCCCACCTAAGATGACATTTTCTCAAAGCAGTTGCCATGTGCCCACTCTCACAGTTTCTGTAAGAAACAGAAAGCACAGTTAAATTTGAATTTTAAATAAGCAACATAATTTTTTTAGTATAAGTATATCCCAAATATTGCATGGGGCATACTTATACCAAAAAAATCATTGTTTATTTGAAATTCATATATAACTGGGGATCCTATATTTTTACTTGCTATAGCTAGAAACTCGACCCTGGATGAATCAGAAAGACTTTGAACTGATATTTAAAAAAATCCATCCATAGTCTACTCCCACCTACAAGCTTCCTTTTTATCACAATGTAATGTTGATGAGAAAACTGATATAACACAACAAAATAATACTAGCACAAAAAATGCTACCTGGCATACAAATATATTCCCCCTCCCTGTTATCTGAAACTGTCAATTGCAAAATGAAATTTCCCCCCTAAATTTATGCTTATTGTGGAACATCTAAAATATAGCAAAAAGCATGTAATCATAATCCAATTAATTTGAGATAATTTCAGTTAATACTATTCCATAGTGCCTTATTTTTTTCCTCCACAGACTCATCATTTGCCACGTAATTGAGAAAAAATACAAAATTCTGCACTGTGACTTTCACTCTGGCATCATATTACATTTGTTTTCCATGTCATTAAAAACTCTGACGTTGTCTTTCTAATTCACCCAATGCTGTCCCATTGCATGGATGTGCATGGGGTTTTAAATTGTGTGATAAGTGGCTCAGGGACAAACCTTTTTACGTGTAAGTTCGCCTTTGGACTTCAGGCTGTTTCCGTACAGTGAGTCCTGGGGTGAATGGTTGAGAACTCACCCACCGACCATCTGGCTACACGTACACTGTTTTTTCTTTTGATTTTAAAAGAAATGACTATTCAGAGGGTAAAATGTGGTGTGGACAGAGGAGTGGAGAGGCAACCATCCAACTCCCTTTGTAGTTGAACCACCAGTTCCGAAATCAACACTGCTGGCCGCTGGCCCTCTCTGCTGCTGAAACTCATTGCGTAATTACACTCCAGATACCCTGTTGTCTTCTGTACCCACCTGCAGAAAACTCTCGTGGCCTTCCTTTACAGTGTCACCAGCCTTAATGCTACCTCTTCAAAGAACGATCGCTAATTATAGTTATTTTACTTTGGGGACCTTGATTGTTGGTGAGTTTGATTCTTTTTTAAAATACAGAATGTATTTTTGAATGAATGACACATGAATGCTTGCATCTGTCTATCTGTGAATCTGTCTCTATCACCACTTGTTAACAGCCAGCCTGCTCCAGTCCTTTAGTCAAGAGTGAGCTCCCAAGTGTTGGAATCACATCTGACATGGCTTACCTTTCTCGAAAAATGCACTCTCAGTGATAGGCACATAGTAGGCCCTCATTACGAATCAATTTCCTGTTGATTGCTTCCAAAGGTCCCTCCAGAGAGAGATCACTACCCCAGGACTGGGCCCCGGAGCCCTCTGGGCGTACAGTGCCTCACCCACCTTGGCTCTCACCCATTGTCCATTTTAAGGTGAGCAGCTTCGATGGCCTCCGGCAGGTGTGTGCTAACGCCTCAATGGAGCAATTGTGACATCTTTGATGCAGATGACAGGAATCAGGCTCTCTCGCTGGCATCGCAGAGCAGATGGGTGGCACAGATCATCTATGGAAAGCATGGTGGTTTCTTGAATGCAAGACCTTAAGACCCTATTGGTGGTTCACACTCGGGAACAAAGATGACGAGCACTCAAAATGGGGGGCTGGGGGACCACCTGCCCCGACATTGGCCGGCCCGAGGCACGAATTCCGGTGCTGTTTCCTTACTGCTCAAGCTCTTCCATCTGTGCATTACAAAGTCCCAGTGTTTGCAGGGACTTGTATGTCCCTCTTGAATGTATAAATAAGGCAGACACCCTGACAGGAAGGGCACATCTTTCCTTCAAAAAATGCCACGCTTTGTCTCCTTTGTGTGCCACTGGAATTCCATAGTAAATAAGGCTCAGAAAGGACTTCGGTTCTCCTCGTCTTCTAGAGTCTGGGAAGAGGTGGCAGTGCCCTCCATCAGTGTGAATGTGACCAACTTGTGGCTTCCTGGCTTGTTCTAGATAGTTGAGGTTGCAGGGGAGAACAATAGCCAGAGTATGGTTCCAGATAAATGAGGTTGGAGGGCCTCCCTGGTGGTGCAAGGGGTTCAGTCTCAGCACTAGGAAGCTCTCCGCAGCCACTGCAGCATGAGTTTGATCCCAGGCCAGGGAGCTACCCACGTGGCGCAGCAGACCTTTCCTAGAGGCTGTTCCACTGAGCTGGTCTTGTGGGATGCGAATATCTGCCAAGTGCCTATCCCATGGAAAGTGCTGGATTAAGTCAGGGGTGACTTGGACAGCTGTTCGGTATTTACACCAATGAGCTTTGTGAGTCGCCAGGGTAAAGGACAAAGCAGCGTTTCTCAAACTCATTTCACCACTGCACGTTTTTCCTTTTTCCTTTCTCCTTTCTTTGCAAAATATGGCATCACTTTGGAAATATCCTTGAGTTTTCATGGTTTGATGATGCCCTTTTGATGTGTGTGTGCATCACGCATGCACGGAGATATTTTGATATTATCACATAACAAAGTCAAAGCTGTTTTTCACCGTGGAAACTTAGAGCACTAGGAAAGAAAGCTCAGGAAGTTCTGCAGAGGCGTTTGGGCTGAAGACTTATGCCTTGCTCTTAAGGGCCCACCTAATTGAGCAGTTAGAAGTCCAAAGGCTGGACCTACTATTCCCTCATCTGAACAGGATTTAATTGTGACATGTGCCACTGTGAGGTCCCTCCCTGTCATCACTTGGACAAACTGTCTAGAGAGAAGCAGCCATCTGAAGGTGCCAAAGACACATGCGGGCTGCATTTTGCAAAATGTCCTGGAGGCGAAAGCTGCTACTTGACCTTCCTCAGAACCTTGACACTCTACAATGAACTCAGTGCAAAACCTCACTCACTCCGTTCTTCTAACTGCTCTCTGGGCAATAAATTAAGATGGCCTGAGGTGTCCTCCTGCTGGCTGGGGCTGGAGAGGACGGCTCAGTGTTTGTTGGGGAGAGTAAAAGGCGCATGTGTGGGTTGGAGTCGCTGCAAGTTCCTACTGGAAGTGAGCGAATCTTTCCGGAAGTTCTCTGTTGGATTCCCAGGGGCTGGGCCTCTAACTTTGATCTCTAAGACCAGAGCTTTGCAGAAAAGAACAACCAAAAAAAATTGACATGATTGGGTCTGGAGCGGCAGGAATTTATGACTGGAGTGGATAATGAAGAGGCTGAAAACATAGAAACAGGCCTTACAATCCTTGACACCCTCTGATCCCCAGCACCCCTCCTGGGGCTCTTCTAAACCTTGTGCAACTGCTGGGAAGCAGGGACCGGAGGCTGGGCTGTGACTGCTGCGTCCTTTTAAACCAAGAACGTGAGCTGCTAGTTGTTGAAGAACCAATGGTGGGATTTGGTTTGGAGAAAGGGTTTAAGAGGCAGTGAGAAGACGAAAAACGAACAGGCAGGACTTAGGGGTTGGGAGAGGGCAGTGAGACCTCTCATCCGAACTTATACTTACTTTGTAATGAACCCATCAGCAAATGGGACCAGTACTCATCAGGGACCCTCTAGAGAGAATAAAATCAGGTTAACCAGGCACTGCTCTTAGATAAGGACCTGGCATCTGCTGGCCTGGGGTTAGCAAACTATGACTCCCAGGCCACATTTGCTGCCACCTGTGGTTAGGACATATTATTGGAACACAGCCCTGTCTGTTTCCTCACATATTGTCGTAAGGGCCATGTTTGTATGATCAGGGTGGAAATGAATAGTTGAGACAGAGATCTGGTATGGCGTACAGTAAAATGTATTTGCCATCTGGCCCTTTATGGACAACGTTTGTCAGTCAATCCTTAGTCAAGAATGTTACCTGTTCTTTATGTTGCTAATACCTATCCCAGGGGGAATATAATAAAAATAAACGAGGAAATATAAATTGGTTAAGATTCTATAGAAAGCCATATAGAGGTTCCTCAAAAAATTAAACATAGACCCACCATTGGACCCAACCATTCTACTTCTGGGGGTTTCCCAACAGAAATGAAAACAAAAAATGGTAGACATAGTGGCACTCCAAGTTCGTGGTCGTGTGATTCAAAATAGCCTAGATCTGAAAATGACCTAAGTATCTGTCAATGGGTGAGTGGATAAAGATGTGAGATATATATATATATATATATATATATATATATATATATATATATATCTCCCAATAGTATGTACAATACCATGTTATACACCCAATGGAATATTATTCAACCCCAAAAAAGAGAGAAGTCATGGCATTATCAACAACAAGGATGGACCTTGTAGACATTGTGTTAAAAGAGATAAATCAGACACAGACAACTGCTGTGTGATCTCACATATAGAAGCTAAAATAGGCTAAGGTTGTTAAAACAGAGAGCAGAGTGGTGGTTACCAGGGATTGGAATATGGGGAACTGAGGAGCTGTTTAAGGGTACACGCTTGTAATCAGTAAACAAAAGTCCTGGAGTCTAATGCACAGTGTGGGGATTATAGACAACAATACTGTACTATAAACTTCAAATGCGCTAGGAGGCCAGGTCTTCTTTATTCCTACTATAAAAAAGAAATAATTATCATATGATAATCATATGACAGAGGTGTTAGCTAATGCTGTCCTACAACGACAATCACATTGCGCTATATTAATGGATCAAATCCATACGTTGTACACCTTGAACTTACATAATGTTACAGGTCAATTATATCTCAATGAAAAAATTATACCTCGATGAATAAGATGAGGATAAATATGTTAAACAACTTTGAATATTTTTCAAATGAAGCCAAGGCTGGACTGAAAGGGAGGTTTATTAAATCATTCACTTAACAATGAGATTTTCTGTAGAAATTTTTAAAGACGTTGAAAAGACTCCCTAATTATATGGAAGCTCACACACAGATAGGCCAGATGGAGTGTTAGTTCATCCTCAAATAGCCTTTGGTTATTTTTAGCTCCTTCTAGAGGTGAGAACTTAAGGCTCAGAGTGTTTATTTTACGTGAGGTCTCCAAATTTACATAGGTGGCAAGAGGCAGATTCAGAACACAGGCCTTTCTATTGGTGTGAAAAAACAAACAAATAGAACAAACAAGTCAGTAAGCAAATCAGTACATATGATAATATCTAATTTTTGTAAAAATAAGTATCAATGTGTGTGTATGTGCACAAGTAGATGTGGCAGGGAGACATTTAAAATGGTCACAGAGGTTATTTGGGTTCATAAAACACATAGTCTCTTGAATACGTGTAACAAAGAGGGAAAAACGTTAGACAAGGAAAGGGTGTAGGCACAACGTGTCAGGTATCATTTGCTAGTCCTCCGCACACTTCAGCCCTCATTAGCAGTTAGGTTAGTCAAGTTCCAAAGCAAATGTGAGTATTGGTAGAATGTGATTCCGAAGGAATACTTGGTAGCACCGGGAGCCATGGCTTCTGAGCTTCCCATTTTCCCTCCATGGCTCAGATCTGCTCATCTCCCCTCCCTCCCCCACCTCCCTCCTCCTACCCCCTCCCCCTCTCTACCCCATCCTGGAGTTACAAAGCCTCCACGCCCCTCCCTCCCTTTCTTGGGGGTCTGGGATCACCTCTCAACTTTGAAGAGCCCTGCTGCTTTTTATAAATATTTTGGAAGCATCTCAAGTCTTAAAAAAAAGAAAATTAAAAAATCACTTACAAGAGATGCATTTTGACAAATCGAGGGGTCCAGGAGATCATCTTCCAGGTTTTCATTGTATTCCCCCGTACTCCAGAGAGTGGGAACCCATCCAAACCAGAATGTGCACTGCCCTGTTCTATTTCTGGGAGAATAAAAGGAATCTGGCCATGTCCTGCGAAGCATCCGACATTCACATACTTTTCTGGCCCAGACGCTTTGCCAAATGTCAGTGTGACTTGCAGAATGTGGCTGTTTTTATTTTAATCTGCAAACATCGCTCCGTGAATTATGACCTTGCCCTGGTTGGGGTATTAGAGCAGGAATCGGGGAAGCAGTGAAAGGTGATCCAGGCAAGGGAACGAGGGTTTGGAAAAGGCAGACTTCAGAGGTACCTGTCAAAACATTCCTTGGTAAAAATGCTTTTCCTTCTTTGCTCATTTTTAGAAACTTTCTTCTTTTTTTTTTTAGAGACTTGGAACACTCAAGACTGCCTGTGAGGTTTTGTTTACATTCCAATAGACCTGTTCAGGTGGGCCTGAGTGTCTATTCATCGAGGTAGAGGTCGTGACTCAGCTGTGGACACACAGGCGCTGGCGAGCTGGGGCCGGCTCTCCAGGTACACAGGTGTGTGCAGGCACACACAGGAGGGTAGCTTTTGGGGAGATATACAGGGTAGTATGGGGGCACAGGGTGATTTTTTTTGTAGCTTTATTTTTTTAAAATAAATTTTATTTTTATATACCCCATACAATTGCGACCCCCTTATTTTGACCCCAATCCCTCCCCTCCCTGCCCCTCACCCCCCATAGAGTGTCTCTGGTTCATAGATGTTTGTTGATTTTGATTTTCACTTTCTTATAGTTATTCATTTTCCTGGTCCCTTATTTAAGTTTTCTAGATTCCTGCTATGAGTGAGACCATCCGGTATTTTTCTTTTTCTTTCTGGCTTATTTCGCTGAGCATGATCCCTTCCAGCGCCATCCATGTTGCTGCAAATTGCATGGCGTAGGGTGATTTTAACGTCATTTAGGGGTCAGTGAGAAGCAGTGATGATTGCGCAGGATGGCCTGAAGGCTGAGGGGGTGGGGATGGGGTTTGGAGGGGCAAGAGGTCTTATGCAGAGGGAGCAGCCAAATGGGGGTTGGGGTGGGAGAGAGCATGGCACATTCAAGAAGCCACTTTCTAACTGTAGGGTGGCAGGAAAGGGGAGGTTACCAATGAACAGGGATCTTAGAAGAACACAGGGGTGCGTTCACACATGATGGAAGATGATCATGCTGATTGCTGTAGAGGTCACAGTTCAGTCATATTCTGTTTAAAATCCAAATAAGGGATCAGGGAAAAAAGTTATTATAATAAAGTGAAAATCAAAATCAACAGGCAACTATAAACCAGAGACACTCAGCCGGGGCGGGGAGAGGGGAGTAGGATCAAAACAGGGGTGGGGAGAGCACAGGGACTGTGGTGATGGGACGCGGGTGAATGGGTGGTGGGAATTTCACGGGGACTCTAAAGCATGCGCTGTACAAAAATGAAGAATGATGTAAAAAATATGTAAAATAATAAAAGAAAACTGAAAAAAAATCCAAACTGGGGCATCAAACATCATGAACTTGGATTCATTTGCATCCCTGCTCCCAATGCTAATGAAGTAATAAAGCATTTTAAAATCAAAGCCAGAAGGTATTTTCTTTTGGTTCCCCCCCGCCCCCCCCCCAGAGGAAGTATGCACTTGAAACTGGCTCCATGTGTCTCTTCTATGACTTGGGGAGCAGAGGGGACCCCCGTGAATGGGAGAACAAGGTACACGGATCCACAGTCTTGCTTGGAAAAGGTCAACCCTTTCTCCCCCACACTCCCACAAATCCTCAAAGGCCTCAATCCTCATGCCCAGACGGTGGCCTCAACGTATTTGGGATTAAATCAGAAGCAATTTGAGTACATTTCTGCTGAAAACACCATCGCAGCCCCTGCTCCACTGGAGGAAGGGGGAGTGTGGAAATCAGCATCAGGGCGCAGAGATTTGTATGCGGACTCCCCTTTCACCCTTGCTCAGCGCCCCCCCCCCCACCCCCAAGGTGTCATCTTTCCCATTTGCAGATGAGCAAACCGAGGTCAGATCTCTAAACCCCCGCTGTGACCGCCCCACCATTCTGCCTTTGGATCACTGGGTGATCCGCCAGCTGCCCGAGAGGGGTCTCCTGGCCTGGGGGCATCTCCCCAGAGCACCCACTTCTATCACATTTCCTCCTCTGTCCTCCACTCAGAGTTCCTGCTAGAGCCCACGGAAGGAGCTCAAGGCATGTTCCAGCTGGTGGACGGTCGGCTGCCCTCTGCGTGGAACTGACAGTGGACCAGGCGGCGCCGAGGAGGTGGGGGGTCGACAGCGACCCCATTCTGGTCTCCCACCGCCCGTAAGGTGTGCTCTTCCCCTGTCACCGGGGGAAGCCTGGGACAGTCTCCTGCTGTTTGTCTCTCTCGTCTTTGGTAATAAGCACAGTCCTTACATTAGGATGCTCGTGCTGTCGTAAGACCCAGCTTCAAACTGGACTGAAATGAAATCTGCTCCCTTTTCTCAAGAGGACCTGCCCATTGGCCGGTCTCGTCCCTGTTTTTTACTTTTCGGTCCCACTCGGCCAACTTTGGCCACTGAGGTCGCGCAGGAGGGCCAGGAGGACCAGGACGGGCGGAGAGAGGGTGGAAGTCCTTGTTTGACTGACCCTCTTCACTGGCCTGTCCCCTCTCAGTGGCACTCTGGGTTTGTGGGAGACGCCCCATCACTGAGGACCCCCCCACCTGCCTCTCCCCGCCCCCCCGGGCTGAGAGTGCATCCCTGGCTCATTGCTGAGGCTGCCCAGGCCCGCAAGGTCCTGCAGCGGCTTTGGCACCTGGGTCTTCCCTCTGCCCAGTGTCCCTTTCGGCTTATGGTGACCGGCACCAACTCTCCCACGCGGCCCTCGTCACCTCCGCAGCCGGGCTCAAAGCCCTGTCTTCCCACGACACGCCCTGGACGTGAAGGTCTGAAGGCACCCCCTTCTCTGGACTGCGCAGAGCCCAGTCTGCCTTGTGTCTCTCCTTGTGGGGGGCCAGACCAAGCTCCCCGTTTATCTGTGGAACTCGGATTATGGCTCTCTGGGTAGCTGCTTTAACGTTCCTTTGTATTGTCCTAGCGTGTCCTCCACCCCACTCCACGGGGGCGGTGGAACTTCCACTGTGAGTCCCTACAATTAAGTGTGTCCTCCTTATTTCTCCCGGGCCCTGATATACCCTTTTTAAAAATTAAATATGTTTTATTGAGTTAATATTATTTCACATTATTGTTTCCATAAGAATAGGCTAGGAGCTCCCCAAAGAACCCACAGTCCCCCCCATAGACCCCTGTGCTCCCTGATTGAGGCAGGGGTAGGCAAGTCCATGAATTCATTCTATGACACCTACTTTGGAATTTCTGTGGCACAGCCTGGGCTGGTATCTGTGATGACGCGCGTTACCAGCCCCACTCCGTCACCCTTCCTGGTCTTCATGCCCTTTGCCAGGGACTGCAGATTCTGTTAGAGAGGTGGGCACTGTCCCCAGCCTGGCCGCTGCGCTGGCCGTGCCATCTGCTTAACCCACAGCAGAGACGCTGTGTGCCCGCCCTGTGCCCTGGCACCAAGGGTCCTTGTGCAGATCCTGCCTCCCCCCGCCCCTCCCACTACCTTGGCCTCACCAGGAGCACGTGCCCAGGGGACCCCACGGGGGTGAGGGACAGGCGGAGTCCAGCAGCCAACCTCAACCACGCGGTCAGCCCCAGGCAAGATTAACAGAGATGCCTGGCGGCTCGGCCCAGACTCGCCAGCCGAGGCTGTTTATTATCACATGCCACGGCAGCTGCGTGTGATTTATGGCACAGCATTATGTTGGCATTAGATAACTGAGAAGTATCTGATATCTCGAGCCTTAGGGTTCCATCTGAAAATTCCATATTGTCATAAATATTGCTCCAAAACTCTAATCTCCAATGACAAAATAAAAAACTTACTCCCCTCCTCGCTCTAGTCCTTCTTTCTGAGACGTAACAAAAACTCAAGGAATTTCACCGATTTTAACCATATCAAATGATACTGCAGATTCCCAAAGTGTGTTCTAGGTAGCAATACTCCCTGGAAATGCTCCCTCCTCTCAGATGCCTGTGTCACTTGTGTTCAGGGGACATTTCATGGGGTGAGGTCTAAGGTGAGAGGAGCAGGGCACTGGCCTCAGATGCAAAGTCTCAGCAGGCGCCCCCAAATCTCAGAATCGAGATCAACATTTTTAAAAATGAAAGTGGGGCCTCCCTGGTGGCACAAGTGGTTAAGACGCAACCTATGAAACGGTCCACAGCCTCTGCAGCACGAGTTTGATACCCGGCCGGCCAGGGAGCAACCCACGTGGTGTAGTGGACCTCTCCCGTCTCGCCCGCTGCTCCCCTCAGCAGTGTACTTCGGTCAGTCTGCCTGTTCTGCTCCCCACTCTGTCTCTGGTGAATCCTCTTACCCCCCCACTCCTCTGGCCTGAACCCCAGCTCTGGTATGCGTAAATAAATAAATCTCAAAAAAAAAAAGAAAATGAATGCAAGATCCATGATGAGCAAAATATCACAATTTTAAAGAGGGAGAAAATCACCAACGGTGCCCTGGCCAGCTCCCCTGGGGCTGAGGTCAAAGGAAAGGGCAGCAATGCTTTTATAAAAAATAATACAAATAAAAAATTAAAAAGTTAAAAAAATCATACGTCACCCCCACCATGCACATGACTTCAGAAGAGGCTCTGAGGGGCCCCCTGAGTTTTCTTGACTTGTTGCCTTTCTTGAAAGCATGTTCCAAGGGCAGAAGAGAAACAGGGTGCGTGGGAGACGTGGGGTCCACACCCATCTCAATTCTGTTCCTAGAAGACTCTGGATTCAATGTGTGAGAGAGGAAAGAGGAAGGCAGTAGGGTGCTCTCGATTCTCACAGTCAGAAAAGCAGAGGGGGACGGTGTAGGGGCAGGAAGGACACTGAGCAGGTTTTCTGATCCAGCAGACCGGGTAAAGGAGGAGAGAGTCATGGAGCCCTCAGTGGCTTTTGCAGGCTTTTTTTGGGATTTACTGGGTACACAGCAGGCAGGAGTGCTGGGGGGCCGGGAGGCTGGCAGGCCTCCCAGCCCCCAGCAAGTCTTCACTCTATCTGGGCTCTCCGGCCTTCACTCTGCTTCTCTACTCTTCTGTTTGTTCTGCTTCTCATGACTTGGCTTCTCTGCTCCTGCTGGCGTCCCTGTGACACTGCCCTTAAAAGCCCAGTCTCAGCCCAGGTGAATCCCATCTACCTACGCCCACCCCCTACTCCAGGTGCCCGCCATCAGGCATGCGTTCAGGACCGCAAGGCTCCATCATCCATCCTAATGGTGGGAGGGCAGGAAAGCCTGATACTTTTACCTTACCCTACAGAGGGGTAAGCAGGGAGGCTCTGGGTGGGACTCCTGGGTGCCAGTCAGGCTTCAGCCACTTGCATGTGTGATCTCTGACCTTCCAGTGCCTCCGGTTCCTCACTGCCCCAGTGGGAATCCCAGCTCGAGGCTCTCAGGGGAATCAGCATGTGACAGGTTTGCTGAGCACTGTAGAGGTCTCAGAGGCCAAGTGTCTCCGGCCAGGAGTCCTTTGAGGACTGAGAAAGAGGCGACAGGTTTATGCCACCAGGTCCGCTAGTGGAAAGTGGCCGAGCAGAACCACCTGCCCCAGTACAGCTGCCCTGAGACGAAGCTCAGATTTCTGGACTCCCGTTGAATCCCACCACCAAAGGGTCGGCCACCGGGCCCATGAGTCCCGGCCTTGCTTGGGCAGGGGGTGGGGGGCACACAGCTCTGAGACCCCCTGGTCAGGGGAGCAGGGCCCAGAACATTCCCCCTGGCTGTTTCACACCCAGAGCAAGAGCAAGTGGCGCTCTGCAGAGGGGGTGAGTCTCTGTGCCAAGCCTTCTTCTTCCTCCCTAAATTGCTGCAGGAGAGAGGGTGGCTGAGCGTCTTCCAGGATGTCTCTCCAACTTCCTCTCTGCATCCCAGCAAGAGTAATCTGGAAGCTTCTAGAAAATTCACAAGAGCCGGGGCCATGAATCCCGAGACATCCCAGGCACTGTTCAATGGAGCTATTTTCTCAGTGTCCACAAGGGACTGTTCCTGTTGGCAGAGGCTGAGCAGAGACAGAATTGTCACCCGCAGAGGCCTGTGCCCAGGGTGGTGGGACAGGAGGTGGTGCTGAGTTGGTTCATGAGAAGGCACCCCAGATTCTAATGAGTCATTTCTGGTCGAGGGTATCCCTCATGAGAAAACAAGTTAATAAAGGTGTTGGGAGGCTGGAGACTGGGAAGTACTTTTCCTGGGTTCAAATCCTGGTTCTGTCACACCTGTGTGGCTTCAGGTAAGTAGCTTAACCTCTCACATGCTCAGCCAATGTTTGGAAAAACCTCCCTGGGGTGTCATAAGGGGCAGGACAGGACACCGTGCAGGTTTTCTAGGATCCCATGCAGACCAGGTAAAGGAGGAGTCAGAGTCCTCAGTGGCTTCTGCAGGTCTTTTATTGGGATTTACCAGGCATCCAGGCATATGGCAGGCAGGGGTGCTGGGGGGCCGGGAGGCTGGGAGGCCTCCCAGCCCCCAGCAAGTCTTCACTCTATCTGGGCTCTCCGGCCTTCTCTGCTTCTCTCTCGGCTTCTGCTGCTTCTTTCTCGGCTTCTCTTTCGGCTTCTGCTGCGTCCCTGTGACGCCGCCCTTAAAAGCCCAGTCTCAGCCCAGGTGAATCCCATCTACCTAGGCCCACACCCTATTCCAGGTGCCCGCCATCAGGCATGCATTCAGGACCGCAAGGATCCATCATCTATCCTGATGGCGGGAGGGCAGAAAAGCCTGACACTTTTCCTCACCCTACAGGTGGCATTTCCTAAATTCCCATACCAGAGACAGTGATGCTGTAGGGTAAGGTAAAAAGTATCAGGCTTTTATGCCCTCCTGCCATTCAGAACCCCGTGGTCCTGAATGCATGCCTGATGGCGGGCACCTGGAGTGGGTACACCTGGGCTGAGAGACTGCGTTTGTAAGGGCGGCGTCGTGGGGACGCCAGCAGAAGCCAAGAACGAACGGAAGCAGGAGAGCAGAGAAGCGGAGAGAACACGCGAGAAGGCCAGAGAGCCCAGATAGAGTGAAGACTTGCTGGGGGCCCACCTTTCTATCTATTTCTATCTGTGTATTAATATTTATATTTATATACCAATATAACACTGAGTTATTGTAAGGGACCCTCAGGCTTGTGCACAGCTTTTTAAATTTTAACTATATCTTGCAACTCTTCCTTGTCAGTAATGACACATACACATCATTACTTCATCGCAATATAAGAAATCAAATACGTAGCTGTATTTATTGGCCAGTTCACTATCACTGGAAAACAATTTTCCATTTTTTTCTTTTGAGTACAGCTAATAAAAATAGAGCCGAATCTCTGCAGGTCTTCTTAATTACTTCCTCCCGCCAAGTCCTGCAGCTGGATCACCTGGGCTAACAACTATGCCCTTTTGAAATCCATGTTGTCACTTTGGTCTCCAGGAAGGCCCTAGCCGTTGACACCCCACCCCCACCCCAGGCCGTGCCTGGAAGCACCAGCTTCCCGAATTTGTACTCATGCTGGATGCTTCTTCAGGTTCCCCCCAGTACCTGAAAGTAGAATATTTCTTTTTGGTAATATTTGGTTAGTTATCTTGTGGGTCTGGGAATG
The DNA here is from genome assembly GCF_964194135.1 of Talpa europaea. Lineage (NCBI taxonomy): Eukaryota > Metazoa > Chordata > Mammalia > Eulipotyphla > Talpidae > Talpa > Talpa europaea. The sequence continues at coordinate 7,407,715 of NC_140082.1, read as the reverse complement.
ATATCACCATTAATTTTTATGAAAAAACCTTTGAGCATTTCCAGACCCTAAAACAGCAAAACCCCCAAACCCCCTCCAAGTCATATCAAGGAGGAACATTCTACTTTGGGATGCTGGGGGAGATCAGTATCGCTTTTCATCTTGGTCTGTCTCTCCTACAATTTCCAACTCTGGGTTAGCAATAGGATGCGCCATTTTGCATGCTGTCACAGGGAAGGTCTTGGGGGGCTGGGCCCTGAGAACAGGTATGCGGTGGCTGAGCTGAACCCCAGCCCCTGCGATCACGGCCCAGGACAGACCAAGCCGGAGGGCGCCCAGCTGCCCCAGCTCCTCTCCCACGCCTCTTCCTAACAGGCAGGGAACAGATCTGCTTCTCGTCCTGGGCTTCCTACTGATGTGCTGTGAGGCCTTGGGCAAATGTCTTCTTTCTGGGAGGAGGAGAGTGTGAGAGAAGCCAGAGAGAGGCCAGAGATGGCAGGGGCTGGGAGGCTCGGTTGCTGCCCGCCTCCTGGCCTCCTGGCCTCCTGGCCTCCCTGCCTCCCTGCTTCCCTGCCCGCTGGTCTACCTATGTCCCCTGTTTCCTGCTTCAGCATTAAAGGCCTGTCAAATCTACCAAGGGCTCCAAGATTCTTTTCCGTCTGCCCAAATCAGCAGAGAACCTGCCCAACAGGGATGGCCCCGACATCTTGCTCAAGTTTGTCTGGTCAATAGAATTCAGGTCCGGATTTGCCATGTAGCTCCATGGCCTTAGTGCCCGCAGGAGGTAGGAGCGCTATCAAGAGGAGAGTTCCCTACCCCGTGAAAGGCGTCTTGTCCTTGAATTTCCCTCCGAGACAGCAGTTCTGGCACCCACAGGATTGGCATCCCCTGGGAACTGACCCCGCCCCAGGGCCTGTGATTCAGCAAGGCTGAGCTTGGGGTCCAGTGATCTCTGTTCTCCTGAGCCCTCCTGGTGAGTCTATAGCGCCGCTAAGAGGGCGAGGGTTCCAGAAGCCTGGCACATGTTTGCAAGAGGTCATTGCCAACCATCGTCAGTTACTGTCAACATCAGTCCCCACTGACCATGTGCCAGGTAGGGAGCCCTCGAAGTGGGTGCTAGGACCTTTTGATGTTTATTCCTGTTTTACAGATGAGAAGTGGAGACATTAACTCACCAGATGTCACACAGAATTAAGTGGCAGAGCTGGGACGAGAACCTAGATCTGTCTGTTCCAAGGATAATCATGCACTTGACTTTCCCAGGGAGGATCGACTGTCAGCCCAAAGCACAAAGGGAAGGCGAAAGAACTGTGCTGAGCTGGGTCATGACACTGGTCCCTGAAACGTACCTTTGCTCATGCATCAGAATCACCTGTTATATTTTTTAACTTAATGCCCAGGTGTCACCATCTCACAGCACTTTTTATGTCCCTCCCTTCACCCTGGTGAGTCCAATATTCCCCTAAGGGCAGAAACCACTGGTTCCAAGAGTTTCTAGCTAGAACAATGGGTCCCCCCCCCGCCCCCTATGCTCAGTGCTGCACCCACCATCAGCTTGGGGGGGTGGTGTTTCCTCTGCCTTCCACGGAAAGAACCTCCAGAATGAGCCGTAGATTCATCCATGGATCCGGTGCAGCTAATAGGGCTCAATACAGAGCTCACAGGGACTTTACAGCGGGGCCAGAGAACTTCCCAAGGCCCCACCATCAGTCCTCAAGGGCAGGGTCTTGCAACACCCCCTCCCAGAGATTGCTTTTTCCCAGCTAAGCAGCCCGAAGCCTTAAACCCTTTCAGTTGGAGAGAAGCTCTCAAGTCCTCTTGCGGTTTTGATTCCTTTTGCAACAGCACTTTGCATTTTCTCCTAAATCCCTTCCAGCTGTCAGGTAGGAGCGCCCCTGATAAGGATTTCCCCAGTGTGGGAGAGAAACATTTACCAGAGGTAACTGATCACACCAGGCTCTCTCCCTGACAGTCTCCAAGCATATGGAATATATTGTGGTTGGAGGGACATATATTTTAAGAATTTCTCCTGCATCTTTTCAGATACATTCCACCAAGGATTACTACAGGTGTCAGGAAAAGTGAGCTTTTGCTCTTTCGCCATGAGGAGGGGGCAGGCTTTGGCAGTGGAATCAGCCCCTAGATGTGGGAGAACATGAGCCTCTGCCCATGATGGGACAGGAATCCTGGACCCAAACGCTGGCTCCAGGGCCCCAGGGCTTCGTGGCTTTGCTGTGTTTCCCGGCGGGTCTGCTCAGGATGGGATGTCAATGAGAATGATAAATATTTATTGGATGCTATTCCCCACTCTGTTTCAGACGCTAACCCTTACCTCATCTTTTTGTTTGGATTTTCCTTTGTTTGCAATCTGCCTTCTCACTTCCTCTGTTGTGTCCCTGCTTCTAGAATTGCTTTTCACATAGTTGGTACTCAAAAAATAGTTGATGAATGAGTGGACTGAACTTTTCACATTTATTTTATCACTTATGTTCACAACCATCCAATAGACAGAAGCTGTTATTAACCCCATGTTAGAGGTGAGTGGAATCAAGTTCAGAGAGGTCAAGTAACGTGACCAAGATTGAACAGTGTGTGCATGGCAAATCCCCCATGCACACTCGGGTCCATGTAATTCCATAACACGTGTTCTGAAGACTCCCCAAGAGACAGAAAGGGCTTCGGGTCTTTGGTGGACACCTTAACATTTAGCTTGTGTCAAACTCCAGGCTGGGTGCTATAGTGGTAAACAGGACACAGTTGCGTCCCACAAAGAATCTATTGTCTACTGATGAAGAGACATCAATGAGCAGTGACAACACAAGGGTGAGTGTCATGATAGAGGGACACAGAGGAGCTCATGGGGACACTGGTGTCACATCTTTGTGCAAATCAGGGAAAGCTTCCTGGAAGAGGTGACAGGTTATAACCTCCATCCTCATCTCTATTCACTGTCATTGTCTTCTGAATTGTGATCTACTAAATTCTGTCTTTGTTTCACAAGCCATTCCAGATTCTGTTCTAGAAAAATGTCATTCCCAAAATAACCCTTCCAAATATCACTACACTCATTTTGTTATACTCTCACAGATGAATTGACTGAGGACCAGTGAGGTCACCTAATTTGCTGGAGTCCTAGAAGAAGAGGCAGCACTGGGATCACATGTCAGTCCTTTCTGGGGTAGTGTCATCACCTTCCATTGCACTGGAGACTCAAAAGCGTGTCTGTGGGGAGCAGGGGTGTTCATACAGATAAAAGGGAAGAAATGTGGTAGCATCACATGCAAAATTAGAGGCAAGAGAGGTCGTTTATAAGGGAGAGGGGTGAGCAAAGGGTTTTAGAAGCCTTATCCCAGGTTCAGACCACCAACTTGGGCAAGCTCACTTAAGTCGTAACAGAATTAAGATAGCTGCTTGGACTCCCACTGGGTCTAATCAGCAGAAGTCATGAAGTGGCTTGTAATCAGCAGAAGTCATGAAGAAGTCATGAAGTGGGAATCAAACTTGGTACAAAGTGTGGTTTGTTGGGCACTAGAAGTGAAGGCAGAGCTACTCTTGTGATGGGGGGGGGGCGCTGTGGTCATGCAACATATAGACCAATTGACTCCCCAAGACCCTTTCTTCTGTGTGGGTCCCAGAATTTGCTTTAAAACCTCAGCCTTAGTTCCCAGACCCTGTAGGTCCCCCAGGCTTCCCTTCCTCTGCACAGGTGAACCTTACCACTGGAATCATCCAGAAGCCAGCTCCTCAGCTGGAAATGGCACTTGCTTTTCCTTAAGGAATTTTTCAGGGTCCAATTTCCTGTCCCTTCCTCTCCCCAGTTCTGTGCCAGAGTCCCTTACAGTAAAAACGTCTTTACAAGAGCTCTTTTTCCATTTTTCTGGGGGAAATTTACTGCTGGTTTTGTCTACCTCTTCAGATAGCTTCAGATACTGACATCCTAGTTCCTTCTGGAAGAAACCCTTCCACAGCAGGGTTAAGTGGGCCGGGATCCAGGGCCTCTTGGAGTTGGACCAGCTGATTTAAGTGTGCAATTCCTAAACTGTAGCTGATTGAGCCAACTGATTACATTATACCACAGCTGGTTGGATCATGTGATCCACCACCCCCAGGGGATGATTTAAATGGCAATTGTCCACCGGTGGTACCTCCATTGTCCTGGGTGATACCACCCACCAGTGAGGATGGGCACCCGGGATGAGCTGGCTCTTTGGTACCACCTTTTGTGTTAAGTGAAGGCTTTTTGGCATTCCATTTTAATTCCCCTGTTGATATTTTTACTCTTTTTTTTTTGAGTTGCATTCTTTTTTTTTTATTTTTATTAAATAATAAATTTTATTTTTATATTCCCCCATACAACTGCACATGCCCCATTCTGACCCCAATCCCTCCCCTCCCGGCCCCCACCCCCCAAAAAGTGTCTCTGGTTCATAGTTTTTTGTTGATTTTGATTTTCACTTTCTTATATTCATTTTCCTGGTCCCTTATTTAAGTTTTCTAGATTCCTGCTATGAGTGAGACCATCCGGTATTTTTCTTTTTCTTTTTGGCTTATTTCGCTGAGCATGATCCCTTCCAGCGCCATCCATGTTGCTGCAAATTGCATGTGTTTATCTTTTTTGAATGCTGAGTAATATTCCATGGTATATATGTACCACATCTTCTTGATCCAGTCATCTATTTTTGGGCATTTGGGCTGTTTCCAAAGCTTAGCTACTGTAAATAGTGCTGCTATAAACATAGGGGTGCAGGTGCTCTTTGGAATTGATGTTTCTGTGTCCTTTGGGTAAATACCTAGGAGTGGAATTGCTGGATCATATGGAAGCTCTATGTTTAGTAGGTCCAGAAATCTCCACACAGCTCTCCATAGTGGTTGGACCAGTTGGTGGCTGTTGGGGTTCCAGTATTATGCATCAAAATTTGTCGTAGTTGCTTCAGCTCATACTGGTTTAATTCTCATCACATATAAAAACTGTCCTTCAAGATGGCTCCACTTCTTCCCCGTCCTGTATACTTACTGTCTGAGGTCTGCTTGTTACACAACATCATATAGATACACGTCTATGTAACAATCATGACATTTTAAAGTATATTAAGCATCTCTGTGCACCAGGCTCAGTGCCAACTACTTCGCATGGGTGATAGCTTTTAATCTTTAGAAAAAAACCAAACCAGAAGGTATTGCAATTGTCTCCATCTCAGATAGTAGGAAACACAAATTTTGGGTGGGTTGAGTCCTGCACTCAATGACTAGCTAGTGCTGGGAATGCAATTCTCATCCACGCGTGTGACTCCTAACAACTGGGGCCATGAGCAAAACTCCATCAGGCCACATTAAAGGGTGGTGAATTCAGATTCCCTTTGTGGGTAACAGAGGACATGTCTAAGGTTGAATTCTACAGTTATAACTTGGCTCATTGTTGCTGGCCCTGTCTTCCTGGGTGTCCTTCAGTTCAAGAGTTGCTCAACCTCCAGGGCACATCCTCTGTGTCACCAAAGCTGGGGAGGCGATGTCACAGTCACATCTGTTAGAAGCTCACGTGTGCACATTTCCCGTAGCACCCTCTGCTCAGAACCCCTCCCTGCGTGTTCATTTCAAACACACTGGAAGGCCCTAGTGAGGGGTCTTGGAAAAATGCAGCCAAGTGCAACATGCATATTTTCTACCTTCTCAGTGAGCCTGAATGAATGGGTCAGTGCAAAGTGGCTCACAGGAAATCAATACTTTCCCCCATCCCTGAGCTCCAAATGAGCCTGACTCAATTGCCTCCTCCTGTTTAACCCTTCCCTGTCATCTTGGCAAGAGTGAGCATACATTCTTCTTTCTCACGGGCCAGAAACTCCCACTGTGCTTGCTCTCCCCAGAGCTCTGGCTGAGACCACTTTCCTTCTGTCCTGCCATCTTCCAGACAGATCTGCTTTGAATCATTGCTTTAGCAGATCCAGGGAGCAGGGGTTCCCCTTTAACAAAAGGCAGAGCTGGACTTGGGGGCTGATTCAAGTCTTGGCGCAATTCCACTCGAATCTAGTGAAAGTCAATAAATACAATGGTGAGGAAGGTGTTGATGGCTCTGACCACCACCCCCCACCCCCCCAGGACTCTTCACGCACCCTATCATCTCCCCCCCATGAGACAAATCTGTGTCATTTAACCTGCTCGCAGAATTTGAAAGCGCTTTCTTCTTTGGCTCTCGAACCATTTTTTCAATTATGATCAAACAGATCCCACTAATCTCTCTTAAAAGCTGGTACGTGACTGAGCCAGGACTCGAACACAAGTTGTCTGACTTCAGAGCCTGGGGCACGTCTCGCTGGTACCCATTACAGCCCTCAGTGGATGCCAGTGCCCGCTGACATGATGATGCCGCTGCCACCCCCACTGCATCAGCAGGAAGGTCTCAGGTGCAAGATGGAAGAACATCTGGGTAAAGGGTCCCCAGAGGGAAGGGACAGAAGTGGAAATCTGTGTTCTCCTGCCCAAGCTCACCACACTCCACACAGGATGCTTTGAGAATATATTCCTTTCTCTTTCTCAGCACAAACATCCTGACTTAATTTGACAATGACTCAGGATATAGATGCAAAAGCTGATGGAAAGACCAAACTGATCGTAACCTAAATAAAATAGTTGTTTGCTCTCTGGAGTGTCAGTGCAAGTATAAGCCTCCTGGGGCTAAAATGGCAGCTCTGTGGTGTTTGTGCTTAAACTTGTTCTATCAGTTAGAATTCCACTGGGCTGGCGTTAGTCACATGACCACAACCAATAGCCAAGAAGGCTGGGAAATGTAGTCAGATCCAACATCCTCTGCTTTAAATAGCACTCCTGCCAGCAGTGACCTCGTCATTGCTGGGCTCCACTGAAAGAGAAGGTGAATTGGTAAATTGTTTAGGTTGACTTAGTGTTTATTTTTCTGTGTCTTGTAGCTATTCTGCCTAGTTGTTACTAGGCCGTCCTAGTGACTTTGAGGACTACTAGGCCTATGACCTAAGTTGTGACATACATGTCCCATGTCACTTGTCCTCAGAAATATGTGGGGAGTGGAGGGAAAAATTGTTGTAGGAAAGATTGGATTATCTAGATAATGAGGGATTAAAAAAAATAATTGTTACATGAAGAGGTGGCATGATGAGGTGTTACATGAAGTGTTCCTCCCACCCCATGTAGGGAAAATATTATATGGTGTATCAGCCAATTACTTAATTAAAACATGTTATTTCAATGCATGTTGTGACATGTCAGCTTTTGAAAATTTGTTATCTTTGTTCATGTGAAATTAATATTCACTTTCATGCTTCATTGTGTCTCCATAATTTTATTTAATTTTCCATAATTGGGGACCACTGAGTAATATAAATGTCAGGTCTCACAAACCTTAAGGGAGAGCCCAGTATATGCAGAGAAGACAGTGGGACATATTCACAAGCACTGCATTCAGTAGAGTTTTCACTTTACAGATGAATGATCTGAAAGAACTCTCTCTGCCAGCAGTTGCTAACCCAAAGTCTATGGGCCAAGTCTGGCCTATTTTTTAAATAAAGTTTTGTTAGAACATGGCTGTGTTCATTTGTTTGCATATTGTCTGTTGCTGTCATGCAACAATGGCAGAGTGGAGAACAGCAGTTCCTCCAAGTCCTCAGTATCATTTCCTTTGTCATTGCATTATAATGTTGATGAGAAAAAAGCAATTTTGGCCAACTTTAACAAAACAATATTATAGGTCAAAGGCAGGTAGGGCAAAGGATGTGCTTTTATTATACCTTGTTTCACTTAAAGACATAAATTCCTAGAACTGATCAATGATGTTGAGTGAGTATCTACTATGGTGCATGCAACAGACATGCAAAGCTTAAAATATTGACCATCTGACCCTTTCCAAAGACAGCTGACCCTACCCTATACTAAGGGCCTCTGAAGGAGAGCTGAAGACAGGCCATGCCCCTATGAAGTTTGATCAATGTCTTGCCCACATAGTACCCACTACCCATACCATGACATTTCCACTAGACCATCCTTCCATCATGCTTTGACTATATTTTTTCTCTCTTTCTCAAATAATTCCAATGGCTCCCCAGTGCCCAGTCAGGAATCCATGCTTTTCTGTGATCAGGCTCCATCCTGCCTCTCCAGTACACTCCCTTACTTATTCTTCTGTATGTTCTCTCTTCTGACTATATGGGTTCCTGCTTCTGCCTTAGTACCCATTGAGTACTAAGAGAAAGAGGCCTGCAAATCAGGAAAAGACTATTGAGTTGGAGACCTGAGAATCAAACCCTGGACTATCTAACTTCAAAATCTATAATTTTAATCACTGTATTAGCATGTTCTGCTGGCAGAGAATTATTCATAGAATCCTAAGCTGTAGCTAGGTGACATGGTCACCCAGAGAAAGACTACATTTCCCAGTGTCCCTTGCAGCTATCATGGCCATGACTAAATTCTGGCCAATGGGATGTGAGCGACACGTGCAGCTTCCTGGTTGTGCCTTGGAAGGGCAGGGGTGTGTCCTCCACTTCCTCTCCCCTCCTCACCCCCTCCGTAGAAAGCCAGTTTAAAAGCTGGACTCTCACTCTGTGAAGGCACCCCAACAACTCTGGATAATTCATACTTAGTCTAGTGCAGAGAGAATTACACATACCTTGTTTAAGCCCCATTTATTTGGCTATTGCTCTGGAGTCTGTTCCTCTATCTTGACTAGTAGATGACCATAATTCCTACCAAATTTTATGTTTATATATTTTTTTGAAGTGGAAGAAGACTGGTGGAACGGTATTATGAGTTGGTTACCCCCAACTCTCCCAGCACCCTCAGTGTCAAGGAGTAGCCATGGCCACATTCTCAGGTCCCAGATCTGGTCTCAGAGTAGCTGTCTTTGGAATACACCCTTCAGCCATCACTTGTTCCTCCGGCCAGGACTACGGTACAGGCAAAGTAAACAGGCTGACTGTTTCCATCGCAACTTCACGCTTTGCAGGAAGGAAGTTGAAACTTGGAAAAGGGACAGGTTGTCCTTGAGGGGAATAGAGTTGGGCCATTTTGAAAACTTCTTGCAGGGGATTAGTTTGGCTAGTTCTCAACTAGAATTAATATGTGTCACGCTTCAGAACAAATAGACTGAGGATTTGCCTCACTGACTCTGCCCACTTCTCCTTGGCTGTTCCAGGGTCCTCCTTCCTCACAAGTATCGGTCAAGTGAAGCAGTAAGTGAGATTGTACAGGAAGGCTGCACTACCACAAAATGCTTTTCCAGTCTAGGGGTTACGCGGCCTAACATTCCACCAGCACAAAAGGAATAGCTTTGGCTTAAGCACTGCCCTCTTCTTTCCCAGCCCTCATTTATGGGGAAAGAACAGCTGGTCCTATGAAAATAATTGGACTTACAATTTATGTTGACTGGGTTTCAACTTCTAAATTCTGCACAGCGCTCGGTGGAGAACGCCAAGAGCAGGATCACCCCCGTTTCCTGAGCCGAGTCTGGGAATGGAAAGGCCTTTGAAAGCGGCAGACTGAGGCTTGTTCATTAACCTCTCACTATGAATTAAACTCTCAGGTCCTCGCTTCAGATGGTAAGCTTGCTGCTTGTGCCCATCCCCTGGGGCTCAGGCCCGTCTCTGCTGTCACGCTTGAGACTGGCTTGATTTAGATTCATCAATGTGGTCTGCATATTGTTTGATTTACAGCATGGGCTCAGTAAAGTTTGTTGAATGAAAAATAATATGTTGACTCGGGTCCCAGGAGGAAAGATGGTGCCAGAAATTGGGCAATTTGAAGGAATCTTAATAAGGAGGCTATTTATAGAGGTGTGGGCAGGGCACAGGGATACTCTCAGGGCTGGGGAGTGTTGGTGAACGTAATAGAAAATCGGCAGAGAAGACGTCTGAAGTTTACAGGAGTCAGAGCACTTGAAGGAAAAGCTCACGTGGAGACAGCTGCCTTCAGAGGAGCCGTGACCTTCGTTGCGGTCACCTCCCACCCAAGGCAAATACCCAAGAGCGTGTACGTCAGGCCGATTCTACTACCTGCCCACCACCTGCTGGGGTTTCCCACTGGCTGAACCCAACTGGGTGCTGGGAGCAAGGGTGTCCAATGGGTCTGCCTCCCTGACACAACAGAGCGGGATGGAGGAGGGTGGGAGTGGACCAGAGCCCATGGGAAATATCTGTCATGAGCAGATGTGAGTAATGCCCAGATTATTAGAACTTCTCGAAAAGACTACCATGTCATAGAGCCCTTCCTAACATGACATTATGTCCAGGGTGGAAAACGAATCCCAACCATAACAGTGCTTGAGGGCTTGCTGACTGCGTGCCCTGGAGGCACCGGACATGTGACACGTTGTCTTATTTAATGTTCAGGACAAGTTGATGAGGAAGCACTCTCCTATACCCCCAACTTTCAGAAAGGGGAGCAAGGCAGAGAGAGATTAAGCTGTCACAGGTCAGCACGCTTAGCAAATATCACCAGTTGGGCTCTCTGGGCAGCAGGCTCTTAGCTAGTGGAGGCTGGAAGGAGGTTTATTGGGGGTGCTCTTAATTCACATCAATGGAAGGCAAGGAAACCATGCCATAGTGGGTGGAAAGGTTGATCTGTGACCAAAGCTCAAAATCTTAGTTGACTGCATGGAAAGTTCTGGAACTAGAATGAAACTGGAAAGTTTTCTCAAGCTGGGTCAAAATGACTTTGCCTTTGCCCCCCACCACCATCAGCCATCAGATGTGGGGGACCCCAGGAGGGTGTGGTCATGGGCCATGCAACTCTGCAGCTGCGGAGACCCCTACAGGGGCACACAGGATGCCCCAGCATCGCTGCAGCACGGCAGAGTCTGGTTCTCTACTCCGAGAGACAGAGCTCCTGCACCCCGCTCCTTAGAACGAGGCCTCATGTATGTCCTCTGCAGGCAGAGCCCCACAGCTGCTTCTTAGGGCCACCTTCTCTGCAAGCTCATGCCCCACTGGCACCCGAGATACCTGATCCCCATTTCTGCTGGCACAGAACACCCGAGGGTATGTTGGTTCCAGCCTTCCTCCTCCCCCCTCCCTCTGTGGCTATTGAACGCACGGCCTGGGGGTGTTCAGAGCCCTTCCAAGCCCTCCCCTAGCTGCCCACCGCCCTCTTCCTCTGTCGGGACCGTAATAGCCGGTTCTCCCTCATGCGGAGGGAACTTCTGAAGTCAGGCTGGCTCCTGAAAAGTCCTCAGAAAGTGCCAGTCCTGTGACCTCTGTTCTGTGAGTCCCCATCAGGCCTAACAGGTGGGTGTTGTCCCCCCCGCCCCCAGCTGGACGAACTGGCTGCTTGTCTGAGCGCCAGTGGAGCGAGTGGCTGCGGCCCGCCTTGGGCTCAGGCGGTGGGAGGGGGTTCACTTTCCGCTTCAGTCACGCTCAGATGGTGAGGACTCTTGAGAGGGAGCTCATGGGTGGGGGCAGATAGGCCCTCGTGGGCCCACCGAGCCCATTCCTCTCTCTTCCCACCCCGCTCTGGGCTCCGAGAGGTTGTTTCATGCCAAGGGCTGAGCTAGCTGGGCCCCGCCCTGCTTAAACTTGCCCGAGGGAGCCTCCTTCTCGTCCCTCCCTGCTGGCCCCCATTTGTTGGGGCTGCCTCCTTGGACTGCAGGCACAGCTCCTTGGGGTTCCCTGCCCTCGGGTCCAGCTCTCTGTGGGCTCTGGTCACGCTACTCCTTTGCTCCTTTCCTGCCCCTTCAGACTGAGGGGGGTGACTGCTCCCCACTGATAAAGGGCCCAGGTGCATCATGGCCCCCCTTTGATCCCTTAACCCCACCCACTGCTTTACGTCAGTTCCCTTCCACCAGCCCTTGGGTTTGCCATCGGTGTCTCTGTTTCTCTCTGTGTCTCTGTCTCTGTCTCTCCCTCCCTCCCCTACATCACACACCCGTGAGTTCTCCAGAGAAGATCTGATCTTACTGCATTTACCTCCCTCACTCCCTGTCTCCCTGAAGACCACGGCTCCTGCCTGCCAGGCGGGCTCTCTTCCCAAGGCAAAACCACCCCATCACCTTCGTGGAGCTCCGTGGCTTACTCCTTTCTGCTGAGAGCCAACACATTTTGTTGTTGTTTTTTTTTAAATTCATAAATCTCTATTTCTAGCTTATTCTGAGAGTCCAGTGTCCCCTACAGGGGCGAGATGGTGCGGTGCATTTAAGGCGGAGGCTGCCTCTTGGGGTGTGGCGATGGCCATTGCAGCACCTATAAAGCTTAGAGCAATGCCAGTGCTGTGACAGGCTACCTCTGTAGTCACCAGGTGCTCCTGGTGAGACACTTGCTCTCCATTCAGCTTCCTCTTCCATTTATTAAATCGACAATTGAGTGCTTACTGCAGGCATTGCTCCCGATTGCCTATAATAACCATTCTGCAACTTTTCTGCAGCTTAGGCCAACCTTGCTGGGGCGGGCAGCCTTGCCCTGGGGGAGTGCACTGTGACTCGAATAAGCCTGCTCTGGGCCAGGGCCGTGGCAAGCACCCTCTCATCGAATTGTCACGGGAAGGTTCTAGGGCAGGAGTGAATGTAGCCAGCGTGTGGGTGACGGATGCTTCTAATGGAAGTGTTGGCAAGAGCGTGAACCACAAGGCATTTCATCCACGTTTGGGGGTATATGTTAACACCACCCCCGCTGGGAAAGAGCATCCGTAGACTTACCTGGAGGCGTTGGTGGGGAACACACCCCAGGAGCAGCGATTCCCCGCCCGAGCTGGAGGCGCGCTTCGGGGAGCAACAGCAAGGCTCGCCACGGCATCATTCGCCAGTCGGTAGAGGGTAAAGTGGGGTGTGTCCATGAGCTGAGAAACTATTGATAGTGACACATGGACGACTCCTGTGCAGATGCCACCGTGAAGGACTCAGGAAGACATGTTGAGCTCAAACACAACGCACAGAGGGAGCCAGGAACACAGCTCCATGTATGTGAAATAGGGAAGGTGTCTGCACACAGAATATCACCTCTACCCAAAGGTCAGCTGAAGAGAGAGGGGATAAACCAGTAAGGGAACAACTGTACACCCTCCCCACAGAAGTGTCAGCAGGGAGGTCACTTCTCAAGGTGGGTTAGAGAGGAGAAAGGACGCCCCGGGGGCTTCCGCGACGTCAGCGATGCTCTGTGCGCTGGTCTTCCTGCGATGGTTGCTGGGACGCAGGCGTTGCTGATGCATTTCATGACATGATTAAGGAACCTGGAGCTCAGAGAGGAGAAGCTGCTCGCCTCAAGCCACACAGCTGGCACGTGTCAGATGCGGAACCCAGAGGCTCAAGCCACTCCGCTCTGCTGCATCTTGGGGGTGGCAGCAACACAGGGGGGGCAAATGGTGGCCAGAGGAACAGGGCCCACGGCAGACCCTTTCTTTTCCACAGAACAAATATTTATTGAGTAACTGCATAGTGCCAGGTACTGTCCAAGGTGCTGGGGCTGCCACAGACCCGGACTCGGCCCCTGCCCGTGGCGTTCCCGCAGGAGGGGCACTGAGCAAACTTGGCACGTACCATGAGTAAGATGCTCTCAGGGATACACTACTACAGGGCCATGTGGAGTCTGCTGGTCTTAAGGATCTGAAGATCTGACTTTGCAACTCAAATAGATTTCTGGTCCTTGTTTCTATTTTTTTAAAGTTTTTGAAATAGACTTTAAAGAATGAAGCAGCTTTGTTTGTTTGTGGTTTTTTTTTTTTTTTTTGTGTGTGTGTGTGTGTGTTTTGTCCTCGTTCTTATTTTGAGGACAGGATTTCTTCCCTCTGGCGTGCTCACCATTGCTCTCCCATCAGGGCTTGATACTTAACATCTCTTGGTACAAATGACAAGCTACCTGCTCTGAGTCCCGTTTGTCTGTTTACAAGCCTTCCAACAATTTCATAAGGTCAGTGTGAGACTCACTTCAAAGCCTTTGGAAGTGTAAGACTGATCTTTAATTTTGAAAAAAAGAGGTATGCTATGCCTTCCTAACAATAAACATTTTGCATTTTCTGAGTCCCTTTATCTAATTTCAGCGCTGATCAAATGTCCCTTGTTTTTTGTTTTTTTTTTTAACTTCTTTCTTTTTTTGGTATGTTTTTGAGTTCATTTCCATGCACCTTTTTTTTTCTTTTTTTTTTGCTTATGGTTTTACCAGTGTTGAACAGAGGGGTTCCCTGAGGTGGGAGCCCACAGGTTGGGACAGTGGTCTGCACGCCTGCCGGTTCAGTCAAAGCTCAGCTCCCACTATGCTCCCTGGCAAGCCAGTGAAGGGGCCGCAGGACTCAGGGGACTGACGTCTGGCTCAGTTACTCCATCAGACGCTGAGAGTCAAATACCCTGCTCATTCTCCTTGAAGGCGAGGAGGCATGGAGGACCACTAAGAAGCCAGCAGACAGTCCTCAGCAGCTCTTTCTCACAAAATCTCCTATAACCCAAGATGGGTGGACTGAGGTTCAGAGCGGTGACTTGACGTGTACAGTCAGCACTCAAATGCAGGCACGTCACCAGGTGTTCAGAGCCCGCAGATGAGAACCCGGTGAGGTGGCTAAGCATCCAGGAAAGACTGGACTAGCTTCGGGGAGGGAGATGGATGCCGTGCCCCCTTCCTCACCCCGCCGCCAGCTCCGAACCCATCCCTGTGGGGCCTGGGGTTAGGCAGACAAATCAAATATACAAAGCCCAGTCTTTGTTTGACCATCTTATCTAACGTGCCTTCTGCTGCGCTGGACAGCTGGGGCCTATCAGCTGGGTGGGGACGAGAGGCCGATTAGGGCATGAACCCCTCCCCACTGGCCTTTGACTCCACGGGAGCTCAGCAGAGCTTGGGACGTGGGAGGATTTCCCTAGGAAGAGAAGGGGGTGAGCCGTGTTGGCGGCCTGGCCCAGACTCTCTTCCTCCATTACAGTCAAATGGATGGATGTGGGTCTTGGACCTATGATGCCCTCGGTGGGGTCATGGTCAAGGTCTTCTCTCCACCCTCGGCGTTGATTCCCCACATCATAAGGAGGGACATAAAATATTTGTCCCCAATTTATTCTACTCTAAGATGACTCAGAGAACTCCCCCCACCCCCAACCATGCCAGCACCCAAGACTAAGTTGTGTTGTTTTTTGCTACAAACGGTAATAGAAGCAAACCTTGGTGGCTTTTGTGGCTTCCCTGGAGAGCTGCATGCCAGAGGGTTGGGGGGAATTCACCCTCCCTGCACTGAGGAGGACCCTTGGGTTCACCCTGCAAGGTAGCACCCACACAGCCAAAGAGGCAGCATCACACCGACTTTTAGGGCTGACACCTCTTGCTTAAGCCAAGAAAGTCACGTCAGGAGCTGTCAAAGGGGGCGAGCATTTTGCAGGTGTCTGTTACCTGAGACCCCCTGGATAGATACTTCCCTGTGCAGCCTCACGCGCTTTGCTTAGGGGAGCACTAACATCTTGGTCCCAAATACGGAAGGAAGGGACAATCTGCACAAGACTTTGAGATGCTGAAAAAGTCAGCGTCCTGGGAGGAAGCTGAAAATGCGTGGCTGTCAGGACAGAGGAAGTTGTCCCGCAGGCACTAGCAGAGCTGAAACATTGAACAGAGAGCGGGGGTAACCAAGAGCTTAGTAGCAAGAGAAAGCAAGTTCTAGTCCTCTGCTGGAGGGACAGCAGAAGACACTATTCCGATGCCAGCGTAAGGCAGACAGCAAGTCCTGTTCCCCTGCTGGAAGCCGGGGTGGGACACCAGGCTATGAAGCCTGTCCTGGGCCTGGGGCCACCTGGAGGGAGCTGGAAGCACAGTGGGCCTGGCTGGGGGGTAGGAGTCCCAGGGGAGACGTGGCTTCTACTGGAGGGGCGTGTTGAGGGCTGGAGGAAGGGAGGTTCCTGGAATTCCTCCCCCGGCCCACCAAGCGCTCATCAGTCCTGCTGGGGCCAAGGCCTGCAGGGAGGTTGGTGGTAGTAACCCCCCACCCTTCAGCCCTCCCCAGCCCTCACCCTTGGCCATGTTTCTTTGCAGTCTCTTCTATGCTGAGTCCAGACTTGGCAGTGTGACCTTCCTTGACTTTCTCCTGTTTTTTTCAAATCACAAATTTCCTCTTAATTTTGTACTTTACAGAAAATTACTAAACGAAATTTACGTGAAATAGAAGGGTTTTCCATTTTCTTCATTAGCTCATTCTCCTGGCCAGGCATGTGGGAAGGCACCTTGCTCCACCCCGCTCAGTGCCAGGAGGCTAAGCTGATGGGCTCCATCCTCTGCTTTCTGGTTAGGCATGGCCAATGGGGGGCCGCAGCTCTCCCTGTTCCTGGGGTCTCGGGTGCTGACAACTCCCCTGGGTCTCTAGCTGTGGGGTACCACGTGCTCCCTTGTAGGTTTCTCTAAGCCTTATCCCAACTTTACAGCCTCTTCCTTTAGCTGTTATAAATAGAACACCCCATCTTGAACATGCCGTGGGCTTCCCTGGGGGTCCAGAGTGAAGACACTGCATGCTGGGCACATCCACTCCTCAGCCCGCATGTGCCCGCTCTCCCGTGACCGCCGCTCATCCAGAGCCATGTTGCGTTAGCTCTTTCCAACTGATGAAGGCAAATCCCTTTCCCCCTAATTTTTCACAGATACAAAAAGAGGCTGAAATAGATAGGTTGGCCTCTTTGCTCACAGGTGAGCATGTCTCCAGAGCAAGTTCTGGACGTTTCCTGGGCCCAAGGCCCCTCTGGTTCTCAGACCCCTAAAATCCCCCTTCCAGAAGAGAGCACAGACTGATATTTCCAGGGAGACTCTGACCTTCATGCAGAAACCCCAAGGTTTACAGAGGTTGAATGAGAACAGCATAAAGGGGCCAATCGCAGAGCTGGTGGGAAGAGGGGTTCAGAGGACCCAGATGCCGGGGAGGTGGCCCCAGCCTGGCTGGCTCTCCTCTCTGGGGACCACTCCTCTTCCTCACTGCAGACAGCAGCCCTGAGCTTGGGGAGAGAGGTTGAAAGTATAGAGATAACTGCTAATCTCTAGAGTAAACATTTCTCAGGGCTGGACACTCTGAGAGTCCCGCAGTCCCCTGGGGAGGGACGAGATAGCTCTGGAGGCCGAGGCTGGGGTGGGTGGAGGAGCTGGAGATTGGGTAGAGGTGGGAAGAAACAGGCGAAGGAAGCCCATCATTTATGAGCCTGACAGCCCTGGGAACAGCCTGACTGGAGACAGAGGGAGTCCTCACATGGGACAAGGGTGGAGGAAAAGGACTGGGCGTGGTCTGGGGTATAACTAGAATGTGGGGTGATGGGGTTCAGTCCCTTGTGGTATAAACCAGTCGAGGACATTCAGGGGTTGGCAATGCTACTGATGACAAGAAGCAAATCACACAATTTACAAAGCCAGGTGGGTGCTATCATCTAGAACAATGGCTCCCAAAGGGAGTCAACTCAGAAGTTTTATGTAATAGTTACCAAAACAGGCTATTTTGATGGTTGAGTGATAATAATAATGATGACAACAATAATAATATCAGGATTTTCCATTGATAGAAAATTTCCATAGAAAATTTCCATTTTCCATTGATAGAAAATCTAAAATTGCCCCCAAGCAATTATTTGGCTAGTGGAGTTGAGACTCCAAGGAGTTGAGGAATGGCTTGGCCAGAACCAGGGTGTTTCTCTCCAGTCTTCCTAGGTCCTGGCGCTTCCAAAGTCATGACTGACAGTAATTCCAGGTCTACATGCTGCTCTAGCTGAGCCAGTGAAAGTGGGGGCTGCTTCCATCCTAGTGCCTCTAAAGAGTCACGTGGTGTCTAAGCAGAGTGGGTAGTGATTGGTCATCCTGAGTCACATGTCCATTTTTCGGGGAGGTGGAGTCAACAGCACCTAACTCATGCTGGGTGGAAGTGGGGGGAAGGGCTGTTCCCCAGAGGAAAATCACAGACAGATATTCCTAGAAGAAAGGAGAGGATGGCTGGTAGCAAGAACTTGCACACTGCACTCCTGGATCGTGCCAAGTGCTTTATCTGTGCTTTATCAAGCAATCCTGTCAAGTAATTATCCTTTTTCCAGGCGAAGAAAGAGGGTTGTTGGGCACGTAGGTTGTGCCTGGAACCTGGCTGGTGTGAGTGATGCCGCAATGAGCACGGGAGTGTGGGTTCCCCTTCCAGTGAGTGTTTCTGCATTCTTCAGGGAGATTCCTGGGGGAGATTCCTGCTGGATCATACGGTAGTTCTATTTTTAATACTTCAAAAACTTCCATACTGCTTTCCATAGAGGCTGGACCTGCCCTCAGGCTGTCCTCGAGGTGGGTATGGGGTGGTAACATGCACCTGAAGAGGGGACCCTATACCTCGAAATCAGATGCAGCACTGGGAACCAATGTTACCTCAATTAAAAGATTAAATTAGGGGGCCTCCCTGGTGGCGCAGGGGTGAAAGACAGCGCTATCAAGCTATTGCAGCCACTACAGCACAAGTTCGATCCCCAGCCGGCCCGGGGGCAACCCACATGGCGGGGCAGACCTCTCCTGTCTCGCCCACTGCTCCCCTCAGCAGTGTATTTCAGTCAATCTGCCTGTTCTGCTCCCCACTCTGTCTCCAGTGAATCCTTTCAACCCCTGCACCTCTGGCCTGTACCCCAGTTCTTGTATGCATAAATGAATCTTAAAAAAAGATTAAATTTAAAAAAAGATATTTGCAAACATATTTAAAAAAAAAAAAACAACTAAGAGTCCAAGAGTCTCCACCACTGACCTAAGTTTCCCCAGGGACAGGATCAGGGCGTGAGCTTGGGCACCTGACTGCTGAATCCACGCTCTGCCCCTTGATGCCAGAATGGCTCCCTCTTTCCTTCCCACTGGAAAACAAACACACTGAACAAACACCCTAAACACTTGCAATGGCTGGATCCGCCCAGGGGGCGCACGCTGTGGGGCACACTCAGCTCCTACCACGTCCCTCTTCCATTGTCCCCCTCACTGGGGAGGCTGCAGAACTCACCAGAATGGAAATGAGGTCACTGTGAGAGCAGGCTGACGCTTTTTCTTTTATTTGTGTTATGAAAATGTGCAAACACAGACGCCGGCAGAAAAAAGAGCTGAGGAGCCACTCACGCCCAACTCCAGCTCCAACAGGGGCCGATGCTACCCCTACCCCCGTGATTTAGTTTATTTATTGATTTTTACTACTTTTTTAAAAGTACATAAAGTTATCTTGAGGGGGAGTTAAGTTTTAAAGCTAATGAGGAGGCAAAAACCACGCGTGCCCCAAGTTCCCTTCGCAGACGCCGCCCCTGCACAGAGACACTTCATCCTCTGAGACGTCTTCTCTGACGCGGCCAGGTGAAGGGCCCGCTGGGCAAGGTGTGCAAAGTGCCATCGTCTGCCCCCAGGCTTGCACTCAGCAGTCCCCCAAACAGAACACCCCGTGGCCACCTGGCACCACAGACCCGCTTTGGGGGAAATGCAAAGGTGGGCAACGAAACGAGGCTGGACGTGGCCGCCCCATGCCAGTTCCTCTCCTGGCTCTGGCTTTGCGAACACATCGGTCAAGGACGGACCTGGGTGTGCCCTGGGCGACCCCACGTCGGTGTGTGCAGATGTCCTCGTGGCAGAACCACCCACCAACCCGCTTCTCAGGACGACACGCGACAGGACATAAGGGTTCCGACCGCTTCTCCATCTTGGCCTTCCAGAACACGGCATTCACCTTCCTTCCAATGCCACGCGCCTGGGACACGAGTTCTGGCACCCGACAGCGAGCCCCGGGCGGCCCATTTCAGCTGCGACAGCCCCAGGGAGAGGCGAGGGCAGGAGGAGCAGGTGGTGGCTGCAGCAGCCCCCCATCTCTCCCCGGGGTGCCCGCCACCCTCCTGCCCTGGCGGGTCATCCTCAGCGTGGCTGGGGAGCCTGGGAGGACAGCGCGGAGTCCACCTCCCACGGCTGGGCTGCCGGGGCCGGCCGGCTCGCTGGGCCATTAACCGGCGAAGCCACAGCAGTCATAAAATTAATTTCCTCCCTAATATATACAAGACTTTCTCTAGGAGAACGATGGGCCGATTTGATCAAAGTGTGTAAGTGGTGTGCTTATGCTATCAGTTTCAACCCCTTAATGCCCTCCTGTCAAAACAAAATCCTCAAGAAAGGCTTTGAGGGGAATCACATGGGATAATGGGTTTCCAGAAGAGCGTCCTAAGTACTTGGTAACATATACAGAGCTGACTATTAGATCGCTGGTGTAATTGTCCTTATAGTTTAATGTAAACACGCTTATATTAGCAGGCACTTCATCCCTCGCAGACACGGAGGTGCAGGCTGGGGGCGGGGCGGGGGGAGATGCCTTCACTGGGAACAGCAGGCTGGGGAGGAGGCTGTCAAGGCCGAGGCGAGGAGAGGAGGTCGGGGGCGCCCAGGGGAGGGGCCTCCGAGGCAAATCAAGGGGACCCCTCTGGCTTTTATTAATGACCAGCGCCGGACTCCCGGGAGGCCCTTTTGGACTGTTCTTTCCCATCTAGGTTTCGCTCGCCGCAGCCCCCAAAGGGCACCTGGGCAAAGTGGAGTGGGGAGGAAAGGACCCATTTCCTGGATGGGGAAACTGAGGCTTACAGAAGCTCTTTCTGTCCGGGCAGGAAACAGATGCACCCGCAGACATGGTAAGAGAGTCGCGTGAGGGGTCATTCGCGCAGGTGTAGGCTGGGCTAAGTTGACTTAAAGGGCTGGTGGAGAACCCCGAAACTAACAAGCTTGGGGGGGCATTATTGCCACCTTCAGACCCAATGGGGCAGGTGATCTAATGTTTCCAGACCCGGTGAGAACTATTGCTGAAGAGAGCATTGCCTAGAAGACACAGCCTTTGGGCTGGGGGCGGGTGAGGGTGCTGCCCCCCATGTCCGGAGGCCCTGGGAATGGTCCCACTCTCTTCCCTTGGTCTTCTTGGGTACAGACCAGGGAGCTGAGGACACAGCAGCCGGAAGCTGGGCACAGCCTCTCAGAGCACAGCGGCCAGGGGTGAGGGGTGGGGGAGACATAGGGCGGGAGGGTGCAGGGGCACATGGAGACTGTCCATCCTGCGGGGCCACAGTACCAGCGGGGGGCACCTTCCGGCTTCCCGCATACCCGCAGGGCTCCGTGGAGCATCAAGTGACAACTGCGAGGGGCCGACCAAGCCTGTCCTCTCAGAGGCAAACCTCTGCTTCCATGTACGCCCAGTAGGTCAGCAACTAGGCGCATTTGACTTCACTTTAGATCGATCGCAGGGGCTGGTGCCGAGCTTCGCCTGTGGGGAGAGGGCATATTTTTCTCTGAGGGAAACAGATAAGAGGTTGGGTGCCCGAAGCCTGGGTAATAATAGCATGACAGCTGGTGATCCATCACTGCTTTCACCGCAGCTGATAGCACTGTCCTGCCCCCTTCGCGTGGGGACCTGCCTGGAGGAATCCCCCAGGGCCTCTCCTGCCCGGGGCTTCTCTGGTGCTGCTGCCCGGTGACCCTGCCGGGAGTGTGTTGAAGCTCCCTATTGTTTCTCCAGGTACTTTAAATTTGATGCTGGGGGTTAAACATGAAACAATATTTCTGTATCACAGCTTTTAAAAAAATCATTTTTATAGAAAATAAAATGAAAGCCTGGAAACAGCGGTAGAGTTCCGTCCAGGATGGCAAGGCAGTGGCCCAGTGCCCACCGCGGCCTCAGGCCCTCTGGCACCCCCTGGGCCAGCTCACGAGGGTCTGCAGTTGCTGTCTCTGTGGGCATCTCACCTTCTGCCGGAGGCTTCTTCCTCTGGAAGCTTCCATGTTCCCCAAAGTTTCCCAGCAAGACTCGGCTCCCTCGGGTCTTCACACTCGGGCCTCAGCTTTCCTGGCTGACCGCCATGGCTGCGGCTTTTCTCGAGTATCTTCAACATCGTACTCCGTTTTCTTTCTCTGGCACGAAGTACTGTTGTCAGAGAGGCTGATGTGAATCTGGTTTTCTTGCCCTTCCATGCCCTTTGCTCTGTTTGCCTGAAAGCCCAAGGAGTTTGTTTTCTTCTTGGAAGCCCAGTAATGGTGCCAGACTATGGCCAACGACTTGCATCAGTCACCCCGATGTTGTCACCTGCGTGCATGTACTCTATTTATTTTATATGTATTTAATTGTTTGAATTTTTATTGAGATAACGTTGGTTTACATTGTTGTTTGTATTTTGGAAGTACAAGATTCTCGCCCCCTGCCCCCCATCCTGGAGTGGGTACCATATTGCTCCCACCACCCTAACACCCCACATCTCCCACCCACCTCATAGCCCATTGTGCTCTCTCCCCACTCTATGCTCTCTCCTTCCCCCCGCGAATGCCTCTGTTCTCTAGTTGCTTTCAAAGGCTAGTTTTTGAGCTGCCTTTATCTGACCCTTTGTCTGGTTTCTCTATAGTCCTCTGATAAGTGAAACCGTCTGATGGTTTTCCTTGTCCTTCTGACTTACATCACTGAGCTTCAGCCCTTCCAGTTCCATCCACGACACCACAAATGGCATGAGTTGATCTTTTTGATGGCTGAGTAGTATTCCACTTTGTAGATAGACCACAACTTCCTGATCCACTGGACTGTTTGGAGGGACTTAGTTTGCTTCCATAGTTTGGCTGTTGTAAGTAATACCTACGAGTGGGCCAATACCTACGAGTAGAATCACTGAGTCCTATGGTAGATTCACTTTTAACCTTTTGAGAAACTTCCATTATGTGTGTTTTGAATTTGCAGACTCTTCCAGTGAAGGGAGACTGAGTTCCCAGGTGATACACAGTGGGGTGTGCTCCCATCTTCACATCTTCAGAGCCAGCCTAGGTAACGCAGAGGCCATCTACCCTTTACAGGCAGAGACGGAGGCTTTGCTTAGAGGAACAGAACAGCAGTGCGGGCCAGTGTCTGGCACATCTAGTGCAGCCAGACACCCTGGGTTCGAACCTTGCTCTGCCACGTAACCCTCTGTGGTCACGTGGTCTGTCTGGGCATGGGACTCCCATCTGTAAACAGGGTGTAACAATGGTGGCTAGGGTTCACCAACAGATCACACCAAGGGCTCTGTAGAGTGTCTGAAATACAGGAAATTCTGCCTGAGCGTAGCTCAGAGGATGTTCTCTCATCAAACTAGATAAGCTGTCCACAGTCGCAGCACAGAAAGGCGTAGGCAGAAAGTGCTGGCTTGATGCACAGCAGCCCGCTTTGGGGGGGACTTTGGCAAACTGTCCCACACAGTCATGATTAAAAATTAAATTATGGAGGTTTATGATGAAAGAAATTAGTTTTTGAAAGGTAATAAGGCTCCCACCACTTGGATCTGGTGAAGTTCTGGTGGAACATTCAGAACTGGACCCTCTTCCAAATCTCTTCCTGACGGTGACCAGTGATGGCCACATACGCCACGGACATTGGCACATACTCCAAATCGGGGCTCCCTCACCCCCATGAGAAGAAGTGGCTAGATAAACATTTACTAATAAGTAACACCATTGCCTGGAACCCCAGTCCTTGGTTCCTCATGTGAGACTTTTCCTGGTGCTCTAGGGACTGAGTTCCTGGGAAGAAAGCACTTATTTCCCAAACATAGGACCCCTCTGGTTTGGAGGGTGGGCAGCCAAGGGGCCCTGATGTCAACTCACATCAGACAAAGAGCCAGGGGAGTTGGCAAGAGCAGCTCACACCTGCCCCACAGGACGTCTGGCTATTAGGTCCAGGCTTCCAAATGCTACTGGGAAGCCAAGGGCCACGGGTGGGGTGGATGCGACGCTTTGCTTCTGGGCACTGCCACTGTCCTTCACGCAGCATCCTGCCCCCGCTTGGGCAAATTCCTCACTGGTGATAAGGTGGCTCCATCTCAGAATTTTCCCATGGTGCTGACAGTTTTAAACCAATAGATTTATGGATGTTCAAGTAATAGAAATATTTAAGGCAGACCTGTTGCTCTTATCTGCAAAGACTGGAACACTGCTCTCCGGGGGGGAGAAAGCAAACTCATAAAGGAGAATGATGTTGGTGAACAGGCTGCAGGGCTGGGGGCGGGGGGTGCCGCCACCGTCTCCATACCAGGCTGGGCTGCAGGCTGTCCCCAGCGCCTGGCTCACAGCCTTCCTGCTGATTCTCGATGCCACCAAAATTGCTCTTCACAACTCCTTCTCTTCTCAGATGACTTGGCGTCTGTTCTCTTGTTTGCATCCCAAAGCCCCAGGTGGTCACGCTCGCCAACATTCATGGAGCCACCGCTACAGGTACTCAGGCTTTAGACATGCAGTTCTACGGCATCCCTGGGGACTCTGCTTGGCCCTACCCCCTGGGGTGCCACTTTTCTGCTGAAACTTCATGGAGTTTCTCACCCTCACCCTGCATATAAAACTCACTCCTGCCACAGGGCCTTTGCACCTGCCACCCCACCACCCAGTACCGTTCTTCCCCTAGAGACAGCCATGGGGCCCTCTCTCCTTCAGGACTCTGGTCAAACATAGTCAGGGAACATGGACAGGATGGTGGTGTTGGAAGGTGGGGGTGTCCAGGTCCTTCACTGGGCACCATGAGGAGAGTGATGGGTTTCACGAGGAGTCCTAGATATTTGCAGGCTGTTCAAGGAGATAGATCTACCTTGTTCAAAACTGAAGATGCGAGGTCGGCACTGGAAGAACAGGCTTGAAACTTATCCACAAATGGATGGGGCATTGGTCAGGGCCGAGGCAGGAAGCAGAGGGCCATGCATGGGGCAACTGGGGAGATTTTAATCAAGGAAAACTTTACGGGAAAGTGAGCAAAGAAAGGAGACTCACAGAGGATGGAGAAGCACCCTGGGGACCAACAGCTACCAACAGCGGGACCTTCACACCTGTATCAGTCAGGCTTCTCCAGAGAAACAAGTGATAAATATAGGTGGCATATGGCTAGGGATGGAGGTGATGGTGGGGGCAGAAGTAGAGATCCATCTCTCCATATAATAGATATATGCATAAAATACACATACACATATAAAAACTCATTTTAAAATTTTAATTTCTAGGAACTGGCTTACACTATTGTGGAGGCTGATTAGTCCAAAATCTGTAAGGGCAGACTCGAAACGCTCAGGCCACCATCATGAGGCAGAATTTCCTTTTTCAGGGAAAAAAAAGTGTTTGCTCTCAAGGCCCTTCAACTGATAAGACAAGGCCCACCCGCTGTATGGAGGGATGCTCTATACTCAATCACCTGATTATGGGTGCTTGGCACATCTCCAGAATCCCCACAGCACCTAAAGTGTGATTGAACAATAGGCTACTAGAGCTTGGGCAAGCTGACACATCATCATACTGACTCTTGGACCCCCCTGAGGCCTGAAGGGGCAAATAGAGGGAGACTGGTTACCAAGATCTGATGAGAGCTGAGGTCCAGGAAGAGGGGCTGCCTATGAGGGCCTTTTGTTAGAGAAAGGGGGGAGAGGAAATAAAGGGGGAGGGGAGGCAGGGAGGAGGGAGACGTGTCCACGTTCCATATAGAATCCTCAGATGTTCGTGTTCTCTGCTGTTTGATCCTCATAAGAACTAGACCATCAGATAATGTGCTTTTATTCCGAACATTTTTTTCCTCTAAATAAATTCTTTGAATTTATTTATTCCCATTTTACAACGATGAGCAGAGGCACAGAGTGGTTAAGTGGCCATCATCAGCCTTGCTGACCCCGCAGCTGGTTTCTTGGTGAGTTTTCCTCATTTAAAGGCGGACGGGCCGGCAGCCAGCCCCGCGGGGACAGCAGCAGAGGCCGGAGTCTAGACCGCCTGCTTGTCTCTTAATCCTGTCACCATTGGATGATCCTGGGCCAGTGACTGACCTGCCCTGTGTCTCCATTTCTGAGAGAGACAGAAATGGAGAGCAGGGACAATGAGAGTGGCGACATCAGCGTAGATGAGAAGTTCACGTGACGTCTCGTACAACGTGGCAGGCGTGGGAAGAGTTGGGAGTGTCCGTCACTACATTCACCCATCAGAGCCCTGTGCACTAGCACATCGACTCCATGTGCTTCCCTTTGAGCCAACTTCCCATCTCCTCCCCTCCCAAAACGTAAAAAATCTTGTAGCTTCTCATCAACAGAGTTCCCAGCCACACGAGGGCTCGGGATGGCTTTCCCCAAGCCAGGAAGGGCATAACTTACAATTCCTAGGAGATGTGGCTTCAGGTCAGTAATCAATACCTACTGTGTGAGTGTGAGCAGCTAGCTACTACCAGGCACCCTGACGCTGCATGCATTTATACAAAATGTGTTCCCCATTACCACGATTCTACAAACAGAAAAATGCTGTCAGCGCTTCAACAGAGCTCCCAGCACCGAAGCCGGTGCGTGATATACGGGCTTCCTGCCTCTTCGTGGCTTCTTTGTTGGGGATTCTTTGTTCCCTGCCTTGTAGGTACCTGGACGTTTGGTATGAAGTGCTAGGCCTGGGTCACAGAATCCAGAATCTCAAAGTGAGAGGGCAGCTCTGGGTGCGGGATAAGAGTTGTGTCGTAGAGGAAGAACAGGGTTTGCTGTTCTGGTTCGTAGCATTCATGAAGTCATTCCTATACTCATTCATTCAGTTATTGATTCAACAGATTTTGGTCAGCCTTAGGCAGACAAACCTGGGGTTTATCGCCCTATAAAATACCCTCTTCCTGAGTGTGATTATAATCTGTGACTTGCCTCTCACCAACAGAATATGGCAAGGAAGGCATTTTGCAGATTATGGTATGAAATCAGTTGGTTTTTCTGGTTCATCAAAAGGGAGAGTATCCTGGGTGGGCCTGACTTCATCAGGTTAGGTGAAAATCTTTAAAACAGCACTGGACCCTCCTTGAGGTCAGACTTTCTTTCCTGCTGACCTTTTCTAACTCATAGATTGAGCTTGGGAGCAGATTCTTCCCCAAGCAAGCCTCCAGATGAGAACACAACCCACTGATGCCTTGACTACAACTTGTGAGATCTGGACAGAGAACCCAGCTGAGCCATGCACAGACATCTGGATCAAGGAAAGCGTGAAATTATAAATGTGAATTATTTAGAGATTCTCAGTTTGTGTAATTTGTCACATAGTCGAATAAACTAATACAAGCACCTATTTTGTGCCAGATACCATAAAAGATATTGAGGGTAAAATAATACACAAAATTAGGCCTCCCTGGTGGTGCAAGGGGTTAAGACACAACCTATGAAGCAATCCCCAGCATCTGCAGCACAAGTTTGATCCCACGTCAGCCAGAGAGCAACCCACATGGCGCAGCAGACCTCTCCTGACTTGCCTGCTGCTCCCTTCAGCAGTGTACTTCGGTCAATCTGCCTGTTCTGCTCCCCATTCTGTCTCTGGTGAAGTCTCTCACCCCCACACCTCTGGCCTGTACCCTAGCTCTTGCATGCATAAATAAAAATAAATCTTTTAAAAAATAATACACAAAATTGTCTCCACTCCTCGTTCCCAATATGTTTTCGGTCTGGTGCCAGGTGAGGCACAGAGGAAACGTCTGTGTTGACTTAGACCTGGATTGTCAGCTAATGCCGTTTCTATGTGACCTTGACCAGATTCTCTGAGGCTCAGTTTTCTCAGGCAAAAATAGAGACAGCCAAATCTGCCTTCTGTAGCCTTCCTTGGTGTGCATTGAAAATTGAAATCATTGAACAAATGCAAGTCATTACAATATTTTAATCGAATTGATTGTTTTCCTCTGGTCTTGTGCACTGTACTCCAGCACCTTAAAAACAATCGCCCCTTTTTTTACAAATGAAATATTGGAGTGACTGCATGATGTCTCCTCACCATTTCCTCCCCCTTCCTTGGCAACAAATTCTCAAATTTTTAGCAGGATACATCCAGAATGTATTAGCAGGGTACATTCCCCAGTTTTCCTTGCAGAGAGATTAACCACACGATGAGATTTTTGACATAAATACAAGTAGAAATATTGTGTTGTACCTTGGAGAAATGCCCTTAAGGGATAGAGCTGCCAGATAAAATAGGACTGGGTGATAGGACACGTAGTTAGATTTTAATTTTAAATAAATGACAATTAAAATATAATTATATTAAACACATATTTAAGAAATATATATCTCCATAGTACTTATGCTAAAAATTAATTTGTATGCAAGTTCAAATTTAACCTGTAGTTCATTTAGATATCTATAGTTTTATTTACTAAATCTGACAATCTTAAGGGAGGGAGTAACTCCTTCATCCTTTTCTGTATAATGGCTTGTGGTGTGATGGCTGGAGTCCTCGCAGCCATCCTGTGTCATGAGGATGAGGCCACACTCTAGGGATGATGAAACACTGAATTGGAAGAGTTTGTTTCTTTAGAATATTAGGAATAGAGCAGCCAAATCAACCCTATATTGACTATCTCTGGGCTTACTTTATATGGAGAAAAATAAAACATCTATCTTGTTTAGTCTATTGTTACTTGGGGATTTCTATTTGGTGTAGCAGAACCTCATCCAAATTATTACATGGCCCATCCAACAGTTAACACAAACTAAAATAAACAGTCCTATTTATTGAGTAGAATAATTGCTTTCACCTATTCTTTATGTACACCAGGAACTGTTCTAGACCCTTTGCAAATATCTCTAAATAGTACAATAATTCAGGAGGAATTTATTATCTTTGTTTCGCAGATAAACTGAGGCAGGAAGGTAAAGTAACTTGCCCAAAGACACACAGTCAGTAAGTTGCAGAGATAAAATTTGAGCCTCAGGACTGATTGATTTCAAAAGCTTCCCCCCCCCTCATTAGAAATTAGAGATTTTTTTCCCCAAACTGTTTTTTTTCCCCCTCTTTTGAATCTTCATCTCCATTAGGCCAGGAGACAGAAGAAGTTCCTCAGCCTGAGTCCCACATTTATTGTATTGAAGTACAGCTTTTAAAAGTCAGAAAGCCATCCCCAAGCTGGCACGGCCGTCAGGCCCTGGGGAGGGCTGTGATGCTCAATGGCCTCTGTCAGTAGGAAGGACGCAAGTGTGTGCCCAAGACTGTCTGTTGCACAGATGGGCGCCTGACGTGGAGCAGGTGCAAGAAGTTTGTCTGCCTATGTCAGGATGGTGAGGAAGTGACCAGGAGGGACACAGACCTGGCCTGCCCTCTGCTGCACCCAGGGTCCTCTTGCCACATGGGACCTCTTGCTGTGGAGGTTGGAGAGGGCAAGAGGAAGCGGGCGATGTGCCCCCCAGCTGCTCATCACCTCTGAGGTCAGACCCTTCACCTTGGCAGAACCAAAGCTGACGTGCCCAGCCCCCGCGGAGAGAGGAGCCCCCCAAGCATTGTGTCTGTAGCTGCAGGGTGTGAGAATGAGGCCCCCGGGGCGAGAGTGAGGCACCATCACTGGTTCAGAATCCTTGGAAGGAAGGGTCTTATGTTTGTCTACACTGCCAGCACCCAGATGGCCCAGGCACACAGTAGGTGCTCAGAAAATAATCTGGCAAATGAAGACAAATGAAATGTTCGATGGTCTCTCATCCCATTCCATGTGACAGAAATGGAGAGAAAACTGTCAATAATAATTACAAAAATATCAATTATAATACTAGCAATAATAGGGACTGCTGCTGTCTCACCTACTGTGCATCCGTCACTATTTCAGGAAAGGGAGGCCCAGAGAGGGCATGTCACTCGTCCAGCGAGGAGGAGGTCTGGGGCTTGAACTTCCGATGACTCCCAGTCTCTGCTCTCAGCTCACACAATTAGTTGCCTCCAGGTCTCACTGGTGACAGCAACTTCTTGACAACTAAGGTCCGTGTCTCTGCTTTGGAGACATTTCTGGATGCCAGGCTACTGCCAGGTTGACTTCATGCCTGAGATGTCCCAGGGAGCTGAAGAGATGAAAACACCATCCTCCCATCCGAGGATGCCCCGGGTGTCGGGGGGCTCTCATTGCCCCTGGCATCTCGTCTCAGCCTGCCTCTGCCTCCAGAGCATACCCACCGCCCGTGCCACGCTGCCTTGGGCCCGGCGGCATCACAGGTAGTACAGACCCGGGCATCCCTGGCGTGAGGTCAGGGGTTAGCCTCGGTGCCCTGATACCCCCCACATCGCCGGCTTCCCACAGTAGGTGCGCCCTACACATTTGCTGACGGACCGCTGATTGATCTGATTCTATAAAGTGCCTCGCTCGGCCACATGAGCCCAGAGAGGCTTAATAAAGGCTTTTTGAAGATGATAAGAAACAGAGCTGCCTTGTTAAGATTCCGGGGGCCTCAGATTCTTCTTCAGCGGCAATATCTTTCTTTCTTTCTTCTTTTTTCTTTTTTAAGTGCTGGCAGATAAAGCTCGCCGACCATCCAGTGGGTGACACTGGAGAAAGAGCTTTGGGGCTTTTTGATTTTTAAAGGAGTATGTTAAAAGCTGTTCACATTAAAATCTGGGTTCTAGTGGGCTGGCCTCCCCACCCCCCCTGGTGGAAGCCAAGTCAGGGAAGCCTGGGTGAGCCTGGTGGTATGATGGTGGGAACCGCCGAGGGCTGGCCCCCAGGGCCTGGGGTCTCACCCAGCTTGGCCACCACGACTGGAGGCCCCGAGGACGCCCCCAGCCATGGCTTCCCAGCTGTGAAGTCATGGGGTGAGATGAGTATGCTCCAGGGTCTTTAATGCCCCTGATGCCTGCGTTTGCAGACGCTCAGAAGGGCGAGGGTTCTCCTTGCCCAGGCACAAGAGGGGCCAGAGGGCGCCCCTGAAAGATGCCATTTCCACCTGCACGGATGAGCAGGCCGTGGGCCAGGAGAAGATCAAAAAGATGGCGCTTCCCCACCCTCAGCCCTACCCCAAGACCAGTTTCTCCTCCCCATGGGGCGCCTTCCAGGGCCAGTGAGAGCAAGACTGAGTGTGGGAGGAGGGAGGACCAGGGATGGGAGAGGAGAGAAAAGGGGATCAGGGGAGGGTAAAGGGAGACAGAGGGAGAAAGGGCGGGAGAGGGAAGGGGGACGAGGAGGTGCAGAGCAGAGGTTTTTAATTTTTTCTATTTATGAGTTTCTTTGAAAATCTGAAAAAAGCTCTGGACCTGCTCCTTGGAAAAAAACACACATATGTACAAAACTTTTCATCTAACTTTAGGGGATTTAAATTTAAGGGCCCCACTAATCCCAGGTTAGGACTCCTAACATAAAAAATGGAGGCGGAGGAGGAAGGAAGGTGGTGGTGGGGGACAGGCCTTGAGGAAAGAATTTGAATCCAGGTGAAAACAAGAACCTTTTGGTTTAGAACAGGGTTCTAGAATCTTGGGGACCGGAACCCCAGCTCTGCTCCTTTGCAGCTGCGGCCACTTGGACCAGTGGCTTGAGTGTCTGTTGCGGGTTCCTCCTATTTACAGCGGGGTCCTTAGCTTCTCTGGCTTATGCTGCGCCCCGGGCCCCTGCAGGGAGATGGTGCTTTTTGCCCTGGGGAATTATTTGACTTAGAGAATGTTTTCCCTTGCAGTGCAGCTCCCTCAGGGTTAGACCAGAGGCTGGGGTGCGTTTAGGGTCCTGTTGCCCCAGCATGGTGCCTGAACTAGCAGGACGAGGGAACTCAAAGAAATGCAGAATGCCAGGCCCCACCCCAGACCTATGGAATCAGCATCTACCTGTTAACACAGTTCCGGGGTGGGGGGGTGGGGGGTGGTCTACAAATATTCAAATGGAGTTCCATGAGAGCCAATAAATGATTAGATGTGCCCCCAGCCCCGTGGGTTGGCATAAAGCAAACCCCAGCCCAAGTCAAGCCCCAGGGCCTCTGGGCCAGGACAGCCCCTTTCCCTGCTCCTGTCTCCACCTTCATGGGACCAAGATTTCAGCACTCAGCTCTTCCCAAACAGCTTCCCTCAGGCTGACTGCCGCCCCTCCCTAAAACCCAGCAGCCAGGTTAAGGTTGTCACCAGGTGCACACGCAGCCAGCTGTCACTCCACGCGCCTGTAATCGGAAGAAGCTGCCGGCGGCGATCCCAGGGCAGCACGCTGGGAAAAGACCAGATCTCAGCAAGGGGTGCGGTGGGCCGCATGCCATGAAATCGCTCTGCCTGGAACATAAAGCATGAGTTGAACACAGGAAAAATCAATAGCAGCAACAATTATCACTTACTAAGTCTTACCATGTGTGGGAACCCACACTGGGGCTCTGGCTGCATTAGCTAATTTAATGCCCCAAACAGTCCTGTGGGGCAAGTATTAGTATTTCATTTCATGACTATGGAAACTGAGGCACAGGTTACCCGTCTGAGGTCACACAGCTGGTAGGTGGAAAAAAGCACTGAGCAGATAGAATGTCGCTCAGGTGGACGTTGTGGGCAAAGCGGGCCTGCCCAGTCTCAAACATACTTTGAACTGACATTAAAAAATTACACAGATGATCTGGACTTCTGGATTCCTTGGGAAAATCAGGATGCTTGTACTGCAGGAGTCTGGGGTGGGACCTGCATTGCCCAGGTAAAGAAATCCCCACCATTCATCATTTATGGTTTGTTCAGACCCTACTCAGTGCTGAAGATTGAACACTTCAGTGAATAATAATACTAATAGCTCACATGTATGGAGTGCTCACTATGTACTAAGCACAAGGCTACAAGATGAAAAGAACAGGCATCCTGGACCTCCCTGGTGGTGTAAGGGGTTAAGATACAGCACTGTGAGGCTATTCACAGCCACTGCAGCACGAGTTTGATCCCTGGCCAGGGAGCTACCCACATGATGCAGCAGACCTCTCCTGTCTGGCCCGCTGCTCCCCTCAGCAGTGTATTTCAGTCAGTCTGCCTGTTCTTCTCCCCACTCTGTCTCTGGTGAATCCTGTCACCCCCTCCCCCCAGCCCCCGCATCTCTGGCCTGTACCCCAGCTCTTGTATGCATAAATAAATAAATCTTATACAGAAGTCACCAGAACCTGGCTGAATACTCCCACGGAAGTCCTTCAGCCTTGTCCTCGAGGGAACCAAGGCTAAGAGTAAGAAGATGAACAAGAATAAGAGCAAAAGAGGATGAAGAAACGCAACTTAATATTGTTGGAATCTGGTGGACAGCAACTAACTTTGGTGAACTGTCAGGAACCACAGCGACCGAGGTGGGTAAATGCACTTGGCGATGGACTTTCCCCCTGGGAAGAGGGCGGGGGCCCAATCCTCCAGGCTGTTTGCAGCTGTCAAATTGTCTGAGTCCCAACATCAAATTAAAGAGCTTCTGCACAGCAAAAGAGACAATAACAAAAACAAAGAGAAACCCCACCAACTGGGAGTACATTTTTGCACCCAACACTACTGATAAAGGACTGATCACAAAAATCTACAAAGAGCTGATGAGACTCAACAACAACAAAGAAAATAATCCAGTCAAAAAATGGGCAGAAGAGCTAAAAAGAAACTTCTCTGAAGAGGAAATGCAAATGGCCAACAGACATATGAGAAAATGTTCAACATCACTTGCCATCAGGGAAATGCAAATCAAAACTACCATGAGATACCATCTTACACCAGTGAGAATGGCACATATTAAAAAAACTAGCAACAACAAATGTTGGCGAGGGTGTGGAGAAAAAGGAACTCTTCTGCACTGTTGGTGGGAGTGCAAACTGGTCCAGCCACTGTGGAGAGCTGTGTGGAGATTTCTGGACCTACTAAACATAGAGCTTCCATATGATCCAGCAATTCCACTCCTAGGTATTTACCCAAAGGACACAGAAACATCAATTCCAAAGAACACCTGCACCCCTATGTTTATAGCAGCACTGTTTACAATAGCTAAGCTTTGGAAACAACCCAAATGCCCAAAAATAGATGACTGGATCAAGAAGATGTGGTACATATATACCATGGAATATTACTCAGCATTCAAAAAAGATAAACACATGCAATTTGCAGCAACATGGATGGCGCTGGAAGAGATCATGCTCAGCGAAATAAGCCAAAAAGAAAAAGAAAAATACCGGATGGTCTCACTCATAGCAGGAATCTAGAAAACTTAAATAAGGGACCAGGAAAATGAATAACTATAAGAAAGTGAAAATCAAAATCAACAAAAAACTATGAACCAGAGACACTTTTAGGGGGGTGGGGGCGGGAGGGGAGGGATTGGGGTCAGAATGGGGGGGCTGCAATTGTATGGGGAATATAACAATAAAATTTATAAAAAATAAATAAATAAATAAATAAATAAATTAAAAAAAAAAAATTGTCTGAGTCCCAGTGGCTTCCCCGGCCTCCAGAGCTGCCGTGTTAGATGCAATGAAGCACGAGATAGAGAAGCAAAAAGTAAAACAGCAGAAGAAATGACAGATTCGCTTTTGTGCTAAAAGAGAAACCAAGGGAAAAGAGGATATTCCCGAAGAAGGCCAGGGAGATGTGAAACAGTGTGAAATCAGTTATGAAAAGAAATTTCAGAGCTTCCAAGGTCACAAACTTAAAATAAGTAGACAGTAAAATTCTTTAAAAGGCCTGGAAAGACGGAGTTTTGCATGGAACACTTCGGGGCAGGAGAGCCGAATTGAATACTGATAGAATCTGCAAATAACCAGGATTTTTGTGACTGTCTTCTCTTTTTTTTTCCTTTTCTGGAATAAAACAATCGGTCGCGGCAGCCAAGGAGTCTACGCCACAGCGTCCTCGCCCAGGAGTCACGTGTCAGCTTAAATCCCCCCAGGCACGAGGCGCTCAGCGCCCACCAGAGCTGTCCTCCCCACGCCGCCACTAAGCATCTTTCAAACTCTTCTTTAGAACCTAAACCTGCTTCCTCCATTTCCACTGGGGCTGGAAATTCACGTGCCATGTCACCCTTCCGGAGATTCGGGGCCATGGGCCTTCTCCTTGTGCTCCCCATGATGGGGAAGCGGATTGGAGGAGGCGCCTCCTGGGGATGTGTTGGGTTCTGCAGGGATAGGGGTGCAGGGGGAGGGTCTCTCATTGGCCTGTGGTCTCTCCCCACGGACCTCTCACCCCAAACCGGTGAGCTGCGCTAGACCTATGTCCCTCGGAGAGGCTCATAGATGGGGAGTCCTTTGCTCTTCCTTTCCCCCTCTTTGTCTCGCCTGTTCATTCATGTCCCCCTTCTCTTGTCTCCCGGTCCCCCTTTCTGCTTCAGTTCCTGTCCTGCTCCTTTACTCTTCCATGGACACTGCCCCACCCATGGCCACGTGCTCCCTTTCAATCAGGCTTCCCTGGCACCCTTCCCTCGCCTCTGCTCCCCACCACATGGTCTGCATACACTCCCCTCCACATCTCGCGGGTCATCAGCCACTCCTCTTGGAAAAGTCCCCTCCCCTTTCAGTGTATCTGCAGACATTTTATAATGGACACCCAAGAGTATCCTTGGCCCGGCCTGCCCTCAGCTTGAACCCCCAATTCCAACCTCTAGGGCTGCAGACTTCACAGCTAACTCCCAGCTGGACATCTCCCATCCTGTCCCAATTAGACTCATCATCTCTCTCCCTAACCTCCAGCTCAGTGAATGGCACAGTGTCCACCCAACTGTTTGAACTGAAAACTCGGGGTCATTTCATCCCCCTTCTTGCTTCCCCACCTCCAGATAGTCATCGGATTCCGCCATAGCTCCCTCCAGACCTGTCTCGAACAAATGTCCCCTTCACCACCCACACGATGAATGACTGTTGACTGAGTGAATTCTAGCCTGCCCATCAGGGCATTCGACATGTCTTTGGGGAACTAACAAAAAGGCTCCAACGAAGTCTCCCAGTCAACTTGCTGGCGTCCCCAATCTGTCTTCTATGCCGTGACCACAGCCTTCTTGTAAAAGTCCTATGACAGGGCCTCCCCGGTGGCGCAGCAGTTGAGTGCTGGGTTGCAAAGCTGCCCGCGGCCTCTGCGGCGCCGGTTCGATCCCCGGCTGCTCCCCGGCCACCAGAGGAGGGTCCTACATGGCGCGCAGACCTCTCCTGCTGCCCGCTGCTCCCCTCAGCAGTGCACTTCGGTCCTTCTGCCTGCTCTGCTCCCCGCTCTGGCTCTGGTGAATTCTCTCACCCTCCCGCGCTTCTGACTGTACCCAGTGCATGTATAAACAAAACAAACAAACAAACCAGCAAACAAATAAATAAAGCATGCCTCTATTAAAAAAAAAAAAAGTCCTATGACAGTGTCTCTTCTCAGCTCACATACCTTGCAGACTCCTCATGTCTCTAAGCTGAAGTCAGGCAGCTCCATGGGGCCATCATATGCCCACACTGCCCTCTGCCAGTCCTTCACCCTCAGTGTGCCCAGCCTGGAACATGAGCTCCATCAGCGCCCAAAATTACTTGTACGTTTCTCTGCCTTTGCTTGTGTTAGCCCACCTGGCTGCAATGGCGGTTCACTTTCCCTGTCAGTCAGTTAATTCCAACACATTCTTAAGAATGTCCTGAAGCATCTATAATTCATCAGCTTTTATATGGGCAGCAGAGATCATTCCCCTTTGCCCTGGCAAGCAACCTGAGGATCCAGCAGAATTCGTGTTGGCGTGAAGCATTTAAACCATCCTTTCGTGGACCATTTTGCTAGCAATCTATCAGGTTGATTTCAGCTTTTCCCTGTTATAAACGGTGCTGACTATCTCCAGGTGTGAATATGCCTTGCTCCACATTTTGAATTATTTCCCCTGGCTAGATCCTTAAAAGTTAGACTTGCTATGGAGAAACATGTCTTTGATTGGATCTCCTGCCAAATCATTTTTGCAAACAGGCAGGGCCACCTGCGCCGTGGTTGGTTCTAGAATTCGGCCTCCCACCTGGGTCTCCCTGTGTGGAGAGAGAAGAGTGAAATGTGATGTTGGCAACAGAGCCGAGTTGCCATTTGGAAATAACAAACCCATTGGAAGGAGGAATTGGATCTCCACTTAGAGTGAGTCAAAGCGGTTTAAATATGGAACCTGAGGACCACAGAGAAGCAAGATGAGAAGGAAGATGTCTGAAGACTTAATCGAGAGACCCCTGCGATCCGCACTCGTCAGGAAAATGGCAGCGATTTTATTGCACGAAATGGATGCATTTCAACGGATGCTTTAGGTGACAGCAGAAGACCTGAGTCACGGAGTGTCCGGTTTCCTGGAGATTCATGGTTTGGGGTTTCTGACAGCCCAGCTTCGTATCACTTGAATCCACTTACCCGCAGCACAATCCAATGGAAAGTAAAAAGAGACTTTAAAACGCTTATTTAAAAAATCCTCCTAAGGTGTGTTGTACATCAAATAGCTCTTAAAAACCACGGCCCTACTTTCATGATTTAAGTGTAAATGATTCTGAAACATATGGATTACATTTTCCTTGAATTCCTCCTGGTTTTAAAAGTGAAAGGCAGAGGAAGCGGGAAACCGTAGATTGCCTGGATTGCTGGAGACTGGATTTGTGGGCAAACACAGAGAACCGTGGGCCGGGAAGCTGAGCTGCGGGATTTCTACTATCAGCGCGGCCTCAAAGGAGGGCTGTTCTGTTGAAACCCGAGAGGAATCTTTACTTGGGGGTCCTGGCCAGGCACAAAAAGGACCTAGCGCAGCCATTTCCAAACTCTGATTAGTGAGTGGAAATGTTTTAAATTGCTAGTTGGAAATACAGATCCCAAGGCTACACCCCAGTTCCTCTAAATCAAAACTTCTGCACTGTGGCCCCAGGAATCTATATTTTTAACAGGCCCCAGCCACCAGGTTGGCTAACTGCAGATCATTCTTTACTGTGCCATCACCTTGGCCTCTGCCGACCCTGGCCTCTGCCCCCCAGATACCAATAGCACCCCTACACCCAAGTCATAACAACCAAAAATGCCTCCAGATGTTCCTGGGGAAGCAGGTGGATGGCAAAATCTCCCCCCCTGTAGAAAGAGGGCTCTAAAATGGCTGATCAGAGGATGTACAGTTAACTGCCGGTGTGTTTCTGCTGGGTGTGAGTTTTGGGGAGATCTGTACATCAAAGACTGAGAAGTTAGGAAAGTAGGGGTTTTGCATCTCCCACCTCCCCTAACGTTCCTTAGGTGTTCACACTTCATACGTGCATAGATTGGCTCTTCCCTGCTTCACCTCCTCAGTACCAGAGTTATCACCTGTGCACCCTCGCCCTGTGTCCAGGGATATGGGATGAAGCCCCCTCCTTGGCTTTGCCCACGTGACTGGCACCTGCCAATGGGATGCTCAGGGAGGTGGGTGGTGTAAAGGCTTAGGTGTCTGGGCTTGTTACCACAAGTCCTTGCTGCCCCTTCAGCCCCAGGTGCCTAGAATGACCCCTCCTACGAAAAACCTGACTCCAACGGGAAGCCTGGAGCTCAGCCTGGGCCAGCAAAACCATAACCACCCTGAGATGCTCGCGCACAAAGACACGTGGTCACTCTGGGGCTGGAGGCTGTTGGTTACACAGACAAGCCCAGGCCTGGTTGCGGCACGCGGATGCCCCGAGTGCCCACGGGAAGAAGGTGCAGCACAGCAGCCCGGGCCGGAGCGTGCACGCCAGAAAGACCAAGTCTCAGCCCAAGTCCAGCCCTGCCCCTTCCCAGCGAGTTCCTCACCGGCGCGGGCTCCGTGCCTCATCCATGAAATGGACACAAGAGGATTCTGCAATCTCGGGTTCCTCGTCTATTCAGGAGCTCAGATGACACAGAGAGAGGGCTGTGCCAACCGCAGCATTGTAAAGGTGAGCTGGTGTCATTAGCCTGGAGGCTCAGGGACATTGAGCGTGAGCCGTCCTGCCTCCCTGCCCTTCCCTGTCCCTCCTTCCTGAGCGCCTTTTCTTCCTTCCTCCCTCTTTTCCTTCCTGCCAATCACCAATGCCAGCCGAATGCCTCCTAAAATCACCAACCCTGTGCTGGGACAGACCAGCTACAGGTGGGTGCGGCCTGTGTGTAAGTGTAAACCAGGTACCCCTGGCTGGGGCACAAGAGCCCACAAAGAGTTAATCCCCAGGTAACCAGGAGCCAAATAAATTCCGCTGTGCTGATGCTCCCCAATCATCATTAGTCACGGCTGGTTGGCCGGGAGGCTGCTCCCTGGGGCTTATCTCCCTGGCTTCTGTCCTCCACTGGGCAGCCATATTTCAGATTCTGAAAACAGATGACCCCAGGGTCAGGGAAATGAAAGCCCCATTCAACAGGTCTGCGGGCACTGGGGGGCAGGAAGGCGAGGGTCAGTCCAGCAGCTCAGTCCCAGCCAGGACAGACTCAGGGCACGTGCCCAGGCCACCCCCTCCACCCGTGACTCTCACCCTCCCTCGAAGGCCAGGCCCGAGGGCCAGGGCAGGGTGGCCAGGGTGGGAGGCCGGCCTCCACGCAGCAGGTGGGCTGAGGGCGGAGGCCCGGGTCCTGTTTGCACAGCGCCTCCCAGGATGCTGGGACACTGCCCACAGGTGGTCCCTGGATGCGGATGGGCTGGGGATTCCCACCCTAGGGGCTTACATTCCAGGGAGGCCAACTCCCCCCACGAAGCACCCCCCAGGCCCTTGAAAACCCATCACATGTTTCCTACTAAGAAAAAAAAGATGAAATGTTGATATTTCAAGTGACACTGAAAATAATTTAACGTTGCCAGAATTATAGTGGGAGGGGCCAGAGTGGGTGGGGCTGTGTCGTTACCATGGACACAGATGACCGGATGCAATAAGTTGGGATCCAATAGGGCTGTGAGTGATCAAGAAGGGCGGTGTAAAATTTGGCAAAGGGGAGGAAAATGACGCTAGGGAAACCTAACTTGGGAGGGTCAGGATAGCTTAGAGGAACGCTGATGACGAATGAGTAGCCATGTGTGTTGAATGCATCTTAGATGAGTTAATATGTGTACAATGGGTGGCGTTTAAGACTTACTCTGTGTGAGTTGCTAGTATTATTACTTTTACATTTTTACTCTTATAAGACGTGCCAGGCTTGTGCTGAATAGTTTATACAGTTCATACATAGTCTTGATCTTAGTGTGGGTTTCCTGCTAAGCAACTGTTGGAATTGGTTTATTTGGGGGTGGCCCTGGAAAGCAGAAATGGAGGGGAGAGAAAGGGAGTGAGTCAATTAGGGGTGTGTGATGCTCCCCCAATATTTACATCCCATCAAAATTTCTTTATTGAAACCTTAACCCCCCAATATGGCATTAGCAGACAGGTCTTTGGGAGGTGAGTAGGTTTAGATGAGGTGATGAGGGGACTCCCCCCTCCCGTGGGGCTTTAGGGGAGGACCCTGCAGGGAGGGGCCTTCTCCAAGCCTGGAAGAGGGGCCTCATTGGCCACCATCTGCCAGCACCTTGATCTTGGACTTCGCAGACTCCACAACCAGGGGAGCGAAATGTCCCCAAGTGAGGGGCGATGTGACCACAGATGTCCCCATCTGCTGTATTCCGCGTGGACCAGGACAGCACATGAAAGAGCAGGGAGGTGGCAGAAGAGACGGAAGAATATATTAAACCTTAGCTACATCACGTGTTTTAAAAACTTGGGTGAATGGGACTATTCATACCAGTCCAGACCCAGCCAAGAAAATGAAGTAAAACAAAGCAAAATCCCCTAGGGTTTTCAACAGAGGGAATTTAACACAGGGAACTGGTTAAGCAGTAAATAAGGACGTCAATAAAAGTCAAACCAGGAGGTGATGTTACCCAGAGAACAGCAGCTGCCTTAGAGGCTGGAGAAGCCAGGGGAGGAGGAGCTGGAAGCATCTAGAGTGGACGGGAAGCACAGTGGGGGCTGCTTGGGAGGAGCTGGGGCCAGGGAGGAGGGGGTTGTCTGGTAGGAGCTGGACTCACAGAGGAGGTGAGACCAGTCACTGCTGCTGTTGAGATGCCGAGACAGAGAGAGCAGGAAAGTGACAGGGAAGGGGATGGAGGGAAGAAGAGAGAGACCAAATTCTCTCCTCCTACCCTCCAGTTGCCCATTAAGATCCCCCATTAGCCAAACCTACCCAGCGGGCAAAGGCGTGTGGGAAGTGTAGTTTTGGGATTCAGAGCCAATTCGGGAAAGATCCCCCCCACCTCCTCTCCCCCCACGGGACAACACTGGCACACAGTGGTCAGGCGGGCGTGGCAGGCTCGGCCATTTTAGTCAGCTCTGAGGAGCCCCTCCTTGAGCCCCAGAGGAGCAGGGTGATGGAAGGGACACTAAAGGCCCTGGGTCTCTGCTTCAGGCCCCAAAGGTGAGGCGCTGGTTGGAAGGGCAGCCCCCGCTCTTAAGACAAGAGCTTCAGCTGAGTTCCCTGAGGACCCCCTTGCTCCCACCGGCCTGGCTCTCCTCAAAGGACACGTCTTTCTGATCTCAAAAGACTAATGAAGCCAGTTGGGCACAGGCAGGATTTGTCCCGCTTCAGAGAGATTATTCCCCGTGGGAGAAAGAGGGGGTTCAGGGTTCATCTCCAACAACTTGCCCTGCAAGCACCTCCTCCACGCGTGAGAGTTTAGAAGGTGAAGGAATCAGTCAACAAATTTCCGATGCTGGGTTCGCTGTTGTTGTTATGAGGCACTGATGGTAATGAGCCTTGCGGAGAGACGATTCTTGTCCCATAGCGCGGTGACATCCAAATCTTTTCTCCCTCGGTTGTAGCTAAGGGAACTTGCCCGTTTGTGCTCACGCTCAGCGGTTGCCAACAGCTGCTGTAAATTATTGGAATTGTCCAGCAACTTGCTGATTGGAGTCTGGCTCACATGCTGGACAGTCCTTCTCACTGATGGTCAGCTCCGTCTGGGTTCGTTTGGACCTGCCGTGTGTTCATTCTCACAAACGTGTCTTTATTGAGCACCTACTGTGCACCGGGCACCTTCCTAAGCTCTGGGGATCCAGCTCTGAGCCACACAGCCTCAGACGTCTGCCCCATGAGCATCCCGAGCGATTTTGTTTTTGTGCTTTGCAGAGACAGAAGTCTCCTGGAGGTGCTGGGAACCATTTATTCTAGAAGGGCCAGCAGGAGGAGTAGTAGAATTGTGAGTGTGCAGCTCCCCCATCACAAGCACGATTGCCCTTGTTGGACTCTTTTTGAAATGACAAGTTTCTGGTAACGTGTAGGGTGAATGAAGATGGCTCAGGCTTTTGTGCCATGGGCCTCTGTGGCTATCACCTGCAGCCTTGAAGGCAGGAGGCGCTTGGGAACATGGGCTCGGGGTACACATGCCTGATGGTGGACGCCTGGAGTATGGTGTGGGCGTGTGCAAGTGAAGTGGGCCACTGTGGCTATCACCTGCAGCCTTGAAGGCAGGAGGCGCTTGGGAGCATGGGCTCGGCGTACACATGCCTGATGGGGGACGCCTGGAGTATGGTGTGGGCGTGTGCAAGTGGGCACACCTGAGCCTGGAGGCTGAGCATATAGGGCAGCGCACGTGCAGTGGGATGCGGCAGGGAGCGGCAGCGAGGCCACTAGAGAATGTCAGCGAGAGCCCAAAGAGTAAAGATTCGCTGGAGGCTGGGAGGCCGGTTGCTGTGCTACAAGTGGCGCGGAAAGATCATTAAAAGCCTGAAAAAGCCACTGAGGGCTCCGGGACTCTCCCTTCTTAACCTGTCTGCCCGAGTCCATAGGGCACCTGCCCCGTGCCTTCCTGCCACTACAAGCGCCACAGCTGACTACAGCAGAAGGGGCTGAATTTCCCCTTCATGGTTCAGCTCCACCTCCCTTTCCCTCCTGTGGAGGCTCTGGCCCCATGGGCACGGGCTGGTGTTGCTCTGCCTACCCCCATCTCTCCATACTCATGGAGTATGCTGTGAGCTTCCCCCGGCCCCCAACCCCAGTCTCTCTGTGAGGGGATTGCCCTCAGCTGCTGAAATCTACTTTGCGTGAATCCCCAGATGGTTGAAGTGCCTGGAAACGTCCATTTCCAGGGAGGTGGGGGAACACAGGTCCCGAACAGGACCTGGGAGTCTGCATTTCTCACTGGCTTCCAGGAGATGCCGTTGCTGCTGGTCTGGGGATAGCTTGAGTAGCGAGACTTAAGCAAAAATTAGACCAGGTTTGAGATCATTCAGGCGCTCAATAATCACAGGTGCTTTCACCCTTTTTGTTATTGACCTTCATATCAGTAGAATCACCCTTTTTTGATAAGGCAAATAAGAGTTCCACAGTGAGACCCCCCACTCCATCCCTCCCTCCCAGCCGATGATGGTAACAATAGTTAGTATTCAACAAAATCCACACCAGCCACGTGCTTTTTTTGGATGTCAGTTCATCCCCATACAAATCCTGGAGGTGGGAAAGTCACTGATCTGGATGATAGGTGGAAGCAGGGACTGGAGGGGGAGGGGGTGAGTTGATTTGGCTGTGGTCCCAACTGGAAGTGAGCAGAGTTAAGGTTTTGAACTCAAGTCCTTGGATGACTAGGTGCAGACACGTGGGGGGCGCTGAACTCAATTGCTTCACCTATTTTTTCGTCACAAAGTAGTGATTAGAATACTGAGCTGGCCAGTGGGGTGTGGGCATGGGTGGCTTGCAGTTTGGTGGAGGGCGAGTGGACATGTACACATATGGAAGAGCAGAGTGTAGCCCTG
This sequence comes from Talpa europaea, assembly GCF_964194135.1. Classification (NCBI taxonomy): domain Eukaryota; kingdom Metazoa; phylum Chordata; class Mammalia; order Eulipotyphla; family Talpidae; genus Talpa; species Talpa europaea. Next base: position 7,364,472 of record NC_140082.1, on the reverse strand, counting down.
TAGGGGCAGGAATGGGCACAGTACAGGATCTCTATGATTCCAGCAGACCGGGTAAAGGAGAAGAGAGTCCTGGAGCCCTCAGTGGCTTTTGCAGGCTTTTATTGGGATTTACCAGTGCAGGGTAAGGAAAAGTCAGGCTTTTCTGCCCTCCCGCCATCAGGACAGATGATGGATCCTTGCGGTCCTGAACGCATGCCTGAGGGCGGGCACCTGGAGCAGGGTGTGGGCCTAGGTAGATGGGATTCACCTGGGCTGAGACTGGGCTTTTAAGGGCGGCATCACGGGACGCCAGGAGAAGCCAAAGGTGAAGCCGAGAAAGAAGCAGCAGAAGCCGAGAGAGAAGCAGAGAAGGCCGGAAAGCCCAGGTAGAGTGAAGACTTGCTGGGGGCTGGGAGGCCTGCCAGCCTGCCAGCCCCCCAGCACCCCTGCCTGCTGTGTAGCGGTAAATCCCAATAAAAACCTGCAACAAACCACTGAGGGCTCTGCCTCCTCCTTTACCCGGTCTGCATGGGATCAGAAAACCTGCTCAGTGTCATTCCTGACCCTACAACCAGGTACAAAGCAGGCAGGGGTGGGGGGGGGGGAGAGGGGGGGCGGGGCGGGGCGGGAGGCTGACAGGCCTCCCAGCCCCCAGCAAGTCTTCACTCTGTCTGGGCTCTCTGGCGTTCTCTGGTGGCCTCTGCTTTTCTGCTCTCTGCTCCTCTCGTGGTTCTGCTTCTGGTGTCCCCATGACACCGCCCTTAAAAGCCCAGTCTTAGCCCAGGTGAATCCCTTCTACCTAGGCCCACACCCCACTCCAGGTGCCCACCATCAGGCATGCGTTCAGGACCGCAAGGCTCCATTATCCATCCTAATGGTGGGAGGGCAGAAAAGCCTGATACCTTTTCACTTACCCTACAAGCCCCCAAAATTAAAATTAAAAAAATATATATATAGAGAGAGAGAGAGCTCTCAGGGTTGGCATGAAAATGCAGTCAACGCTGTGAAAAGCATCATCTTGGTTAAGTTTCTGACTTGGCATTAGGATCTGCAAAATGGGCATCAAGGGGGCTGCTCCTAGGGTGCTCGTGAAAGTCAGCGGATGGGATGCATGTTAAGGGCAAGTTGTGAACTCTCAGTGAGTGTCGTCCTCCCTTGTCTCCCCAGTTTCCATTGTCAGAGGCTTCATCCCGGTCACCCCTGATTCTTGGCTCTTCAGCAGGTCAGCGATAAACCACCTGCTGAGGCTGTCTTATCAACAAAGAAATGACCTCTTCCATCTTCCCCTCCAGAGAAACTGGAACCCACTGTCCAGGTGCATCCTGCACGTTTTCCCTTAAGAGCTGTCAGAGTGTGGCCTGCGACCCCAATATCTGCCTGGCTTCCTGGGGGCCGGGAAAGGGGATTAGGTTGTCGGTCTCTGCCAGCTCTGACAGGTTGATTTGAATTTGGATGGGGGCGGGTGCTGGAGAGAGAGACAGTGGGGTCAGGAGAACCTCCCCCATCTCTGTAAGCCAAGATGGGGTCCAGTGGGGACGCATCCCGCGCTGAGAGGTGAATCCTACAGGCTGCTCAGCGCGGTTGGCTGGGCTGGGGAGCCAGACTTTTTACAAGGAGATAATTTCAGAGGTGGGGCACAACCAGGCTGGCTCCAAATGTTCCCTCCGGGAGAGTTCAGCTGGAAACCCATCTCGCTCGGGGCTTGTTCAGCAAGTTCTTATTTATGGTAACATGCATTACAGGAAATTTTTATATAAGGCACTAAAGTGCAGGCAATTTAGGGCACCTATCATCTTACCTCTCCGGCTTCTTCATCCCTCTCTGCAGCCCCCTCCCTCGGCCCCCGTTATTCAGTCTTTGAATTTCAGCTGAGCGGGAAGGCTGATAATAGCTAAATTACATTGCAAACAGGTGCGGGCCTCTTCTGCTCTGGACAGCTGCCATGGGTATGTGAGTCCTCGGTGGGGGGCGTGCGGTTTGCCCGACTTGTGATGTTGGGGGTGGAGGGTGAGGGTCCTTGTCTCCTTTGCGTGTCTCCACCCCAGCCCCCTCCCCAAGCCACTCTGACCTTTGGGCGGTGTGCACAGATCTCTCACAAGGCGGGCAGACTCCACTCTTTCTTTTCTTCCTGCTCCAAAGTGGCATCTTGTTCACCTACCTACCCAGCAGGAAAGCAGTGGTCACTGGGGCAGCTGAGCAAGATGCTAATGTCACAGCAATAACAACATAGCAAAGGTGGCACTTGTGTCTTTGCCAAGCTCTCCCCCCATTCACATCCACTGTCTGCGCTGCTGCTTGCCAAGGTCGCTGCAGAGCTGGGCAGCTCAGGGTCCAACTCTACCATTTTAGCTGCGGGAGCTTTGGCAGAAGAAAAGAGCAGCAGGTGCCTCAGTTGCCTCATCTGTCCAATGGGATGATGAGCTCACCCACAGAGGACTGCGCGCATGTGCCATGTCACCCATCACCTGACTGTTCCCTCTTGTGTTCTGACAAAGCACTGAGGGATAACATGGCAGTGATCCCCAGGTGTGGCGAGGCTGAGGCCCGTGCCCGAGGTCACAGGGACAAGAGTGGATTTCGTGCCTCGGCTGGGCTTGCCAAGGGTGCTCGTGCACACCTTCAACACGTTGGTGTGGGATGGAGCAAGGGAAACAGGTGTGGGACAGAATAGATGGGAGCCCTTAGAAGCAGACTCCAGGAGCCAGAGGGAACTGCCAGACGGTAGCTTCCGACCTGCAGAGAAATCCACACCGTGGCTGGCAAGTCCTCCCTGCTGTTCCTGAGACTCCCTCCCCAATCGTCACTCCTAGCCACAGCGGGCTCCTTGCTGGACCTAGAGCATAAGCAAGGCTTTGCACACGCATTGCTTCGACCTGCTGGAAGTCCCTTCCTCACAGTCTCTCAAGCCTGCTTTTCTCTCCTCTCTTCATAGCACTGACCACCACTTGACATATCTCTGTGTTTTGTTTTTTGTCTCCTACTCCTAGAATAAACACCATAAAAACAGAGACGGAGGCCACCCTGGTGGCCTAGGGGTTAAGTCTCAGCGCTATCACCGCAAAGGCCTGAGTTCGATCCCCGGCCAGGGAGCTGACCCACATGGCGCAGCAGACCTCTCCTGTCTTGCCCGCTGTTCCCCTCAGCAGTGTGTTTCAGTAGATCCCCCTGTTCTGCTCCCCACTCTTTTTTAAAAAAATATTTATTTATACAATAACTGGGGTACAGGTCAGAGGCACAGGAGGGTGAGAGAATTCACCAGAGACAGAGCAGAACAGGCAGACGGACCAAAGACACTGCTGAGGGGCATAGTGGGTGAGGCAGGAGAGGTCTGCACGCCATGTGGGTTTCTCCCTGGCTGGCTGGGAATCGAACCTGCGCTGCAGAGGCTGCGGACAGCTTCACAGTGCAGCACTCAACCTGCTGCGCCACCGGGGAGGCCCTGCTCCCCACTCTTGACTCTGGTGAATCCTCTCACCCCCTGCACCTCTGGTCTGCATCCCACTTCTACACAAAAATAAATATTTTAAAAAATACACAAAAAGAGACAGTTGTCTTTTATTTCTCACCACATCCCAATGCCCAGAGAATTGTCCAGCATGGAGAAAGTACTCTGGCTATTTATTGAATGAAGGAACATGGGAAATTTATGGTTTAGATTTTTCATAGACAAAATTTGAGCTATCAAGGAAAAAGAACAGACTGACTTGTTGGATTAGTTTAATCCCTTGCAAAGCATTCTCTATGCAGAAGAACAAAACCCCGTATCTATCAGAAGGATGGCTCTTGGGATCATCTATCAGACAGGAGTGTTTATGGTGACAGGCAGTGATTTAAACCAAAGAGCTATTTATTGTTAACCAGCATAACACCAGAGGCAAATCACCTGAGGCTGGTATAGCAGCTTAAGAATAGCATTAAAGCCCTAGTCTTGGCCATTCTTATCTTGTGGACTTTTATTCCTGATGCTTTCCTCCTCACAGTCTCAAGGTGGCTGCCACAGCTCCAGACATCACAACAGTATTCCAAATAGGAAGGATAGGGCAGGAACAAAATGTTTCTTCAAAAGTCTTGCTTTCTTACCCTTCCCTAAAGAGGATCACACAGTTGCTGCTGCAGGGTGGCCAGGAAAGACAGTGGCACACCAGAATGAGCTAACATGATTTGTCTAGAATGAGGATGATTCATCCATTGAGACTGTGAACAACACTTGCTACAGAAGCATTTTCAAGTGTGTTTGAAAAGGCTCAACTTCACCTCCTATAGACTTCTAGGACCTTGGTCAAAAAAGTTGGCTCTGTTAACTGGTAGACCTGTCTGATACTAGCCAGGTTCCCTTTTGCTTAAAAAAGAAGTGATGAAAGCATTGGTTTTGAATTCCGACCAACATACCCTTGAATCCCACTTGAGGTAAGTGACTTCCTTCGAGTCTGTCCAAATTGAAGGAGAGTGAATTTTACCACCAAGAAGTTCTGAGAACGTAATGAGAAAATTCCCTTGAAATGTGTTTTGTGATCGAATTATTTTGATAGAGCTGATAGGGAAAAACAGAATACTGCCAATTTACTTGTACAGTCGTGTCAAAACATCTTCTCCCCTTCCCAAAGTTTTCAGTAAAATCAAACCTCTAGGAAATTTTATTTTATTCCACATATGGTTTTAATTAAATGTGTCCTATCATAGCCAAGGACCCCAGGGGTAAGAAAATCCACATTGAAAAGACGTTCTAAGTTTTTACAAACTCCCCTGCAAAACAAAGATAATAGCACACATGTCTCTAGGTCAGGCGGGGGTGGAGTAAAAGATACCACGTGTATGAAGTGCTCAGTATAGACCGGGAACCCAAACGCGGGTTATGTCCTTACTCCTAAATACCTGACTTGGAAAGTAGCTCCCAGAGCCTGTTGCCACTCTTTTTAGGCCTCTTTTTAAATAAAATCTAATGATACTCTCAGCATAGACTGCTTGCTGACTAGATTTATTTATCAGATCTGTCAACTACTTACTATGTGCTAGGAGTTTCCATTTTGAGGCAAGATCTCCAAGTTTTTTTTTTTTAATTCAGAATTTTTTTTCTAAGTTTATTTTATTTTATATATTTTTACATCATTTTTCATTTTTGCACAATGGATGCATTTTCATCTTGGTCATAGTCCCCATACAATTTCCACCCCCCGTATTTTGACCCTAATCCCTCCTCTTCCCCCTTAGTGGGTCTCTGGCTTATAGTTGCTTGTTTTTTTGTTTTTTTTTTTTTTTTAAATTTTTTTTTTTTTTTTTTTAAGATTTATTTATTTATTTATTTATACAAGCACTGGGTATAGTCAGAAGCGCGGGAGGGTGAGAGAATTCACCAGAGCCAGAGCGGGGAGCAGAGCAGGCAGAAGGACCGAAGTACACTGCTGAGGGGAGCAGCGGGAGGCAGGAGAGGTCTGCGCGCCATGTGGGACCCTCCTCTGGTGGCCGGGGAGCAGCCGGGGATCGAACCGGCGCTGCAGAGGCCACGCGCAGCTTCGCAAGCCAGCACTCAACCGCTGCGCCACCGGGGAGGCCCTATAGTTGCTTGTTGATTTTGATTTTTACTTTATTAAAATTAGTCTTTTTTCTGGTCCCTTATTTAGGTTTTCTAAATTCCTGCGATGAGTGAGACCATCCGGTATTTTTCTTTTTCTTTCTGGCTTGTTTCGCTGAGCATGATCCCTTCCAGCGCCATCCATGTTGCTGCAAATTGCATGAGTTTATCTTTCTTGAGATTTATTTATTTTAAAGGAAAATACTGGATGATTTCACTTATAGGAGGAATATAGGGAAACTGGACAAGGGACCAGAAAAAAAAAAGACAGAAAAAAAAAAAAAAGACAGAACTAGCGGGCAAACTAGTACATCGGAGACCTATAGCAAGATCTCGAAGTTTTGAGGCAAGATCTCTGATCTTACTGAACTTGTGGTCAGCCAAGCTGTGATCCCGTTAGAAATGCAAATTTGAGTTCCCAACCCAGAGCTAATAAGCCAGAAATCAGGGGAGGGGGAAGGCAGGACCCAGCACCCTTTGTTTCAATAATCCCGCCAGGGGAACCCGAGGCAGGCTCCAGTGTGAGATCACTGGCCTAGGGGGAGAGAGGCCATCAAAAGACATTTACAGTTGATTGTGATGAGTGCAGGGTCGGTAAATCCAGGGGCTGGAGGAACACAAAGAGGGGCAGTTAATTCAACTGAGGATTTCAACAGAGGTGTTGGGATATGAGCTGAATCCTAAAGGACAGAAAATGAAAAGACCCCTTTCCTGGAACCAGGAGGATGAATTTAATCGCCTCCCAAATGACCACAAATTGTAAAAAAACTAGACCAACAAATCTTTTGTGGGGAGCAGGGGCACAGGCATCTGGTCTACCCAGGGTTGCTTCATTCTGAGGGGGCTTCCTGAGTTGCCTTGTTGAAGGGCCACTATACTCCTCCATGTGGACAGATTTTAGTATGAGAGTAAATCCTTATAGATCTAACCCTAAACTGGAAAACCTAGAAACCTAAGGTAAAAAATTTGGGGCCTGGCGGTAGGAAGGAGGGTCTGCCTGACTGAAGTGTTAAGGGGATGCAGGTGGCACCCCAGCGAGTCTGACACGGTGCCTGTTCTCCTGGGGTTCTTCCTACAGAGGGGGTGCTGGGCCAGTCAGTGCATTAAGCATAAAGCCACATGAATGAGTCTCTGTGGCTGTGGAAGGGGCCCTGAGGAAGTAAAGCTTAAGCTGGAATTAGCAAGCCCAGGGGAGAGGCAGAGGAATAGCCTGTGCAAAGACCCTGTGGCAGTAGGCATTGCAATGGAAGACCTTCCATGGAAAGGAGTTTTAATGTGCAATAAAGAGAAAAGAGAGTGAATAGATAAAATAGTTTTCACACAAAATACCCAAAGTTCCCCATCCCCTCGTGGGTAAATGCCCAGCCAAAGAGGAGTGGCCCAACACAGGACCACTGAGGCCCAAAAGTTTGCCACGAGTCGAAGGCACCTTCTGATGGGGTCCCCTAGGAAAGGGGCTAGGCAAATCTGGAGGGAGAAGAGCAAAATCAAAATCAAGATAAACGCTGCCATTGTCAGCCTCCCCATGGGTCTCCCACCCACATCTGTTTCAAGTGTCTCCTTCCATGTCCCCCAAGTCCCTGGCACAAGCCCCAGGCCGAGAAGCAAGTACAGCTTCTTCGCATGTCTCTGCTCACGTGGCTCCTCCAGGTCCTCTTCCTTGCTCCCTCCTTCCTTCTCCCAGTTTTCACCTCCTCTCCCTTCTCCTCTCTGCTCAGTTCCACCCTTCCTTAGGGTGGGGCTGGGAACCTGGAACCACCCCCTTCCCTGGGGGTTACCTGGTTACAGGAGACAGGCGCTGGAAAGCAAGGGTTGAGAATGGCTCCAGTGGTGGGCGTCACTGGAGAGATCTATAGAAGCTAAAGCTTGTTTAGAAGCCAACAGCTCTGGGGAGCCATTGAAGATTTTAGGAGGGAGCAGCCATGTCCACTATACTTTGAGATGAATACAGGGTGGGTGGCAAGAGGAGAGAAAGGGAGACCAGCTCAGATGCTAGTCCCATATCCTGCATCTGTCAGAAGCCAAATATGCCATGTAGGGCTCTGGCATGACAAGGCAGCCAGCAGGGATTAGGACAGTTATTCTAGGCACTGTTTGAAGAGTTTTACCCAAAGTAACTCACGTCATTCTCACGAACTGTGCGACAGGTGCTCTTATTACTGCCCATTTCAAGATGGGGAGAAAGGACTCTTACATCACCTAAGAAGCAGAAATGCCAAGACAAAGTCAGCCCAGATCCTAAACTCTGAAGCTCTATGCTGCACTGTCTGGCACAATTAGGGGGGTGGCAAAGGAGACGGAAGGTAGAGGAAAAGCTTTGTTTTGCACACTTACTGGTTCCTTCGTTCATCCAGCTGGTGTTTGCTCTAGGCCTGTCCTGCTCCAGACAAGGGTCATCAGGAGTGTCCACGCTCGAACGCTTCTTACCCAATTTTCCTGGCAAGTCTTTTAGGTACGCCTTGTTGTTACCCCATTTTACAGATGAGAAAAATGAGGCTCAGAGACATGAAATCACCTGATCTCAAATACTAAACTAGCAAGAGTAGATTTGGGATTTGGACCCATGTTGGATTCCAGAGTTAACAGTCGTTCTTTGCTCAAGTGCACAGACCCCCGAGCAGGCGGGCCTGACCGCAGACTCGGGGGCCTGGGAGGTGTTGAGAGCGATACAGGGCTTCTGACAAGGAGATGGTATATAGCTTTAATTAAGGCCATAGGGTGAAATCTGAGACCCCCAGAGTGGGTGGCCCAGGGCTTCCTTTCTGGGTGGGTCCTTTTGTTCTCTGCAGCCTTCCTGATGCACTCTTTCCCACGTCCAAGGGACAAGCACCTGGCCAAGTCCTAGAATATTCCAGAATCAGGACTCCAGGGACAGGATCTGGGTATTAAGGGGGGGGGTGGAGATAGATTGCCTGTAGCCAAGAGGGGGGGCAGGGAATGGGGAAACTAGGCAACAGTCTACCCCTCTGTTTCCTTCATTAAACACAGTGATTTGGAGGCTGTGCATGAGTTTTCCAGGTGCAGGGGTTACTGGTCCCCAAGCTGGGGCATGACCCAGCTCTTTGGAACTGCTCTTATGTATCTGGAGACCAGCTGGGGTCTCCCTGAAGGAGTCCTGGGTTAAGGAGGAGAGACTCACAAAAGTCCAATTCTCCCCCAAGTTTCTTCCAGGCAATTGGCCTAGTTCTTTCCCCTTTGTCCTTCCAGAGCTTTCCATGCCCTTATTTCAAAGGCATCTTGCATCACCATTGGGTACCTAACCCTATCACAGCTACTGTCCTGGGATTCCCTAATCACCCCATGGATTTATGGGTGCAGGTTAGAACAATAAAGGGACTGGTCTGATGAGGGAGTCAGCAAGAAGGGAGGGGGTCCCCAGGTCCCCGGGAGGGATGGCCACTGTTCCTGAAAGTGAAGCCCTCGGCCAGGGCCCACCTCATCCTCACTGGGACATGAGTTAGGCGGACCCACTAGTGACCCGGCTTCCATGTGGGGTCTATTTTTGTACCCAACCAGACAGCTTAAACAAGCAAAGAGGTGATAGGGGTGTGGGGTGGGGCTCAGAAGAACACAGGATCCTTAGCAAGAAGCAACGACAACACTTGAACCAAATACACAGCTGTCCTGGAAGCGCAGGGGCATCCCCAGTTTCAGGGCCAGCTACATCACTGGTGGGGTCCATCGAAAAATGAAAATGCAGGACTCTGTTCAAGAAGCGAGGGGAAAAGTGCCATCGAAGACCCTCAAAAATACCGTTTTTTCCTTTCTTCTGTGGGTTCTGTCTCAACGTGACCTGGTGTTTTCTGTTTGCTATTTAATGTTCTAAGTTACAAAAATAAAAATGTGAACACTGAGTATAACTTTTACCATTTGTCTTTATATTGGGCAATATAAAGCTTCATATTTATTTATTTATCGAATTTGTTGTTGTGGTCAAGTTGGTTTACAACACTGACGTGTCTCAGGGGCTTAGGTTCTGACCTTCTCTGAGGTATGTTGCCACACCACGCCCACCACCAAAACAGCGAAGTCTCCACCACCATCCAGTGCCCTCCTGCCTTGGCTCGCTCCATCCCCCAGCAGCTCAGTTCTGCAGTGGTATTTCTAGGATTTGTTTTGGTTGAGTTTTGCCTGTTCCTTCGCTCCGCTCTTTGTATTGCGCCTATGAGTGACATTACCTGGCATTTGTCTTTCTCCTTCTGGTCTATTTCCTTGAGCATAATCCCTTCCAGATCCATCCATGTGGGTGCAAACAGCAAGATGCCATCTTTTTTTTTTTTTTTAAGTTTTCATCATAATAAAGCATTCTTTTTTTTAAAAAAATTTATTTACTTATTTATACAAGCACTGGGTACAGTCAGAAGCACGGGAAGGTGAGAGAATTCACCAGACCCAGAGCAGAGAGCAGAACAGGCAGAGTAATGAAGTACACTGCTGAGGGGAGCAGCGGGTGGCAGGAGAGGTCTGCGCGCCATGTGGGACCCTCACCCGGCGGCTGGGATCGAACCAGTGCTACAGAGGCTGCGGGCAGCTTCGCAACCCAGCGATCAACCGCTGCACCACCGGGGAGGCCCAAGATGCCATCTTTTTTTATATAGCTGAGCAGCATGCAGTGCCAACTTTAAATGCAAACGTAAAAGCATTATCTCATAGGTGGAATCCCTGAAATCACACAGTCTGTATTTTGGGGTACCTGCGTGTGCATATATTTTGTTCTTCTCAAAAGAGTAGAAATGCTGCAAAAACGACATCTCTTCTTGATGTATGCAGTTTTTCCCAACCCCCCGCCTCACTCTCTGGGTGCCAGGGAGACAGCTCTATGATGTCACTCTCGTTCCTGATGTCCCTGCGGGTCAGGCAAAGACAGAGTTCAGCTGAACCACAGCATCTCGTGGCTTCTGAACATGCCATACCCTGCAGCCTTTACCTCCTATTGGATTTTCTCTAGAGAGTTCTCCCTTAACTCAGTCTCTGCCTCTGAGCAACCTGCTAAGGTCTGAATATTTAGGTCCCTCCTACCCCCTATTTCACATGCTGAAATCCTAATGCCCAATGCATGGTATTTGGGGTATTTGGGAGGTGATTAGGTCATGAGGATGAAACCCTCATGAACGGGATTAGTGTTTTTATAAAAGAGACCCGGGCCTGGTGGAGCTAGGGGTTGAGTCTCAGCATTGTGAGGCTGTCGGCAGCCACTGCAGCCTGAGTTCAATCCCCGGCTATGGGCTGACCCACATGGTACAGCAGACCTCGCCTGTCTCACCCGCTGCTCCCCTCAGCAGTGTGTTTCAGTGGATCTGCCTGTTCTGCTCCCCACACTCTCTCTGGGCAGTCCTCTCACCCCCGCACCTCTGGCCTACACCCCAGCTCTTATATGCATGAATAAATGAGACACCAGCGAGCACCCTGGCCCCTTTCACTATCTGAAATACAACCAGAAATCTTCAACCCAGAGGACAGTCCTTACTCAACCATGCGGACACCCTGGTACTGAACTTCCAGCCCCCAGACGGTGAGAAATGAAATTCTTTGTTTATAAGTCTCCCAGTCTGTGGTATTGGTATGGCCACCCCAGCAGACTGAGTGTCCAGCTGAAGACATATTGCTTGTGGTTTCTTCATCAACGTTGCTATGGTGACAGGTGTGACGGCCTCATTCTCCAGGCTTCACTGGAAGGTATTATCACTTGAGGTGCTTTGGGTCCCTCTGACCTATGGGATGTGTGGTCAAGGCCAGCTTATATGTTGCTACCACACTTTAGGGTCTAGGCTTTCAGGCTCCAAAGGCACCTCTAGACAGCACTTGGTGTTCAACAGGGTCAGAGGGGACTGGGCAGAGAAAGCTGTTCACCGGACACTTGGATTCCAAGTGTCTCCCAAATGGGCAAACTTGTTTTGACGTTTCCTAGGGTAGATCAGAAGGGTGATTACAGACAACTGTCAGGTTATGCTCCTCGCCAAGTCGTCTCTAATTAGAGAGAGTGAAATCTCTGCTCATTTGGTGAACCAAAGCAGATCCAGGGACCCTAATGATTTCTTTGAAAGGACACAATGAAGCAACTGAATTGGCATAACTTCCTGCAAGTTGTGCTTTCACTGGTCCAGCAAGAGCCATCACTGGCCACATTTGATCAGGAAATTGGACAGCCTTGAGTTTAACCTGAGGCATGGCTCAAACATGCATGTCTCTGTGTGTGTGTGTGTAATTTGCATGTGAAAGAGGTTCATGGCAGCATTACCTATAACAGTGTAAAGGAAATTCATGAATGGCTAATGCACGAGTTCACCTAAGTCAAGCTGATGAGATGCACTGTGTTATTGGGGTGTGAAGTTATAAAATGAAAATAAAGCTGTTACTGAAAAATGAGTTGTAGAAGAATCATTCATGACCTCAACACTGACAAATTGGTGAATCACAAAGACAGGTTTATATTAGGTTATAATCTGTGAAGAAAGTCTAACCATAGAGGAAGGGTGTAGAAAGAGAAAGCTACATACATCACAGTGTCAGAACTTGCCTGCATGAAGGAGTTGCTTAGATTTGATATTGGTTTGCTGCCTTATGTTCTTCTGTATTTCTAAAGAGTCTGCTGCATCTCAAAGAAATCAAGCACCAGATTGCTTATGTTGTTGTGTGAAAGCAACTAGAGCACCGGGAAAAACTCTTGCCTTGAATAAAATAGTTTTGGGGAGGAAAATTTTCTCGCAGTCTCATTGATGGGAGAAATTGTACTCCCCAGGTATAAACAATTTTTCTAAAATCACATGTACACAGAGGTAGAATTGTAAAGTCCAGTCCATGTTCTAAAACTAGCAATTACCACCATGATTTCACTGATCATTCTGAACTGATTTTTCCCAGTTAAAAACAAAATCAAGTTTAGATTTCTGTGGCTGCATGATTCCAATGTCATTGAAAACCACTCAAAAGATTCTTGCTCTCCTCACTCTCCACCCTCACTTTGTTCCAAAACTATTTTAGGAGGCTGACATTTTCTTGTAATTTTATCTTCTTGCAGCCATTGCAAAAAATAAGCCACTTGTGTGAGGTTCCTGGATACAACTTGGCCTCACCTTCACCCTTCTGAATATTGCCCCTGAATACACACCCCACTTGGAGCCACAAGGGGCTACCTGCTTTTTTGCAACACACTGTGGCTTCACATTCCAATAACACAACACACTCCTTGATCCCCCACTATATATCAGTTTTGCCTTTGATTTTTCTCATTACATTCCAGCAGGTGATAGGGACCAGGATTGTCCCCATTTTATAAGTAAGGAAATGAAGACCTAGAGGAACTAAATGACATGTTCAAGTCCCCCCAGTTAGGAGGATGGATAGGGATTTCACGCAGGTTGGCAGGGTCCAGGGGGCAGAGCTTGACCTCTCCCTGACACCACTTCTCCCTGTATTTGCTCCTCTTTCCCCCCTCCCAACCCCACCCCCGCTGCCTGCAGCTCAGGTTCCTCTTCTTTTTCTTTTCTGGGACACTCTCCTAGACCACCCAAGGGTGGGGATTCTCAAGTGCCAGTGGGGACTGACTGCTCACATAATGCTGAGTTTCGCAGAGGAAATGGGAGTCAAGAAAGATTGGGAAAGCTGAGCGCTGCAGTTCTGCAGAGGGGAAGGAGGAGGAGCCTTCCAGAAGTGGGATTGGTAAACCAAAGGCTAGGATGTAGTAACTCCAGCTCCGGGCTCAGTGGGAAAAGCTCTCCACATGAAAGGGGCCGGCGGGCTCTGGAGTCAGACAGCCTGGCTTCTAATGCCTGCTCTGTCTCTGGGCTGACATTTATTGAGCATTTATTATAGACTCAAAATCTTGCAGCAAATAATGAAACATCCTGAGCTTCTGTTCCCTCATCCCATAAAACAGGAATTGATTCATTCAACTAGGATGGAATGAATCCCTCCTGATGTGGCAAGCATTACTCTAGAACTGAAGAGGATGATGACAGTAGCTGCATCGTAACTGATGTGTCTGCTGGTTTAAAGAAAGAACCTGACATTTAAAAAGTTTTCAGTTAATGCTATTTGCTAGGATAATTAATCTTGATCTCATTCTTAAATATGGAAAAAGTTTACCAATGCATCGTAAGTTAATGTTACCAGGTTCAAATCCTCCTGGAAATATGTTATCAGAGAATTCAGGCCCCCTGCCTGTTTTTGTAAATAAAGTTTTATTGGAACACAGTCATTCTAATCTGTTTACATACCATCTGTGGTGGTTCCTTGCTACAAGGCACCATGTTTGATTCTTATGTTGAGTCGTTGCAAGAGTGACTATATAACCTGACAAGCTTAACATATTTACTATGTGGTTTTTGCAGACAAAATTGCAGACCTCTAGACTGATTCATTGAAGGCAGTAGGATAAGGATTATTTATGTTCTCTCTCCTTATTGCTGTATTTGGTTTTTAACTTTTCTTCCATCTTCCTCAAATATGGTTGATAGCAATGATATTTCCATACAGGAATAATTTCAAGCCTTTTCTATAGGAATGGTTGCTGTACAGTGTGAATTCTATAGATTAAATTTCTCCCAAGTGAGTATCAGTGGATTTGAGAGCTTATTGGAAGGAGAAAGGCCACAGATCACAGGTTAATTCCTATAAAATGAGAAATCTCTATGTCACAGATTCCTTGAATTCTCTGTGTTGCTCTGATTACATGATGAAAAACCCAGCCCTGTTCTTTTATTAAGTGTGAAGCTAAGTAGATGTTCTCTAAGTGTATTATAAGGAAATAAATTTCTTTTTTCCCCTAATAGCTTAACAACAAGAAAATTGGAATAGCCACATTTGGACATATGTTTAGTAGAATGGTTAGAATTAAGTTTCAGAGTCAGTTTGCTCCAAGGTCACACTGGCCACTCACTGGCTGTGTGACTTTGGTCAGGGGATTAACATTTCTGGGCGTTTGTTACCTATAAGTGGGAATGAAAGCAGCTACCTCCTGAGGGTACAATGAGCATTAAATGAGATAATGTCCACGAAGCACTCAGTTCAGAGCCCGAGTCTGGGTGAGAACGCAGAAATGTTTGCTCCTCTATATTGATTTATTATTGTTGTTTTATTTTAATTTTTATTAGCAGCAACAAAGTACCTGAAAAAATAGCACCCAGCTTCTCGCTGCGACTGATTCAATCCCAAATATTAAGCAGACTCAGTCCGAGGGTGAAAGTTCTTAAGTGCCAGCTTCTCACCCTGTGCCAGGCACTTGGAAAATCCTGTGTGGGCCTGTTGACCGGACTGAACTGTGGGTCCAAGGGCATTCACACGAACAAGACCAGACCAGACAGGGCCAGGAACATCACCCCACCCCTGGAGGCTCCCCGCCATCCCAGAGCCAGGAGCTTTTGTAAATGGATGCTCCCTGCTGAGTCTCCAGCCGCATCACACCAGGTCCTTCCTGCCTAGACCCTGATCCTCCCGCTTCCAGAACAGCTGCCTCGGTCCCCCAGGAACCTGCTCATCGCCCCAGAGTCTGTCAATCTGTACATTTGTGACCTGAAAATATTGATTTCAGCCCTATGCTGAAGCACCACTCCCTCTCAGTCATCTCCTCCTTCTGTCATCCCCCTCATCAGGGTGCACTGAGCACTTTTCCAGAAGGTTCTGATGCTGCATTTTCATTTGGGCAGGAGCTGGGGCCCAGGGTGGTGGGGGTGCATGTACAGGGCAGAGAGGTGATAGAAGAAAATAAATTCCTCTTCACATAACAATCAAAGGAAGACAGTCCCAAACAATGACCAGACCATCCTCTGGGCCACGATGACAGCCATTTCCAACTTATCACACCCCGGCACTATATTAAGGCCCCGAGATTACAGCGTGGTTCATTAGAGAAACATCTGCTGAAAATCAGTGTGGGGCAGCCAGATATGATTGCTAAAAAAGCAGCCGGAGGAGGCGGGGTGAGCCTACTTCTCAGCGGGGGAAAATGACCATGGGGAGCCGTGATTTGGGGTCTCATGTGGTTCACCTCCCTTTCCTGCCAGAAAACCAAGGAGTCTATTTTATGCGGGGTCAGGCACATATAACTTGCATCCGCAAGATCCAGAAGGCAGTCAAAGGAATAGGACGAGTAAGAGCTACCACTATGACTCAGAACTTACCCTGTGCCAAGCACTGTGATAAGTACTCAAGCCACATTATCTCACTTATCCTTACAGTAACCCTGAGGTGCACGACACTGTTGTCCTGTTTACAGTGAAAGGAACTGAAGCTCAGAGAGGCTGAGAGATATGCACGAGGTCACATCTCAGTGATTCAGGTGGGGTGACTGACTGTCCTGTGTTATCCAGACTGTAGATTTTCCCGGGTGCATGATTTTCGGGGCTAAACCTAATAGGTCTCGGGCAAACGTCTGATGCCAAAGCCCTGTTCTTCTCCATTCTGCTACACTGTTTCCTTGATTCTCAGCTTAGTCATTCCATGTGGCAGTTGATGTCATTCGCCAGGTAGTTCTGAGTACCTACTCTGTGCCAGGCACTGTTCTAGGCACCAGGGGTACAGTAGCGAGGAAATAGCTACAGAGCCCTGCGTCAGGGAGCTGACATTGGGGCAATTCACTTGTTATAATTATCATGTTTCCAACTAGATTCTATCTTCATTATCATTAGCTTGAGACATTGAGGGGTCACTGTCTGATCCCTCTTTTCCATCCTGCAGACTTCTGAAAAGGATCCAGGACAACCTCAAGAAAGGGCACCCCCTCAGAAGGCTCAGGAACTAGAGCATGAAGCCTCTTCAGGAAGGCCGAGGGGCGTCGTGATCAAAGCGTGCATAATCAGGAGGGTTATAAATAGGGAAATTCCTGTGTGCCGGAAGGGGAGAGGCCCTTGCAGTGAGAACAAAATACAGGCTGGGTGGTGTCCAAGCAGGAATGTGGGGCTCAGGACTTACTAGGACCAAGTTCAAAGCCAAACCTGCCCCTGTCTTGTTAGGTGATGTTGAGCACATCCCTCGAAGTCTAAATCTTCATCTCCTGTAAAGTGGGGACGTGGACAGTAGGTGTCTGTCTCAGGTGTGTGCCTAGAGTAGGAACACATCACGGGCCAGCTCACACACTAAATGCATCAGTTCAGTTCTGTTTTCCTCCTCTGTCCTCTAGTCTGTCTTTAACACTTTTTTAAAAAAGATTTATTTATGCATACAAGAACTGGGGTGCAGGCCAGAGGTGCAGGGGGTGAGAGGATTCACCAGAGACAGAGTGGGGAACAGAACAGGCAGATCTACTGAAATACACTGCTGAGGGGAGCAGCAGGTAGACAGGAGAGGTCTGCTGCACTATGTGGGTAGCTCCCTGGCCGGGGACTGAACTCGTGCTACAGTGACTGCGGACAGCTTCTTAGTGCTGTGCTTAACCCTTGGTCACCAGGGAGGGCCTCTTTAACACTTTTGTAGCCCTCATTATATTTGATGCCTTGTTCTAGACACTTCTCGATATTAACTCATTTAATGCTCACAACATCCCCGGATGACGATCATCCTCATCTTCAGATGAGGAAACTGAGGCAAGAAAAATCAAATGAACTCACCCAGACTTCAGTCAGTGCCCGGCTGGAATTTGGATCCCGGGTAAGGAGAATTTAGAGAAAAAAACATCCGGTTACCAAGAGCATCCTAAAGGCAGCCACTCCCAGAGGGGAATAGCAGAGTTGGGGTGGCAGGGAAGAGGCTGCAGGTAAGGCAGCGAGGCTTGTGTCAGGCAGGGTGGGGCCAGGCTCTCCACTGGGGTTTTGCTGCTGGATGACCAGCTCCTCCCTCACCTGCAGGCGGTTTTGTCCTTGATGCCGCCCCCGGGTGGGAGAGGTCTCCTGTGAGGCGCCGCCGAGTATAGGACAAGCATGTTGCTTTACAAACAGGGTCACTCATTGTCAAGACGGTGACGCTGCTGATGGCAGGTGGCGGCACTGGTGAAAACCGCAGAGACGCCAACATGATCCGGGGTTATGCTCACTCCACTTAGTAGCAGCACCTGGAATCAACCACCTCCAGGAGCTGCTCCCCCGGCCCAGGTGAAAGGCATTTGGGAGAAAAGCAACCAGCCAATGGGCGGCCAGGGCCGCGCCCTGAGAGGGGGTTAAAAGGAAGCTCTGGGCTGCTGGGCTCCAGTCTTTTCTCTGGGGGCTGCTGGCTTTTTCCGGGGAGGAGGCGGGAAGATGCTGTCTCTCTCTAAGCCTGGGGAGGAGGCGGGAAGATGCTGTCTCTCTCTAAGCCTGGGGAGGAGGCGGGAAGATGCTGTCTCTCTCTAAGCCTGGGGAGGAGGCGGGAAGATGCTGTCTCTCTCTAAGCCGAGGACGCCTCGTTTTCTTTAGTGGGGCCTTTTTCTCTCTTGCGCTGCTCTAAATGTCAAGGCTGTTCCTGACGTTTTCTGAACTTGGGGAGGAAGAAGTAGCGACGCTGCTCAGAGATGAGCGGGTGGAATCCGGGGCTCGGAGCGGAGGGGACGCTGCTCTAGGCCCTGGCCACCCTGCAAGCTGCCTGCGGGGGCCTGAGTGCGGGCGCCTGCTCCCCCGGGGAGGGAGGCTTCCTGGGAGCTTGCGGCTTTCTTCTCCTCAGCCTGCAAGATGCTATCTTTCTGCCTCTCAGCTCTTTCTCAGGTCGAAGGGCTCCGGGTGGGGTGGGGCCGAGAGCCAAGCCCGCGAGCTGGGCTGGCTGGCCTGTGGTCTGCTTCTGCTCCCCAACCTGGGCTCGCCGGGGCGGGAGAAGGGCGCCTCAGTCCGGGGCGCCGAGCCCTCCTGAGGCATGAAGGGAGACGGGTCAGCCCCTCGCCCTGTCCTGCTCTGGGCTGTGAGCGGTGGGCAGGGTGGGAAGCTGCTTGGGTTTCTCCCCCCACCCCGGAGGGAAGGAGCTTCGTGGGTGCTGCACCCCGTAATGCTCTGCTCTCGCGGGCACTTCTCTACTCTCCTAAATTTCTTAAAACTGAGACGAGCCATAAACTGACCTGGGAAGCGGCCGATGGGGCAGTGGGATGCACGGGGCAAGGCTTGTACCTCCTGAATCCTGCGCAATGTGTGGGGGTTAAACCTGGAGCCAGGCGGCCGAGTGCAAGCCCAGCGCTGCTCTGGGGCCCCGGGCAGGTTCCCTAACTTCTCTGCGCTTCTCTTTGTCGCCCGTAACTCGTAACTCGCAGCTGGGCTGTGCCAGCAAGACAGCTCCGCTGTCCAAACAGAAGGCGGGGCGGGGGTGGAAACCCCTGAAAATGCTGCTCCCCGAGTTGGCCTTTCCTGAAAGGCTGAGCCTCCTCTGGGCCGCTTTTTCCCCTCCCAGGCCTGCGGAGCTGGGGGCTGCCGCTGCCAGGTGTCCCCGCCCGGGCGGCCCCCCAGCTCTCCTCTTGCCGGAACACGACAGCAGCTTCCAGTAACGGGGAGACACCCGCCCGTGGCCTGAGCTGGGAAGGGGAGCTGTGTTCCCGCCCCGTTGGGGGTCCTAACAGCAATGTTCACGCCCTAAGGGGGCGGCAGGTGTGACTGGAGCGTTGAATCACGCACAGGTGTAAACGAGGAGGCTTGATGACTCTTGATGACGGGCTAAATTAGCTCTCCGTGAAGTATCTGCATCTTCCAGCATCATGGGGCCCCTCAACTGACTGTTCTGCTCTCCTGCTTTCTCTATCCCACCTCCCTCACCCCCAGCCAAGCCCTCCGCAGTGATCCCCTCTGCTGTGGGTGCCTGCAGCTCCCTCTAGGTCCCTGTGGGACTCATGGGCATGGCTGGGTGTCCACCAGTCAGCTCACGGCTTATCTGTTGTGGGGTTCCCGGAGAAACCCGCACCCAACTTGTCCTCCCAGGCACTGGCACACGTTGGTTCAACTGCGCCCCTTGAAAAGGGCTGAGCTGCCTGTGCTACTAGGCAAAATTGTGGGGTCTTGGAAGTAGGTGTGTCCTTGTGGACAAGCCCTTACCTCCAGCTGAGAGGCACGTGGGACTTGGCTGGTTCCAGAAGCCGGCGGGGTTTGAGAAGGGTGAAGGCACCCCTGCACTGTGAGCCTAGAGCAGGAAGGGGGGGTTTGGGGGTGCACGCGTGGTGGGCTGGGTCTAGGGCTGTCAAGCTGCTCTCATAACTGCTCAAAATCAGTCTAAGGGAAGTCCCAGCCCTCGCTGAGAGGAAGTCTGAGTACAGGGGAGGGAGCACAGCTGGGGGTTGCTCCTCCTTCAGTAGCTGCTTGTGAGTGAGGAGGACCTTGGGGAACGAGCTGGCTGGCGTCTGGAAGGCGGCTTACGTTGGAACTCCGTCATCCTTGGAGGACTCCATTCCTCCAGGTCGAGTTGGAGTCTGGGGACCAGTCCCCCAAAAACTCAACACAGTAGTTCAGACTGAGAGCCCCACCCCGCCACTGTCCTGGTTAGCATCAAAGGAGACTGTAACCTGAAGCTCCGGCTTTGGCCTTCCTGAAATGGCTCTGCTCCC
Source organism: Talpa europaea (assembly GCF_964194135.1). Classification (NCBI taxonomy): domain Eukaryota; kingdom Metazoa; phylum Chordata; class Mammalia; order Eulipotyphla; family Talpidae; genus Talpa; species Talpa europaea. The sequence continues at coordinate 7,344,505 of NC_140082.1, read as the reverse complement.
CACCGGCTGTCTCCCAGCTGGGGAGTCCTAGGCTTCGTGGATGCTCCAGGGGCGGGGGGTGTCAGCTCTGCATTGCAGGTCCCCCACTGCTGGGCTTTTAAGCTGGGCTCTTTAAAGCAGAGTCCAAGACCCCATCTTGAGGGAAGCCGGGTAGCTTGTTGAGGATGATCAAGAAGCAAAAGCTGCTAGAACAAGAGCAGCACAGCACCCCGAGGGTGCCCAAGGGTGCAAAGGCCTTGCTGAGCTAGAGCAGGGTCAGCTGGCGCCTGCCCTCTGGGTGAGGGCTAAGTGCCTCCACACTCACAGGTGCGCACATGGTGCTGGGCAGTGTCTTCGGGTAGAAATCACTCTGTGCTTGGGCCAGGAGCCGTCTCTTCCCCTCTGTTCCTGCCAAGACCGGGAGGGCGGTGTCTCCAGCACACGCGTCTGCTACCTGTTGACTTGGCACTTAATCTCTCCCTACTGGCCCAAGTCCCTGTTGCGTGGGCAAGCTGTACGCAATGGCAGGCTCTCAGAGGGTGCCCGAGCTCTTCCAAGTGGCAGCTCTGAGCATGCTCAGCCCCAGGGCCCACTGGTCCCTGAGCCACAAGTGGCCAGAGGGGTGTCGGGACCAAGCACTGTTGCGCCCAGTCACCTTGATCTTCCACAACTAGCTGGGCTAAGCAGATGCGCCCTCTGTCCTGCCCGGCACCCGGGCAGGTCTCGGCTCCCGCTCTGCTTAGGCTCTGCACGCCATCAAGTGTCTATGGAGCTCCAGACATGCATGTGCACTGGTCCTGGTGGGGGCAGCTGCGCCATTGGCTGACTGAGGACATGGGGAGCATGACCCCAGCCACAGGGTGTGGGGTGGACACACAACCAGGGACTAAGGCCAGGTTAACAGACGTAGGGTGTGGTGTGCAAAGTAACGAAGTAGCTCACCCTCATCTCTAAAACGCAACCTGGGATTACTTAGAAAAAGTTCATGGCGTGGGTGACTGAGCTTCCCTGCTGGAGGTTTCTAGCACCTGGCGAGAACAAGCACACGGGTAAGGAATCAGACGGTGCCCCAGGTGTTGCCTCTTGGACGGTATCAAGTCTTAAACTCAGCTTAGACTCCCTCCTGGAAAGCACGTAAGCCTGGAAACAGACCAGATCAAGTGCTGGGCTTGAGATGGGCAGGGTCCTGGGCTCCCTGTGCCAGCGATCCCCTAAGAGGGACCCACTGAGCATTAGCCTTAATACTTGGGCCTTTCAGAGTTAAAGGCATGGGACTCTGGGGTGACTTTTCCTCTGATCAGAGAACCACATCCTTGGGGTGTGGTGTGTTGGCGAAGTAGGTGGGTGCAGCGTGGCCAGAGGGCCGGGAACGTATATGGTGTGAAATCAAGCCTGGGCTGTTCGAGACTGACCTGGATGGTACTTCAACGCTGCTCCGAGTCAGGCATGTGAGTGCTGCGTGTCTCCCACAGGCTGCGGGAGGAGCAGGGCGCAGAGTCCGCAGCTCGTGTGAGCTGTCGAGGGTGAACAGACCTCCCCAGGAAGGTTGGAAAGCCCAGCGCCCACAGGAGTCTCCCTCAAGGACTAGTTTTGGGAACTGCTGTAACAGCAAAACTGCACCCCCAAATGTCTGTTGGGCATTGAGGGGAAACTTTCACGTTCAAGTTAAATCCTAACCCCAACAAGTGATTCAAAGCCAGTCGAGCCCTAGAGCCCTTAGAAAAAGTGGAGATTGTGACCCATCCTCCTACTTTCCTCCACAGCCCTCCTCCTTCTCATAACCTGCACGGAATGAGAAATCCTGACCAGAGGCAGCAAAACCTAAGGGCCTGGCCCCCGTGGGAAGCGTGCCCAGACCCGGGTGCCCTGAGCGCGCCATCACTCACGCTGTGGAAATGACTTTTCCAAAGCTCTGCGTCTGAGGGTGCCTGGGCTCGCGAAGGTGGTTGGTGTCTGGCCAATCCTTGCCCTCCCTGGATGGAAAGGCTGAGTCTCGTAATAGCCAAGCATGCAGGGAGGGTCCTTGGTCTGTCTGGCCTCCCCGCCCCTTTGTGTACAGATGGGGAAACTGAGTCAATCTGGAGAATACTTGTTCTGAGCTACGACTGCAGCCCAGATGCTTCCTTGAGCCAGCACCATTGCCCTGAATCTCCAGGTCCCCCTGCCTGGTCCTCGCTGGCCAGGCAGCGCTCCCCCCACTGAGAGGGTACTGAAGTCTGGGCTCATGGATCTCGTGCCCTGAGCGTTACTCCACGCGAGACGAGTGACGCGTGCCCGCTGGGGGTTTTGTGTGGCGTTGACTGAAAAGCAGGGGGAGGCCGGGGCGGCTGTCAGTACGCTGTGAAGTGTGGTGGAGGAATCGAGATGAGTCCCCTATAGACGAGGGAGAAACGTGTGCACACGGGTGTCCGTGAAGGCCGCTTAATGGACCAGAAACGGCCAATCCAACTTGACTCAACTTACCTTCCTCTGAGCTCCCTGGAAGACGGAGCACTATGGCTTTAAAGCCGCATCTGCACCCACATCCTAGAGCTACCGAGTGCTGCCACGTGCCTCTGCTGGAAGTGAGTCCAGCCTGGCACAGCTGGGGTGCAGGCTTTCAGGCAGCAATGTATATCCCCTTTTTGGAGGACAGGTAGTTTCCTATGGGCTCCCTCACAGCTCTACATGGTAAACCCCACAATCCAGGTGATCCTGGCGCCAGACGGAGCAGACTCTGACACGAGAGGCAGATGGAGCCGGGGCGGGGTCGGAAGCCACAGGCCCTGATTGCAGCGTCCTAGAGGACTCCCGAGGCCACGGGTGGGCTGGAGCAGGCCCACGTGGTGGCTCTGCCTTCCCAAGGACACAATGCTGAACATGAATTGGTTTGGGGGAGCAGGCCAGGTGGACTTATTTCCTTGCTGAACACAAGAACTAACGACGTCAGGACCAAAGTTAGCAGAAAGCAAGAGATTCATTGATAGGTAGGATGAAGGACAAGACCGCTCTGAGCAGGGAGGGGTCCCGAGTGGGTAACCGATGGACAGGAAAGCTCTCCAAACGGGGGTCCCAGAGGGTGAGAAGTGGGGGCCTATATGTAGAGGGCAAGGAGTGGGGGGTTGGTAGTTGAGTGTCTCAGCTGAGTCTTGCTGCTCGGCTGGGGCTGTGGAGTCTCCTCGGCTGAGGCCCGCCTAGTCTGCCCACGGTGCTGGGCCCACCTTTCCAAACTCTTTGGCATGTTTAGCGGAATTGCTGTGCCTGTTCTGACTCCTCTGCTGCGTGGTCTGAGATTGTTTCAGGCTGATAAGCAGTTGGGGCTCGGGGCACCCTGTTCCTAAACTGCCTGTACCCATTTCGTAGCTTCCTCCGAAGGGTGGGGCCTTGTGAGGCACTTCACAGTGGATCCCACTGATGGAAGCAAGGGGGTCAAGTTCACGATCCGGGGGTGGGTCTCAGGGAGGGCTCCCTGCAGCGTGAGACTCAGATCCGGGGACTCAGGATCCCGTGTCCACTGTATTAGCTTTGGAAGCACATGAATTAGTCCAGACTAGCCACAGCTGCTAAAAACAGGCTTGAGACTAGAAGACACAATTTCAAGGAGGGGGCCATCAAGAGGGCTTGGCTGGCTTGGCTCATTCCGTGCAGCCGGTCCTGGTTCCAATAGCAGGCTCTTGGGGTCTACTTGGCTTTGCCCCATCCTCACCAGAGGGCCTTCTCCCTTCCAAGTCAACACGAAAGATGAGCTGTAAAGGGGGAAGCTGAAAAGAGACACTTCCCTAGAAGCAAAGCAACGTGAAGCCCAGGCCTCTGTCACAGGCCTTCAAATGTCAGTCATTAACTACTAGGTTCTTTCTCCCATACTCTGTAAAACCAGCCCCCCAAGATGGGAGAGCCTGACAGACAAGAGGCTCATCCTGTAATAGGAACTGTCGCCGGTGGGGCGTGTAGCTCAGCCTGGGGCATGTCAACTATAAACCTGTCTCCCGATAAGCCCTCGACGCAGAGCGGGGGCTGCGCGGCCACTGCTAGATGGGAAGCACAGGGAGTCTGGGTTTCTTAAGAGTCCTCGGTGAGTGCTCCAGACACTTCTAACCATGGTTGGAGGAGCCCAGCTCGGGGCTGAGCCTTGTTAGCCAGTATTCTGAAGTCCGGGTGGTGGCCTGGTCTGAAAGGCGGGTAGAGACGGCGTAACGTCGCCAGGGTGGTGTGGCAGCGCCCAGCCCCTCAGCCGCGGTCTCTGGTCCCGCTGTAACGTGGCGCGTGTGCTCCTGCCTGGCTGCATGTGCAACTGGAGCTGCCTGCCTGCTGCGTTCAACTTGGCAGGTCTAGTTACAAGGTCGTAGGAGCCGGGCAGGTAGTGTGGTGCGGTTCTCTGCTCGGGTACCCTGGGGTTGAAATCAAGGTGTCAACTGAGCTGCAGACTTATTTGGAAACTGGGTACAAACCGGCTTCCAGGCTCATTTTGTTAAGTTTTTGCTATGAGACGGCTGCTTCCAGACATAGCCGCCTCTTGCTGTGTATCGACTGTGCCAGCCTCTCTCCACTCCTAAGACTCGTGTATCTCTTGCCCATCAAATGCCCCTTGAAGCTGGCAACAGCACACTTGACTATCTTGTGCTCAGAATCCTGTTGGTTTCCCATGTCTACACTTCAATCCAAATTCAAAGGGCTCGTGTGACTAGGAAGATCCAACTAGGAAGATCTCCTTGCCTTTCATGATGTGGGGGTTTGCCCACTGAGGGGGTCAAGCAGGCATGTGCCGACAGGGGCAGGGTTGGTGGCCATCTTGGGAGGCAGCCTGTCGCACCTGTCACTGACTCATAGACCGGGTCCCTCACTGCACTCCTGCACCTACAAGGCTGGGGCATGGGTGCTGGGGCTGCTGGGACCCAAATAACTAAGGAAGCAAGAATGTTGTGCCTAATCCTGACTCCATGTAGACAACCTCCAAGGCCAAGGCGGGAAAGCTACGCTAACCTACATGTAACAGTTACCAAGAAGGTGTCTTCAAGAGAACGCCCTGCTGTCCCTGGTTCGGGCCCATGACTTGCCTCCTACAGAACAATAACAAACCTGCCTTCAGATCCCCTCCCCTGGCAGTGTGGCACCCAGGATAACTCAACTCCGATGCTGCTTAGAATGGAAGGAGCAAGGGTTTCCTTTGGGAGAAGGTTTTAGTACTTAGATTGTGAAAATCCTGTCGGGTGGGTGCTGCCCCCTCTGGGTCAGAGGGCATAGTTCTCATCCTGGCCCACGTTTGCTGGGGGTCTCAGGTGCCCGGCAGGCGCAGTGCCCACAGCCCTGGCTTGCACAGTCATTCCTCCTGACCGTCAGAGGGGAGGCGTGCTCGGGGGCTGCTGTCCTTAATAAAAACTGCTACTCATTCCTCTTCCCCTTAACACTCTGAAGATTAGTGAGGCAGCCTGACGCAGAGCTGGCCAAAGGCAGGGCGGTAACCCTAATTGTCCTGACCCCACGCATGGGTAGCAGAGCCCCCCCCCCCCCCCCCCGTTGGTATTGGTTATGCAGAGAATGTGGATCTCAGTTTCGATCCTCGGCTCCCTGCTGGCGGCACTTCATGCTCTATTCCACCGGGTCACAACCCTGGGGGGCAGAGGGGGTGCTATGGAATTTCCCTGTGAAAAATTTCCACTGGGAATTACAGCAATTGGGCCGTGTAAGTTTCCATACCTAATCTTAGAGTAGAAAGCCTTGGATAAAGGCAAGGTGTTTTCTCACCATCATGGATCCAAGCTTTGGGAAAGTCTTAACCTTGACCTTGTGAGATTAGACAACTTCTGCCTTTCTGAGCACTTGTGGGGTGCAATGGGGATACCTGGCCTGATCTACAGTCACAAGCTCTAGTCTGGGTTTTGTCTTAGCTTGACTCAACTGTCTGGACTTGCTTTCCAATAAAAGGAGTGTCTTCCCTCTGGGGCTCATGCATTGTGGGTGGCAATGGTTAGCTGCCAGGGAAACCAGCCTAAGCTGAGCCATTCTGACTCCTGCTCCTCCCCCAAGGCTGGGCCTCAGGCTTCCAGGGGCCTCAGGCTTCTTGTGATGTTGCCTGCACGTGTGGGTCAACCTTCAGCCCTCTGTGGGCCCTGCTCAGTTGGCACTCGAGTGTCTACTGGGTGATGGCGTAGATGCCTTGCGATGACCATCCTAGTTCTTTCCAGGCCTCCAGATAAGGCAAAAGCTCTTCTGAGGGTCACAGTGAGCGTGGTCCTTTGGTCACTGCCTATTCTCAGATCTTTGCTTCCAAAAGCCCTGTTACAGATGCTTTGGATACTGATCTTAGATCAAAGTTTGAATCTCCAAGTCTGAGGCTGAAAAATTGCCAAACTGACTTGATGCCAATTGTTTATCAAATTCACTGCTGCTTATTTGACACCGAGTGTGAGGAAATTGTGGGGGGTGGGGCAGGGGAAATCATGCTCTTGGATGCTCATGTTTCTTAGATCCACTAACCCCTCCCGAGGCATGACTAGTACCACACAAACCAGCAGTTGTGAACCTGAGCAACCACCAGCTTCACCCCCACGAGTCCTGGTGGAACCAGAATCCTGCAGGCTAATCTGAGCTGATCACCAGACTGTGGAGCAGGAGGTTGAAGCCCCAGGCTGAGTCTGAAACGTAGTTATTTTATGTCCCACTTGGGTCCTTGACCAAGCAGATTTCTCCCAATCATTCTTGAAGTGGGCCATCTTGGGATAAACATCACCTTGTGTTTGGGTGACTTTCACCCCAGCAACTTCCTGAGTTACTTCAAGTTGACTCAGACCTAGAGCGAGTATTAGACACCAGCAGGGGGAATCCTGTTGAGGTGTTTCTACTCCTTTCCATCTGAGTTGAACTAGAAACTTGTCCTCAGGTTCTGGGCAAAATGTCCTTGTCCCTCCACCCTTTGGGGGATCTCCTAGAAACTTGCTGAGAATGGAGACCGAATTAAAAACTACCCAATGAGGGTGGTGGGAATTGTATTTGGAGGAGGGGGTTAGGAACTTGAGCCTTGTATAGCTGCTCTAGGGAGCAGCCTCACCAAGAGAGGAGTTTAACTGATCTGGATAGTTCTTTCAGCTTTGAGTTGAAGGAAACTTACCGGTGAGCTCCTCAGCAGAAATGAACATGGGGTGACTTTGGGTTTTCTCAACTACTAGATGCAGGCCCACAAATATGGGGGCAGGGATTCAATCTGGTCTCCGCAAAAGGCTGTTGTTGGGTAAACGCTTGATTTAGCTCCTTGATGTCACTTGGTGTCTGGGAGGAATAACTCATGTTGCTCATTAGCGGCAGAACACTGTTGCTTGGGTACTTCATCATAACTCAGGGCCAGCAGTCAACATGAAAGTGCCCGGACCATAAAAAGCCGTGTGGCGCGTGCATAGTGTGTGGATGTGGAAAAGATTAAAAAACCATAAACCCATGAGTTAATGAGGACACATGGCCGGTGCGGTGGGGCGGAGTAAATTGGGGCCTTCCCTGACCTGTCCGGCCCATCGTGGTCTCCAGGCTACGCCAAGCCTCTTCGGCAGCTCCACCCCCGTCCTGTCGCTCCCCAGCCTTGGAGACCAGCTGGAGAGGAAACGGAACAGTTTGCACACTGGAAAGGCCGTTTACCTAGAAGTTGATGGCCTACGAACAGCTTGGATAAAGGGCTGGATTCAGCAAATCCCCAAAATCGCCTTTGCTGTGAGTGGACTCACCCCTGAAGACTGCATCTGTTCATGGGTCAAAATGGGGCTCCCACAAGCTCGCCTGGATGGCTCTTGGTGGAAGCCCTGGAGTTGACTTTTGGACAAGCAGAACGGGGATGAGGTCTGCCTTGATGCTCGCTGTCCCGGGGCATCTGGGTAGTAAAAATGTTGTCTCCACTGGAGTGAAGTGAAAGTTGCAACACAGTTCTGGCACATGCAAGGGTGGTGCCTCTGGCCGGGGTGTCCTTGGCACTGGAGGCCTGTTTGAGCTTCTCTCCCCATCCCTGGAGCAAGACGAGTCCGCTCTTCAGTGCGAGTGGCCCCACGGAAAGGCGTCTGTTCTGGGCCTCTCTTTCCTGTGGGGAAAAGCCAGCAAGTCGGCCTGCTGCATCTGGTGCTCAATCAGGCTGAGGTTCCTTCTCCGCCCCAACGCCAGTATAGGAGTCCTTTCAATTCCATCCTAATCGGGAGTCACCTTCACGATGAAGAAGCCAACTTGACCTGAATAACTATCATTTGCAAGTGTTGGTGATGCTTAGTGTTTTTTGCCTCAGAATACCACGTCCACAGTGTCCCGAATGCATCAAAAAATATGGAAGCAAAGCTGTGCCCTAGGAAATAACTGGGAGACTCTAGGTGCAAAAACCACCAAGTTGTATGTACAAAATCAAAACTTAATGTTCAGAGGAAGATCTTCCTGAAGATGCCATGACTTTAGTGTTATAAGTAGGCATGGAATTCTAAATACATCAGCCTTTTAAGACTTAATTGGGGGATTCAGCCATCCAGCTCTCCCCTGGTGTAGACTCATAAGATGCTGGGTTGGCCTGAGCAGCATCTCTTGCCCATAGAGGTCTCCTGGCCTCTGCCCATCAGTCTCTCTTCAAAGGCAGAGCTGCTTGGTCTAAGTCACATTCCTTTGTGACCCCACAACTTCCTGGGACCTCTGGAGTCTGCTTTAAACCCTAAGCTTACGGATCTCATCTAAGGTGTAGTGGCAGGACGGTCACAGGGCAGGTCCTCTATGATAACAGGTAAACTGGACTAAAGCAGAGTCCTGGAGCACTCAGTGGGTTTCTCAGACTTTTATTGAGCTTTATAGGCTAATAGGCCTCCAAGCCCCCAGCAACTCTTCACTCTGGGCTTGTCTCTTCTCTCTCCTGCTTCTGCTTCTCTCCATAACTATCTCAATAGCCCTCCCAGGGCCCACAGAAGTAAATAAGACAATTTGCAATAATGTAACAACTGCAGGTGCCCCATGAGGCAGGGCAATCCTAATGGTGGGAGGGAAGAACAGCCTGAAAACCATTTATCCTACACAAGGGCTCTTGGGGACCAGACAAGCAAGAGGGGATAAAGACGGGGAGAGGGCTTGTTGGCCAGGAGTCAGGCCTTATTGGAAGAGCCACTCTGCTTTAACTCTGAGATCACTTGAACATGCAGACCCTGTGTGTCAGCCTGTTCTGGTTTTCAAGAGAAGCTAGAAATGGGTATTTGGTGGACTCCAATCTTCTAAGTGTTAGCAATTGAACCCTGGTCTGGCAAAAACTTAATGCAGACCAGACACCTCTTCAGCAGGCTGGATCTGTGCGGTGAAGGGGGGAGCAGTCCTTCGCTCCAAGCCATGGTTGTATCAGGCAGTGCCCTTCATTTCCCTGCCTGTGGAATGGGAAGAGTTATAAAAAGTTGCACAAATTCATGCACACAATTACACTGAACACCTGGCCCACTCGCAGTGGGACAATCAATAGTGGAAGTGCATGCTAGTGCAAAAGAATGAAGCTTGACTACTACCTCACACCATGCAAACACCAACTCAATGGATAAAGAACTAAACATAAGACCTGAAACTATAAAATATATAGAAGGAAACCTAGGTGAAACACTACATGACCTACACCTCAGTAACATCTTTAAAGACACATCACCCAAATCAGTGATAGTGAAGGCAAAGATAAACACCTGGGACTACATCAAATTAAAGCTTCTCTACAGAAAGACAATAACCAAAACAAACACCCCACCTGTTGGGAGAAAATTTTTGCACACAACACTAATGATAAAGGACTGATCACAAAAATCTACAAAGAGCTGATGAGACTCAACAAAAACAAAGTAAATAACCCAGTCAAAAAAATGGGCAGAAGAGCTAAAAGAAACTTCTCCAGGGAGGAAATGCAAATTGCCAGCAGGCATATGAGAAAATGCAAGCATCACTTTGTAATTGAGAAACTGCAAATCAAAACTACAATGAGATACCATCTTACAGCAGTGAGAAGGGTACATATTAAACTAGCAACAACAAATGTTGACGAGGTTGTGGAGAAAAAGGAACTCTCCTGCTAGTGGCAGTGAAAACTGGTCCAACCACTATGGAGAGCTGTGTGGAGATTCCTCAACCTGCTAAAGATGGAGTTTCCATATGATCCTGCAATTCCACTCCTAGGCATTTACCCAAAGGACACAAACATTAATTCAAAAGGGCAACTGCACCCCTATGTTTATAGCAGCACTGTTTAAAATAGCAAAGTTATGGAAACAACCCAAATGCACCAAAATAGGGGACTGGATCAAGAAGGTGTCATACAGATACACAATGGAATATTACTCAGCTATCAAAGATAAACTCATACAATCTGCAGCAACATGGATGGAGCTTGGAAGGAAGGCTCATGCTCAGAAATAAGCCAGAAAGAAAAAAAATACCAGATGGTCTCACTCATAGCAGGAATTTAGAAAACCTAAATAAGGGACCAGGAAAAATACTAATTAGAATAAAGTAAAAATCAACAAGCAACTATAAACCAGAGATGCTATGGGCAGGGGGTGTGGGGGGGTGGAGAGAAGGGAGTAGGATCTAAAACAAGGGTGGTGGAAATTGTATGGGGACTATAACCAAATGAGAAAGCATACATTGTGCAAAGATGAAAAATGATGTAAAAAATAGTGCATGCTAGTGCCTCTGGGTCCTAATTCTGGGGTCTCAAGGATGGTATTTTTAACACATGTGCTTCTCCACCTATTAACTTGTTTCTGTGATGCCAGTAAGCGATGATCTCTACTCTCAAGTGGGTGGAGGACAGGTTTTGGAGGCAGACATTTGATTAGTCTGGACATAAGCCCTTTACAGGCGCAGGGTGCTGTGGTCCGTGGAGCATGGGGGTGGGGGGGAGTGATCCCCATGCGTGGAGAACTGGAACCTGGAAATAAGTATAAATGACCCGAGGAAGCTCATAATACACACTTCAAGGCCTGGAACTTCATAGATGTGTTCTCTGCCTCTCCCAACCCTGGGTCTGTTCCACATGCGCATTCTGAAGATAGCGAAGACTCAGAAGTTCTGCAACCTGAGTATGTTTTTTCCTTCAGTGCTTTAATGAATTCCTTTTTCAACTTATTCCCTACAGTCTTGTCTTGAGGTCTATAAGTTTCTATGCTTCCAACCTGTAGAGCAGATGGATCCGGAATTCATTCTAAGAAGTCAGACCTTGAGTTGAAAGCCACATTCTGATTCAAGAGCCAATAAAGGGCGGTGCCATGATGAGCAACACTCTTAAGTTTAGTTTCTGTGGATTTCCTTCCAAATCACTAGAAATCCAACTTGCTTGCCCATCAAACATGGGCTTCCTGTCCTGGTTCTCCCCTCTGCAGTGTGTCCATGGTGTCTACTCTGCATCCAGGCTGACCAGGTAGAAGGCACCTGCATATTCTGCCTTCCTGCCATGATGGCTCTCTGGGAGAGCTAGACCCCAGTTGTTGACTTACTGTGGCTCTCCAGAGAAGTAAGGACCTACTGGCATCAATTGAGATGTGCTAGTGTGCCCTGTCCATGGTCAGCTGGACTCTAGAGCTCCCTCAGGAGTCCCAGGTAGAAGGAGCTAGATTGGATTGTATTGGGGGGGAGATATAAGTGGGGATTAAATACAAAATAGAGCAGCTTGAAGACCTGGCTCCCTGGAACCTCTCGGGCTTTATTCAAGTCTCTTCGGACCTAAATTCTGTATCAACACCTTTCAGTGCCTGTACTTCCTGCTGACTGGCTTGATGCAACTTAAGTATCTTAAGTCCCCAGGTGGACTCGATCCTCTGTCCCAGGCTCTAAGATGCAGCCAGTCCATAAGCAAGGGGCCCAGGCTCAGGTGGCTGCTACACAGGGCTCAGCTGATTGGATGGAGGCAAAGTCACATGTTACAAACATGGCCTCTCCTGGTGGGCAGAAGCTAAGGTCTGGTAGTCTAGGTCCCAGGGACCGTGGGTAGACAGCGTGACTAACAGCATCTCATAAAAGGACTATATGGTCTAGAAAAACTAAGGCTACTTCATCTTTCTAGTTCTGACTAGAATGTGGGAATGACTGGAAAACTAAAGTTCCAGTCTACCTAGAGGCAGGAAGTCTGCTTGCCACCTTCTCTTGGACTCGGAGGCAGTGACAGGACCTTGTCCTCACTTAGACCATGAAGTTAGGCCTTGGCAGATGGTGAATCCAGAAAAAGAACTTTAACAGACGTCCTGCATGGACCTACTTTATATAGGTCGGCTTCTTTGAGATACACTAAGAAAAGGTAGGAACAACTTCATTCATGCAGTCTAGTTGGGGGGCCATAATATGGTCTATCTTGAATGTTCTGTGCGAGCTTGGAGTGTTCTGTTGAAGGACTCTAATGTTCACAGACTGACTTAGTGCTGTCCTGTTCTGTTATCTTGACTAACTCTTCTGTCCGCTGGGCCTGTCCTCTGACAGGGGTGCTGAGGTACCAACACGGACAACTGCAAGGAGCAGCAGCCAAATCGCTAGCCGTGTTTGCTCCCACATATTTTGAGGCTGTTATGTACACCTACCCTGGTGATCATTCTTGGATTGTTCACCCCCACATTAGGTAGTAATCCTCTGTGCCTGATAACTTGCTCTGGATTTTGCTTTAGTTGCTAACAGAACTATTGCAGTTCAGTGTCAATGTGCTTTCTCCGTCCTGTTAACCTGGACTATGCCTGACTTACTAGTTAAAGGATTTCTTGCAGACAATATGGGAGCTGCTCACATTTCTCAGAGCTGAAGCCCAGAAAGGCTATGGTTTTGGTTACTGCAATGGTACCTAATACCCCAGAACTAACCCATCCCCCAACTAGAGTTTCTCCTCTGGGCCCCTGAACAATGAATAAAAATTGGTGCATGTGCCTCTGAACTGGTGCTTTTGACTATGGGTAGGAATCCCAGGAGTGGGATTGCTTGTTTGGCGATGGTTAGGAACACTTAATTCTGTGTAACATTCTCCAAATGTCCTTCCAAAAAGGACATCCATGGCAGAGTACCCTTTTCGTTGGAGCCAAAGGCAGAAAGTAACTTGGCAACTGTCCAGGGAATTGAATCCTTTAGATAAGGTATCTGGAACACTCAAACACTAATCCTGTCTTAAGCTTTTGCAGTTTCAGTGGAATTGTCCCAACACAATTTCTCCTGTCCTGTCTATGCTATTGATGCATCCTGAGCAATTACTAAATGCCTCCTAAGCCTCATACATGCACTTGTGCTTGTCTGTTTCCAAGTAGCATTTCTCGCAAGAAATGCTTGGATGAGTGTTCACAGAAAAACCTCAACACAAGGTTTAATAATCCTATCATGACCCTGAAATCTGAATGCTTAACTATGCCCTGAGTTGTAAAAGTTCAGCAAAAGTTCTAGCTCTAGCCCATCCTATCACCTTTCACTAGGTGGGAAATCTAGAAACTGCAATCTACGAACAGAATTGACTTCACTGGGATATAACCAAGGTGTTAAACCAAATCATTTGTGGCTTTGGAATGTGGGGCAGGATTTTGGACATGGCTTTATCTGTCTCCCTGCTTGCCACGAATAGGTCATTAACTTATCTGGGCCATGAATGCATCCTCATTGCATATGTCCATCAAACCATAAGCCCACAGCCAGCCTGGCAGATGCACATGCAGTGCTGCCGAGGCCTCTGTCTTGGAGCCAAGAGCTTTATATAACTCCACAGTGGTGGCCTCAACCAACGAGCTTTTCAACAGCTCAGAGTAGCACCCTTGCCTGTCTCTCCGTGACAAGCCAGGACCTTCTTCAGGCATTTTCTCAGCAGGTTAATCCAATGGCATCAGTGGGAATGTTTACAGTTTGCTGCCACTTAGAGCTTTATCAGGGCCCTTTTAATATCAGCCCCCCCTCCAAGGCTGATAACAGAACAGAAGGGGAGCTGAGGGTGGACAGCTTGGGGAGGGCTGGTGAAGACCAGAAAACAAGATGTCAATCTAATCTGGAAGACCTCCCACGGGGACCCTGCCATAGGGCAGGAGTTGGGTCTGGACACTCAGGGGGATGACATAGCTCCGGTGCCAGATAGATGCAAGCATCTAGTGTTGTTGCTCCATTCATCACCAGAGCACGTACCACGTTCCAGGCTGTTTCTCTAGTGATCAGATGCTGTTCTCTAGCAAACACCTTGTGCTAATACTTATGCCCAAGTGATATTCCTGCCTCTGAATTTGAATGATCGCTTTCTTGGCCAGTCTGTTACTTAGGTGCATGCATGCATTTGTAGAATGGAGACCCATCCTGAAAGGCGCATAGATGTTGAGCACTGCTTGAGCCATGAAAGGACTGAAGATTTTGCCTTGACCATGTCAAGGAATTGCTGTTCTTGGACTTGACCTCCACCCCAGATGATCGCCTGAACTATACCAGGCACCTATGGGAAGATCAGAAAGAGGGGTCGAGGCAAGAAAACTAAAGGCAAAATTAACATTGAGGGGCTCCATTGAGGGTTTCCCACTTCTACCCTCCTAGCTAGAAATTCCAGACTTGCTACCCTCACTTTTGCTAAGATACACCACTTGTCCTTTACCTTTCAAAGAGTAACTGTCACCTGCCAACTATATTTAATACTAGAAGCAGCATGACTAATTCACATTCTGAATTAGTCATGATTTTTGATCCCAGACAAATTCCTGTCTTCATTCAGACTTCTCTCAAAGCAGCTGTGGTGGGCACCCAGTGACAAAGGTAGTCTTAGTACCTTAAGCAAACTGAAGATTATTGGCTTTGACTTTTTTAGGAGCTCTGTGCATTGAAATTCTGCAAGTGCTCTGAAGTCTTGTGTTGGGTCAGCTAAATCTGACACTGACTATAGGCATCACACAGGAGGGTGAAAAGAAATTCTTAAGGATGGGGAGAATATAGCCAAAATGGCCTATCACCTTAATGCAATTCCCATCAACATACCAGCAATATTTATCAAAGATATTAAAAATAGTAAGTTACATGGCAATGCAAAAAGGCTTAAACAGCAAAAGCAATACTGAGAAAAAGCAGAAGCATCACATCACCTCACTTCAAACTGTAGTGTAAGGCTACAATACTAAAAAACAATATGGCACTGGCATAAATATCCATGTGGATCCATAGAACAGAATAAAAACCCAGAAATCCACATATCAGTACCTAACCTATGATAAAGCAGCTATGACCACATAATTGGGGAAAGGACAGTCTAATAAATTGTGTTGAGAAAATCGCACAATATGAAACTGAACCACTCTGCCATACACAAAAATAAACTCCGGATGGATTAAATTTAGATATAAGACCTGTAACAATAATACATAGAAAACATTAGTGGTATATTTTATTACATCAATGATAAAGATGTCTTTGGAGATTGACTGCTATGGCAAAGTAAATAGAATTGGGGCTACCTCAATCTAAACTTCTACAGTGAAGGAATTTGTGAGATCAAGATCCTATTGAATGGGCGAAAATATTCACAAAAATAACTGATAAGGAGTTGGTATCCAATGCACACAAATTATACAACTCAACAATGGGACAAAGCAATCTAATAAATGGCTGCAGATCTGAATAATTCCCCAAAGGGGTGACTCAGGAGGCCAATAAGACAACATGGGAAAAAATACTTGGACCCCAATAAGAGATGCAGGTTAAAAACCTTGATCACATGAGCATGTGGGAATGACACATTAAATGTCCCTCTAACAAGTGCTGGGGAGCAGGCTGTTGGTGGGAATGTAAATTGATGCAGCCATTATGGAAATTGATCAGATTTTCTCAAACTAAAAGGAAATACCAGCTGACCAGCCTTCCTACTCCTGGGCATTCATCCAAAGAGCATGAAACAGCAACACACAAAAAAATTATATGCTCTACAATGTTTATTGCTGCACTATTTACAATAGCTTGGACTTGAAGCCCCTAAATCCATCCATAAATGATTGGATCAAGATGTGGTATAGTCACACTGCGAATACTACTCAGTCATAAAAACCTACCATTTTCAGCAGAATAGTTTGAGGGAATTAATGTGTAGTAAAGGTCAGAATGACAAATACTAGAAACTTTACATAGCAGATGAGTTGATAAGCTACTTAATCATAAACACACATGAGGGCTCTGAGGTTGAGGGTGGTGAAGAAAAGAACAAGGGGATGCAAGGGTCGGGGCGAAACAGTATACAGTGTGGGGTACAGTTACTGTCTATTGTAAAGCTTCAGGGTTATTTCAAACTAGGCTAGCTCTTGGAAGGAGGATGCATAATAATGAAAAAATGAACTTGCTGCAAAACATTCTCCATGGTTCTAGGAACTGAGGGCAGGAAGCAGGTCTAACTACCTGCTTAAATACCTAGCATAGCTCCTGACACAAAATAAACAGTACATTGTGTATGTGGGGGAAACATCTTATTTTGGGTTGGCAACCTTTACCCCATGCACCCAAGTAGCAGGTCTCTCTCACTTCCTGAAAGTGTCACCTCCCATGAACTGAAATGGCATCAAGGAAAGAAGTAATTACCATAAAATTTCATGGATTTGTTTTGCCAACCCCTCTCCCCCCGGCAACACCGACCAAATAACACAAAACCTAAAATGATACTGTCCTAGTAAAAGCAAGAATGAATGATACATGATATGGCCTTATAAAGTAGTTTTTGGAGAAGACTTGGGGTGCTGTTCTGCCTACATGGGGCCCAGCTGCCTCTAGAATGTCTGCCACAAAACACTGGATGTTCTTTTTACAGTGAAGGTAAAAATTCATATTTTTCAATTAGTGAAAACTACGCCTCTTGTAAAAACCAAGGTGATGTAACATGACCTGTGAAAAAACGGGAGACCTGTGCTCTGCTGAAAGGGTCACTGAGCCGCTGGGACAGGTTATTCGGCCTCCAAATGGGCAGCACCATTTTACAGATGATGTTGTCACGAGGTCGCCAAGAATGAGGTTCAACTTCAAGTTTAAAAACCATTGTCTGCTTCGATGCCTGCATTGAAGCTGCCTGCAGCAACCTCCAGCAGTGTCTACAGTCAAAGCCAGTGACGAGGTGAAACAGATCAGAAGCATCCCAGGCAGTGAAGATGAGAGCATGATATGGCTGGTTCTGAGCAAGAGGCCTGAGGGTCCCTGGGTTTAGCTTAACTTGAGATTTTTGCCTCCATATCTAGTAGCTTCTCACTTTTTTTGACTTCTAGCATCTGAAGTTCCCAAAAAAAAGTGGACTCTTTGTTGGGTAAGGGCTCCTATGGACAGGGATGGAGAGGTGAGTGTATAAGTGGTCTGCTCAGCCCCCTCACCTCGAGCCCTAATGGGTGCATCGCTCTACTTTGTCTATGTACTGATCCTCTTCTTCCAGAAATGTCTAATTCTCCACTGGCTTGTTCATCCTTATGGACTAAAACCTTTAATTCTTTTGAGTGGGATTTGGGTAGAAGAATTAGAGCCCCCACCAGCCTGCAGTCGTTTACCTGGCGTTCTGACTTCCTCTCATCTGCTCCTTGCATCTTATGCTTGAGTGCTCCGGACAACTAAGCCAGAACGTGGCTGTACAAAGGCTGCAGATCTCATCTGCGCTAAGTGCTATTTGTGGTTGAGGACCTTGTAGAGTACTTTCAAACCACTCGGCAAAGTCTCACTTCCCAACTCGGGGCTATCAGTGGATGTTGGTGTCTGCCCCTCTTGTCGGCGACCCACACAATGAGTTCCTGAGGCTGTTGCATATAATTCAAGTTTGTCTCATCTGATGGGGAGTTCCATTGACAGATGGATCCGTTACAGTAATCAGGAATACTGGGTGTTATGAGTTTGGACTTGACTTCTCCATCCCTACACATTGGTAGTAGGGTTTAACGGCCTCACCTTCATGTTTCAGTGGCATTAGCCCTTCTTGCCAAAGGGCTGAGGGTCTGCAATAGATCCATGGTTCTGAAATGCCCACACAACTACCCACTTGGGAGTGGGTACATGGTTATGGGGAACCGTGAACTTCATTCTCGATGGGCCTCTGCCTAGGAGCTGGTAGTGGTCAGTTATCCTACCTGCGCGTGCTTCACCTTGGGATTCAGATTGATTTATGCTAAATGAATGCAACTAGGGCACTTCCTGAGAGTGTCCTGAAATTTGATTTAGTCTAGACCAAGTGTTCAGGTTTATAGCCTTCACTAGCACAGACACAACTTCTGTCCCAGAGAAATGGTGAAATCTGCCTGTTCCCTTCCTTCAAAGGGGTCGGTGCTTCCATGGACCCGTCATAGCTGTTTGTCTTCTGTTGGCTTGATGTATACACCAGTACTTGATAGCCCAGTCAGGGGCTCTGGAGCCAAGACCACTCAGCAGAGGAATCTTGCATGGACAGCAAGCTCTGGACCCTTGGTCATGCTTCTTACCTGGAGTTCTGACTTCCTCTCATCTGCTCTTTGCATCTTATACTTGAGTGCTGCGGACAACTAAGCCAGAACTATCTGCCTCCTTTGTCCAACACTGCCTTCCAAGCCTGTCTTAAAACAACAGCTGAACCACCAGCGCTTTAGAGGTGGGCCTACCCACCCCAGGGCTGCTAGAGTTGGCAAATAACAGATCTCCCGATTATATTCAAATTTCAGATGTAAGTATGTCCTGAGTATTGCAGGGAGTACTATCTTTCCTTTGGTAAGCTTACTCCAGAGTGAAAGTAAATACGAATCTTCTAGAAGCTCATAGCGACCTTAGCTTTGAATTCACTTTCCTAGCAATGATGTGGTTCACTTCTGAACTTTCAAGTTTACTTTCAAGTTTCAGGTTTTTAAATCTCAACTGAAAGACCTTTTTGAAGGTAGGTCTCTTCTGATCTATCATTACCAAGTTAATCTTGGTGAAGTTAGAGACAAATGAGACAATTGTTATTTACTGATAACGAAATCTGTCATTCACCTAGATCATGGCTAAGGTATAGCAGACAGGTATCAGTCTGCTCGCTCCACTTCCAGCCTCTCCCAGCAGACGTGAGTCCATCACCCTGCTTTCTAACACTTGCTCTTCCAACCGCCCTTCAACTTTTTTCAAGAGCAGTTTCTTCCTTTTCTTGGCCCATTGTTTCCAGGAGCTCGTAATGATTAAAGTGCTCTGCAACTGGGGCCTTATGGAGCTTATCAACTTGTCTTCTGGGAAGGAACCCTAGGGTGACAGTGCAGAGTTGTTAGCAGTTGGTACCTGGAAACTTAAAATCACGAAAGCAAAACTCAATCTTCATTTACAGTGTTTGCTTTGTTCCTAACTGGGTTTGATAAGCTACAATAGTCTTGATTTTAAAGACTGCATTGAGATTTACGTTAAGGAGTAAAATGTGTCAATTACACTGAAACCCTGGTGTCTAGTGAGTTGTCACTGGGGAGATGTTATAAAACAGCCATATCTTGCTGTTCAGCTTCTTTGACTTCGGACACTGAGAATCTGCCCGAATCAGCCTACTTCATGACAAACTTTTGAACTCCACCACTCCCTCCAGCCCATTTTGGAGAAGGAAAAATTGTCCTCGTTAAGAGTCTTGTTTTCATGGTAGTTTCCAACAAGTGAAAAACAGATCTCTCGAGTCTCCCAGGACCATAAACCTGGAAAATGGGCAAAAAGTAAAAAGCCCATGTAAACATCAAGTATAGTTTGTCAATTCTACCTCAAAGTGCTGTTGAGAATCATGCTTTTGTCAGATCCTATTAAGAACATCAATAACTTGCATGAAGTGAACATGTCTCGAAATACAGAAGATGAATTTACATACATACTTGAAATTCAATATATTACACCCTATGGCTTGGAAGTAACTCTAGATACTTGAAAGCAGCAATGATGCCTCAGAACAGGTATGAGTGTAAGTAACACCTGCAAAGTTGTCTGCTTACATGAGAGACATATCTGTCAGATTAAGGACTTAAACATGCTTACATACAAACCACCTTTTTCAGAGTGGGAAGAGAATAACTTTCTTAGTCTGAAAGTGCTCAGCGCTCATCATGAAACTTGACAGGGATGGCCTCTGGGAGGCTGAATTCTGAGGGCAGTGGGCACCCACTTCTGCCACCCAGTCCCCATTCCCACCTGAGAGCTGTTGTCACTCAACGCTCAATTTGACTCACTTGGCATCGATGACTTTCATCTTCAATGGCAATGAACTTACAACCCTCAAACACAGCATTTCCCACCTGCTCCTGCCAGCCTGAAGGATGGAGGGGCTCTCGGCTCCAATTGCACCTCTCCTCAGACATCTTTTGTCCCAAATACTAGCTTGGAAAGTATGTGGTTACGCTAGACGTTGAAGCAGGTCAAGGCAACACTGACGGCCGTTCCTTCTTCCCCGGTGTTGCAGTCTTGGAGCCTCTTCACACCTTATTCTTAAGATTTAGGGGCACAGTATATCCTCTTCCAGGTGCCCAGGTGGAAAATGGTGGGAAGGTAGCAAGAGGCCACAGGCTGCTCATTTCTCAGGAATCTTCCTTGTCCAGCATGAAGTACAAATGAACTTGTGTATCTATGGGGAGAAGCCAACCATGCATCACATATCTAAGGCCACAGGCTTGACTCTCACGCCAAGGTCCCCCAGATCATCCAGGGGCAGAAGCTGTGGCAACAGCCTCTCAAGGACAGTAGTAGAGTCTACTGGGGAGGTGACCCCCATGGGGGAACAGCCACTTTAGGGGCATGAGTGCTCAGGAGAAATCTTTCAAATCTTCCAGAGAGAATTCCCTTTGTCCACTTCTTGATCCTGAAATCATGACAAGAACATAGAAGTCTAGAATGTTCTGAGCAAGCATATTCCCAGAGTCTCTTCTGGGACTTGCAGTGTCTGATGCTTAGTCCTGGCTGACAGCACCAGACATACAGAGGCCAATGTCCAGGAGAAGCAGCTTGGCAGGTAAGGGTGGCGGGTGAATTTGGCACCAGCGAGACCAGTGCAGCTTCCTATGAACTGGACGGTGTGCTCTGTTTCTCCCATCTGGTCCCCTCACTGGGGTTCTCTGAAGCTATTTGTCTTCAGCTAGAGGCTCACTGCTCTAGCACAGGTTTGAATCTTGAACATTTCTTGCCCGACTTGAGGGAGCCTCGCACACAGTCTCTTGGCAATTGGGGCAAAGGAGCGCACAGCCCTCTGAAGAGAGGCTGCAATTGGAGAGACGTTTGAGTGCAGTTGCACTGGATGCTGGAGCTGGCCAGGGGTAGACAGGAAATCTACGATTCTTTGGACCCTTCAACTTTTTCTTTTGAAATCCTCTAACACTAGCTGAGTGGGGCATTAAGGACTTGGGGAAATTCTTTGAGCACAGACCCAAATTTGAGGAATAGCAGAGCCTCCTGGGGCCCTCCAACTCTGGATAATTGAGTGAATGTTTCTGCTTGAATGTTTGCTCATAGTATTGGAGTATGTCCCCCACCCCCAATTTTGTAATTACAAAGGGAAACTTGGAGGGTCCTGGAGGATGCCCCTCTGACCAAGGGCACTCATGGTTACCATGAATGGCGAATCCCATGGGCACCTCCCAGTATGGTGCCTTGAGCCCAGCATGTCTGCAGGGTCTTTCCCCAAAATGCACGACCCTGACCATTAGAAGGTCAGAAGAGCCCCTCTGGGAGGATGTCTACAAAGTGACCAGGCCTTCAGAGAATCGAGGTCGCAGAAAGCAAGACTGAACCCCCCCCAATCAGAGGGGGTGAGGCACAACTAAGTGCAACTTGTGCCCTGGAGAGGGCGACCCAGCCTCTTGCCCATGTGGAGGGTCATCGTCCATGGTCCTCATGGTGCCGCCACTGTTCAAGCTCCGCCTTCAAATTGGGGATCCACCAAAGAGGGCGAGGCTTGCGCTCATTCTCCTTGGCTCTCAAGCTCCATCACACTCAGCCCAGGCCTCCCAACCTGCCCGTATGTAGGCCCAGTGCTCCCTTCCTGGTGGACAAATCTTTGTGGGATAGGAAACATCCTGGAAAAAGGATCTTGGTTCTGTTTCTTCCCAGGGCCAGCAGTTGGCTTCATGCACTCTGTGCCCTCCAAGTAGGGGTGCGATGGACCAGTGCTGGGCAAGACTGAGCTAAGGTCTGAAGCTCGTCTAGGGAAAAGGCCTTTGCCTGCTCCCACTCAGTACTAGATTGGTGCACAGCAGGGACGGAAGGCCCTTGCCTCCCATCACCAGTTTGGGGCTCCTATCTTTGTGCCCTTGAGGGGGAGGGGTAAGTAGGGCAGATGTCAACACCTGGCTATTGAGTCCCTGGTCTAATACCATGGACTGGCACATTGACCTCTTACACACGCCCTCATGTTCTAGTTAGGAAATCAAAGCCTGGACAACAGAAACCTACCTGGAGCCACAGAGCTGCGTGTGTAAACACTCAATCCCACCGCCTGCAGGACTTCCTGGCTGAATCGTGTTAGCGATGGAGTTGAGACTAAACCTGTCCTATGACTTTGCCATGGCAAATGTTTCAACTTGAGCGTCACGGTGGCAGCCTCCATGGGCCACAGATGCACACATTCCTAGTGCATACATGTTAGTGGGAAACGTGTCACCCAGACCAGTCCCAAGCTATTGCTGACAGATCAAGGAAGGAGTATGTAGTACTAAGCTTAGGCCAGATCTCTTGCCTGTCCGGGGGAATTCAGAACCGTGGCGGGGGCTACTCTGGAACTGAAAATGGAAGGATGGGGGGCGATGAGGAATGGTGGGAAGCAAGTGATTCAGGCAGAATAAGCAGGTCTGGAAGGAGGCCTATGAGGTCGAAGTGAGAGTGGGTAGGAGAGTCAACATGAGGCTGGAAAAAGTGTGGCGCCAATGAGGTATAGACAGCATTTAGGTGAGTCATCAGACTGACTTGGGGCAATGAAGTTCTTTGAAACTGACAGATCCCAGTAGGAAGTCCTGCCAGTGTGGAAACTTTGATTAGATTTCAGTCTGAGGACTGAAGCATTGACTGTCACCCCCACTGTTCCAACTCAGTTTGACTCAAGAGTTTGGTCTATACTTTGAAGTGATCCTATCACAACACACATTCTCCCATGGGCAGCTATGAATGCCAGTGACAGTGGAGAAGTCCTAGCTGACTGGACCTCACTTTTCAGTCTACAAGGCTAACGGTTTGATAGACGCAGCCTGATCTAAATCTGAGCTCCGCTGTGGGTCTGCTCAAGCAGTCTGACTTTGGAGAGGCTGATGGGCTGGCTTGGGTCCCATTCCTAGGGTAAGCCTCACAATGTTTTCCAGGCTGCCCACTTTCAAACAACTCCAATGTGGCTTCTAGTTCTCAATGGACTATGTCCTGCAATCTCTTACCTTTGCATCTGAGATGTCTTTCTATCTTTAGTGTTCTCATTAAATGCTGATTTACCCAACTGAGCAGAAATTCTCCAACCATACTGGCATGTTTCCTACTGGGGACTGGCTGAGACAAAGGATCTGCTGTTAAATAGCTCTGGCTATAGACTGGGCTACATCACCTTTTGAAAGTCATGATAACCTTGAACTGGGGACAGTATTTTGCTCGAGATGAAACATGCTCAGAAATAAATCGCCCCAAATCAGATATGACGAGGTGACATTGATCTCTGAACTTGGTGGTATTCTCTAACTGCACACCCCTAAACTTAACCAATTTGACAGTGTAGACTCAGCTAGAAAAGTTAGCCGAGCCCACGGGGTGACTCTACCAAACCCTTGGAATGTTTATAGAAACCCAGTGCTCAGCAGAAAATGTTTTCCTTTCATAGAAAGTCAAACCGCAGACCATGGTTTCCATGACTTGACTTACAGAAAGCAATGGAAGGATGTATGTCGGCTGCTCCCACTGACCTGACCTGCAGAGGGCTGGGAGTGGTGGGGCAGGGGAGATGCCAACCATTTCTTCCTACTACTTTGCAATGATGCCAAGCATTTGCTTCTCTTGGCCTTTGGGGGGGAGGGGAATGTGTTTAGAGTAAAGGTAAAACCAAAACTCAAGTTAGGGTAAGTTGAACACATAAAGGATGCTGTAAATATATGCAAGGTTGCAAATGTGATGGCAAACTTCCTATTGGCCAAAAGCAAAGCAGAATCTATGGAGAACAATACTGACAAATTAAATTCAATCCTGCTCAGAAGGATCTGGATCACCCATCTGCCAAGCGCTGAGCCCCATGAGACAAATCTCCTGTGGTGGGTATAGAGCCTGAGCCTTGTGTTTAAACCACAGGACATGAGCTGGGACATGAGCAAGTTTCAGTGTCTCCATTACACAGTGGAGGAATCTTCCTCAAGCTGAAATGTTCTGGGACGGACACTCAGCTCCAAGCCTGCTGGATTCCAAACCCATGGTTATATCCGATGCTGCCTCCCTTCTATTTACAAGCTGGGTTCCTGTAAGTGACACTACTACATGATTTTTCTCAACATAGAACCAAGAATTTCTGGAATGAAAACACTGGAACTAAAACAACTGGTAACATTCTGGAAAGAAAACTGGGAACTGAAACATTGGACCAAGTACGCATTCCACTGGTCTTAACAGAACAAAGGGGGGGGAAAGTCCAAAATTTAAGAAAATGCAAGAAAACTCGCCTTCAGGATGTCCTGGAGTTTCTAAGCACGAGGCTTTCCTCGCAAGGCGGAATTGAAGGAGTGGCCCCAGGTCTGAAACCTGAGTCACCAGTCAGTACCTTAAAGCGTGGGATGAGGCGGGCCTTTCTCTTAACCTTACCCAGTGCTCAGCAGACAGTTCAGAAACTGCAAACAGTTCAGAAATTCAGAACATGAAAGTATGGTCCTGGTAAACCTCTTCTGGAGATAACCATTGTGGAAAAACCTGAACCTGCATGCTTTCTACTTGCCACTCCTATTAGTATAAAGCTAAACTTTTTTTTTTTTTGCAGTTTTTATACATGCCAATCTTGGTGAAAGGCTGCAAATATTAGAATCTCAAATATTAGTTTGCATTTGGCCCCATTTTATCTTGGTAAAGTTGTCTCTTCCTGAGCCATTAAATCGGAGCCCACATGTCCATGTTCTCTAAGCACCTAGTTCTCAAATTTCCCTAAAACAAGCACGATCCCCCAAATCTCAGGTCATTTAATCTATCCAAAGTGAAATCTCCAGAGTCGCGGGCACCGCACACTCATGTCTGGCTGGCTGAAGGCCACCTCCACGGGCGTGCAAACTGAGTATTTAGGAAGGCTCTGACTCCCAAGGTACTAAAAATACTTTCTGCATCCCCATCGCGGGGCTCTGTCCTACCTGGTGCTTGTCCAGGGTCCTGGGCTTTGAGTGGTGACTAAGGGAGACTGATCTGAGGTGAGGGGCCTAGGTATGCTGTAGGTCCTGTTGATTTCCAGTTCTTTTGTAGGTTACCTATTCTCTGGGCTATGAGGCAGATGTCTAGTAATAGACATGATCAGATAGTGCCTACACTTGAAATGTTCATCTTGATCTTGACCCTCTTCCCTTCTCAAAGCCTCCTAATAGAGTGACACCCAGTATCTGCTGGCATTCTCCAGTTTTAGCACTGAGTCTTGGGTAAACCAGGGTGGATGGTCTCCCTAATTGCACCGCGATTCATCGGTAGCTATAACTGATGGCAGCTTTTGCCAAAAAGCCTTTCTGCGTTGCCTAAACTATTTTATGGTGGACCAACATCCTCAAACTGAGAAACAGCATTGCTATTCCCAGCAAAACAGCTGAATATATTAAAGCAAAACAGGAAGACTGTATAGTGTCCATGCTGAAAGGTGTAATAAGTGTGCAGATGCCAAGAGCTCAAACAAGAGGTCAGCTGGGGCAAGGAAAAAATCCTGTCACACAGGTGCGTTGGGAGCGGCTGGAGTAACGGCAAGACCACACACTTCAGAAGAAAGTGTTTGAAGCCCTAGCTCAGCCTTGCCTGGCTAAATGTGGCATGTAGGTCCTGACCTTGGAGCCACCACACACTGCCCTTCTCCCTGCTTTTTTTAAAAAAAAACAACTAAACTAAATACCCTTCTAGAGCTGATAGAATAAACAAAAACCATCCTAAAAAGCTTGTGCTGCTTGCATTGGGGCAGCTGTTGTAGCTGACTCTGAGCCTCCTAGGCCGTGGAGTTGGGCAAGTGCAAGTGTTACTAGGCAACCTTTGTCAGTTGACATGTAACCTCAAAATTACATTTTTACCCCACATGTGCACACGCTTCACCCACCCTCCATCAGACCTCGGGTCCCCATGCCACACCCCTTCCCCACCTCCTGTCTGTCCTCTCTGCTTCCCTCTGCTCTGCCAGTTTGTTCTTGGGTCCTGTTCTTGGGTCCTCTGTATTCCATAGACAAGGGAAACCATTTGATGTCTCACTTGCCCATGTAACCTCATCACCTCCAGGGGGGCTCTGGCTGGTACCAGCCACTCACCTTTGTCCCCACCCAAAGGCACGAGTTCATCTCGCAGCTGAGGAGTACTCGGCTGAACACACACGCCACGCTTCCTCCTTCCAGAGTCTGTCGAAGGGAGTGTGTGCAGCCGCCAAGGCCAGGCAGGTTCACTGCAGACGTGGGCAAATGGAAAGAGTCTTAGAGCTGTAGGTACACCTGATGGAGTGTTCAGTGCCGACCCGGGGGTCCAGAGACACAGGCAGACCAGGAGGCAGGCAGCGACCCCGGCTCACAGCCCCGGGGCCAGGGGCACCATTCCTCTTATGCTGCTCAAGAACAAAGCCGGCCCAGAGCCAGTTCTGCGCTCATGCCAAACTGATAACTCCCCGTGCACGCAGGGTGCGATCCGTGCTACGGGCTGTGTCCAGGAGGCCTCATGAAGGCAAGAGCCCGAGTCGTTCCATGTTCTTTTTCCTGGGTTACTCCATGTCCCTCTAACCTCGCAGGCCCTTAGGTTGGTTCTATGACGTGGCGATTGGGTTGGTTCTATGACGTGGCGATTGTGGACAGTGGGCTCTGATCAGGCCTGTGTACTGAGGGCGGGCCCAACCCCACGCCATGCTGGAGGCTGGACGCCATGACCGGGGCAGGAGCAGGGCAGAGGGGATGCGGGGTGGGCGGCAAGTGCCTGGTGCTGCAGCTGCGGGCCGTTACCCACAGCAGTCCTTGGGGTAGGAGCCGTCCTAAAGCTGGCCACTTGTCCGTATAGTTTTATTGCTTTAATCCCACCATCCTGCCTGAGGCCAGGCCATGATAATATATTTAAGTAATGAGGCATGACAGCTGGGGCCTGCCAGGGTGATTAGAACACACCTCCAGGGTGTGAGAAGGTCCAAAGGTGAGGGCCCTAATCCCTTGGAAACGCCTGCAGTTGTGAGATGGCCAATGAACCCAGAACAGGGAGACCCAGCACAGAGCTGACAGGCAGTTAGAGACCCCCGTCGGGTCCAGGTAAACACGTGTCCTGAAGCCTGAGGAGCGAGGGGTGTAGGGTCAGGCAGGTGGTGGATTCCGGTGGGCTCTGGCTGGTACTAGACACCCAGCAATTACATACTAGGAAATACTTGATGCTTGAGCTGCCCAAGTGCCTCCTGGAATTTATTACAAAAGGATTAAGTAGAGTACGTTAAACTCTGTCATGATAGTATCTGCGTAGTAAAACTCGGAGCGTGATTACATGTGATTCCCCGCCTGGCCTGCCAAGATGGAGATACCCTAAAAGCCTCCACATAACGGAAAAAATCTTTCCTATGTATAAAGAGGAGCCAGGAACAGGTTCCAGCCACACCTGGGTTTACTCTCAGCCAGTGAGCACGCCCCCTGGGTGCACACAGGTATGTTCTGCTTCCAGGAAAGCAGAATCTTCTCTGAACCTTCCATCAACGGGGGCTGTTTACATGGTCATCAAAGAGCTAGAATATGAACATGCCACCTGTTTAGTCTTTCTGGACACCAGCTGGGTGCCTGATCAGCGTGTAGAATCCGACACGACCTCCAAGTAGTGTCAAAATATAGTTTTAAGACTGACTCCCCCACTTCAGACTCCAATTGCAAGTCCAGGTTGTCATCTGTGCTTCTGACCCCTCCAGCTGTGGATAACTCAGGATTGCACCCTCCCATTCCCCCTCAGGTTCAACAACTAGCTGGACAAGGAGCTGGCGGCAGAGATGCCAGAACAGTGATTTCTTTCCTGAAACAAGGAGGGGAAAGGCTAGACTTGGGCCCTTCCTACCAAGTCTTTCCAGTTCAAACCTCTAAGTTTCAGGCCCACAAGTTGGCTTAAACCCCCACAATCGCGTTAATGGTCATGCAGGAGGCAGAGGCGGGGCACCCACTACCTCTATCCAAGAGGGTAAGTGCACCGCTAAGCAGGGCGCTGCCAGGTCAGGACAAGGGAGACGGACCTCGCTGGGAGGGCCGGTTCACCGCACCTGAGACCCCACGAGTAGGGAAGGGAGGCCTTTGGGAGTTCTCTGGTTTGCAACACCTGGTAAACAACGAAAAAGCCATACATTTCAGAAGTTGGCTCTGAGTTCTCAACACCTAGAGGAGAGAGCCATCTGGTCAGTGATAGTAAGAAATTTTGCCTGGACTTCAGTCTGGGGCTGAATCAACTGCTTGAGAACCATTAAAGCCACAGGCCCTGGAGGCGGAGAACTCTGCCTGCTGTGTAACCCAGGCCAAACGCCTAACCTTTCTGAGCCTTTTTCTGGCTCTAAAAATGAGCCGTTACCTCTAAAATGGTCTGAGAGGGGCTGTATAGAAGGACTGGGGGGACCTCAGTCTTGGATACAAGTACCCCAAGTGGAGAAGGCAGCCTAATAGCTGTCAAGGTCACGGGGGAGGCCTCAACCATAGTCACCTGTCAGGCCAGCCCCTTTCCAGACTCTAGAATATCTGACTGTCCGTGACGGAGCAGCTTGGGAGATCAGCGCAGTGCAAACACGGGCATGGACCTCAAACTCAGCAGAGGTTCACTGGCCAAAGACCTCCCCGTGGATGCCGATTGGAGATCTGTGGTTTCCAAGGTTCAATGACACTTTTTTGGACCGTGGAAAGCAGTATTAAAAAAAAACTTCACTCAAACTGATACATTGCTCTTAAATGCTCATGTTTGGGGGGGCTATTTGAAGACCACGCTTCATTGATGGGCCCAGTGCAAGGGAAGCATGTCGCTTCTTCCATGCCTGTCTTCCCATCTGTACAATGGGGCGACCTACTTAAGCCGAGATGAACCTGCGGTGTCTAAAATGGTCCGCAGAGAAAAGGGCCAATCCAGGACGAGAGCCGGGCTTTGGGTTCTGTCGGCTGTTGCTGTTCTACCGAAGTCGTCTTCAGCCCTGTGAGCTCTGGAAACCTTCCTTTTGTGGCAGGAGCAAGCAGAAGGAGCTACATTTCTAACTCTTGAAGAGTTACCGACAAAGGGTATTTCCCTACATGTCAACTGGGCAGGAGGCAGCCCTGGCTGTCACCTTTCAGCCCAAGAACCCCACCTGTGTCCACCAGCTGATCTTGCCAAAAAGCTCTGGTGGAGTCTTAACCATCCCTCTTCTGCCGCAGTGGGATTGACCTTGACCTGGCAAGGAGCCCCTCAGGTGTCAGTGGGCGCAGGGTCAGCTGTGTGGGCGAGCAAGTTGAGCAGGGACGACGGCCACTGGCTTAGAGGGGCACGGTGCTCACCACTGATGCTGGCAGGTTGGAAATCTTCAGTTTTGAACTGGGACCCTGGTTTGCACCCGAGTCGGGTCCCAAGTGGGTATCCTTCAGAAGATGGGTGGGGAGTGACTGGCACGTGCAAAGGGTTTCCCTGGAGACAACTGAGTGGCCTAAGGCTTACTAGAAACAAGGAATGACCAGGCACTGAGGTGCATGGCAGAGCTGCAAGCACCCAGGGGTGCCCGCCAGGGAGAGCTGCCTTCTAGGACATTGGGCTACTCCTAACACCGCGGTCTAAAAGAACTGGCAGAACATTCCCTGACTTCATTCTCTCCTTCTGCCCTGCTCCTTCCAATGCCTTTGGTTGTGCTACTAAAATGAGCAGAAACCTGGGAGCCGGAGGGAGGGAGCCTTGGATGGCATGGGGCACGGAAGGGTGGATGCTGTGTTTGGAGAAACAAAACAGGAAATCAGACCAGTCACCACGACAGCTTTTATTTGATTACTGCTTTTTTGTTTCAAAAAATAAAAATTGTGTCCAGCAGTCTAACCCCAAACTAAATCACCCCTAAATAAACGTAGTTACCATGAGCTACATCAATAGAGACCTGGTTAACTTTTCTGCCCCAAGAAATCCATTATCAGGGAAGCTCATTAGCTAAAAATCCTCTTGCTTGCTAAAAAGTTGAAGTTCTCTCAAGTCTAAGGATGTAATTGATTTTTTCTTTAAATTTTCTGCATCTGAGTGGTATGTTTTAATATGCAAGACAATTCTCCGCTGGATAAACACGGGGGTTGGGTTCCAGAAATCTAGGGGACCTCTGAGAAGAGCTTCCTGGTCTTGAAACGCAAAGGCATGATGTCAGCAAGGTTTATTAGGACAAGCATTCTCTAAGCAAGACTTGCAGAGGGTTTGAAGCTGGGGAAGGAGAGACCATTGTCTGTTTGGAAATTGACTCGATCACTTCATTTCAAGTGACTTGAGCCTCTGTAGTACATTAAGCCACAGAATAAACTTCGAGATGACCTGTCTTCACCCCACTACACTCCATCCCAGCCCATGCAGAAGGGGTAGTGAAAGCAAATGAGGGTAGCGTAGGAAATCACACCCAGGAGGTGTGCCTTTGGGGCCCAGGGGTAACTACACATCAGGGGTTCCTCCTCCCGCTGTGCCGTCATCCAGGGTCTTGGCACTTCCTGCCTTGGCTCATGAGGTGTCAAGGACTCAGCAGAGGTCAGCCTGACTCCCTCCACTTTCCAGCCCCTCCGTTCCCCTTTGATCGTCATCAGAAACCCCGACCAGATGGCCGGCGAGGCCTGGTGGGGCGGGCCTGGGATCGCATCCCCCCAGCTTTGCTGGCTGGTCCCCTGCAGCAGCGGAGCCCGAGCCTGCGGCAGGGAGCACACGTGTGCCCCTCCAGCAGCCGTGCAGGAAATACTCTCATTTCCAACCTGTTGGCAACACACTGACAGTCAGGGGAGCCACAGCTGTGGGTGCGGAAAGGTTGCTGGGGAGAAGCAATTTCCCAGCTCCAAGCTGCTGCGGAAGGAGAAATTGAACACTTACTTGTAATTTCCCCCTGAGGTCTGTCAGAGACTAATCTAAGTGGGCACTTGGGCTGAAGGGTGAGAACAGGGGAAGCCAGGGCTCTTTCCAGGGGCCAAGTTCAATCCCATTGCGCTGGCCGCTGCTATCCTATTTCTGAGGATGCTAAAGTCTTATAACCTCTGAGATTCCTCTTCCATGGAATTTAAGGCAAAGAAGCCTTAAATCTGGCTTTGACTCTTGCTATGTGACCTTGGACAGGGTTTAACCGATTTATCTTCACTCACCTTTTAAGATAGTGGCAAATATAGAAAACGAAAAACCACATGCAGGACTGGCTCCAGACCTGGCCATGACGCCTGATAGCTTGTGTGACTGCTTCTTGTCTACAGTTCCAGGTCCTCTTCCTGGGAACCCCTGGAAATGGAGGGCAATGTTGCGTCCATCAGTTGTCCAGCGCCTGACCCAAGGCGTACATACATGGGACAGGGGATGGAAGGGTGTCTGTTAGCACCTAGTTATGTCAAGTTGGTCTCAGTTCTGATGGAGAGCTGACAACCTGGGGGACATGGGGGCTTTATGGCAAGATACTGGAGAGCAACGTGTGGTGCCTGCCTCACCCTTGACCTCTTGAGATTTTGGGGACCTTTGCAGGTGACCATGGAGACTTGGAACCAGCGCCTCCAGGAGCCTGGCCCCTTGCTTGACTCTGATCTTTGTGAATCAGACCTTTGCCCGATGCTGTTCCCTCTAAGTGAAATCTTTCACAGCCAAGAAATGAGACTTCCCCAAACCCTGCCTCCCTTGACAAAAGGACTTCAGACACTATCTCCCAAACTGTGTGCCCACATCAGACATGAACTAGGGGTACAGAGCAGAAGAGGGGTGCATCCTGTGGTGGTGAAAGCCTAGATGTGGGAGTCGAGTATTAGTCTAGCTCGAGCATGAGCTGACCTTAGGCCAGGGGACCAATGTGAGTCTCAAGTTCCCCTGGCTGGGACACCTGCCTTGTGGGGTTTTTGCAAGTCCAGATAAGGCAGCTATTGTGTCCAGCATGCACATACAGTAGGTGCGGGTGCGGATTTCTTTTTTAGTATGCAGAGGATTTCCACGATCCTGTACCACATGTTAAAGATGAGAAATTAGACTTTTCTTCTTGGTTGACTAGAGAGAGCTGGGTCATCTGAACTTGATCACCAAGCAATTTCTCCTTTTGGGTCTTTTCCATATGCTCAGAGCTGTTACTAAAGTCCCGTCCTTAATCTCTGAGACTCTTGGCCCAGCAATGGTGAGAGGTGGTTGGCATAGGGCAGGAGGACCCGATAATGCCAGTACCTTTGAGAGGGCGTGGTATGTAACTCAGTTTCAGGTTTAGTGCTTGCTAGACAGACCAGAGGAGAGGCTGTTTCACTCAGACCATGAAGGTCAGCCTTGGGGATGGTATGATGTCCCAAGAAGCAGGCACCCAGCTGGCTTCAGTCTTGTTCTGTTCAAGACAGATGTTCCTGAAGGACCTCATGTTTCAAGATGGCTGCTGGAGCACCAACCCTTGCCTGGAATCCATATGAAAGACATGAAAGAGTCTACCTCCATCTAAGTTGGTAGGAAGTTGACTGGGGTAAGGAGGTGTCTTTAAAAAAAAAAATGCCTGGAACCTGAACTCGCCAACTGAAACTACATCCTGTTTGCTAGAGCTTGAGTGACATGGTCATAGTCTTATTCTAGGCAATCGTGTCTACCCAACTGAAAATGGAATTTCTATTCCTGGGCAAACATGAGAACAGGTACTCAGGTCTAGAGTTTTAAAACTAGTTCTGCCATCCGATTGTTGTCCAAGGGCAAACTGAGCTGCTTCCACATCTGTACAGTGGACTAGGGGGATTGACTTAGTGCTGGGCGCAAGGAACTAGAAAACCGCTCTATCGGGATGATCCACTGCTGGCTTGCATTCTGCCACACATACCTTAGTGGAAAAACCACCTTCTCCAGAAGAGTCTTCTGGAGAAATAAGAGTGGGGTGTAGACATCTGGGCCTGATTTAGGAAGTCTTTGAGAGATGGATGCCTTGCAAAGAACAATGCCTTTGTCAGAGGCCGCCAGCATCGCAGGGACACTTAACTGCTAAGTACAAACAGCTGTCCCACATCTGTAGGATCCATTTTCAACAACTGTATACAGTAGATTCTGCCGATAATGAACTCTGGTCCAGCAAGACTCAGTTCATACGGCGTGTGGACCGAAGGACGCGGCTGGCTCGGAAGGTGCAAATGGTGATTCCAGATAGCAAGGCGGCTCTGAGGGCCACGCTGCCTTTGGACTCTGTCTGGGGCTCCGGGGGACCTGGGCTGCTCGGGAAAGGAGGGCAGGGAGTTTGACAGTAGCCCCCTCCCTTCTTCATGAAATGAAGATCACTATCGTGAAACGTTAGAGCAGGGAGAATCTATAAAACCACCTGATCCATTGCCCTGTCTGGGCAGGAAGATGCACTTTAGAAGTCTGGCAAATAATCCATCCATTTCGTGGAAGATCCCATTTTATTTAGGTATCTGTCCTTGTCCCATTTATGACCCCAATAATAGAAAGTGCCTCTTAAAATCTCTTGACTATAAGGTCTCAGGTGATGGGAGAGAGGCACTGAGTGGTCTCAAGATTGAATTTCGGAGCGTTGCTTGCTGGCAACTGCTTTCTCCTCCAAGCCCCCATCCATGGCTGGGGTTTCCTAACTCCCTCCTCTGCTGCCCCCGCCCCTTGCAAATGAGACACCTAGTTAATGGAGCACTTGACTAGGTGTCCTCCAACTGGCAGATTGGAATCTTACCTTTGTTTTACGAAATATGTCATAACATGCATTCCTGTGAAAGCGTGCAGATCGTGTTTTAAATGCTTTCATGGTTCAGCAATAAACGCGGTCTTTTGGATAGGAACGCTTGCACACATTAGCACTTAGAACCTGGTGGATGCTGATGGTGGAGGCGGTGTGACTGTCACCGCGAGACTGGGGCCAGACAGCCTGAATGAGAATCCTGTGTCCCTGCAAGCCATTCTCGAGGCGCAGATGTGTCAAGTAACTTTCCCTGTCTCCTCAGATGAAAACAAGATAAAAATAGCACAACTCGTTTAATCCTCAAGATGCTCTGCAGTAAAAAAAATAAAAAGGGCTTAGCTCTGTGGTGGCTGGAGTAAGCGGAGTATTGAGTCTTTGCTCATAAGCACGAGGTCTGGCAGTGTGGAGGGGTGCTCCATGTATGGTTTTGGGAGCCCCATTTCTTTTCGCCACTCCCTTGACCCTCACTGCACCATCAGAATTCCCAGCCACAGTCCCCAACTTCACCCCAGCTGGGGATCTAGCTGCTGAGTATGGATGACCTGGTCACTGAGGCCACATGGGGCTGTGACCCCTGACCTGACAGAGGTGGTCAGGACCCATCTCTAGATGGGGGAGGGGGCACATGCCATTCAAAGGGGAATCGGCTCAGCCTAACACCAATACTTGCAAGTTAAGATGTTGGGCCTGGAGGGGTGGGAAGTGTCCACAGCTAAGTCCTTCTGGCCACTCTGTGAACCTGCTGTTTTCGAATTCTGAGAGCACATGCAGGTGTAGGAGTGAGCCCAGAGGTGAGCACAGCTGTCCTCCCAAGTATTTTTGGCCTTTTCAAGCTTACCCGAAATGAATCTTCAGTGTTCACCATCTGTCAGGGGTTGGGGGCAGCTATTGTGGATAGTGCTGGCTATGGGGTAGGGCAGGCTGTGGGTTCTGCCACTCTCCACCGCCATCCTCGGGTGTCCCGCCCCTGCCAGCAGGCGTCGGTTTGGACCTAAGACCTCCTGTCCTTCTAGATCAGCCTCAGGCACTGCTTCCTGACTGCTGTCCCTCCCATGGTGCAGATACATTGCTCTTTACATTGTCCCAAAGCGCTACTTCTGCTACTAGTGAGCCCTGCTGTCTTGCTCTTTAATTCCTGTCTGATGTTCCTCAGGGCACCTCCCAGCCCTGGCCTCTGACTACAAGGAGGAATTCAAGCTGGGACTGAGGAACCAGCATTTAAGCTTTTGAGTAAAACAGGGTTACAGCTGGAATGAGGAAACTGACCTAAAACATGTTAGCACGGAAGGGAAGAGACTGAAGGAGAGGGGTGATGGGTATGCAAGACTCAATGAGGATCAGCCTGGGACTTCTGGAAGACTCCAGATCGCCACATGAAGTGGAACCAGGAAGGACAGGTCATGGTGCTAGCCACTCACAGGGACAAACATTCAGAATTCAGGTGACCTGAATTCTGGGATAAGAATTCAAATATGCTACCCTAATCTTAATTTCTAATACTCCCAGTAAAGAGGGAGAGGCGCTCACACCCAGAATATGCTGGAAACCCAATGCCCGCAGCCAGGGCTGGTGTCCTCCTGCTAGCTGGCCTCAGTGCTGTCATGATGGCGTGAATGGGTGACCTTGAATGTCCACTTTTCCATACAAAAAATGACCCCAAATGCATTTTCCTCCAAAATGATTTAACACCAGATTCTGGACTTCCATGCTGGTGATGGCAAGTCTGCTTTCTTGTCTCACTAGAGGCAAAAATGAGAAAAACACTTCAATTCACATGGCCCAGAGGAGCAGAAATATTAATGCCAGGTGTAAAGGCAATGGTGTATAAGCAGAAGTCCAGAGAGATAACTGTTGAGTTTGTCTTATCCCTGCCTGGTACCTTAGGGCATAGCACTGGGTAAATATTCAAGTTGGACTGAGCACTCCGCACCGGAGGCTTGAGCTGGAGAGAAAGCAGCTCAGGCTGTGACGAGTAGCAGGACACCCCAGTTATCCGCATCCACCTCCCCAGTTGGACCTATTCAGTAGGAACTGGGTATAACCTCACGTGGTCCAGGGGTCTTGGATGGTCCGAGTCCCCTCATGGAGGTGGGGACCATGGCAGGACAAGTAGTGATGCAAGGGACATTCAGAACTCGGATAGACCCGATCAAGGAGGCCTGGGACAGTCCTCGGTGCTCCTGTACCCTCTGGCTGTGGTGGTGACCTCAGAAGACCTCAGACGGGGTTGGAAGCCAGAGGAAAGGCATGAGGACAGTGAGGTGAGCACCTTCGGGCTGTGGAATTCGTAGTGTGCGGTGCCTGGTGCCTCAAGCAGAACTTCTAAGGGCCTGGCAGGTGTCCCAAAGGGTGTCGTTCCTTCCCAGGTCCTCCAGGGGTGGGCCTAGGGGCTCCCATCCTGCTCTAAGTTGGCAACCTGTTGTCATACCTGTGGAATACAGGTATCTCTGGCCTCTTGGGCGGCTGCCCACTGGCTTGGGTAGCTGCTTTGGAGAGAGCAGGGACACAGGCTTCTGTAACAACCTTGCTTTCTAAAGTGAGGAATCCAGTTACTCCACGGGGGCAGCTATAACAGGTGGAGGCTGGCCAGGTTGCCCCCTGCTACAGCTGGGAGTAGATCGGATGGGTTTTGAGTGAAACGGGAAATACCTGTCCAGAGTAGGAAGAGGGGATGAGAGTGGAGTTAGGAATGGGGCCACTGAAATGCAAACCAGCTGGACCCTAGAGTGTGTCACTCAAGTAGCAATCACCCTGGTGGCGGTGGCTCTGCATGGGGGACAAAGCTTGGAAAGGTCATCTTCCTGGCCCTTGACTGCAGGAGGCTGGCCACAGCAGGTGCATGTGGGGCTGTTAGGTGCCGGAGCAGCAAACCTGAGCGACTTGTGTGCTCGCCACAGCAGCAGCCCCACAGGATCATGGGGCTTGTCGCTGCCCTTTCCATGCCTGAAAGGCCAGCTACTGTTGACCCACAGTGCCCAGAATGGCCAAGGAACTGCCTTAAATGGTCACTGCCATCTCTTAAAAGTGGATGGTTTGTATTTTCAGAAACTTGATATCCCCAGTAACTGTTCTGCTGTCCCCAAAGCCTTTTCCAGATTCCTGTAGAGAACCAAGACTAACAGTGAGGGCCCTTTCTTGATCTCTTGCAAATCCTGGCTGTCCTTCCTTACCATGGGGGCTGCTGCCTGCCCCCACGAGCTGGCCAGACGTCACAGCATTTTGCTGACTCCTGGACCAGTTTGCTCAGAAGTCACTACCTAAGTGACCTGTTCTGACCCCATGGCTGTTCAATCTCATGTTTGTGGCTCAGAATAGGCCTGAAAACATGGTCCAGCTTTCTGTGTCCTTCCACCTATCTTGGATGCAAAACATTTGCTCAGTGCTGCTCCCCTGAGGCCTAGTTCCTGCTGCCTCTATTACAGGTGTCCTTATAGGGACGACAGTGGGGGTCACCCCCTTCTCGGGTACCTGGACTTTGGGTGACGATGGTGCCCAGACTGACACAGGCCTGGGGCTGGCTTCGTACATCCCCTTGGCCTCAGTGACCCTGTGATCTCCACTGCTTCTGTCCTGCAGGCCCTCCTCTGGCCTGCCCTGAATGTTCATGCCAAGTTACCTGCCATTTTTACTCATCTGAATCTAGATGACTGCCTTATACTCACGGGAATGAGAAAAGATGTTCTGTGTTCTGAGGGGAAGGAGGCATTGAAAGTGAGAAGTGAAACACAGCATGCTTGGAGCCACTACTGGCCTTAATGCAGCATCTGGATGTTTTATAAGTACCTCCATCAAAGTGGGTGCTCCCAGTGAGAAGCCCTGACCCCCGGTCATGATGGCTTCGCGCCTCTGCCCTTTCAAGGGGCTATTCGATTCGAGGAGCTGGGTATTTCTGTGCACAGAGCAGTTGGTGGAACCAACCAGATTTCCTTCTAGGGTCTCACCTGGGAGGTGACAGGATAGCAAATGTCCTGTCTCCCCTGTGGAGGTCCTGTACCCCCCAAACTTCTAGAGTCTTACTTGCAACTGGGGCATTTGTGTTAGATCCACGTGGAGTAGGCACGGACGGGACAAGGGCTTGCTGGGGCGCACAGGTTTTCTAGCTTAAGGCAAATCCAGATCACTTTCCATAATAGCCAATGGGTTTACACCCCCAAGAGTGTACTAGGACTCCTCTTTCTCCACATCCTCTCCAGCACCTGTTGTTGGGGGTCTCTTTAATATGTGCCTTTCTCATGGGTGAGAGATGGTCTCTCATAGTTGAAAGCTGCATGTCATTGGGAGTGATGATGAACATCTTCCCATGTATCCAGATAATCTGAGTTGTTTAGATCTGCTGCCATTTATTAACTGGGTGGACTGCTTTCCTATTGTTGGTTTCCATAAGTTTCTGTTTCACACCAAAGGCGTGCCCCTCAAAACCCAAGCCCCAGCGTTATAGTGGTGGGCATGGCCCATGTGGGTTTAAAGCTGCATCCATGGCCCACAAGCAAGAACTTGGGAAATCCTGGGTATTCCCACAACTGGCAGGAAGGGGCCCGAGGCTCTGGGTGTCTTCTGGA
This sequence comes from Talpa europaea, assembly GCF_964194135.1. Taxonomy (NCBI): domain Eukaryota; kingdom Metazoa; phylum Chordata; class Mammalia; order Eulipotyphla; family Talpidae; genus Talpa; species Talpa europaea. The sequence goes on along the minus strand of NC_140082.1, from coordinate 7,306,084 downwards.
AGGCTGGTGGAGAATAGGGCCTTGGTTAGATCTTCAACCCACCTGCTGAGACCCCCTGTGTAGGGTAGCTCCAGTCTGTTTGCAGGGACCCAAAAGGAACTGCAGGAAGACACAAATTCCAGCAGGTGGTGAGCCCCTGTCGCAGGAGGGTCCCTGACTTCAGTCATCTGCAGACCCTCTGGTTACTTCTGCCCTTCAAGGCAAGTCCGTCATGAAAGATTGAGATTTGTGATGCCCTGTGCCAACGTGGCTGAGAAATCAACACCCATGAAAAGAGAGGGCTGAGGGAGCTCTGGCCACCCTGGCAGGGAGTTCTGAAGCAAGGACAGTCGGGGCATCATGCCTCCCTCTGAGACGGCCCTCCTCACTCCTCACTCGTGCTGTAGCGGTGTGGAGCCCAGCCCCCACTCCAGACCAGGCTATCGGACTCAGACACATCAGCTGCTGGTCCTCCAGGGTCTGAGCTGTACCTGGACTTGAATGGGATCAAGACAATCCCTTAAAACTTGTGTACTCTGCCCCTATAGAGGTGGGGCACCACCTTGTCACCACCATACCTTTGCACTTCTTGGCGGTTCCGATTTTCCTAAGGCCCACATTAGGGATCAGCAGCCCCGCTAATCACCTCTGCGGTGTTAAGGCGACTTCAGTGCAGCTTCTACCGTCTGTCCTGGGCACGTGGTCCCCATATCCACGCTCCTCTGCATTTTCATCTTAGTCCTAAGTCATTGAGAACAAACATTAGCCTTCATGTTCCTGTTCTGAAGGACAGCCGTAAGTTATAATCTAACCTTTAATATTTAGATGAGGCTGTTTACAAAACTAAAGCAGATGGCAAGTGTTTTCAGAGGGATGAGCAGTTCTCAAAAAATGCAAGAATCAATTTCACTGCTCATCTGGGAGAAAGCAAGGTTCAGTTGTAACTTTCTGAATTGTTTGCTCTGCAGAAACTGAGGGAGCGGAGGCAGGCGAGCCTTCTAAGTTTGTGTGCTGAAGCTCATTCTCTCATCACCTCAAGTCCCCATTTTATTTTATGTGTAAATTGGGACCGGGTAGAGGGTGTGCAGCCTAATCTGTTCCCGTGATAGCATTCACTTCGTTTGTGCTCTCGGGATAGAGTTGCCCTCAGACAAAATCTCAATAGCCCACATGAATTCTATTTGGTGCCAAGTTCAAGTTCTATTCTTGGCAGATAAATGTTTCTTGGGTGGTTATATTGCACAGAAAAAACATAGAAAACCCCACCTCCATCCATACAGTCCCCCGATCTGCTGGGTCTCCGTCCTAAACCCCGCTGTAGCCACCATGCAGCCACCATCTTCCCTGCCTTCCACCCGGCCCTGGGAGGCCTTTTCAAACATTTCTTCAGTTGCTCGGTGCCTCAGGGGCTTCCACTAATTCCAGAGTCCCCTTCCACACCCTCCTCAGGTCCGGGAACTTGCACCTCATGCCAGCCAGTTTCGGCCACCCCTCCCTGCGGAATTCCGTGTCGGCTCCATAAATAGGAGCCTCGTCATTGCTACCTGCTCAGTCTGAAGTTTACTCCCCTTACTCTGTATCATGGCGGGAGTGTTCTCTACCCAACCCGCACCTCTAAACCTCTCATCTAGCAGAACCTAAGCATAAGGGGAGAGAATGCAATGGGCTCCCGCCATGCCCAGCCTCTGGTCCCTAGATTTAGGTGCAGGTCAGCCTGGGCACAGAGCTGGAGACTTGGGGGGCTGATAGCGATTACTATGAGCTACCTGTGCTGTGGGTGACAGGTTGGCTAAGTGGCATTAAGCACAGCACACAGAGCTGTTCAGAAAACATGATCGCTTTCCCTTTCCTCTGAGAATTATGGTTGTAAAAGTCCCATAAGACACTGAGTGGGAACCTGAGGAGCAGTCGGCTCTCCTGATGTTACGGGGAGTCTCCTGAAGAGCTCTTGACCCCAGAATAAGATGACACACAGTGCCCAAGTACCTAAGGTGGCCTGGGCTCCTGCACAATCACAGGTTATGTCTAATGGAAAATGGACGGAGCAGGCCGGACAGGCAATTGCCCTCAGCCTCTGGTCCCCTAGCCTGATTTTGGTGCATTCACAGACCTTAGGGTCAAAGGCCTATCTAACGCAAGTGTGAGATGATTCTAGGGCTGGACATGGGCAAAACCCCTGGAAATGACCCCACTTTTCAGTTTGGTCTAGGTGGAATGTGTCCAAAAATCATGTTTTATAACTATTGGGATTAGGGCGAAGTTAGAGGAACATGGAGTAACTTATGCTAATGAACATGGGGGGACTTAATGAGCTTTGCTTTCTGGAGACTCAGCAGGTAGCCCGTAACCTTGAGCTATGAGCGCGTAACTGGCCCTGTGCCGACCTTGACCCTAAGCAGCATGAAACTGGCAGTCTCCCTGTGGCTTGCTGCCCCACCGCTTGTGTACCTCGCCTCCTGTTGCAGCAATAAAGACTTGCTCATGCTCCCCCATATGGGCTTTGTGACCTGTGCTCTCCTCTGCTGCCACAGAGAACTGGACAAGCTGGTAGCTGAGGCCTCCAAGGTGTTAAAGGCAAGGTCAAGGTTTTACAAGCTACTTGCAAATGGCATCCACACTGTTCTTTCACTGCGCACATCACATTCAAATGAAGGATTTAAGATAGACAGTGCTGGCATAATTCCATGACAATTTCTAACCTGCAAAAAGCTATTAAATAGTAAAAGATAATAAAATATAAAAAACAGAATGGTGTAAATTTTTTAAATGAAGAATGAAGTCTGTTAAAGCAAACTACTGTACTAAAATTTGTTTGGATTTCTTCACAAACGCATATTGACAGTTAGCCTGAATAGTTCTGATGGGCTTTACTTTTTTACTGTACATAGTGAGCATGCTTGTACTGATAAGGAGGGGCATTTGAGTAGTTGCTGGGGATCTGTGACTTCTTAAAAGCCAATCAGATTTATCAAGATATTTATCAAAGTTACTTACTTTTTAGACTTAAGTTTTTAAAAAAAAAAATAAGGACTAATCCTATATCCCTTAATTCATGTTTGTTCACTGTTTGCTTTTTATCATGAGAACTTGTGTTAGTGCTTCTAGACTCTCTGAACTTTGATTTTGATCTGGTTGTATTAACTGTTTGCCCAGTGGCCTGTATTTGATTTCTCCATTCCATGGCTTCCGTGGAACTTTCTGGAATGTTAATTTAAGCAGATGAAAGATGTCTTAGGAGGATGGCAAGTCTCAGAAATCCCTGTTGAATCAACAGACTGACAATGTCTCTGAAGGCCAAGTTGGGGCCTGGTGGCATTTGAAATAATAGGTCACATTTGCTAAACCTGAATCTAAGTTCACGAGATGATTGACATGTGTTCAAAGGCACACAAGCAGACATGACCCTATACAAGGATATCCCCTGAGTTCAGAATACCAAGCTGTTTCTTTTTATGCTAAAAGTCAAAATATGACTGTGTATTCACTTTAAAAATTGACTTCTGGAGGAAAATGTAGGATGTGAACTGATTCTTTCTTGCCTTTGCCCCTTCACTTCAAGGGAGGGCTCATCTCAGACCTTGTGGGCTTACTCTAACCTAACCATCCCCCATGGAAAAAAGGGATGAGAGCTCTTCCGATAAAGTCATTCTCTTAAAGGTCCTCAGCAGCACTCCCAGAATGAAGCCCAGAGTTGGGGACAAGTGTCACATCCCTGGTGGCTGTTGCACAGATTTGCAGATTCATAGGTCTGCTTGGGATGCTACAAAGATGTGCAGCTACTGTACCCCAGGGCCACACCTGGGTGGTCCATGCTGTGCCCACACTGCGGCCCCAGCAGCCTGAGGCCATGAAGGCGTTCATCTAGGCACCTGCCCTCCAAGGGGGCTACTCTGCTCACACACAGCTCTGTTGAGTACAGTCTCTAGCTCTGTGGTCAGAGCTCCTTAGCACACTCCTGGATTGGTAGACTTTGTTTTCAATGGCACCATTAGGTTGAGGGCATGCACCTTGCAAGCCCCTGCTTCTTACCTTAACAGGCTCTATCTGCAGCTGCTTGGTAGTTCTGTGCATCCAATTTCCCTGAGAAGCAGTTTGACTTGCCCTGCGGTTGGGGTCAGCAGGGTGTGGCATTCTCATGGGTCGGCTCTTAAAGGTAGTTATAGAGCCTTTGACTTGTCAAGTTCAAATGTGTTCCTAATGGACCTAATGGTGGGAGATGCCATGTTTGAGTCTTTTGCAGAAAGTTTCCATAGAGCTATTTGCTGGTTGGTCATGAACTTGGACAAAAACAGCACTTGTCCTCAGGATAAAGATCTTGGGCAGAAGCCTACAGAAGCCATTTCAACACACGCAATGATTGAAAGATGGAATAACCATGATGCCAAACCCCCCGTAACTTCTGACCAGTGTTAGGGCCCCAGGGGGGGAACATTGCCCCGCTATTTGGTCACTGAGTGTTCGTTTGATGCCACTTATTTCAGACTTGAAGTTTAAAGAAAGGAAAAGGAGGAAAACCAATTCTTTCTTTTTAAGAGTTGGGTATTAAATTGACGACCACTGTTTAACTTGCTACTATGCTTCAATCACACTCCCCACTCTTGACAGTTCCGAGCAAGAGCTGATGGGCTTTTCTTGGGCAGGAGGAGCTCTAGGACAGGGTTAGGTTGCCTGAAGTTTGAGCTGAGTATCCTTGGAGCCTAATTTGAGGCTTGGGCTCTGTCCCTCAAGAGTCTGCGGAAATAGCTACATAGGATCTGGGGTCTGGGTCATAGGTCTGCTGTTGTCTGGATTAGCAGACAATGGATTTGGTGCACTTGGTGCCCAGAAAGACAAACAATCATAATCATTGCATGAGGGATTTTTATTTAAGGTGGCCAAGGAGAAAGCAGGCTGTTAGCCTATAGGCCTAAAGGGAGTTCTGAGTCTTAATCCTTTTCAGCCTGAGAATCTAACCTAAAGCTATCTGACCAATATTTCCCCAAATCTCATCTCGCTACTTTTTACTGAAGCAGGTATGTCACACAGAAGTGGTGGGGAAGAGGTCATGTTGGTGAAAGTTCTAGAGGTTTCAAGTTGGTTGTGACTAAGGCTAACAGACTAGAAACAGTAATGACCAAGAGCTGCCTCCATGGAGGTTGTTTCCAAAAATAATCCCCATGTAACAGCAGTTTGGATTTCTCCTTCTGTTCAAAATGGAATAACAGGAATCAGATTCACCATCCCACCTGAAACAACTGAAACCGCCCACAAGTTTCAGATCCTTGATATCAAAAGCACAAGGACATGATCCCTAAGCAGGGGAAATTAGCAAGGTCAACCCGTCGCGAGCGGGGAATCAGACCACCTTGGTGGGCTTCCTTAGAGTAGGTGTCGCCAATAAAGCTCTGACCATAAATGGTGCCTTTCAATATGCTTTATTCACACAACAATGAAACACCATGTCTAGCACTACCCTATCGCTATGTCCCTCGAGCGATCGCTTACCGCAGTGTTACTTTAGTCGTCGGGGAAGAGTCATCCGTGGTCTGGCGGCTCGAACTCAATCTCTTGAACTCAGTGTCTTGAACTCAGTCTCGGCTCCACAGGGATGCCTGATGGCTGCAGCCTGGGAATGATGGATGTTCCGGGTCGTCTTTGGTGGATCTCGAAGGGGTGAGACGGCTCTGGTCACGTCTGGTCCTGTGCTTGAGTCTGTCTCAAAAGCCGCTCTGAGCTTCACAATCGCTTGGTTTATATACTTTCTAAGCTAGCTCAAAACATGTTTACATTCAAAATTTAATAACATGTTTACATCAAATTGTACACAAATATTTCCAAAATATTTGCTTCATGGCAAGTCAAAACATCAAAATAAAAATATTTAATTTCACTCGTCATATTACATCATTATCTGCCAGCATCTGCGTCTGTGAAAAGCTGGTATGTGATCAGGGTGCAAGTGATGTTTACAGTTTACATACTTGCTACAACCCCACAACTTCCTCTGCTTACTCCAGAGGGGCCATAATGGTAGAACCTTTCCACAGAGATATGAGATCCTCATGCTGAGGGTCGATCATGTAGTCAACTATTCAGCTGCCATAAGCTACTCTAAGCATCAAGAAAGAAATAGATCAATGGAGCAGAATCCAGAAATAGACCCACACTTTGGAGGTAGATTGAATTGTTTTCAAACAAAGGTGCAAAGAGAATTCAGTTCAAGGAGAATCTGTTCAACAAATGTTGTCAGAACAATTGAACACTCATATGCAAAAGGACCTTGAGCTTTACCTTGCATCTGAGTAGAAATAGGGAGACACGTGTTTTCTGGTAAGGGAAAACAACTTGGATACCTTTCTTGTCACCCTGGTGCAGATCAGTGCTAGCAAGCATACAGGGGGAATGTGAGATGAGGGAATGTGTCTTGCTTTAACAGGGGTAGCAAACCCAAGTCACTTCGGAAGTGGCCACTGGGGTCTCCAGTCCCATGTAGTCACAAATTATTTACAATTATCCAAACTCATGTGGTCCTTGGAAATTGAAACTTACTGATTTGGAGTCAAAATCAGGTATTTCTTCTATGTGTGTCCAGCCGGTGGGGGGTCCCCAAGATCACACCCAGATCCAGTGATTCACTAAGATGCTTGCAGGGTTCTGCATAAAGTTGACCTCGTGGCTATTTACTGCAGCAAAAGATGCAAAGTGTTTTCAGCAAAGAGTTCCGGCTCTTTGGGGCAAAGTCTGGAGACTCTCATGCTGGTTCCACCCACGTGTCCGGGTCTGAGTCAAGATGACGGAGGCTGTCCCAGAGCTCACCTGGGGGACAGAGCAAGGTCCCCTCAGTGGGACTGGGCTCAAAGTGAAGGTCTTGCAAGTCTGCTGGTCTTTCGGCCACCACATCCTTGCTTGTGGACTGGTGGATCCTGACCACACTTCCTAATCACCTCTGCCAGGATCTGAGGGGACCAGGCCCCAGGCTGCCCATGCGGTCACTGGGCCTAGTTTCCAGCCCAGTGGACTGAGCTTAACTTTACAACAAGCCTAGGACCTTTAAGGTGGAGGCAGTGATGGGATTCAAATATGGATTATTTAGACCCATAATAAGGAGCAAACTCCCTGGTAGAGATGATGCCGCAAGCGGGGAGACTGCAGCGGGAGGACAGGGCAGAATTGCTAGTGAAAACGCCAAAGACCCCAGGTCTGAATGGTCCAGCAGTCCAGCCGCCTCTGCCTCTTGACACCACGCTCACCCCCAACAGGTAGCTAAAACCCTGTGAAATAAGTTAAATGAGCCAAGTGAGATGTCCTGCAGGTAGGAAAAGAAGCCAATGGTAAATTCCACCTCAACGTATAAAGATGGCTGGCGCACCTGTGACGGAATGTGTTTACTGTGCAAATTCATCCGACTCTGCTTGTGATCTGTATGCTCTTCCCTGTGGATGCAGCAGAAACCTATGGTGAAACCAAAAATATATGTAATATAAACAGAATTCTGTCCATGAACCCACCAGATCATTGCTAAGATAAAACAGGCCCCAGGACTCCCATCACAGAGGGAGTAAGACCCCCAGCTGCCCCTCCTCCTCCTGCCCACGTGCTGTGGTGGGCTTCCCCCCACCCCTGGCCTAGAGGAGAAATGAGGAATGAAGAAGAGTTGCTTCTGCCCCAAATGGACAGCCTGACCTCCGTCCTCACCTCCACTCACGAAGCCCCCAATTCTTAAATCTCTGCCTGGAGACTGTCCCCTGCAGGCCACGGGCGGCTGCCTCTTCTCCCAAACCCCCTTCCTCCTGGCTCCACTCTCAGCTGCTGCATCTGTTAGGGAGGCCATAAATCAGGAGGCCTCGGCGGGGTCAGGCCTGGTCAGATTGCTGATGGCATTAGGGTAACGAATGGGGAGTGGGGTGTTTATATTAGTTTTGGCTCTGAGGGGAAGGGAGAATGCCAGCGTTTAGCGTGGTGATAAACTCAGCCCCGACACACCCCAGGTCGGCAATTATGTCTTAGAGTTCCTCGGGAGGAGCTGGGGCAGAACCTCCTGGAGAAAGGGGCTGCCCAGACCCCACTCCCCAGTCTCATCCATTACCGGCCTTGTGAACAGTCGCCTCACTGTCGCGGCGCGGGAAGCGGGCCCCACCCTGTGTGACTTCGCGGTCTCGCCAGGAGAGGGCGTGCTGGTTCCCCTGAGTGGGTGGTGGGTCATGGACTCTGAGCCCTGAATAGGGATTTTCTTGGTCTGTGGATGTCACTAAGGAGGGGACCGCGTGGCACAGAGGGAGAGGTGGCTGTGAAGGGGCTGGTCACATCCCCCAGGTACATCACAGGGACCTTGAGAGACCCCAGCTGTGCCCTTACCTGCGTGGCCACCTCACCCCGACCACCTTGCAGAAAGTAATCACCCAAGGCCAGCACTGGGCACTCGAAGAAATTCTTGATGCAATGGTGACTATGGACTCGTCTGGCCGCTATACAGGGGACAGGCGAGTGCCCCCCCGGGAAGTGACCCAGGCTGTCGCCTGGGAAACACCAAGGGGACATTTCTGACAAGGGTGTTCTTGGTCAACCCATGGAAGAGGGAGAAATTGAGCTGTTGCATGAATCCAACTCTAGCCTTGGTCAACCCCTGGGGGAGCCGTGCAACCAGAATGACCCTTTGGAGGGCCCCTGGGTTGGGGGGGTCTGGCCAGGCCTTATGCCCCAGCATAGAGCATCACCGTAGACCACTGGGAAGGGCATGACCTTGGTTGAAAAGTTCTGTGTAGTGACAGAACTCCATGGTAGGGGATGTGGTGGTGCATCCCAAAGAAATACATGCGCTGCAGTGGGGCAGGTAGGCTTCCTGGAGGAGGTAGTATGAGTTCTAAAGGTCTTGTGTGCAGCACTTGGCCAGGTGAGAGACATTGGAAAAAAGGGAGCATCTAGACAAAGGAAACACACCAGGTGAAGTGTGGGGAGTCTGGAGAAAGCTGACATGGATCCTGAGCCATGTCTGTACAGGTCTTTGGCCTCGGGACACATTTCCTCAATGCCTGCATGCTTCCTCTCCACATCAGGTGTCAGGAAGACTTCCTGGGAGCCAACAACTCTGTCTAGACAGCAGCCCCTGCTGTGCCGGCCCTTGGGCTGCTGGCTTCCCAGCTCTCCCTTGGCCCTAATCTCATGCTGGGAAACTGGAGAGCAGGTGCTCTTCCCCCTAGAACAGGAAACTCCAGGAGAAGTGACTGTGTTCTCAGCACCCCCGGCATGCACATGCCGCTGTACTAGGACTTGCCCTGAGTCCGTGAAGAGTGGCAGGACGCTGAGATGATGTCCTGGGGGCGGGGGTCTTTGGGGCAGAGTGTGGTCTTGGGGTACGCCGAGAAAACATGGCACACCCTAGTGCATTGCCAGGTGCATCCACAATGGGAGTGATCTGCCTCGCTTAGTCCCACGGGGACAGGGACCTGGTGGCCGCTGACGAGGCCCATCCGCCTGTCTCCAGGCCAGATGGCACTGTAAGCCAGCCCAGGTGTGGACCTGCCAGACCCCCCAGGGAAGGCCTTTTCAGGGGGACTCATCAGCTTGCCTTGAAGTCTCACACTTTCCTGGGCAGGATTTCCCTTTATTGCAAATCCCCCAACTGATTGTTCTCAGGACCAAGCCCTTTGATGGTTTTATTGTCCCTAAATTCACACCAGGCCCCAATAACTCCAGAGCTGGGAGGGTGCGGGGAGTGAATGGTCGGGGATCAAGGCAGGAGATTGCAACCTCTAAATCTGGGGGACCAGGCTTGCTCTGAAGGCTTCCACATGTGAGGCTTCCACATGTGTCCTGCCGTCTCTGGCCCAGGAAGCCAGGCTAAGTGGATCAAGGTGGTCCTCCACCATCCTGGGCGCCGAGCACACCTGCCTTTGCTGCGCGAGAGGTGGTTGGTCCACACAGCCCCCCGGCACCCAATCCGGGCCAAGAGCAGTGGGGGATGTGAGCCGTGTAGCTGTGTGTCGGGGCCCAGACACCCCCGCTCCCGCCAGGACCAGCTCACTGACTTGTGGGCCCAGGGTTCGTTAGAGGGATCCCCAACTGAAAGGAACTGGGGTTCAATGAAGTCTGGTTCCCCACACCCTCTGTCACTCCCCTCCTCCCCCTGTTCTGGGATGACCTCCCAGTGAACGGGGATGCTCATGAGGTGACCCCTCTAAGAGTTCATCCTACCAGGAGCCTTGGAGTGACTGTTTAGAACAAATCCCCGGATAGCCCTGTGAGCGAGGGCACCGGGGGATTTACCCGCCAGCCTGGGAGGTCCTCTGGGTGTTCTCACTTAACAGGTCTGAGTTGTGTGGTTATCGCCAGCCCCTGTGGCTGGAGGGAGGCCCCAGGCTAAGAGGCAGGTGCTTGAGGTGGAGGCCATCAGCACCAGGGCCACATGGTGGGCGCCATCTGTGTACTCCTATGGTTTCTCTTCACTGTTCCCATCAGTGTTGACAGAAGTGTCAACCGTGCATTTTCACTTTCTTCAAAAGCATGAGGGGCACCTGCAGGATCCCCACATTTCCCACTTTGCTGACTTTCATAAGGTTTCTCTAAAGTGTGTTAAGTGCTCTTGCAGGTTTGCAGGGTACCCGAAGGCTGTCCCACACTGCTCCACTCCCAGAGGTTAGCTGCCCTGCGTGAGCTCACACGGCCTTGCAGGTCTCTGGCATCATGTTCCTGCTGGATTGTGCCCAGAGGAAACTGTACAAAGCCCACTCTTCTAAGGTGAAGATCATGGCCACATCCTGAAAGACCGCTGTGTCCACCTGTCAGGGCTCTCCTCAGGGTGCTTCCCATGGGCCCGAGTCCACCAATGCATCATGTGACATCTCATGGCATGCACACCCTAGTTTGTTTTTCTTCATAGCCCTTACCACTGTGCTGGAACTTTATCATGCCCAGCTCCCAGGGTGGGGAATCTGAGCTTAGAACGTGAGCCCCGTGACAACTGGGATTTCTGTATTCATGTTTGCTGCTCCATCCCCAGGGCCCAGATGGTGCCATGGCAGGACTGCTAACTGTAGAGCTGCCCTGGAGTGTGCAGGGCACACATGTAGCACCCACTATGCTATCGTCTAATATGGCGATCCCATTGGTAAGGTCCCAGGCAGGGGGAAAATGCCATTTCAACCAAGGAAAATTAATGTAGAGAATGAATTTCAAAGCCCTTAAGTGTTGTGGAGCAAACAGGGTAAGATGGGCAAGATGAGGCAGCCCAGAGACTAGCACCAGCTGGAAGGGCTACCACAGGCAGGAGGCATGCCCCTTCCTTTCGTTGGCGTCATCACATTGCATCTGGAAAGGCTGTGGCTATCCCACCCAGGGAGGGTTGGTTCTGGCAACAGGACCTGGAACTAAGCATGAAATATTCAAGAAGGGGGCGAAACCCTGGTCCTAGACTGGGTAAAACCCAATCGTCCCGCTGGTTGAACACCAGCCTAAGCCAGCTGGCTAGGGAGCCCAGGAAACTGTCTGCCTTGGTCTTTATAGGCAGCGCTGAGCAGAGGGGAGGGCAAGGGACTGTCGTGAAGGCAAACTGATCTTGACCAGCAAAGTATCCTGGTGCGCGCTAGCATCTTCTCCTGAAGACAGACCGGGGTAGACAGGGTGTAGGAGGGAATGTGTGGTCACGGGGGCTGGAAAGTAGCCTGTTCCTGACAGTTTTCTAAATCCTTCGCAGGCACAGATATTTCATTTGCTGTGCATAGACTTTGTAAGGCCTGCACCCTTAAAATAACTACCACACACACACATTTTTCATTTGACCTGACATGAATGGATCTGTTTCTAGTAGCCACAAGCCTTGATTAGAATAGTCTCTCATTCCAGAAAGACAGGGCTTAGGGGGAGATACTCTTGCTGAATAACTTCTGTGGCTCGCCTTTCTGATGGCTTCAGAATCCTCAGTTCCTTTTTAGGGGTGTCTGGGGTGTTATGCAACCGTCCCAGGCAGGGCAGCTTCACTGCCGATTATTCAACCAAGGGAATTTAATAGAGAATTTCAAAGCTCTTAAGTGTTGCTAGAGCAAACTGGGTAAGATGGGCCAGATGAGCCTTGGCTGTATCTGAGATGCCTTCAATGCTGAAACAGGGGACCGTATGCACAGTCAAGCAGAGAAAAGACCAAAAGTCTCAGGGTAACAACTGAGCCTCTCGCCCTCTTCATAAAGCTCTGTGCCCATGGCCACGTAGCTGATGCACGGTGAGCATGCAAGGCCCATCTGCTGGACGTCCAAAAGGTAGAAAACATAACATGTCAAGGTTCTAGGTAGAAAACATGTCAAGGTTGGAAGGCGAAAAATAGCCTGATTTAACTCATTTTCCTTGCACTCTACCTCCTCAGGGTTTCTTTTTCTCTGTACAATCTGTGTCTTTCTTCTATAAGCTTCTTGTACCCATAACCTGCAAAAGCAATACAAACTGCAGCAGACTGCAACTAAGCCCAGCCCGCTAAGGTCTTTGGGCAAGTTATTGGCACCAACAATTGGAGAGCGTGCCCTTCTGGCAGTATGCAAGCCAACTTATGGTCAGAAGACAACACCAGAGCTGGCATAAAGGCCTCGGTCTTGAGTACCATACACGTTTTGCCAGCAAGGAGGCATCAGAGGGATCTATATGCAAGAGATGCAAGTTCACAATAGGTCACAAAGTCGACACAAATGTTTCCTTTCGGACTACCCTTTGGACTACCCTCTTGCCCAATCACCCAGGTCACATCCCCAAGGGGCTATCGGGGTCACCAAATGCATGTGGGGATCCTTGACTGTCCAAGGTCATGCCCACTCCATAGTTTGTCCTCCGTCCAATCGGTCAGGGCTCACAATAAAATATTGCCCGGCTGCCCAAACCTAGGCGTAAGCCAAATGTCTGGCATCTCTATTTGTAGCAGCAGCACCACAGGAGCACCGTGCATCAGCTACGTGGCTGTGGGCACAGCTTTTTGAAGGGGGCGAGGAGGCTCAGTTGTTACCCTGAGTCTTTTGGCCTTTGTCTCTGCCTGTCTGTGCATACGCCTCACCTGCTCCTCTGCTTGGTGTCCACGGTATGCCTCACGCGGTGCAAGCGCACTGAAGTGGCCTCTGATGTGGAACCAATTCAGCTGCCCACGGCACAGTAGGGCCATGTAGGTGTCCCCGTGGGAGCACAGTGACTGTCTATCCCCAGCCTTCCCATGTGAAAGCAAACTGGTCTTGACTCTCTGGCGCTGGAGCGGTGGAAAAGAAAGCATTGGCCAACTTAGAGTGTCTGTGCCCAGCTCATGGCTCAGATAATCCATCATGTCTGAAGGCTCTGCTGCATGCAAGGGGTGCGGGGGCACTTTATTCAACTCACAGTAATCTACCACATGCCCAGAGCCATCAGGCTGCTTCTGTCACCCGTGTGAGTTGTATGGGCCGTGCGCAGCACACACTATACCCCCTTTTCTCCAACTGCTATTGTGCGCATAACTTCTCCATGGCCTCCTGGCAAGGGTTACTGTTGAGTATTGGTTGCTCGCAGTTGTGTGGGTGGATGCTCAAGATATCTGCACAACACGGCCTTGACCGCACGTATCCTACGGCAAAATTCTCTGGCTGTGTTTGCAGCCACAAGCCATATAGTGCTTCCACCCCGAGGAGGTACTCCTGCATTGGTGATGCATACACTTTCTACTCCTTTGGGAATAATCACTCAATCCTCAGGAGACACTCTGATGTCATCCTGATGGCTATGGAGGCTGGACGGTCCATGTAACAGGCCCCTGAAATTTCTCTGGGTTCCCATATAACAGGGTACTCTGCCCCCACATCCACTTAAGGCCAAAACTCTTTGCACATTGGCTGGGACCAGTGGGCGGCAAGTTCATATGCCATCTCTGGTTCCCATGTCCCCTGTAGATGGGTCCCTCGGCCCTCATCCTATTCAAAAAAGCAAACGGGACCTCCTTCTGGGCTGGAGTCAGCAGCGAAGTGTCCTTCAGGTGCAGGGCACACGCCTGGAACTCCCAGCTTTCCCCTTTAGAGCATTCCAGAGAGAATTTCTTGGAATGAATCTTTGGTCCTCTCACAGCTTTCTCCGTAACTCTAGCAAGAATATTTGTTTGTGCATCTATTTTGGCACCATCTATAACTGCTCCTAGTAGCTCCACCCATCTTTGGGCACGGGTGACATTAAGAGGCTTGTCTGCCCTTTTTGGTATCTTTTTGGTGTCCTCTGGTTGCTTAACAACTGCCCGCATTTCCTTCTGAGGGCACTGGCTCTCAGCTTCACCACGCTGCCTCCCATTGTGGGGACATCATTTACTAAGCACCCACAAAGGGAGCTAGGGCTGCCCTAAGGGACCCAAATGAGGATGAAGGGGCACTCTGCAACATCAAATCCCTTATCCCAGCAGTAAAATGCTCATTATCAGGGCCACGAGTGTTTACATTGAACATGGCCCTCTGTGTTCCCAGCTCACAAAGTACGTGCACAGCTCAGCGTATGTTTGCCATTTACTCATGGTTTCTGGCATTTCTCCTTCCTCGGCCCATACTGTTCACACAGCAGCCATGGACCAATCCAAGAGGGTGCGATCACCCTGGCTGTACTGCTGGCTGTTCTGCAGCTACTTTCAATGATGGATGCAGGGTCACCAAAGCCAGTTTCTCCATCTCCTGTGCTGGGCAAATGATCCTGTCCACCTGTCCAGGTCCCACAAACACAGCAGGCAGGCTGCTAAGAGCTCTCCTGGCTTCTGACAGAACTTTTCACCCAAATCCATCAGTCCTGCTTGGGTATGTGAGCAATACGTGGTGAGCTGTCATCTGTAGCCCCTGGGGCCATGGCTGCTGTTGCTTAAAATTCTGGGTCACCTCTGGATGAGTCTGGAGCAAGAGACCAGTCTCCTCTGAAGGAGGATTGACACCTCCTGAGTGGCAGGCTAGGCTCCCTGGATCTCCTCCAATGTCCTCAAGTGTCCTGCATCTCATCCTGCCAGTCCTTGGCTTCCTCTCTCAGCATAGATTTTTGCAGAACTGTTTGCGTCGAATCCTACCAACTATACCACTGGTGCAGCTGTCCCAGGCTGGGCAGGTTCACTATTGATTCAGGCAAGAGGAAGATGGTCTTGGAGCCTTAGATGTCTGGTCCCCTGTTAGGCATTAAAAGCATGTCATGCACAGGCAGGCACAGAGACAGACCAAAAGACTGAATGGCAGAATAAAAACTGAGGCTCCTAGCCCCCTTTATACTGATATGCACTTGTGGCCACATAGCTGATCCACTGTTGCACATACCACATCTGTTGTTTGCTCTATGCCAGGAAGGTGGAAAACATTTCAAGGTTACAGGCTGTCTGTTGTTTGGAATGTAAAAAATAGCCTGACCTAACTAATTTTCCTTATGGAGGAAGATGTCAGAACAGGCGAGAGGTTCACCTAGCCATTTATTCCTTGCTTCTCCGCATGGCTCCAGTCAGCATAATCTCAGACCTCGGGTCTACTAGCTATGGCTGTGGGAACTTGGAGGCTGAAAGGGATCACATGTATCATCATGGTCTAGGACTCTGCTGGGTGGGGATTTTGGTTTCAGCTGGGCTTACCTTTGTGCATCTGTTCATCTGGGGGTCAGGTAGGCAGCTGTGGGTTTTCTCATGCATGTGAAGACAAGGTTGTTGTAGATTGAGTGGCCATGCTTTCCAGCAAGGCCACCCTAGACCAGTCTGTCATTCTCTAGCAGGCTAACTTGGGTTCATTCCCAGCCATCACTTTGTCCACCTTTGCCTTGAGCTAGAGTAGCCAAGAGTAGACACCATACTGCACCACCAGATTGCCTCTCTGGACTGAAACTTCACCCCCTCTTCAGTGTGGGGCTGAGTGTTGGCTGCTGAAGGTGCAGAGATCAGGGGGAAGTTCTTGGAGAGGAAGGAAGAGCAGCCTCCCCCAACATCAGGCTCACTTCCTGGGAGCAACCTGTATTCAATGGCTGGTCTGCTGAGGCCTATGCAGTGACGTGACAGTTCAGCTTCTTCCCAGAGAAACCTAGTCGTCGTCCTCCTGTTCCACAGAGGCCCTTCCCGAGGGTTCTCCCCACCAAACCCCAGCCCACAAATACCAGATAGCAACCTACCACCCATGACTTTCTCACTGTGTAACATTTACTGGGATACCACTAGTTAAGGTACCGGCTGTACAAGGGAAAGTTGGAATCTTCATGTTTACCAATTTCCAAGGTGTAAATACTCCTGCCGAGACATTCAGTGATCATTATAAAGTCATGGAAAGTGGACTTGGGGAGATATGTGCAAGATGAGCTCGCAGATCAAGAGGAACCGGTTCTGAGACACCCAACACTCCCATGCTGAGTGTATGTCTACATAAGCAATGCCTTCCCTGAACAGACAGCAAACTCTGCTTTTCTATTCTCTCCGTCTCAAGTCACTAAATTGATGTTGAAGCCTCTATTGGGTAGTGACCTATACTTTAAAATGTGTGCGTTAGGAGTGGGCACTGCCTGGCTGAGCAAGCAGCAGCCAGATGAGAAGGGACTGGTCACTAAGGAAGTCTGCCCCTGCAGACTGTCCCAACATCTCTTCATTGAGGAGGTGGCAGGTTTTTTTGTTGACACTGAAAAGCTTGCAAAACTCTTTGCAAACTTAGTGTCGCAGAATTTCTCCAAGTCAGTCATCTCATGATGCTCTGAACAGTCTGCAGCTGGGGAGAAGGTGATCCAATAGGAACCCACTTTCTAGCAGGACGTAACCCAAGAAAAGCCATGTCCTTCCTTTATATCAAGTACCCCCAGCAACCCCACCCACAAATAGAAACTCTTGGGGTCTTCTGACACCATAGATTGAGCAATCAAGCTAGGAATTCACTAGACAAACCAAACCCTATCACTCATTAACATCCTGCCAGGATGGATGTCACCTCCCACAGGATGGTCCGAGGCCTTCAGTACCTCTAGCAATTGCCCCACCGGCTGCAGCAGGACTTGCTGTGGCTGTAGCATGTTATCTGACCTGGACAAGCAGGGAAACTTGACCTGAGACTGATCGGTCTGGCAACACTGGCCGGAATCTGATGGAACCAGTGCAAACGCTGCCCTTGAACTCTTGCTGCCTCATGGGCCCTGCGTCCCTGAACAAGCAATGATGGAAACAAGGTCCTGGGGTCGACTGAGAATCGGCACTTTCCCACTGCTCAGGGCTTGTCGGGGTGGCTCCTATGGACAAGGGCTGACCTTCACCAGCCAAGAAAGTCACGTGCTCCCAGCCCAACCTGTTTCAACGATCAGGCCCTCCCTTCTGTCTGCAGTCGGTTGGCAATGGAGGTCTCCCAGCGAAGTTCTCTCTCCCGGGGCCGCTGAGCCTCCTCTATCTCTTTGAAGATTACAGGGCTTTAGCGTGCCTTTAAAGTGGTCCCCCCCTGTGTTTTATTATAATTAATGACCAGAAAACTTTCTCCCCACCCCCCTTTATCTCTTAAATATGTTTCTTTCCTCTTTAAAAACGCAATATTTCTTTTAACCCAGGATATGGATGAGCCTGTCCCTAGCAGGGCAGGCCCGGCTTCATCTGTCAACTTGATTATGCAAAGCCCCTGTTTTCAGCTGGCATCTGAGGGGGATTTCAAAGCCATGACTCATGTGTGCTCCCAGGCTGAGGACCCAGAGCAGCCTCTGCCGCCAGCTCAGTGCAGGCCCACCCTCCAGAGGGGGACCCTCCCAGCCCTGGTGGCCAGTGGATGTCAGTGTCCACTTGGAAAGACAAGCCATGTGTTCCCACAGCCATGGAGGGGGGAAGTTCTGCCAACCTGGGGGGCAGGCTTTCACTGGTGTTCGAGTTCTCTCCCCTAGATTCTTCTGCAGTAGCTTGCATTGGGAATTCAGCAGATTGATGTACAGAGGAAGGTAATGTGCCTGGAAATTACCCAGTGCCCAAGTAATACACAGGCATCCTTACTATTAAGTGCAAAGTAGTGAAATTTACAACGGGAACAACATGCCCATGTGTTTAGCTGCACACGAAAGGTCTAGAGTGAAGCTTTTTGATCCCAGCGCCGGTGCTGCTGGGAGCTGACTGATCTTAGTGCAGGGGCCATCCTGGGTACGATGGGATGTTTGGCAGCATCCTGATGCCAGAGGTGCCCTCCAGGTGTGACCCCAGAGCAAAGTCACCCCCCATTAAGGGCCCCTCTCCTACAAAGATTCGTGACAAAAATCACTGGGTCACCGGATTGGGGAGGACTCAATAGGGGATTCATTAATAACCAAGTGAATTGCTTTTTTAAAAGCTGCATTGCCGTGGGAGGGCTGCTCGAAGGCGAGCCAGTTTCAGGGTCCTGATCGAACAATCTAATATAATTTGGAAAGTAGAGGTCAGGTATGGAAAATTCAGAAGAGCCCTTAGCTCGCCCTTCGTTCCTTGATGCCAGTCAAGCAAATGTGTGTGCGGCCTTTGCAAACGTGGTTTGCACACAGGGAGTTTTTCCAGGCATGGTGTTCTGAGCATACAGCAAGTCCCTGGGGGCCTCCAGGTAGTCCTACTGTGCGCACCACAACAGCTTGTGTTGGGAAAAGGAACTTAGCAGAAAAATATCGAAAAAAGATGGGACTTTGCTGAAAGGGACCATCACTGAATCCTCGCGTTCAGTAGGTGGGATGCGTCCTCCCTCCCTAGTCAGACCCCTGGGTGAGAAGAAAGGGGGGGCTTCACTGCGATGGTGCAGGAGGTGCACTGAGGGCCGAGGCCCCAAGTTATTTTGGAAGACACCCCCTTCCCTGAAGGATCCCTTGAAAAGATGCCTGCAAAGTCACCTGGGGAAATACCTTCAGGGCGCGGCTCCACTGGCCGAAGGATCCAAGGCCAGAGCCCCAGCCTAGGGGCTGATCTCAGTGGGTCTGGCATGGGGCCCAGGCCCAGGGATGCTCTGAAAGCTCGCGGGGGACTGGAATGTAATGTTAACCCCATTTCTTGTGGGCCTGCCTATGGCAGGAGCCCATTGTTAGCCATCCTCCATGATAAATGAGGGTGGGATCAAAACTACAACAAAATAATCTTTCTGCTCTGACACACCCCCTCGAGGATGCTGGGAGAGATGGTGCACAGGTGGGCTGTGGCCTCTGGCATCTCGGGAGATCCATCTAGACCCGGGGTCCCTGCATGTTGGCTGAGGCAGAGGGGCCCTCCCACGCCTGCTGGGCAGGCTGCAGAGCAAACGTGCTTCCTCTGAGCCTCGCTCACAGAGGCATCACCGGCTGAATTTGATCAGAAGTACCGCAGCCTAGGAGTTTGACACCTCCAAGCCTGGGGCTTCTCAGTCATTGAGGACCAGGTCTCTCTACCCAAAATTGTATGGGGTGGGGGGGCAGGCAAGTACCTGAAACAGGGGCACACAGCCCAAATCCTGTGATTCCCAGTCTCTTCCCCACTCCATTCTGTCTTTTCTTAAGGCCCAATTCAAATTTCTTACCGAGATGCTGACCTCATTCCTGCAACCCTTAAATATAGACTCGGATCCAAGCTGCTCCAGGGCACTTAGGAAGGCCCGGCCACAGGCTGCCCCCCAGATCCCCTTCCCCTTCTCTGGCTGTGGCCAGGCCTGAGGTGGGGACCACAACTCCCTCTCAATAAAGGCCCACGACAGCAGCAGCTGCTCAGGTAGATGCTCAGTGAGCTCGTTCTCACTGCGGTTAAATGGCTGCAATTCAAAGCACGTCTGGAGTTTCATTAACAGTCATAAACCAGTGAAAATCACTTAGCTTTGATAACAAGTGAGCTACCTTGGTGTATTTAACATAGGGGAACCTGTGGGGTGGGGGAGACGGTCAGGGGCACTACCTTTGCAGGGCCTGCCCACATTAAGACCAGGGTCATGCCTCCCTGGTGGCGCAGCAGTTGAGCGCTGGGTTGCAAAGCTTCCCGAAGCCTCTGTAGCACCGGTTCGATCCCCGGCTGCTCCCTGGCCACCGGAGGAGGGTCCCACATGGCACGCAGACCTCTCCTGCTGCCCGCTGCTCCCCTCAGCAGTGTACTTCGTCGGTCTGCCTGTTCTGTTCCCCGCTCTGGCTCTGGTGAATTCTCTCACCCTCCCGCGCTTGACTGTACCCAGTGCTTGTATAAATATATAAATCTTAAAAACAAATAGACCAGGGTCTATGTGTGCCCTGGCTCTGCCACATAAAAGCTGGTGATGGGTTAGGGAGCCTCCTTGTTCTTTCTATAAAATGGTGGTGGCAGGACCTACCTAGCCGAGTTGCCCTTGACTAATAACATCACTAAGGTGTCAGCGCACACCACTTTATAAAACTGGCTACTGCTGTTCCCAAGCAATTGGCATTTGCTGACCAAGCCGCACAGCCTAACCCATGGTGAGTGGCTGAATATAATTTCCTGGTCCTATCACCCCTGTTATCTGTGAATGGGCAGGGGGTACCTGTGGCTCCCATCTCCCAAGTGCCCCCAAGGGCCTGACCTCTGGGCCAAGCACATGGCAGTGTGGCTGAGCCATCCCCGCGCCCAGTGTCACCCAGCATAGCCGCTGGCCTGGTTCTGATGGGACAGAGGGAGTTTGCGGGGAGCGCACTGCTGGTTGGAGTCCTGTCCTGAATTAGGTTGAGATGGGGTGTGTTCAGAGGAACAAGGACACTCCTTGTAGCCTTCTTGTAATAGGAAATCGGGAACACCCCAAGTGTCCACCAAGAGGGGACAACTGAGATAAAACTAACTACACGACGGTCACTCTGAAGTGGCCAAAACAGACAAGCTCCGTACAGACCGCGGAGGCGAAACACTGCGGAATGCAGCCTGCTGTTTACATGAAAACTGCAAAGAAGCATGTCTTTAAATACAGATTTATTGAAAACCCCAAGGAAAATGACTTCAGAACAGCACTGTTCAGTGGCCAAAGCCATAGCGGCATGCGCTACTGAGCCTTGAAATGCGAATGTTAATTCTACTTAATTGTCACTGATGGACCTGGGGTCACCACCTTGGCTAACAGGTACCACAGTAGGTCTCTTGGTTCTGATTGGCGACAGACGAAAGTCAGTGGCGCACGGGCCACGGATGGCTTGGCTTTGTTCCATAACAGGACTGTAGTATATTAAAAGGAAAAAAAAAGACAGTGTTAGGAACACTGCTGAAATCCAGGTAAAGCGTGGAGTGAATTGTCAGCAATGAGCCGGGGCTCCATCTTGTCCTGATAAATGCCCATGGGGGTGAAACGCACTAGGGGAAGCCAGGTGGACGTGGACAAGGAGACTCTCTTTAAAATCTAGGAGAAACCTTGCCGTAGTTACACCCGTGCACCTTCTCTAAGGGCAAGGAGATCCATCTGCACGCTTGTTGGTTCTGTGCTTGGCTTGTACGGGAAACTTGGCTGAGAGGGAAGCTGTTCGGAGACTCAGAAACACAATGGGGTGGTGCCCAAGAGGGTCCCCGAATTCCCAAGTGGCTTGGGATACCTGCAGAGACTCGGTGGCTACCCAGAGGTGAGGTCCAGCATGAGCAGACAATCCAAGACACGTCTGTCCTGAGGACCACGGCTCTTTCTGCTCATCTGAATGTTCCCTGAATTAAGAGAAGAGGACAAAAGACAAAACCCAACATGGCTCTTCACAGCGCCTCCTGTTGGCCGACAGCAGAGCTGGAAACTTTGCTTGTCTGGGAGCTCCAGAGGGCAGCTGAGACCCCAGGTTTAAGTTGTCCTGTGTCAAGCACGGTCATGAAGACACGGGGCCACTGTGCTTCTGGGCTTGTCCTTGCAGAGAGCTTCAGAGCCTGCAGTCTGGAGTCCAGTTTGGCCACATCCTTGCTGTAAGGTCTCCAGGAACTTGCCTCATGAGGCACTATTTTCTCACCTTTTAGTGCAAATGCTGCTTCCTGCACTGTTGGGAATGGATTAAGCTTGGAAATGAAGACATTAAGTCTTAGGCCAAGACCTGATATGTGACAGCCCCCACTCCTGAAACCCACCATTATTATCCCCAGTGGAGAATAGTCTTGAACTATACTCTGCTATAAAGTCCCCTGCCTGAGCTGGGGAAAGGGAAGGCTGCAATTCTTGATGCCTTCATTTCTGGCCTGTGCTGCAGACGAGTGCAGTGGTGGTAAACCCAAACCTGGGAAGAGTCTGGAATCTGAGGTCCTGGGTTTGTCACTAGCCAGAGCTTCAGGAGCACCCTGGGTAGCCTGTCAGCCGAAAGGCTAAATCTGAGCAATCCCCAAGAGGAGCCAGGAAACCCTGCGATAGTTCTGTTGGTCAGCACGGGACTTCAAGAAGGTCCCCCGGCCACATCGGGCCCACATGGCACAGAGTGGGGGCCACATGAGCGCGGGTGACTTTCTGGGTGTTGGGGCTCCGGTTCTCACACCAACCTCAGGTCACGTGCCCACATCTGCTTTCCCAGCATTGTTCCTGCCGCGAGGAAGTAACGGCCGCTTAATGGAAACCAGACTGCGCCTCCCCCCTGCCCGGGAGCATCTCCCCAGCACCAGCCTCCCCTCTGCCTGCTGGTTTTTGTGCTGGGGGTCTTGGGAGTCTTCGGAGAAGCTGCTTTTAGGATGTGTAGACAGAGAACAGGTCCTCTAGCGTTTCCTCCTCGGCATGAGCCAGCCGCACTCTCTGCACAGGAGCAGGGAGAGAAGGCGCTGAGGTCTCATCTCTCTGGTCCTGCTCCTCTGGGGGATCATTCCAAGCTGGAATGGGAGGCAGGGTGCAAGCTGAGAAGGCTGAGCATTTGCTTTCTGGAATCTTCCAGTGGCAGAGGAAAGTGAAGCCACCTACCTTTGTTTAAAAAGTACTAATAGAATGGAGTAGATGGGCAACCCAATTGGCTCTAGGGTCCTGGGGTTGATGACTAGGTTAGCGGAGGCAACCTGGATGGTGTGAAACTGGGTCCAGTGCCACCAGAAACTCCAGCTCCCTCTCTAGCTCCAGGAGAGCCTTGCTTGGCCCCCAAGAGGACTGCAGAGAGTGGGGCTGCTGGACCACTCTCTAGTGTTGGCTTCTCATCTCTTCCCGAGGGGCCTTGTCTGCACACTGCCATGAGCACCCACTTCCCTCTGCTCCTGCCAGAACAGAGGCCTGACCATGGGGGTCAGCTGGCTCGCAACCCTCCTAGCAGGAACGGGGTCAGGCGGAGCCAGGGCAGGCTGGGCCACATGATCCTGCTGCCCATCTCCAGACTGCAGCCCCATGGCTTGGCATCCTCCTATTCCCCCTCCTCAGGCAAACCAGCACAAAGGAGGAGGTGACTGTTCTAGAAACACATGCCGAGGGCTCAAGCCCAGAACAGCTGGGTATTGCAGCCCTGAACTGTTTTTGAAGATATGAGCTATAATTTGTGTCCAACCTCTGTGCATGCCCCTGGCAAAGGGGCCCCTGGCAAAGTTGCTGGGCAAACCTGGTCACCCTGAGCCTCCATTTCTTCATCTATAAAATGGGCTAAGTACGTATCTCACTGGATTGCTGAGGATTAAATATTTTATCAAGCATAGACCAGTGCCTGGCACATCTTGATTATAAGTGTCATTTGATGAGCCCCCACTGAATCCTCACAATTCCTTCTGGAGAAGGAACCCCATCTTCCCTTTAGCGACAAAGGGGCGCTCAAGCAGCGGTCTCTGCCTCATGGGCCACACGGCCTCAACTTGGAGCTTGGGCCATGGGACTCTGCCCGGCTACCCTGTTCAATACCGGGGTTAAGGGCTTTGAAGGGGAATTGGGGCAAGATAGCTTTTCTCCTTGAATGGCATCGCTTTGACTGGCAACACCACTCACCAACCCCAACTCCTCACCTTCACCCCACTGACTTCTGAGCCCACAGCCACTCAGCCCATGTCTGTTACCCTAAAACCAGGGCGGAGGAAGCTAGTATTTCAGGAAATGAACTATCTTAATGCCCTGTAGCTCCTCGCCAGCTGCACATTTGCAAATAGCAGGGAGGGGGACCTCCTGAGTGTGTGTACCCCCCAACCCCCCGCCAAGTTCTTCGGTGTTTTAATTTCTCTGAGCCTCTGTTTCCCCGGCTTTTTTGTTTGTTTGTTTTTTGTTTTTTGAGACGTGAGTTCACTTGCCTACGGGTGTTGCGTCCCAAGAGGCTGGAACTTGAAAGTCATGGTTGGCTCCAGCCCAGCTGCGTCTTCCCTGAAAGCCAAGTGCACAGAGGACCCCTCAGTGGGGCGTCGGGCAGCCCCGTGATTGTTATCCTGCTCCACCTTCAGGAATGAGGGTAGTTTGGTCTGAAGAGGACGTTGAGTAATAACTGGAGAAAGGGCCGCTCTGGTTCCCAAATAAACAGGCTCATGAGTGATGAGGGGGCCCCGTCCCCCCTCCGCTGCTGGGCAGCTGCGGCCACAGCACCGCGCCCACGTTTCTTACACGCGGGCGAGTAAACACCACCGGGACCCACTTCAAAAGGCTCCGTGGCAGCCGCCGAGGGGCAGC